>NW_026294525.1:39924546-41124546 GCF_007827085.1 Peromyscus californicus insignis
AATCCTTTAAAAGTAATACAAAAATTTTCTCTGACAGCTGTAAGAAAACAAGAGCAGGTGATACTTTTGACAATTGCCAAGTTAAATGCCATTTTCTTTTTAACCAGCCTGTAAAATAGAAATCTGTGAATTTTGTCTTTTTTGGTGGGTGGAAATCTGTGTCAAAAGTAATTTCCTCTGCAGATTTAGGCAATTATCTGTGAGAAAAAAAAAATGCCTCTTTTTTTTTTTTTAAATCACCTATAGAGATAGTCTGGCAACCCAAAGTAATAACAATCATTACTGAGATGTTTCCATTTAAAGGTTTCTTTGTTTAGGATTATATGCATATTTCCCTTTTTGAAACCTCATGCCGTTCAACTAGATAGCATTTCAATCTCTGTTTCACAAAAAGGAAACTGTTATTCAGAGATATTCCATGACTTGCGGCATTGGCACATTGTAGCCAAGATTTGGTGTCAGCTCCTTGACGCCTGCTTGTGTTTTCTCTTTTCTGGTAGAGGGTATCAGATTTACTGTCTGCCAGTTTTAGTTTAGAATTTGCTAACTGAATATAAATAGTATTTTTTTCTATTCCTTGGATATTCTGTATCACGTTGCCCTTATGTTGGTCTTGAGGAGATCTGTCTATAAAAATGTCTTGCTTGTTCCTGCACAAGGTATTAAGAAACCTGCTGAGCATTCCCATCAGCCTCTACATTGAGCCTGCGTCTGTTGCTGATTCCAGACATCAGCCGGCCCCCAATCATGTTCCTTCACTATAGAGCATGCTCTATACACATTTGCATTTGATCTAGCTCACTTTTCATGAGAGGATAGTTCTTTTGAAACAGAACTATCATTTGTACCTGTAGGGATTTTAAAGACGTTGTGAAACCTCTGTTGTGGGACCCATGTAAAAGCAACTGAGCGAGTTTAAACTGAATTTGTGAGCACAACATATAGTTGCTAGATAGCGATCACTTCCCACGGTCTGGGTCTTGATAGTTGAGAGGGTCTGTATCATTTGATCATCAGTGATGTTCGCATTCCTTTTCTGCCATGATGTTTATTTCTCAGAAGAAACTTAGAATGTCAACTCACAGTTGGATTTATCTCTGTTGAGGTTCATACCATAGTCGTTTTCCTTGATTTTCCAAGGGATTTTATACTTTTCATTTTAACATGTGATTCCCACTCTGTTTCTTAGCTACAACAACATTATTTATATATATATTTATTTATTCGTCTTTCATTAAAAAGATACATTGTAAAGGTCTTGTTTTCAGTTGTTCTCTCAGCCTTGAGTTGTCTTTTCTTTCATCTACTGTATTTCCCTTACAACCACTTTTGGACAAATTACTGAAGTATAAGCACTGCCTTAGTAACCCCATACCACTTATCTGTCTCCTTTTCTACTCACTGAATATGGAAAAGCAAGCATTTTGTTCATCTACACCAAATAAGACCTAGAGTGATTCCTTGGAAGCCTGCTGTCACATTAACTCTAGGTCTCTTCCTTGGATATTGTTAATTAAGGAAGTTCACAGGTTGATACCATGGCTTATCCACCTCTACTGCATGCCAAGTTTACCAACCCTACTGAATCTTTCACATGTATTTTTTTCTATTGATGTTACAAGTTGGATAAGTTCATCCAGTGGAAGAAAGGAAATCATGCTCCATACAGAACAGTGTTTCGGGTACAGAGCACTAGGTGAGACAGAACTCAAAAGTTGAACCCCAAAGAATTTCAGGGAAACTATATCCTTTATTCTAGCTATGATAAAGAAATAGTTACAATGGTAATGATATCATTATCAACATCACTCAATACTTAAGTAACAGAACTGAATACTTAAGACATCAGACTTGTCAAATGCATCCAAATGAAGCATTGTTTTTATTGCTATTTATAAAGTATGAAGTTAAGGTTTAGGTGGGGTTAAGAAATGTGCTTGGCTTGAGCAGGCTTTAGCTTGGATTCAGGTCTGAAGACAGTGAAGTTGAATCAGCCCTCTCATGGTAGCCATTGGGTACCTACACTAGGTACATGCCATCACTAAGTAGGTGTGATTAGACCCAGACTGGAGCAGAATCAACCAGTGCTTAAGTCAGAGGCTTTAAATAGGACTTTCCTCAATTGGCAGAAACCCAGAGATCCCCAGGCAAGCACCAAAGTTAGCTGTGGTTCACACAAATTTTCAACTACATTTTAAAATGATTGCTGAAACTCAAGTGCGTTCAGAGAGACAGTGGAAAACTTAAAGATTTCTGCTCAAGTTGTATAATTAGAAATTAGATTTTCCCCTCTCATCCTGTGCTTAAAGGCAACAGAAAGACAGAAAGATAAATGCCTAAAAGACACGAAAAAGCAAACGGTTGACTAAACCTCATCAATTGACTGATAAAATGAAAGCTAGAATTGACTCTTAAAAAGAGGGATTAAAAAAGACAAGAGAGAGCCGGGCGGTGGTGGCGCACGCCTTTAATCCCAGCACTCGGGAGGCAGAGCCAGGCGGATCGCTGTGAGTTCGAGGCCAGCCTGGGCTACCAAGTGAGTCCCAGGAAAGGCGCAAAGCTACACAGAGAAACCCTGTCTCGAAAAACCAAAAAAAAAAAAAAAAAAAAGACAAGAGAAAGGAAAGAAGAAAGGAAAAGAACAGGAAGAAAGAGAAAAAGAAAAATAATAAATCAGTCTCACATATGGGATAAGTAGAAAAATGAGGATGATTCGTAATTGAGGCTAATATGAACCACTATAGTACAAACAAATACAAAGGAATATTAAGGTGTGGAATACATTAAAACAAGAAGCAATCTATCACTATGGGTGGCATTATTGGACTATGAATCATGTAATATTAAAAAAAATTCTGATGGAATTATTGGCTATTTGACAAACTCTAGCTGTTAGATGAATCTAGGGAACTGCCCTTCAGTGCCAAATGAGATGACCACATCGGGGATATGATTTTAAGCTATTATTATTTGGAGATACAGTATAAATTATACGTGGATGACGTGATAAGCTATTTGTAGTTTTAAACAATATTCTGTAAGGGAAACTACTCAAGATGTGAGTGTGTTAAAACAGAATATGTGCTGAATGATCCATGGAAGGGAATTTATCTCATAATTCTGTGAATATTTAATTATTTCCAAAATAAAAAAAATTGGGGGGAATAGTTAATAAGTTCAGTAATGTAATTTTTAACAAAAGTCTACTTTCTCTTTTAAGAAAACGGAGGCAGAGACGCAGGTAAATTTGATTCAACAGACTGAGACTGCTTTGTTGGAACAGTGAAGGAAGGGCCCAAACCTTGATGAAGGGATGAAGTTTAAACATTAGAGGGGCTGGGGACATCTATTTATATGTAGCTAGCTACCGGGAAGTTACAGCTACTTTTGGTGGTTTGACTGGGAGTAAGGTAGGTTGTTTGTGATACCAAGGTATATTGTTTCTGCAGATGAAGCAGGCTGGTTAAGTTAAGCTGTTCTTTTCTTTTTCTTTTTAATTATGAAAGCTTGGCCAAGAGCTTAGGCTTCTAACTAGCTCTTACAACTTAAATTAACACATATTTTTAAAATCTAGGTTTATGTACTTGGCTCAGCTACCTTTCTTTGTAATGCCCATGCTGCTTGCTCTGCATCCTGGCATCTCCGTGCAACCCTGCCCTTCTTCTTGTGGCTAGGAGCTATTACCCAGTACAGCCTGATCAAATGCCTCACGACCTGAGGCTATTACCCAACATTTCTGAGATCAAGAGGTCAGTGAATCTGCTGGCCACCAAATTTAAAGCCAAAATTGCTCTTTTAATTGATTATTCTGTTGTTGTTAATGGAAAGCAAATATTAATGTATTAGACACAGGGTCTTGAAATACACTTTTTTCTGCTGTTTCTAACAGCAGAAGAGGAAATCATGATTTAATTATATTCATTATTACATGGGTATCTGGAGGTTAGCATCATCTCATTTATCAAAATCGTAAGTGACATTAATTACAGACATTAATTAGCAAAAGTTGTCTTTTAATGTGTTTTGTGGAAAAATCTGAGCAACAGTGTGATATAAGAAAAATCTTCCTAAAAAGTGCTGTAGAGTGGACCTTTTAAAACCCAACCCCAAACCAAATCACACCCTCCCCCCAAAAATAAATCTTAAGTAGGAAGCTCTTGAATGGTAATCTTTTAAATCACTAAGACAAAACAAAAGACAATAATCATTTATGGTAGGTCTCAAACCTAGGACAAATGGCTAACTGAGATGTCCATTGACATACCAAAGCAGACCTGGCCACCAAGTTCTCCCTGCATCCCTCCATACGTATCCTAAATAAACCTCTCCAGCCCAGAGACTAGGCTGCCCTTCCCCCAGCCGCCCTTCCCTATATAATCTAGTCATTTGGCTTACCTGGCCTTTTGTCTATTCTTCATCTTCCTGGCCTCTTGGTTTTGACTTTCCCTGCTCCCTTCCCCTCTCTCCTCACATGCTCAGCGGCACGTCCACTCTGGACTCTCCCAGATGTCTCTGCCTCTGGCTATGCTCTCCCTTTTATCTACAATAAACTTTCGTCTCCACCATAACTAAGAGTAGTCATATTCTTTCATTTTTATTTTTTTTCATTCACTATAAATGAACTAACTAGTTGGCAAATTTGGTTTAAGCTTTTTTAATTGAACAAAACATCCATTATGCAAATTGTAGACTGGTAAAAGTAAGCAGAACATGCATCCTTATAGCATCAGCTTGAGCTGGGCCCCACTAAGAAGGTTTTCCCATATCTACTTTTACTGTTAATAACAACACTCCTCACTTGGTAAGCTTGTAGCTTCTATGGAAAATATCCTATAAGCTTAACTACTTCTTAATTTCCCCCTATTTATTTTTGGCATTTGTGACTATAGCATCAAAATTATGCACCTTTTACAATGTGGCTATTCAGCTGCTGTAATAAGGGCTCAGAAATCCTTAGAGGTTCAAACTGTTCAATGTTGTTTGCATTAATGCTTAATCAGTTAACAGTATTTAATGTTATGGAAACATAAGACAGCAGATAAGCAAGTTTAAAATAATCCGCCAGTGTTTCTCAGGCTTCCTAATGCTGTAACCCTCTGACACAGTTCCTCATGTCGTGGTCACCACCAACCATAAAATTAATTTTTTTTGCTACTTCATAACTATAATTTTGCTACTGTTATGAATTGAAATGTAAATATCTGATATGCTGTGTATTTGATATACACCTCCTCCACCCTCCCGCCCACCCCTGTGGATAGGTTGAGAACCACTGGCCTATGTTGCCCCATGGGTTAGATATATCAATTTGAAAGGAGGATGCATGAATGGTTATCATTTTTCAGTAGTTTTAGTGTTGTTCACAGGTCTGCTTTAGAGTTTAATGACAGTATTAGAGAATTATTATTTTCTTTTTTGGGGAGAGGAACAAACAAACAAAAAAAATGTATTATCTAATGCAACACATTTTAAAAGGACACTTTAGAGAAAAGCCTTTATCTGGCTACTATATGCTGACTACACACAAATAATCTGAAGTTTCAAATTTGGTCCCTGACTTTAAATTCTAGGAGGATCCATCAAAGGTAAGTCGATTGTGCGCTCCCTGGTTATGGCCTGCTTTGGTTGCTATGATTGACACTCAGTTTCTGATAGGAAGAGCTTAGTTGCATCGCCCCAAGTAAGAGGTAAGCAGAGATCGGTGATGTGGCTGGTCCAGAAAGACAGTAATTTCCATCTTCAAAGGAAACTAAGATGAGTTCCTTGGCAAGTGCATGATGAATGATGTCCTGTCCCCAGGATCCAAGCTGCTCTCTGTAAACATGAAACATCTCATCTCTGTGCCTGAGGTCAAGCTGCCAAAGACATAGAACTTAGTTGTGAGAGACTCTTTGGTATGGAAATGAGCTGTTTTCTCATAAACTGCTCAGCCCATCTCACAATGTACTTTAAGTATCACATTTATATACATAGAGACTAAATACTGTGGCTGTTAAATACTGACTTATTATCTGTTGCAGGCTCTGATGGAGGAGACACAATCTTTTAATTCATGACAACAATGACAGTTTGCATCCAGCAACAGGCTCTTTGCAGGAGAAATCTGCTTTTATTCAGACAGCATGAGGCTAGAACCTCCCTTGAGAAGTTGTCTTTGGTGCTTCTTCATAGAAGGCCTTCTCCCCTGGCTGACATTTATTAATATAATGTGGAGACAATCCAAGGAAGGGGGAATAGCTTCATATTTGAAACTTCATTTTACTAATGTCAAGGGTTTAGGTAAATTTATGGACAACATATTTTTGCCAAGGCTTCCCAGAAGAAGTTATTGCTGCCTTTAAAATAAAACCTCCTTGTCATTAGGAGAACATTTTGTTTGAGGGTAGACATATGATATAACGTGGAGGGAAAAGTCACATACAAAGTAGCACATTGGCATTCATCATTACGGTTAATACTTTGGACCAGAATTCTTACTTAACAAACACAATTGTCTGGAGCAACAAGAGTACATTACATCATTTGTAAGTGAGCGCAGTTGGTGAACTGCCAGTCTTGTGAATTTGTAGAAACACAAAGTGCCTTCATCTAAGATACAACAAAACTTTAGACTCCACAGCATTATTAATGTGGGTCCAGAATTATAAAGCAGTATTTCATGTCACAGACTCATTTGCATGTAAAATTATAATACCTTTTTTTTTTCTGGCTGAATGTCAGGCAAAGACTTGGTGACAGGGATAGAAACGTGATTAATATAAGGTCTTTGCTAATGCACAGCAAATTGAAGTCAAAGCAAAAATGAGCAAAAATAATGTTGAAAATGAGACTAGGCAGCTTTGAAAACCTTTGATCCAAATTTGGAATAACTAATGGTGTGATTTTGTTGAATAATGTAACTGTTTTAAGATCAGGGTGCACATATCATAGTTTCGTGACAATTGTGGGATGAGCAAAGGATAGTCTATTCTTAACATTGATAATTTGCATTGCGTCTATCGTTGTTAGAAAGGTGAATGGTTGACTGACCAAAGGGTGAATAAATCAAGAGCAGCTTTGATCCAAACAGACGTGGATGGAAAAGAGGCAGGAGATAGATGAGAATCAGCTGCCATGGCATGGAATGCTGAAACACATAAGGTCCAGAGTTAATCTGGCTAAAAGAATGATATATTTATATTCTCTTATTATTGCCATTCTGGGATTCTCAGATTCTTCACTTATTTTCACTAGTTGTTTTTTATGATCTTCATTTCCTCAATTCTTTCTCTCTGTCTGAGTCTTCCGCCATTTTTCATACCCACATTGCTGTTAAAGATATGCACATGAACTACTTGACGCTTAGTGGATATGCGTGGAGCTCCCCCCATACCCAATTCATGAAGAGATAATGAAAAGAACTTACACCATCAGACAGAGAGCCCCTAAATTAGTTCCTTTAAGAGAGAAAAATGAGCCGCTGGAAACAAACTAACAAAAAAATGATGGTGGTTGCTGTAATATTATGAGAACTGCTGCTTCAAGGCAGTCCTCTTGTCCAGATATTCACTAAAGACATTGGGCTCTGTATTGAAAATGACAATGTGATTACCAGGAGGGTTAGGAAAGACAATTATCATAGAATGAAGAGCCAGGGATCAGAGAACAAGGCTCAGGAAATGTGAACAGAGAGTAGAAGAAATTGATAGACTACATCAATCTTTGTTGTGACTGTGGATTATACTTGACACAATAGTTCTAATAATTTCCAGAAATTTGACTAAGTCTTAAATCAAGTATATTGTGTTAATCAATTCTGGGCTGTTTTGCTAAGATTTAGTAAAGTGACTCATATTTATCTACGTGGTTTCTCTCCAGTCCTTCCAGATGGTTAATGCCTTGTAGGTTCTGGGTGGTATATTATTGAAATCATCACCATGTAGAGTTTTTTGCTCTTGAGTAAGATTCTCCATGCCCCAGTGCTTTGGAAGGTAGCATTTCATCTTATCACTCTGCCACTTTCTTTTGGGTAGATAGGAACAACACTTCTGACGTTGGAAAGACCTTCATTCACCCAGACACTTACTCGTGTGCTTTGTTGTAATTACTTTTTTTTTTTTTAGCTGAGGATCGAACCCAGGGCCTTGCGCTTGCTAGGCAAGCGTTCTACCACTGAGCTAAATCCCCAACCTGTAATTACTTTTGATAGTTTCTATTTTAAACCTGAAGAGAAAATGTTATATTACGAAGGATGTATATGAACAACTTCTAAGAAAGTGTAAGAAGTTTAAGTACCCCAAAGAAATATAGGTAAGATCATAAACTAAAGAGTGTGGGGTAGATTCCACAATTTCTCATCATTCAAGTTAAAAATTATACAACAAATGTATACATTCATACACTTGAAACAATTAGGAAATGAATCAATATATAACTTGATTGTTGTCAGACTTGATGATGAGAAAAATCCAAAAAGCAAGATAAAACCCAAGTGCATAGATGAGAATCAGTGACTGCCACAAAAAAGAAGAATTTTAGTTAAAACTTGATGTTCTTAAATGGAAGGATATGAATATAAATAAAAGAAAACTAAAGAGATTTAATGCCTTCTTCTAATCCTTGACATTCTAGGATAATTCATTTAATTATGAGTTGATATTTCTCATTGGATTAATATCTTGGTCATGAGTTTTAGATACAGCTAAAGGAGACATATTTTCATTGACAGCTGAAGTATGAGCATCTGTCATAATATAGTCTGTCAAGGTTTCAGGATAATAAATACTGAGTCATAAACTTCACCAAAAATTTGACTCCACAAAAATCCTTTTAAAGCAGTGGTTCTCAACCTTCCTAATGCTCTGATCCTTTAAAACAATTCTTCATGTTGTGGTGCCCCCAAACCATAAAAATATTTTCATTGCCACTTCATAACTGTAATTTTGATCTGTTAAGATTCGTAATGTAAATATTGTGTTTTCTGACAGTCACAGGTGACCCCTGTGAAAGGGTCATTCAGCCTCAAAGGGGTCACGACTCACAGATTGAGAAGCGCTGTTTTAAAGGAATACTAAAGTACAGTGTAGCTGTTAAGAAGAACGTAAGATACAGTTAAGTATACTTGTTAATAGCTTTCAGGAAACTTGGATCAAACTACTCAGCCACGAAAACTGCAAGCTTAACTTATTCCACTTTGATACAAAAGATTGTGTTTAGGTCATTCCAAAGGCTTGGAATGTTGGGAGTGTTATACAATATTATCAAAAATCAAAGTTATTGTGACAAATGCAGACATCTAATTCAAAGATTAGACAATTATTTGAGGTAGAATAAAATGTTTTCCTGGAGTACAAATTATTTGCTGCCTTGAGCTGCTGTTGAAAATTCTATAGGAAGGAGAAAACAAAATTGGTAGCTTTAAAGAAATACAGGCCAAGAGATTTACAAGCTAAAGGGAATGATACATTTTTCCCTTGAGAAAAATCAGTGAAAGGTGATGGCTTACTTTCTGTGCCCTTGAGCTAATGAGTTGAGAGGTGATCGCATAATTTGAAGAGAGGCACAGGTGGCAGCAGCTCTGTTGAGTAAACCGGAGGACTGCTCTTTGCAGGAATGTCAGCTAGAGTTTTACAGAAGCTACCACAATTGAGGGTGGATTATCTTTGATGATGGTCTCCTATTACAACCTGTTCAACTGGGCACGTCTATCTAGAGAAGGTCCAGTGTTTCCCTGATCCAGTGAAACGTAATTTCTATAAGGAATGCATAATAAAAACAAGAAGAGACATTTAAATCAGGCATTAGGTGGCACCTCGTTAGAAATTAAAATGCACTAGAACTCAAGGGTAAAAGAATTAGAAAATGGTGGTGATTGGTGATTAGCATTTTCCTACTTGGTTTTCAAGATAAAGTACCTCTTTTCTTTTTGGTGCTTTTAGCACATCCTAAAGAATTTTTCTATGCTGGCAGGTGAAAGCAAAGGTTGCATACATCTGTGGATTTATCATTAGAAAATCTGGACCTGTCACAGTATGTTATTGGTCTAAAGAAGAGTTTGAAGAAATACAACTTGTTTTTTATTTCACATCACTCAGGCGGGCTGGATAGAGGCCACTACACTGCCTATTGTGAAAACCCAGGGTGAAGCAGTGGTTTCGGTTGATAATCATGGAGTTTCTGACAGCTCTGTGTCTTCTGTGAAATCTTTAACAGCTTCTGCCCTTTTTAATACTTTACTGAGACCATGCACAACTGATGTAACCACATAAGGAGATGTAGGTTATGTGCAAGTTATCATTTCAAATGCTCAGCAGTTCATCTATTACTGTGAGGGATAGCTGTGGCTGGCTATGTCCAGAAATTTCAGAACACGGGGGGCTGTGTGACAAACACACAAACACCAGATAACTCAACTCAGCACAGTTTAAAAACAAAATCCTGACAACACGTAACAAGTAGTGTAGTGAGCATCCTTAACAGGTGTCACTTACTTCAAAACAACTTTTTTAGTCTGTCTCAAAGCTAAAATAATTACCCAAGCATTATTATTATGTTATTGTCTAACCACCGTGACCTTCATTTTTCTGGGCTTTGCCATAGTATTTTCTCATTGCTAGCCTGAGCTAGGCACACTGTGAATCCTCTAAAATGACCCAATGCAGAGAGAAAAGCATGTGTACACATTTCTTGCGCTTTCCAGAGCAGATCAGTGTACATACAGCAACATGTCTTGAAAAGCCTAGAAATTAGACAGAGGATTCCTTTTAGCTTCTTTCTTTCTTTTTCCTTTGGCCCCTTCTCAGTAACTGCAGAGATTTCTTAGGGAATGACAGGGAAAACTATTTTTTTCTGTGGGCTTTGCCTGCATTGTATACATTCCTTATAAAATAATGAAAGCATAATTAAAAATTTTTCCATTCACATCTGTGTTAACGTTTTAAAGATAAAAAGGGCACCCCTCATAAACTCAGAGCTGAAAGAAATATTACAAGTATAACTTTATTTATTTCTTAATTTGAATTAAATATATTTTAAAATGATGCACAGCCTGCAATACCCATATTAATGGTATAAAAGGAAGTATTTAAATACCCCTATAACTGCTATTTCAGTCAATCTGAAACTATATATCTCATTGTTTATCATTTCTGCATGGTGAAAATGCTCTAAATCCTCTTTTAATTCATTTGTAAATGATATAGACATTGAATTTTACATTAATTGAATGCTTATATATTACTCACTAAGCAGTGTTGAGGTTGACATCTACATAGACAGTAGCCCTGTCACAAAACTATTTCTATCACTTCTGAAATTTTGTCCTTAGGTGTCTGACTACACACGGGCTCTCAACTTGGTGCCACTTATAAACCTGGGCTCTCTTTCTTTAATCCTCTGTTCATTCAGTGCCGGCAGCAAGAGTCATGTACTTTGTGTGGACTTATAGCTAGTGTCATGCTTCTTGCTGATCAGTGTTCTACCATATAAAATTCACAATCCATCCATTGAACGGTCATTTCAGGAGACTGTAGCAGTTATCACAAACAATGCTGAAATACCCATTTCTTTCCTTTTATACTTTCAGTTTCCCATGGTTCTTTTATCAATATATATTTATTTCATGCCAGTGTAACCTGTGATAAAGAGGGGCATTTAGCAGAAAAAAAAAAAGACACTTTGCTCACTCAAACCAGGTAGCCTGTATACTGTCATCTAAATCTCATTGAAAAACACTGAAAAAGAATGATTTGGGTGCAATCTACAAGAAATGCCCCAATTGGATTTTCAGGAAAAAAGAATTAACCTAGTTTCATGGTGTATACAGAAATGGGTGTTTGGAGGGTCATGAAGAGAACAATACAATTCAAAGAAAATTTCAGAGAAAAAGAATCCTTTATAATAATAACTTCTCACTCAGACTCTGTTGGCAGCAATGCAACAACTGACATGTAGAAGTCATAAAACGAGAACATTCAACAAACATTTAATGATAACCCTGTTTATCATGGCCAAGTACTGCCCTTGAAGCTGGACCACTAGCAGTGAGGGAAAAAAAATCTCTCCTTCCAGTGCCTGCCTGCTACTCTTGGAACACACCTGTCTAAGGATGAAAACACTCATTGTCACTGGCTCCTGTACCCGCTACCCTTCCTAGCTGATGGCTGCAGCCACATTCCCACGCTTTATTTCTTTTTCTTGACCACCTAGTCTCGATTTACTCACTAATTTTTAGCTAGACTTCAGAGTCACTTATTACAGTGTGAACTTTGATTACTTTATGACCTTTGTTCACAGTTGGGGAACAGTTATTCTCATTTTCATCACTGACTTAATCCCTGCTTCCAGTCGCCCACCTTTCTGAAGCTTTAACCTGTTTCCTGGTCATTTCGTTAGCTTTAACTTTCAAAACCATCATCCTGTTTCTATGTTAAAAGAGGTTTCTTTCAGGCAAAATATCCAACTCTGACTCATTGAGAAAGGGAGGCATAAACGAGAGGTATTAATATTTTGAATCACTTTCAAAAATGAAGAAAAAATTGAGGCTGTTTGTGAATGAATAGTGATGTGTCTAAGTATAAGAGGCTTTTGGGGGGGCATTCAATTATGATTAAATTTTGGAATGCAAGTATAGCTTATGGTTATAACAAAACCACAAGGAGATTACAAATGAACTGTAATCTCCTTGATTAGAGATTCAAAAGGCATAACACCCAGGACAGCAGCATCAGCAGCAACTCCAGGGACTAGGAACTTAGTAAAAAAGTAAATTCATTTGACTTCAAGTCAGCTGGTTCCAGGTATGTGGATAAAGCCAAACACAGTTGGAAGATATTTCAGTCATAATTGCACTGGTCTTGAATACACACACATTGTCTTGACATTGCCACATTTAAAACAAGACAACAACCACTTGCCTAGCATTTACATTTCATTAGATATAAGTAACTGATATTTAATTAATTATATAGATGATGTTGGCATGCTAAATGCAAATACTATGCCCTTTCGTATAAAGGCCCTGTGCATCACTGATTTTGCTATGCACAGGGTGGTGCCTGTAGAGGGAGTGGTCTGAGATGACTTCCTATTGAGGAGGAGAAATAACTGTATTTTCAGTAAGCATTTGAATATGGCTTTTAGTATAGAAGCTTAAAATTTACCTACAAGATGAATGGAAATATTCACAATGAACTTATTATTATCTACAATAATGATTATTTTCATAAGCAATGGGAACCTGAAGATAACGAATCCAAAGTGTTAAAAACAAAGATTGTCCCACAAGAAGACCAAGTGACCCAACTGGGAACTGGGGTTATCTCCAACTCTTTTAGTAGCTTTTGGGACCCTACTCCTCATACTGGGTCACTGTGACCAGTCTTAATACATGGAGGTGCTTAGTCTTACTGCAACTTGATATGCCATGTTTTGTTGATACTCATTGGAGACCTGCCCTTTCCTAAACAGAAACAAAGGAGGAGTGGATTGGGGAGTGGGAAATGGGAGGAGGAGAGGAGGGAGGGGAAAGTAGGGTGTAAAATAATAAATAAATAAATTTCAAAAACAATAAAAAATCTAACAAACAACAACAACAGCAAAACAAATGTTGTTAGAACTATTTTTCTGGAAGAGGGGAAGTATATGAAACCCAAGAATTCAATATATGTGTACTGAATCTCATTAAATTCCCCCAAATCAGCTCCTTCCTTTTTGTGCTCCAGAGTTCTATTTTTGAGTACTTAATGTTTAGATTGTATTTTGCATTCATTATTCCCTCTCTATTAATATTTCTCCTGATCTAATTTAGACTTCTATAAAATCGTATCTTCACATCTGTATGTGGCAGATTTTATTTTCACAAATGGTTGCAGCACAATTTTCCATTTCACTTGCTCATCTCTCGTAAAACGGCATTTTCTCTTTTTTTATTGAGAGATGGACTTTCCCTCTTCCTGGACTCAGGTAGATCTGTGTGGCAGATTCAAAAGGTAAATTACAGTAAAATTACTTCCAAGGCTACATCTTAAAAAATGTAGGCATGTCCATGTCTTGCTCCCCTACGACATTTTTCTTCTGAAACAATACTTTGTATGTTCAAGTAAGTTTTAGAGAGGCCCATACAAAAACACCAGAACTTGCTGGGCAGTGATACTGCGCGCCCCAGCACTTGGGAAGCAGACACCGACAGATCTCTGGGAGTTTGAAGCCAGCCTGGTCTACAGGGTGAATTCGAAGACAGACTCCAAAGCTATACAGAGAAACTCTGTCTCGAAAAAACAAACCAACAATAACAACAAAACAACAACAACAACACCGGAACTTTGGATCACATACCCTGAAGAGCATTCAGCCAACAGCCAGCACCTACTTTCTGACTTGTGAATGAGTCTTCTCGAAAAATAATCCTCTAGTTCCCAGGAGACTCATTCATTCTGGGTGACACTTAAAAATCAGGCATGCCTTTAACCCCAGCATTTGGGAGGTAGAGTCAGGCAGATCTCTGAGTTTGAGGCCAGCATGGTCTACAAAGCGAGATCCGGGACAGGCACCAAAACTACACAGAGAAACCCTGCCTCAAAAAACCAACCAACCAACCAACCAAACAAACAAACAAACAACAAGGAAGACAAACCTACCTACCTACCTTACAGTTCAAATTTCTCAGCAAAATAAACCGTTACACTTGTTAGCATTTTAGGCTGCTAAGTTTTCTGAAAGAATAGACAACTGACGCATTATGTATGCCTCTATGCAACCTGGTCTCTCGTCCGTCATGTGCACTACTACTAAAATAAACTCTGTAATTCTCTGTCTCCCATCACTAATGGTAACTTGTTCTGTGTGAAACTGTTTCAGGCAGGATCAATGTGATGCCAGAAAACTACACAATTGTTGTTCCTCTCTGATTTCACCATTCATCTTTCTCCACATTCATGCCTTTATGTACACAAAAACATTTAAGAAATCTCAACTATTATGATAGCATATTCTAACTGTTAAGAGTTACACGATTGAACAAAAGAACCAAGAAGAGAAGAAGTAAAGAGGGAAGATCGAATTGCTACTATCAATAGATTTTCTGAAACAGATTCCATAAATGTGAAAAAATTTTTTTTATTGTTTGAGATGTCTGAAATATATCATGTAGAGGGATTATGGATTTTAGGCCACATTTTGTTTCCCTACGTACTTTTAAATATGACTTTACATAGAATAGCATTTGATTTGTCTATTGATGGAGAAGAGTAAGAATACTAGCTATGGTAAATGGAATAATTGCTTCCTGAAATATCTTTACCCCAATTCCCAGAATGTTGGAAGATTTTGCTGCAATTGGCAAAAGGCCTTGTGCAAATGAGGGGAGGTTAAAGACTTAATGGAGGGTCGACCTGTAGTATGTGGTGAACCCAGTCTACTTCCGTGTCATAAGGAGATGTCATGTCATGACTCATCCAGCTACCAAAGGCTTTGAAGATAGAGCAAGAGATGAGGAACAAAAGGGAGTGAGAAACTCTATTATAAAGTTCTGTCTGTGGCCTCCAGAAGTAAAAGCAGCAGTAAGAAATAAATATACTACTTATATTTGGTTCATGTAAACCTGTACTGATACAAAGTTTCAGAAGACTCACATTACTATGACAGATGAAATGCAAGTTGGTTTCTATAAAATATTTTTATGAATGTGTATTTTGATTTCTTGTGTCAATAATTTACAGTTATATGTAATATAAAATATAGTTATGATTTTTCAATTTAGCCAACACAATTATTTAATATACACTAAATATATAATTATATGATTAAATTGAGCTCATTAACATCCCCATCACATCAAATAGTTAAAATTATTTGGTATAAATAATTCATTTATTCTCAAAAATTTTGAAGTTTGCAATACTATATTATTAACCATCTCCTGATGCTGTGAAGCAGTCCTTAGAACAAGAGAAGAAATCAAAACAATTGCTGATGTCCATGAGAGCTTCGGCAGCCTCTGCCCATCCCCTTCCCATCCTCTTCTGCCCATCCACCTCTGTCACGGCCATTCTCCTCTCTGCTTCTGTGTGTTCAGTTGTCTTGAATTCTCGATGTGAGTGAAAACATGTGGTATGTGAATTTGCCTTTTCTCCGCTAGCATGCTGAGAACGCTGATCCTCAAAAGGAGTACCCTTTTCAAGACCACAGGGCTCAGCAATGGGCAGCTAATGATAAAGTCTCCGTTAATTAGGAAGGGTCTGCATAAATGTGTGCTTACATTTTTCTTCCAAGAGGTGGAATTATGCAGTAAATTACAGTGCATGGCAGTAATCAGTGGAAATAGTTGCTTCAGGGTGTGTGTGTGTGTGTGTGTGTGTGTGTGTGTGTGTGTGCACATGTGTATGTGCTCTACTGACAAGCAGATATTTGAATACATAGAAAAGGCAGGTTGTAGCCTGCATATATTTATCGTCTTCGTAGAGATCAATAGTTAGCCTCAAGTCTATTTGCTTTGATGAGCATTTCTGAAATACATACAGAACCCTGTTCTATTATAAGTGACACACAGCATGTAACACACCCTGTTTTCACTGCACCGAGAGGATTATGAAGTGTGCTTCTTTACAAGGCTCTTAGTTCTCATCCCAGGACACTTTGTCCTTCTTCTCTCAAGTGAGCATTCTTCATCTCCTGCAGCTTCCACATATCAGGAGCTATGTACATGTTCCTTTTTGAGAAAATTCTATTAATTGAAAGCCGACTCTGTTGCAGTTAAAAAAAAAATCAGGTCAGAGATAAGTTTCATGGAGCCCACAGTCATGTCAGCAAAATGTGATCTGTTTGAGGTAGGTGAGGGATGAGTGATCCTTCTGCTTGCTCTTCAACCCAAAATAAATATGCCTGTCTTTTACATTCAAACTCTGAAACACTTGTTCCTGTAGGACTTCCAAAGTATTCTTGTGTGAACTTTCTACAGATTTTCAACTTTAAGAAAAGTTCCTGATGAAGCACCTTCCAAATAAGACTAATTAGAGAGAGAGAGAGAAATAAAAAGATGATAATCTATGACACATTATTAATTACAATTGTTGATGTGATAAAATTTAGCAAATAAAAAGTTGTATTTCAATAAAGTTGAATTTGAGGGAAAGAAAAATATTTTATTAATTTAAAATGAAAATATTGGATGTTTATGAAAGAATGTTGGAAGAGGTTTGTTGGTAGATATTAAAAGCATAATACAGAATTTAAAACATAAATAGAACAGAAATACACATGAAAAAATATCATCTACACCTATATGTAAAATTTACTGAGTAAGATGTTTATGAATAAATGTGAGGTAGATACTTGTAACTGGTACATAGAACAAAATGCAAAAATAAAACTTAATTTTAAAGAATATTGAGTTGTTTCTACATTAAACAATATACGGGAAGCATGAAGAGAAAATATTTGATACTATTTTTAATTTTGAAATCTCTCTTTTTCCTTTTGTTGGCAGAGTCTCACTATGTAGGCCTTCCTATCCAGACTGGGTTTGTGTGGAATTTCCATCAGTTTTTCTGCTCCCACTTTCCAAGTCCTTGGATAGGGCTGTCCACTACCATGCCCACTTTATTAAATTTTTTAAGAATATATTTCAACATCTTACAAGAGATAGTAATACTGATAAATATTTCTTGACCAGTATACATAAAACAAAAGTTTGAAAACATCTCTTTTAAAATACAATAGTAGTTTTAATTCTAAGTAATAATTTTACTCTAGAATGCCATTCTGTCGCCTGCTGCATTGTCCTAATGATGGTGTTCTTTGCCATACACAAGCTTTTAAGTTTTATGACGTCCCATGCATTAATTGTTTTTCTTAGTGCCTGTGCTAATGGTGTTCTGTTCAGGAAGTCCTTTCCTGTGCCAGTGAGTTCAGGTTATTCCCCGATTTCTCCTCTATCAGAATAAGGGTATTTAACCTCACATTGAGGTCTATGACGCATTTGGAGTTGATTTTGCACAGGGTAGTAAGCATAGGTCTATGTGCTTTCTTCTACATGCAGCTATCCAGTTTGACAAGTACCACTTTTTAAAAATTGCTGTATTTTTTCCAGTGTATATTTCTGGCTTTCTTGTAAAAAACAATCAGATCTGCATACATATGCAGCTTTATGTCTGGGTTTTCAATGTGCTTCAAATGATTACCACATCTGTTTTCTGTGCCAATACCATGCTGTTTTGGGGAGGGGGGGCTTTTGTGGTTTGTTTGTGTTTTTACTACAGTTGTGTAGTCCAATTTGAGATTGGGGGTTATGATACCTTCAGCAATTCTTTTTTCATTTGAGAGTGTTTTGGCTATCTTGGGATTTTTGAGTTTCCATAGACCTGTGAAGAATTGTCTTGGAATTTTGAAGGAGATTGAACTGAATCTGTAGATTGCTTTTCAAAGAATGTCCATTTTAATATATTGATCCCCAAGCATGGGAGATCTTTCCATCTTCTGATATCTTCTTCAATTTCTTTCTTAAAAGTTTTAAAGTTTGTATCATACAAGTCTTTCACTTCCTTGATTAAGGTTACTCTAAGATTTTTTTTATTATTATTAAGGCTATTCTGAAAGATAGTTTTTCTGATTTCTTTCTCTGTCATTTGAATAGAATAAGGCTCCTGTTCTTATGTGTTTTAATTTTCTTTTCTATTTGCTGCAAGTGTTTATCAGCTGTAGAAGTTTCTTGGTCAAGCTTTTAGGGTCACTTATGTATACAATTGCATCATCTGCAAATAAAGATAATAGATGTCATCCCTTCCTATTTGTATCCTCTTGGTCTTCAGTTTTCTTATTGCTATAGCTAAGACTAAAATACTATACTGAACAAGTATAGAAAGAGTGGGCAACATTGTCTTGTTCCTGATTTTAGAGAAAATATTTTGAGTTTCTTTCCATTTTAATGGGAATGTCTTTCTGTATGCTGTGAAAATATGTTGCTCTAATTGGTTGATAAATAAAATGCAGATTGACCATTAGCCAGGCAAGAAGTATAGGTGGGATAAGCAGACAAGGAGAATTCTGGGAAGAGGAAGGCTGAGCCATGAGGTGTCAGCCTACCATCTAGGGAACAGCATGTAATGACACACAGGTAAAGCCATGGAACACATGGCAACATATAGATGAACAGAAATGGATTAGTTTATGTGTAAGAGCAAGTCAGTGGTAGGCCTGAGCTAATGGCTGAGCAGTTTTAATTAATATAAGCCTCTGTGTGTTTGCTTGTATCTGAGTGGTTGCAGACCAGGCAAGACACAGGAAAACTTTCAGCTACACCATTTAGGTTGATGCTGGTTGTGGACTTGCTGTAAATCATTCTTATTATGTTGAGGTATATGCCTTTTATTCATAGTCTCTCCAGGACTTTTATCATGAAGTTGATTTTTTTCAGAGACCTTTTCTACATCTGATGAGATTATTACGTGGTTTTTGTCTTTCAGTCTGTTTATTGGTAAATTGCAATTATTGATTTATGTATGTTGACCCATCCTTGTGTCTCTGGAATGAAGCCTACTTGTTAATGGTGAATGATCTTTGTGATGTATTCTTGGATTTGATTCACAAGTATTTATTGAGGCTTTTTTCATCTATGTTCATAAGGGGAATTGGTCTGTAATTACCTGTCTTTGTTGAGTTTTTATGTGGTTTTGGTATCAGGGTAGTTGTGGCCTCAGAAAAAGAACTAGGTAATGATCCTTCTATTTCTACTTTGTGGAATTATGTGAAGAGTATTGGCATTAATTCTTCTGTGAAGGTCTGGTAGAAATCTGTGCTGAAACTGTCTGACTCTGGGCTTTTCTGATCTAAAGACTTTTAATTACTGCTTTTATTTTACTAGGGGTTATAGGTCTGTTTAAATTGCTTATTTAATTTTGATTTGATTTTGGTTGATGGTATATATCAAGGAAATTATCCTTTTTTCTTTTTTAGATTTTTCTAATCTGGTAAGAGTGCATGTTTTTCAAGTACACCCTTATGATTCCTTGGTGTCTGTTGTTATGTCCTCTTTTTCTTCTCTAATTTTGTTAATTTGGATCTCCCTCCACCTTTTGATTAATTTGTCAATCTTTTTTTGTAATTTTTTTTATTAAGAATTCTTTTAATCCACTTTACATACCAACCACACATTCCCCCTCTCTTCCCTCCTCCCGCTTCCCCTTCCCCAGCCTCCCCCATCCCCCAAACCCACTCTGCATTTCCTCCTCCAACAAGGTCAAGCCTCCCATGGGGAGTCAGCAGAGCCTGGTACATTCAGTTGGGGCAGGTCCAAGTCCCTCCCCCTGCATCATAATTTACTCAAATAACCAACTCTCTTTCACTGCTTCTTTGTTTCTCACTCTTCATTTCTGTTTTATTGATTTCAGCCATGCATTTGATCATACCTTGCCTTGTACAACTGTGGGAATTATTCTTTTTGTTCTAAAGATTTCAGACTTGCTATCAAGCTACTAATATGAGATGCCTCCAGTTTTTTTTTTTTTCCTTTAGGCATTGTATGCTTTGAACTTGCCTCTTAGAACTGCCTTGAATATGAGCATGTTGTGTTTTCATTTTTGTGCAATTCTAAAATGTTTCTAATTTAATTACTTTCTTAATTTTTGTCTTGACCTATTTCTCATTCAGTAGTGAGTTGTTCAATTTCCATGAGTTTGTAAGCTTTCTGCTCTTTCTATTACTGTTATCCAACTTTAATCCATGGTGGTCTGATAAGATGCAGAGTATTATCAAATTTTCTTGAATCTATTGAGACTTGCTTTATGCCTCAGTGTGTGGTATATTTTGGAGAAAGTTCCAAGAGGTGCTGCGAAGAAGGTATACTCTTCTGTGTTTGGGTGGAATGTTCTGTAAATATATTAGGTCCATTTGGTTTATGATGCATTTAGCTCTAGTATTTCACTGTTTATTTTTTTGTCTGGATTACTGGTTGATTGATGAAAGTGGGACACTGAAATTGCTCCCTGTCAGTGTGTGAGGTCAATGTGTGTTTTAAGCTTTAGTAATGATTCTTTTATGAACTTGAGTGCCCTTGCATGCTGTGGGATGTTCTGTATGTCAAATGTGTTGCTGATTAGTCAATAATTAAAACACTGATTGGCCATTGGCTAGGCAGGAAGTGTAGGCGGGACAAGGAGGAGAATAAAACTGGGAAGTGGAAGGCTGAGTCAGAGAGACACTGCCAGCTGCCACGATGAGAAACAGCATGTGAAGATGCCGGTAAGCCACGAGCCACGTGGCAAGGTATAGATTAATAGAAATGGGTTAATTTAAGCTGTAAGAACAGTTAGCAAGAAGCCTGCCACGGCCATACAGTTTGTAAGCAAAATAAGTCTCTGTGTTTACTTGGTCGGGTTTGAAAGGCTGTGGGACTGGCAGGTGAGAGAGATTTGTCCTGACTGTGAGCCAGGCAGGAAAACTCTACCTACACTTGCATTTAGTGCACAATTGTTTAGAAGTGGAATATCTTCTTGGTGGATTTTTTCTTGGATGAGTATTTAGTATCATTCCCTATCTTCTCTGATTAATTTTGGTCTGATGTGTATTTTGTCACATATGAAAATGGACACAATAGCTTTTTTTCTTGGGTCCATTTGTCTGGAATATCTTTTTCCATTCTTTTAGTCTGAGCATATGTCTATCCTTGATGTTAAGGTGTATTTCTTGGATATAGCACAAGGATTCATCCTGTGTTTTGTAGCTAATGTGTTAGTCTGTGTCTTTTTATTGGGGAATTGAGAACATTAATATTGAGAGTTAAAAATGAGCAGACTGTTGATTCATATTATTTTGTTTTTGTGCTGTGAGTGTTCTAAGAATATTTATTTCTATATTTTCTTGCATGTGGTTTATCATTTCAGGTTGAAGTTTTCCTTTTAATGCTTTCAGTAAAGCTGGATTTGTATAAAGAAACTTATTAAATTTGGTTTTATTATGGAATGTCTTTTTCTCTTCATGTGTTGTGATTGGATGTATTTCTAGATATAGTAGTTTGGGATGGCATCTGTGGTTTCTCAGAATTTGTAGACCCTCTATATAGGTCCTTCTGGTTCTTAGAGTCTCCGTTGCAAAGTCAGGTGTTATTTTAATAGGTCTATCTTTTTTATATCATTTGGTCTCTTCCCCTTGCAGCTTTTAATATTCTTCCTCTATTCTGTAATGTAGTGTTTGGATATTATGTGTCATGGGGAATATTGTTTTTGGTCCAGTCTATTTTATATTTTTCTGCTTCTTGTACTTTGATTATCACTTCCTTCTTTAGGTTAGGGGAATTTTCTTTTATCATTTTGTTGAAAATGTTTTCTGTGCCTTTGACCTGAATTTATTCTCCTTCTTCTATCCCTATTATTCTTAGATTTGTTCTTTTCACAGTGTCCCAGATTTCCTGGCTGTTTTGTGCCACATTACTTTTTACGATTGAACATTTTCTTTGGCTGAGATATCCATTTCTTCTATTTTTTTCTTCAAAACCTGAGATTATCTCTTCCATCTCTTGTAGTCTGTTGTTTAGACTTACCTCTCATGATTTTGTTTGACTTTCTAAATTTTTCATTTCCAGTTTTATCTCAGTTTGGGATTTCTGTATGATTCCATTTCCTCTTTCATGTCTTGAACTCTTTTCTTCATTTCATTTCACTTTTTTTTTTGTGTGTGTGTGTGTATGTTTTCTTAGATTTCATTAATGGATTTACTCATATCCTCTTTCAGGTCCTAGATGTGATGGGAGCAATGAGAGGGTCCACAGGAGGGAGGAAATCTGGGTCTGCCACGAGTGTCTGTGGATTACTCAGGGAATGGAAGAAGAAGGGGAGGTGGTCTGTTACAGGTCTGGGGATACCCCTGGGGAATTGTAATTGGAGGACAGGAACTAGCATGAAGATTGTCTACCCGATTCCCTGGCCTGAATGAGCAGTGGGTTTCTAGGGAGTTTCTGGCATCTTGGCAGCTGAGACAAAGGAATGGGGTAAGGAAGAAAGGCTGTGGGAGACAAAATGCTTAGTCCCCTAGGGAGGGAGGCAGAGAGGAAAGAGAGACCAGACCAGCTGGTGTGCTACAAAGGTGGGCATAGGATTAAGAAACTGGATGAGAAGGAGGTGAAGATGACCCATTTATTTCCCTGGCTGGTGTGGCCAGCAGGATTCCAGGAGATTCTACCTTAGAAGTTTCAAGCAAGCTCTAAGTAAATGAGTATCTAGCAGAATAGAATTATTGACTTCTTAATAATGTTGATGACTAAAGGAACATGGAAAATGATTATGCTTTTTATCTCATTTTGCAAGACTGATGCTAAATTTTGCAGTCCTGATAATGAGAACCATAAATACTTTCAAATATTCCTTAAATATTTTTATTCACCAAGTAATTACTGAATCTTTAAAGAAATTTGCATTGGAATAAGATCTGCTTTTAGTGTAAACTTATATGTAGGTTTTGTTTACAGAAAATCTGATTTAACATCTAAATCATGAGTTTATTTTCAAATATAGATATTGGTTTACCATTTGCCCTACATCATGGTACATGAAGAATGATGGAACTAAATTTTGTACTTACATTGGACTATTAATCAAAAAATATTCCATTTTTATCAGATCCAATGCATCTTATTTGCCCTTATATTATATCTAAATATTTTATTTCCATGATAAAATGAAATTACATGACAATATAAGTGAAACCATAGAGAAGAAGAATTGAAACAGATTCAAAGTCATTTTAAGCAACTTCATGTTAAAATACAAAAGTTATTGAGTATTATAAAATTTTGTATCTAGAAAGCACTCTTGTCATTTTTTCCCTGACCCTAAACAAGAATATACTTAAACTGTAAGGAATGTCAAGAAAATCTTTCTTATGGCTAAATATTTCCAATCCAAGGGTACTTTAAAACTTTGCTTACAAAGCTATTTGTGTTCAAGATGCCTTCACCTACATCTCCCCTGTTAATATTCAGTACTATTTCCTCCATTATTTTTGAACTTGAAAATAGTAGGTTACAACTTTCTTCATGGCAACCCACAACACTAATCTTAGTCATTCTCGATGTTTCTATTAACTGTCCATTTTCCCCATTTTAGTCATAGTAGCTTCTTATTTTTAATTTTCAAATAATGGGATATTTTGATAATATACAGATATATTTCAAGGATTTATAACAGTAAGCTGAAAGTTTTGGCTAGAAGGAACTCCACGCTTAATTTTGTACAGGTGGGCCCTTTTCATTTTTTGAAGTAGGATCAGGTTGGCTTTGAACTTGCTATGCATCTGGGGATCTTGATGCTCCTGTCTGCACTTGCCAAGTGACAGGACTATAGGTGTGTACCACATGCCTGGTTTGAGCTGTTACTGACTAAATGTCAATTCTGTGCATGAAGAATAATTGGTAGATAGAATTGTGTAAGGCCAGAAAGGTAGAGATGAAAACTGCAGGCCCCAATATTTACAATGTAACTGACCAATAGAGCTTATATCTTCTTGAAGTGTCCTAACCTATAACAAAGAGTAATAATAATAGTTCATAAAGTATATAATTAAATCACCAGCACTTGCTGAATCACATTAGGCCAATATAAACATTAACTGCTTTGCTTTATTGTGATTAAACATTCAGAGCCAGAAAAAAAGCATGTTTTTTGCAAGTTATGTTTAAAAAATCAGTTCCACCAATATGTAATCAATAATCCAAAATTATCTGATTTTTATTTGCCCGCTAGTAAAGATTATAATGTTACTCTGATTGAAGCTGAGTCACATTGGGGAGTTTCATTCTTGTCCCCTTCCACATCTCTAGCTAGACTATATCTTTTCTTCTACCTAGTTTGGTTTAATTCTCTCGGTTATTCTAACATTATTAGCATTTGCACTTATAGGATTTGTAATCTATGGTGAAACTTTTTACAGATATTTAATTTTTGATTTTCATTCATATTTTAATTCCATGGCATTATTTTTCAGCAATTATAAAATATCCAACAAATTAATTTTTCCTTTCCATTCTAAGAACTCATACCTATGCCTAAGAGTAATTGAGGTTAGTTCAGATTGGAATGCCCTGTATTTTCTATTGATATCTAACTGCAGTATAACCAGCTTATTAACTTAGAGTAGCGTACACATATCATCCAAGTTTCTTTCAATGAGAGGGAATATGGACATGCTTTAGTTGGCTCTTCTACTTCAGAGTCTTTCAAATCTGCAACCCATTTTCAAGTTCTGGTCCACTTCCTTAATGTATTAGATTTTAGATGTTCCACATTAGTACTCAGGTGAACTTAATACAGTTTTTCCATTTTCCCAAATGCTAGTAAAGCATAATGGGTAGGAATTCACCTAACTGTGTCCCAAGAAATACCCCATACTTTGCTTAAAAGGAAGAGATATTTGACATTCTGGTCCCAAATAACCATCCTAAGTACTTGTGATTAAAGCAATTATAAGATCTCACAGCATGGATTTGAGTATGTCTCATTCAGAATTTTATCACAATTACAAATATTCTTTTATATTATTATTTAGTTGAATGACTCTGTCACTTAATAGTTTGGGCTCCACACAAGAGAACAAAGAAATTTATTCACCCTTTCATAGAAACAGCTAGCAAAGTGTGTAGCACATTGTAAGCAGCCAGTGAATCAAGAGTAAATAGATGTGTGTGGAATAAGAGTGAACAGATATCATAGAACTCCTATGGCTACATAAGCAATGCTGCTACATGGCAGGAAGGCATTGATTTTTTAAGCTGAGACTTCTGCTAAGAAAGGCAACACTGCAATGACACCCACCAGGACTTGTACATGTCTCTTGGGCTGTGCTTTCCAGCTCCTTTATTGTAACCAGTTCAATACTCAGACACTAGGAGATATTATTTGAAGTAGCACCTGTTAAACTTTAGAGAATTTTTGGAAACTTTTCATTTCTAGTTTATACAAGGAATTAATCCTCGCATAGACAAGTGGACAAGTAGAAATTAAAGCTGTTTATGAAATCATTTCAAGTAATTATTGACCACTGTATTCTTCAGTTGCAACTAAAAATTGCTAAATGAATTTAGTTCTAGATTTCTAATATGGATTTCTTCCTAATTAAATGGAAAATTCCTCATTTTTTCATCCATAAACAAACTGCATGCTAAGTTCTTTCCTTCTTTCCTTTCTTCCTTTCTTCCTTCCTTCCTTCCTTCCTTCCTTTCTTTCTTTCTTTCTTTCTTTCTTTCTTTCTTTCTTTCTTTCTTTCTTTCTTTCTTTCTTTCTTCCCTCTCTCGCTCCCTCGCTCCCTCCCTCCCTCCCTTCCTTTCTTCCTTCTTTCCTCCCTTCTTTCCTTCCTTCCTTTCTTTCTTTCATCAAACAATGGAATGATTATGAGTACTTGTTTTTATTAACATTTTTAAATTAAAATGTAATCACATCATATCCTTCCACTGTCTTTCCTTTCTCCAGCTCTTCCCATACTTTAACTCCATTCCTCCCAAACTCCTGGCTTTTTCTTCTTTAATTGTTATTGTTACATACATTTATAGATACTCACTGCTGAGTCCATTCAGTGTAGCATGTATCTGATTTGAGATCAGACCATTTGATATTGGATAACCAAATCAGGGTCTCTTTCATGGGTGAAGACTGATTCTTTCTTTCTCAGCATCCCTTAGTTGCCTGCAGTTTTTAGTCTAAGGAAGGGGCCCTGTGAGGTTTCTGCCTTTCACATTAGCACATCTATTGTTAATGTTCTTGTTCAGATCTTGTTTAGGCAGACATATTGTTGAGGTAGCATAGATGAAGCTTCACTGTCAATATTAGGAGACAGAGTCTCATAGCGGACAACAAATTTCCTGGTGCCCTGGCTTCTACAACTTCTCTGCTCCCTCTTCTGTGATATCCTCTGAGCCTATGTACAGGAGTTATGTTGTAGATTTATCCATTGTGTAAACCAACCAGTAATAGTTCTATACATTTTGACTAGGCTTTCAGTAACAGTTTCTGTGTGTTGCAAAGAGAAGCTTCTTTGTTTAGAGCTGGGTCCTACACTTACCTTTAGATACAAAGGTAAATATTTAATATTAGAAGTTACACTGATTTAGTAAAGTGGTAGTAGAAGGTTCTCCTATAAGATCTATTACCTCGGCAGTCCAGAGAGCTGGCTAGGTTTCTGGTAACAGCTGTACTTTCTCTCCTGCTGAGTGGCCCTTGAGTGTAATAAGACAGCTGTTGGTAACAACAGTTGAGTGCCACTATTGCATCTTCAGAGATATTTTGCTGTGCTAGTTGCACGTGTGTGTGTGTGTGTGTGTGTGTGTGTGTGTGTGTGTGTGTGTGTTTGTGTGTGTGATTTTTAAGTCAATTCTATAGATATAGAGCAGTGGGAAGAAGAGAGGAACTTCACTGTATAAGCTCTATGACATTTATATAGAAAGGACTATTATTTATGCATATATATATACATATCATGGTAACACATGTACACATTACACATTACAACAGTGTAACGGTTATTTTTTTCACCACTGTCACAGAACCCCTGACAAAAGCAAGGTAAGGGAAGAAAGATTCATTTTTGTCAAGACTTTAGTGTTTAAAGTCTACAGTGGTAGAACTCATGGTAGCAGGAGTGGCTGGCAACTTCGGTGGTAAGGAAAAGGGTCACTGACTAGTCCCTCCTCTTCTTTTTTTCTCTCCTTCTTGGCTGCTGAATAGAAGGGCTGGCCTTGAGCCCTCTGTTGTTCGATCTTAGATGGTCTTTTAATTAAAAAACCCAGAGCCAGATATCAAGTTGAAAGCTGAAAGATCAGAGAAGCAGAACAGCCGTCCACTAGTTCTTACCTCTATGAAATCCTCAGTCTAAAGAGAGTGAGTACCTTTCTCTGTCCAGACATCACTTCCTGGGATTAAAGGCATGTGTGCTTGCCATTACTGTGATTAAAGGTGTGTGCCACCATGCCTGGCTCTGTTTCCAGTGTGGCTTGAACTCACAGAGATCCGGATGGATCTCTACCTCCTGAGTGACAGGATTAAAGGTGTGTGCCACCACTGCCTGACCTCTATATCTAATCTAGTGGCTGGCTGTCTCTGTCCTCTGATCCTCTGTCAAATTTATTAGGGTACACAATGTATCACCACAGCCCCAAAAGCCCATCCCCATGCCCTTCTATTCTCAATGAGGCCCCATATCCAAAAGGTTCCAAACTTTCCCTATTAGTACTACCAACTGGAGACCAAGTTTTCCAACACATGAGCCAGTTGGGGGCATTTCACATTCAAACCAGAATGGGACGCTTTTGGAAAAGTATTCCAGCTAAAGAAGAGTGTGAATAAACTTATTTTTTCCTATTGGCTCTCATATACTGTATGATCTTGAACACTTACATAACCTTTATGCTTCTCAATTTCATCATGTGTGAAATGACATAACAATTTGTAACTACTCTATAGGAGACACTAGGGGTTATAGAAGAGAAGAGTTATAAAGCACACTATGTAGTGCCTGACACATACTAATACCATAAAGATTACATACACATCATACCTATATATGCATGTGTATATGCACATATATGTATACATGAATAATTTTTTCTCCATTTCTGTCTTCTCCATGTAATTGGAAATGTAACTCATCTATAAAAAAACTACATTTGAGTGGTTTTCTGTTCTGATACACATGAAGGATTTTTAATACAGTGATTATTGGTCATTTTTTTATTAGTGTTTGAAGTTACAATTTTAGTAATCTTAGGAAAGTAGCCTTACACCCTGTTTTATTATAAGCACCTAGCACCTGAACTTGTTGGCTTCTAGCCCTCTGTCTAGATCACTGTAGGGGTCATTGTTCGGTATCAGGTTCGAGTGAGACTCCTTTGTCATTGAATAAATGAGAAGTAAGACTCCACACAAGAGAACTCTGACTTGGCTAGAATAATATTCTTCCTGTCTCCTGTGAAAGGAACAAACTCTTTGTATATATTTTTGCTAAGCTTGCTATTCTTGCGATTCTTCTGTGGTTAATCAAAGTTGTTCAAACTTGTGTGTTTCAAAGACCATGTTTGGGTACTTGATGGGAACTAAGTTGTGTTAAGGCAGAATGATTATTGCTCATGTGTTATTAGGCATTAGTCCTCTGTGTAAAACAGATCAGAGAAAGTACAGGGAGCTTGCCATTCACGGAAGAGTTGAACCACACATGACAATGCTGTCTCCTGATCTGGTGGACAAACACAGGGATGCTTACCCAGTAGATGCCATTCACTGACACCTCATGATGATGACCTAATAGTGTGTGTATTTTAACAGCCTCAGTATTTTCTCATGTAAAAATACTTTCGATCCATGAAGCAAACTGGAGACATGAAGCAAAAGAGGACATATATACTTTTCCAAAGTAATTAAATAATTTATTAGACATTTTCACTAATACAACTGTTTAAAGCACAGATTTTTTTTTAAATCTGATTTTTATTTTTTACAGAAGAGTGAGCTGGGACTCATACTAATTAACTGTCTGATAATCGATAATGATAATAACAGAAGCATTCTGAGAATACATACTGTGCTCATTAACTTGCCAGTCATCATCTTATTTAATTCTTGCAAAAATCTATAAGGATAATTGCTACTATCTTTATTTTAAATTAATCAGTACTGAAACTCTGTACATTTCAATATTATGTTTCACTAAGTCTTCTTTATCAATTTCACCATTTTCATTTAATGCAGTTAATAAAAGTTATCCTTTATTTGTCCTTACTTCTTTTAGTACAAACTATTTTTATGTGTGTGAGTGTTTTTCCTGTATGTATATCTTTGCTCCACATGCATGCCTAGTTCTTGCAATGACTAAAAGAGGGTGTCAGATCTCCTGACCATGGAATTACAGGCAGTTGTGAGCTGCCTTGTGGGTGACAGGAATAGATTCAGGGTTGTCTGAAAGAGCAGCCAGTGCTCTTAACCACTGAACCATCTCTCCATCCCCAAAGCTATTTTGAAAGTGTAGACAACTAAGGTTTACTGAAAGTGGAAGAAATAGTTTTTCTAGGGAAGAATACATCAATGGGTTGTCTAATATCAAAAGGTCAGCTCTGAAAAATGCATACATATACACATACATACATATAAATGACATCATACAGACTTATCAGGTTATATTTAGGAATATATATATATGTAAATATATATGCACATATGTACAGGTACATATAAATATATATATATATATATATACATGTAACAATAATTAATGAAATAAGAGGCCATGAATTTGAAATAGAGCAATGAGGAGTTTAGAGGGAGGAAAGGGAGGGGAGAGCTTATATAATTATATTATAATCTCAAAAATTAAAGAAAAACATTAAAAGCATGCATGTATCTCTAATGAACTTATATGTGTAACAGTAGTCTGTGAAATCATGAGTGAACATATAGTAGGCAAGAAATAGGGTTTAAATTTTTCTTAATGAAAAACTCCACAAGTTATAAATAAAACTAGAAGATACTAGAACATAAAAAATAAACATCATTTTATATCTTGCCCTATTTTTATATGAATACATCTATTTAAAAAGGATCGCTGAAACAAGACCTTCAGTATGTTTATAGACCAAGACGTAATCCATGTGTAGAAACTGTAGGCTCCGCAGGAAACCTTGGATCTACACAGTAGAGGCACATGCTTTAAACACAGTTAACACAACTGGAGGCCCAGGAGTCTTGTCAGTAATATAATTTCTCTACACAGAAAACATATATGTATATGATCACAGTTTTCAAATTATTATTCTTGGGGTTCCTTCAGAGTTTCTGCATAAGCTTGTTCCAACATTCACAAACTATTTTAGCTTGTATCCATATAGCAATGTTATCCCTGTTGTAAGTCCTTTTTAGTAGATAAGTCATGTTTGCTTCCTATTTCCTGACTGGCATGCTTAAAATGTTTAAAGACCACATCTCACAACAGATGCAAAAACACATTATGAAACAATGAACAAAAATAGATTAATAATTCAATCCCCATAATCCAACAGTACTGTAATTGAGTTCAGTTTGGTTTAAAGAACAACTTATTGACATTTAAAAAAAATTTTGCCTTCTTTTCAAATTCTTTTATTTTTTTTGCAATACAATTCAGTTCTACATATCAGCCACGGATTCCCTTGTTCTCCCCCCTCCCGCTCCCCTCATATTCTCCCCAGGCCACCCCCCATTCCCGCCTCCTCCAGGGCAAAGCCTCCCCTCGAGGACTGAGATCAACCTGGTAGACTCAGTCCAGGCAGGTCCAGCCCTCTCCTCTCAGGCCGAGCTAAGTGACCCTGCATAGGCCCCAGGTTTCAAACAGCCAACTCATGCAATGAGCACAGGACCCGGTCCCACTGCCTGGATGCCTCCCAAACAGATCAAGACCCTTTCATTTTAGGCAACTACAGAAACAGAGGAACTTGGTCTGCTACGTGGAGACTCCCAAAAGCACCAGGGCTTCAAGAAATAATGTTGATGGGGGTTGTTTAACTCTGTGGTTCATGTACCATTTGTGTAAAATGATTGTGTATGACATAAAAATAAATACTTCTATTTTAATAGATATATTTGAAGATTTATTAAAAGCAAATTTGCTAGCTTGCTTAATCTATAATTTAAAAATATTATAAACTTTATTTGCTGAAACAATTATAAGTTTTAGGTGTTGGGGATAGCTTAGTACTAGAATATGCCTAGCATGCATGAGGTTCAATTCCCAATATCCCTGCCTCCCCCAATGAAATAAGTTTCCATGGTTAGACAAAGCTATATTTTGCAAGTAATCCTATATATACAATAATTTATGAGTGTTTAAATATATCACAATGAATTAATTGAAGTTTTATTATAGCACAATAGGATAAACTCAAATTTAATAAATTTTCATGGACTTCATAATGCATATAGGAGATAAATTAAAAAAAATCCTCATTTTGAACATACAACAGTAAATTATAGGTGAATTAAAGAACTAAATATAAAAATAAAGGATTAAAATATTCACTGAATAAAAGAAAAAGACCACATTATCTTTTTCATATATGATCCTACTTTATTATATATATATATATATATATGTGTGTGTGTGTGTGTGTGTGTGTGTGTGTGTGTGTATGTGTGTGTGTGTGTGTGTAATTACACATGTAAATAGCTGCAAGCTAGCTGCAGGGTGACATTTGGAAAGGAGACTGACAAAGAGTAATATTAGGTGAAGAAAAAGAATGGGTTGTAGATAAAGGGACACATGAATTGCCAAAGAAGGCATGAGGAAATTGTTTTTCTCATTTCAATCATGCTACAGTTTTTCTTATTTTGTAATGATAATCAGTAAGTTCATAACATCATAATTAATCGTGAGAGTTTAAAACCCGAAGAAAACGTCCATGGCTTCAAAACCACTGTTCTTACGGTGTGGACGTTCACTGCCATGATCAGGCTCAGGCTGGGCTTGGGCTTGAGTGTTTATTTAATCCAGCTCTGTAAAGTCTTATTTGTAAATTCGTTAAAGTGAAAGTATAAAAATGTTGACTGGAAAAGCAGGCATATAGATTCTATATACACTGTCTAGTAAAGAAGAATTTCCTGCCGGGCGGTGGTGGCGCACGCCTTTAATCCCAGCACTCGGGAGGCAGAGCCAGGCGGATCTCTGTGAGTTCGAGGCCAGCCTGGACTACCAAGTGAGTCCCAGGAAAGGTGCAAAGCTACACAGAGAAACCCTGTCTCAAAAAACCAAAAAAAAAAAAAAAAAAGAAGAAGAATTTCCTAGAACTGAAAGCATAGAATCTTTGAAAAGATGCACATTTACTGACACAAACGTAAGCATGAGGTAACAAATACTGTAAACAAACTAGATAGGAAAACAGAGACAATGAAGAGAAAAGCCTCATTGCATTCAGTAAGGACTGTACTTGGTCAGAGGTAAACTGGATGTTATGATAAATTGATGTATGTTCATGAATGGATTACAACATTAAAGTAAAAATGTTTCTTCAGAGTCCAATAAAATTATATCTAATGCTTGGTTATGTTGAAAGCAATAAAGCTTATATTTAAGACACTGAATAATTTGTGTATGTGTATGTGTTTGTGTGTTTGCATATGCATGTCTGTGCATATTTGTGTGTGTGTGTGAGTGCATGTGTGTGCATGCCTATTTGTGTGTACATGTGTGTATTGATGTGAATGTATGTATCATATGTGCGTGTGTGTGCATATGTGTGTCTATGTGTAGGTGTGTGCACACATGTGTGTGTATATGTGTGTGTGTGTATGTATGTGAGTATTTGCCTGTGTGTGCATTCATGATTGTGTGTGTGTATGTGTGTATGAATATGTGTATTTGTGTATGTATATGTGTGTGAGCATTCATACCTCTGTGTGTGTGTGTGTGTGTGTGTGTGTGTGTGTGTGTGTGTGTGTGTGTGTGTAGACATGTGCATACTACAGCAAGTGGGTGGAGGCCAAAGGACAACCTCAGGAGTTTGTCCTCACCTGTTGCTTTGTTTTGAGAACATTACTTACTGCTGCCTTATCAAGTTATCTGGCCCATGAGCTTTTTGCGTCTCCAGTTCCCACCTTATGTCCCCTGTTAGGACACTGTGGGGTCACAGAAGTTTGCTTTTACATGAGATGTGAGGGATCGGAACTCAGATCATCAGGTTTGACACAAAGCACTTTACCCACTCTGTCAACTCCCCAGCTCGATTCAAAATCTTTGTGAATTCCTTATAACCAAAAATATATTTCATTTTGTTCTTAATTTCATTAAATGTCAGTTTTGTTTTATTTTACTTTTCTGGTAGCAAAGACATGTTTAAGAATTTTTTTTCTGTTTTCATGTCCTTTTTTATGATTATTTTTTCTTTTATTGAAAAGAGATTCTTTTCTCATAACAAATATATCCTGATTACAGTTTCCCCTCCCTCTAGTCCTTCCAGTTCCTCCCACCCCTCCTCCTGTACAGTGCCACTCCCTCTCTTTTTTTTATTAGAAAAGAACAGCTTCTAAAGGATTACAACAAAACAGAACAAAATAAAATATGACAAGATAAAACAAAAGCCATCATATTGAAGTTGAACAAGGCAAACGAACAGAAGGAAAAAAGCCCAAGAGGTGGCACAAGAATCAGAGACCCAACTGTTCACACACTCAGGAGTTCCATTTTTAGGAAATTTTTATTCATAGAAAATTAGGAAAAGGTCAATTTTTTTCGTACTGAAGGGCCACAGACTTCAAGTGTCTAATTTGTAATAGTGCACTTTTCTTTTTCATGGAGATAAGGAGGCCATCTCCTGTCCATGCCACTAGAATTGAAAGTTGATTTACTCAGTGATAGTAGCCTTCAAAAATAAGATAGAAGGCTTAAAACTTTTGATAAAGATTGATTAGGATATGTTTTTTTTCAAGATAATTATTTCTGAATAATCCAACTTTCATAAAATGTTTCAAAACAAACAAACATTCAAGGGCGTATCTAGTTACAATTTTTGCAAAAGGTTTAATATCTGTTAAAGATGAACAATGCTACTCAAGAAGATTTAAGAATCCTGGAGGATTCTATTTAAAAATTGAGGGAGATCAAGGTACACGTCCATTTTTCCATTCTTATGAACTGGGAAAATGCCTGGATCATAGTCAATTTTCAATGTGTATTTGATAGTATATTTACAAACAAAAAGTAAAAGGATACAGTAAATCAAAACATGTATAAATTAATGAATTGAATTCACAATACATTAATCTATGTGGTAAAATAACCAAATGTCTTTGTAAGACATCTTTAAGTTATTATGGCCACCAAAAAGGTAAGCAAACAGATACACAGGAGGGGAAACTTTGAGAAGGAAGGAATATAACCCACCTCATTACTTAGGGTCTGAAAGGTTAGTAAAATATAAGACACATAATGAGTTATCCTGGAAAGACAAGATCTAGAGTTTACATTTTCCCTAATGGCCTTGGAGATAATAAATTGGGTTGTCCCTTTCTACTTCCAATTGTGTGCCTGTGATGTTAGTTCTGGTTTACAATTCATAAAAACAACATTAGATAGAATTATAAAGGCCTTCTTTTCCATAATGTCTTCCTAACTTCTTTTGTGCTGGCTACATTAGAAACTACCATATGGAGTGAGTTCAAGAGAATAGTATTATGGTTGTGATTGGGTTTCAACAGCTTCTTGATCTAACCATTTAGTGTACATTAGTCTTAGAATAATAAGTATCAGAGTCTTAAATATCTGAAATTTAAATTAGAAGTGATTTCAAATTAAATAGCCCATCCAAAAATCAAAATTTGATTTAGAATTGTTGCATAATTTTGTAAGTCTACATTGAATGATTACATGAAATGTAGGCACTATCCTTCAGCTCTCCAGTAGCATGAAGTCATTGTTAGGGTGAGTAACACAAACATGAAGATGTTTTACTTTTGATACCAGTGTGTTTTGCTTTTGTCCTGGGCTGTAGCTGTCATTCCAGAGTCATATGGAAATGAGATTCATTTTGAAAGCCTTCCAAAGACTGACTCACCACAGCTGCAGGGAGAGAGAAGTTCATTGAAAGCAACGTGATTCCTATTCACCTCAGCCTTTCTCTGTCTCTGCTGGTGCATTCATTCTCCTTTGTTTGGCAGTGCTTTGATAAATGATAACTCATGGTGTCAGCAGAGCTAGAGAAATTAAAGGGAAAGTTCAACTCAAAACTCTTGACTTAAAACCATCTTAAAAACAGACTCAAATATAACTTGTTCTCATGAGTGTGGAAGCCTTTGTGGAATTAGGAACAGAGCTCTGGCTATGACCAACATGTGGCTAGTATTCAGCAGATATCTTTGATTATTCCTCACCTCCAGAGTTCCTTTCACCTTTTTCAAGGCCAACTATTACGTTGTTCACAAAATATTGGTTAATCATGGGCCCATATTGCTGAGAATTTCCAGAGGTAGACATTTTATTGTCTAAAATTTAAGAAATTGTTTCTCCACAGGATAGTTAAGAAAATATAAAACATTTAGCATCTCATTTGGGGGGTGGGCTGGGGGAAAAGTGAGGGGGACTGGACGGGGGAGAACAAGGGAATCCGTGGCTGATATGTAGAACTGAATTGTATTGCAAAGTAAAAATAAAAATTAAAAAAAGTTAATAGTCACATTGTATTATAAATGATTTTACATTTGATTATGTTACATCTCAAAAATATTTTCTTAGGCAGGCATGTCTGTTAATGTAAATAAACTGTTAGGTATGTCTCATAAAGAGTGTGAGAAAAATAAGGGGAGAAGTTAGGTGAATGCAGCACATTTTAAAAATTAAAAAAAAATTCTGTATTTGAAACTTTCCAATTAACTTCAGTTACTCATTTAAATACAATATAAACAATGGATTATTAGAGTCTTTTCAATATTGTAGGAAGAACCATAAATACTTTCTATGACTATAGTTGTGCTGAACTAAGATAGAATCTTACTTTCCAGAGCCAAAATGTAGTGCACAAAACTGCATGGCAGAGTCATCCTTGTGCTTATAATCATCTCTCAATAATACGTAAATAGTCTTGTGAAGTCTACATATTGAATACTGTACTTCCTTAGCCCTATTCTATAGCTAGAGTTGTTAAGATGCCTTAACACAAAATTCAGAAGTTTCCTCCACCACGTGCCTCTACCAAGAGAAAACTTAAGAAACTGAATAATTGAGGACAACCATCAACACAGGTGTCTTTTCAAGATATACATTATTTTTTTTTAGTACCCACAATACTTCCTGCCCTCCTTATCACTGCCACTGAGAGCACTCAAGACCCATTCATTCCAGTTGTCATTAGCTAAAGCTAAGTTTCTCCCGTCCACAAACCCAACCCAAGTACCCTTTCCAGAAAAGGATTTCCACATCTCCGATTTCTTACTCCTTTTGGAGATCTTACTTACTATTCAGAGACTGTCTTTCTTTACAGGCTAACACCTTCAGTTGCTGTGATCATTGGTCCTATGGGGTGACGTCTTGGATTGACAACTTGGAACTAATGACACAGAGGACATTGTCTGGCTCACCTCTAAGGAAGTGCACATTTTGATAGTATCTATTATACAAAAAGCATCACCAAACATTCACGATGGGGTGCCTCACAGGACTTGGCACACATCAATAATATTTGCTTGGTATTCAGGACAAAGTGTGTGTGTGTGTGTGTGTGTGTGTGTGTGTGTGTGTGTGTGTGTGTGTGTGTATACAGGCAGAGAGTTTATAGTAATTTAGACAAACTAGGTACAATTCCCAGAAGATAGCTCCTACTTTCTCAAGCAATTACAACAGACTATGGTACAGCTGAGATCAGTGAGGAACCATTTCCTGGAAGCATGTGGCGCAGACACTGAATTCCTCCTCAAGGCTGTATCCAAGGGTTCTTGAAAAAGCTGAGATTTGAATTACCAAGGGCTTCCTTCTGTCTATTATTCTTCATGTAGATAATATTCAAAATATGTGAAAGCATGAGGACATCTACAGTTTTATTTGTATAACAACTCAACTGCATAAAATTAAAACGATTTTGATAGGCATACTGAGACCATAACCAATCTTCACACCATTCTTTAATTAAAATAGGGAAAAATGTGTGTGCTCAGAATAAACACCTTTCAAAAACAAAACCCTCTTTGGGATGTAATGCCTATTTATAATGAAGAATAATACTCAATTGTGGAAGGAATTAACAGAATGGCAGTGCGTGGCTTTTTGTAATTGGTTGTGAATGCATTAAAACTCACTATGAGTTCTATATGAATGAAAATGCTTGTCTTCCCCATTAGATATTCCAAATGTAGTTGGAGAAATTCACTTCTAAGTAGTTTGTATCTACTAGCCTTATTTTAATGACAGCTGTGAATGAGTTGAGCATTGGTTATATACTTTACAATGTGAAGTCTGTTTAAAGAAATGAGCCTTGAGGCCCCCAGGGCTTACATTCACAGTTATATAACCCCAATTATCATCGGATGAAGAAGTGGCCCTATCTCAGCATTTCTGAATTCTATGAACAGAGCAGAGTGATGAATGGATGGAGCAGAAGTAATTTTCCCCTCAGAGAGACATTTTAAACAGCCATGTTTATATGGATGAATTTTTATTAGTGCTATCAATTAATAAATCGAAGAGGATTGGGGGTCTGTAATAGACAGGGAGAGAGTTAAAACCTATTGCACCTGTCATGCCCCTGAATAGCTGATTCATTATGGTCACCCTATGGGGTAGTTTTATTACTTTGCTTTTATCGGTGAGCATCAAGGTGCAGCTGTTACTAAGAAGCAAAGGTGTGACTTAAATTTAGTTTTGTCCCATCTGAACACTTTCATTTCACTATACCATATGCCTGCCCTGTGTCTGATTAATAGTCATAAAATGCTAGCTTAAATTACTATTTCCCAATTGGAGAGTCATTTATATAATTTTTAGAGTGTCTACTGTGTCACTTCCTCTTCCAGGTTCAAGAGCAGGGATTGGCAAACTGTTGCAGTGAAGTGCCAAGTAGTCAATATTTTGAGCTTGGGGAATCACATGGTCCAAGTGTCTGGTGATTTAGCTCTGTTACTTTAGCCTGCAAGCATAGACATGGGCCAAAGATAATTCATACCAGAGTGGTTATGGCTGTTTTTCAATAAAATTGAGTCCTGAACTGGGAGAAAAGGAGAGATGAATTATCAGTGAATTTCTTTTGGTCTCAGACTATAAACTGCTCATAGAGGAATCGAAGATTTCAGGGCTTAGCGATTTTGATTTGTCTGAATATATGATTGGGAAAAATGAATAATGAGCGGCAAGATTGCCTAACAATATGTCCACAATTTTTATATGGTTCTTTGGTTTATATATTGCTTGAGTTCTCTCTTGCTGGAGTACAGAGCCTCAAAGGTCAAAAAATTAGTTGTATAGTCTATTGATTACATGACTGGATGTTTATTGTACATGAAACCTTAGCAGAGAAAGAATTTTGTATTATGTAGAATGCTCTGAGCATTCCTGTTTTCAATGAAGAATATTATTTGCTCTCACTTTTAGCTTCTCATGGTCATTTTGTGGCTATGTTCCTGATTTACAGAAGCTAACCAGATTCTGGAGAGATTAAGTTATGTCCTTGGCATCTGCCAATAACTCTAACCAGAGCTCCCCATTTACTATTCCAACTCTGATATTTGTTACTGAGCCATGGCATATTCTTATATGTATGTTCATGAGTTCATGAGTGTGTGTGTGTGTGTGTGTGTGTGTAGAAGTCGGAGGACCACTTGCAGTTGGCTCTCTCCATCAGATTTGGTGGCAAGCACTTTTAACCAAATGAGCCACCTTACCAGTTCTACCAGACCATCTTAGAAGAAAATATAATTTGATTATTTTACAAATTGAAATTCTACAAGATTTATTTCTTAATTGAGTAAACTTGATCTTTTAATATTAATTACAGGCTATCTAAATAATACTAAAATTATTAAAATGTTTTTGTTAATTTCATGGTGTAACTTTCAGCATTAAAGGATTTCTGTATTATAAATTCCGAGGCTAATTCATTGAGTGAGTTTTCAAAGGGCCCATCCCCAAATATTACAGCTATAGCTTCATTGTGTTAAATGGTGTACTCTGGTATGGGAACTTCCTTCAAGATAGGGTCTTTGTTGGGGCAATCAAGTCACAATGAGATAAGTATGAATCAGTCCAATATGGTTAATGTCCTGAGAAGGAATTCTCACCACAAAGCTGTCTTGGGGAACTCCATTGGTAACTGAGTTTTCAACCCCTGGCTTTTGTATATAAGCAGTAAAGACCTGTTGTGTGAACTCACTCTGTGCTGTTTTGTTACAGCAGTCTTGGCAGACTGATACAGCGTTTCACGTCTGCCAAATGACTGATCAGCCATGACCAATGATTAAGTTTTGATGGACTATCTTTATAGGGTGCTTCTTTTCTTTTTTTTACTTTTTGGTTTTCCAAGACAGGGTTTCTCTATGTAACAGTCCTTCCTCTTCTGGAATTCACTTTGTTTACCAGGCTGGCCTCGAACTCACAGAGCTCCGCCTGCTTCAGCCTTACAAGTGCTGGGATTAAAGATGTGTGCCACCATGCCCAGCTAGAGTGCTACCTTTACTGTTTTGCACATCCCTCATGCTCTTGTGGAGTCACTGTGTCTTCTGAAATGATGAGTAAATACACAGGGCATCAAATACATTTCTAGAGATCTGACTGGTGTGATTTTAATTTCCCTGTAGCAAGAATGGTATATGAGCCTAAAGTGATATAACTGTGACCAATTTGGGGGCTAAAATATTAACTATTAAGATTTCCTTATGAAAAATACCTGAGCAAAACATTCTTTTCATGATCTGGCTCCTTCTATGATCTGTAGGCTATTTTAAAGAAGACATATTCAATTAACAGTGAGATGTGGAGAAAAATTCACTCTAACTTTAAAGAGGCTCCTTTAAAACTAAAGTAACATATTTCATATCCAAATTTGATTATTTAATGTTTTAAAAACAAATTTATATTTTGTTATGAAATCAAAAGAGAAATAATTTTAATGCTTTATATTCCAGATGTCTAATCTATCTGTCTGTCTGTCTGTTTCTATCTATCTATCTATCTATCTATCTATCTATCTATCTATCTATCTATCTATCTATATCTTCTATCTATCTATCTATCTATCTATCTATCTATCTATCTATCTATCTATCTATCATCTATCATCTATATATATATCTCGAAATTAGCAAAAGACTTTGGTTGCCAAATACCTTCCAGAGCATAAGCCTAGACCTGTATTGTCCAGGGTATGACTTCTTGATACTTTCTTCAAACACATGCTGGAAGGCAACCAGATTTCTAAAGCTTGTTTTTATGGAGTCAGCTATGGCTTGGTGATACTAATACAGTTTAATGCTTGAATAAGCTTAATAAAAAAAAGCTTATAAAAAGGCACACTTCATAGAAATAACTGCTTTGAGTAATTTAAATGTCATAAGTATGAGTTTGCCATTTCTCCCCCTTCAACAAAACCTATTCAAAGCTATTGAAATGATATAAGATGTCAATGTTCCATGTAATCTGTCCCAGGGCCATGAACTGACCATGGATTGAATCTGGGGAACATTTCTTTCTCCTAGTCTCTAGCAATAAGAGAATTTCTATCCCTAGTCTACCTGACAGAAGACACTGCTAATGTTTATAAAAGACATGTACCTGCCTTTTCTTTTAGTTTTACTCCATTGAGGTGCAAATATATAATTCCTAGAATACTCAATAAAATAACTGCTAATCTGTCTAGACAAAGCTGAAATTGTACAAAGAATGTGGGAGCCATATGAAAAAAATTAATCATTTCTCATTAGACTTATATCATCGCTTTTTATTAAATTTTTTTCTGTGTCAACAGCTATAATTGCTCCAGGAAATGTCTATTTTTAGTTGGGACAGAGTTACATATTTTCCTCCCATAGAACTTATAAGCAATTTTAGGTCTATTTGAATAAACAGAAGATAGCAATATTGGAGATTGAGCAACATGCAACATTTTAAGGTCAAATAATGAGAGGACTTTAAAAAATTGATTAAGTCAGTAAGGCAGTGGTGGCGCACACCTTTAATCCCAGCACTCGGGAGGCAAGACAGGCAGAAATTTGTGAGTTTGCCTGTGCTACAGAGTGAGTTCCAGGAAAGGCTCAAAGCTACACAGAAAAATGCTGTCTTGAAAAAAACCAAAAAAAAAAAAAATTGATTAAGCCATGTTTCAGTTTCCTGCCACATCAGACTTGAGTAAACTAAGCACCCTCTCCTAGATGTGTGCAGTATTAGCAACCTGCTTCCAACTAGGAGAGTTCCTAGAGATAGCTGACATAGTGTAGTGTCTATTCCTATCCAATTGTTTGCTTTATTGAAATATGGGCATGAACATCTTCCTTGTCTTTCAGAGATACATAAAGGAGCTTCAAGCTGATTCACAGTTCCTTGAAAGGCACAGGAAGTTGTTTTCTTTTCCTGTAGATGAAATAATTATAACACACACACACATTCACAGTAAATCTCTTCAATTCGTATTACAAATTCTTCATTGAATCAAGAAAAATCACTAGACTGGGGCTAGACTTTTAGATACACTTTTGAAATAATTCAATGAAGATTTGGGTTCCAGTTTAACTAAACAAGTGAATAGTATGCTATTACAATGATGCTCAATAATAAGTATATTTCCTTCAAAAGAATTAAATTGTACTTTGTTTGTCAGTTAGAAATCCTCTGGTTCTATTTTCAATCCCAATAGAGAAATAGAATTAGTTGTAGATTAACTGTAGAAAGCATCATTTGTGGTACTGATAGTAAATTTTATATTATAATTAAAGATGCATGAAAAAGGTTTACTATAATTGTTTTACAAAAGCTCCTGAGAGAATTAAATTTGTCATATCATTGCTTAAGAGTTATACACTCTCCTTTTTTTCACTTACATGTAATATGAAAAAATTCAAACTTAAATTACTATGCTTTTCTGAAAACCTACGAAAATTTTCTTATAAATAGGAAGCACGCTATGTATTTCTTTACATTTGAACATATGAAGAAAACTTGCTGTTTATGTCACCTACAAAAAGCATAGGCTTTCAAGTACTTCTTGCATTTCCTTAAGTTTCTGAAAGTTATTTATGGCAGTTGGTAGAAGTCATCATATCAACATTTCCTGCAAATTCAGTTTGGAACAGAAGTTTTAGGAAGACTTTATTGGTGAAGAATTCATTAATAAGGAAAGAGTGTGGATGTTTCACATGCTTGGAGGGGCAACATCCTCACATTGGATATAAAGAACCCCTGTTATGAATTCTCAATGTTATGTGACTCTACAGGCCTAAAGGGAGCAAGGTATACGTCATTCTTAAGGAAGAGTGTGTTTCTATGAAAATGTCTTTAGGAAAAATAAACAACAACAACAACAAAAAACCCACACACACACATGAGAGTAAAAAGAAATACAAAAAGCTAATGGGTTTGAAACTTTCGGCTTGGATTTATTTCTAAGTGAAATAAAATGTCATTACTCAAGGATTTTTTGTTTTGTTTCCTTTCTATGGGTTTGCAATTCAACAGCAATGGACATTTAGCTAGATGACTGCTGGGGCTCTGTGAAGAAAACTCATTTGTGCAAATTTGACTGAGAAAGAAAAGGTGTCAAAAGAAAGTACTAGAAAATTAATTCATCAAAGAAAATGATTATGCATTCATACTATTCAAATGAGTTTGCCAAGAACAGCAACAACAAGAGCAAATCTGCTCCTGACTCTGTGAAATGAAATCCGTGGAATTTGGAAGACTTTCTATAGATTCCCAAACATCTGATATATACCGAAATACTCATCTTCTCATCTGAGACTTCTGTAGTCACAGATCAATTGCCTAAAAGGAGCCAGATTTGTATGTACTGGACTTCTCATGGGTCATATTGGTTAATTTCCAAATCCCTAGCCTGTTATTATGTATAGTGCCCACTAACAGTTTGATTTTGGGCTTCAGGGCATATAGAAAGGGGCACCAGTCATGATTATTGTTATTTTTAACATGAAAGATGCAGTTCTATTCAAATAGTTATCCTAGTTAGGCTTAAAATATTTTAGTAGTTTTAACAACATTTTAAAAAGAAAATCAAAGTGAATGATTCATCCTATGTACAGAAGTGCATCTTTCCCCTGTTTAGTCACAGGCTCAAGTCCTAATCTTCAACTGATGTTACTAGGTCAAGGGAATCAGGTGGTTGGGAGGTAACTAGGTTTAGAAGAAGTAATTAGGGTGGGATATTTAATAGTACAATTATTGTTTTTATAGCAACAGACACTTAGAGGTGTTTTTTTTTTTTCTTGTCTGTCATTTGAAGACACCTTGGGAAGTCAGACTGCTGCCAGCCAGGATTGGATATCTTACAATAATCCTATCATGGCATCAGAACACCAACCTCCAGAAGAGAGGGAAAATGTAGTGTATGTTTAAGTCTATGGTTCTTATTATTTCACACAGAGTTGACTAAGACACCGAGCCCTCACATTTTTGTAAATTGATCATCAATGCATTTTTTTTTTATGCACGTACTCTGCCCCATCTGGTTTTAGAAACCTCTCCTACCTGTAACCCCTTTGAAGATTGTATAACCTTAATGATGCCTTAGTTATCAATTCTCACTGGCTCTCTGGAAAAGAGTGCTTCTGCTTAATAATAATGTATGCTTCTTAGTCAACGACTTTGCATATACTCCTTTTAAAATCTCATTAGTTTTTTTGTTTTTATTATTTTATAAGTGCTCAAGATCAAATATAAGGACTTGCACTTCATTGGTGAGAAATTTATCACTGATCTACATATGTTTACAGTCCCCAAACTAGTTGTCTATAATAACCAGACCACCTACAATTTTCAGCTCCTATGAGATAGACCTGAATAGTCATTTTCTTTTTTTTTCTTTTTTTTTTTTTTTTGTGGGGTACAACATTCGCTTTATTGACCCCATGGTGGGATGGGAAAAACTGGGAAGCCTGGCCGAGTCAGCACAGCAGCCTCTTCCTTTGTGGGAAGGCTCCAGGGCTAGCTAGCATCAGGAGAAGCATCTCATGACTGGGGCAGTAGTTACCAACACTGAACCTTCAACCTCATCACCCACCATCTCTCTCAAGGAATCACTTGTTTTCAGAAATGTCTTGAGCTGTACCCTTCCCTTATAGAAAAGTTGTCAAAACCTAAGCCAGAATGTATGACAGAGACCATATTCGACCAAAGCCCACAATATTTACTACTGAGCTCTTAACAGACAACATTATTTGTTTTATGGAGCTTGACACATTCTAGATAGAAGGCTGGGGTAGGGCAGGAGACTTCTGAAGGAAGCATAACTGTGTGGGTAGCGGAGTAGATGTGAATGAACATATGTACATGAACATTTCAGGGCGTCAACATAATCAGAAGTTGGGCCTGTAAGACAGGCCTATAATCCCACGTACTCAGGAGGCTAGTTAGGAGGCTCACAAGTTCAAAGGCAGCCTGTCTATAGAATGAGTTCAAGACTAGCCTGGGCAACCTAGTGAGAGTATCTGAAAAAGAGGCAGTAGAGCTGGGCGGTGGTGGCGCACGACTTTAGACTTTAATCCCAGCACTCGGGAAGCAGAGCCAGGCAGATCTCTGTGAGTTCGAGGCCAGCCTGGTCTGCAGAGCGATATCCAGGACAGGCACCAAAACTACACAGAGAAACCCTGTCTCGAAAAACCAAAACCAAAACCAAACAAACAAAAAAAACCCGAAAAAAACCAAAGAGGCAGTGGTCAGCACTCAAGAGATAGAGGATCAGGAGTTCAAGGCCAGTCTCAGCTATGTAGAGAGTTTCAGGCCAGCCTGGGCAATCTAATGAGAGGCTGTCTCAGAATAAGAGATAAAAAGAGGCAGTGGCAGAGTGTCTGCCTGACGTATGGACTGCTCTGGGTTCAGTTCCCAGTACTGGGTCTGTATGTGTGGTCAGAGCTGTACCTGCTCGTAAGGGCCGATCCAGCTGTCGGCCAGTTCCCTAAGGGTGCTATAGCGACGCTCAAATTCCTCCTTGCTACAGTGCTGTAAGAGCTGACCTACCTCCTCAGTGAGGAGAGTCACGGCCAGGTGCTTATCCAGGGTGGCACTCCACTTGCTTCCCAGGATGCTGTCGAGACTGGTGGCGCAGCCTGAGGCCCACTGAGCCTGCAGCATGTCAGGCTGGAGGACCTGGTGGCGGGCACTGAGCATGGCCAGGATGTGGCGGCAGGGCAGGTGGAAGGCTTGGTTAAAGTAGCAGCTGCAGCTGGCCGGGGACTGGGGCTGGACATTGTGCGTATCCTCCAGAATCTGTATGTTCACTTTTTCTGAGCCGGAGCCAATGAGGTGCATGGATTTCTGGACCACAGCAAGCTCACCTAGGCAGAGTTGGGCTGCTGGCCCCGTGCAGATGGCATTGAGGGAGTGCTGGATACGGGCTTCCACCAACTGCTCTGTGCTGGGGTTTTCAAGGCTGGCATCTGGAGGAGTGTGAGTGTCCTCGGGAGTCACGGCCAGGCTGAAGCTTGCTTTGTCAGAAGGGTTCTGCTGCATGTATCGGAACACGGATGCCATGCCTTGTTTCTCAAATGGAGTGGTGCCAAAAAACTGACTGAGGATGTGGGCTGTGACCTCCAGGCTCTGGAAGTATCGGTTGCTCTGGGCTCGGCTTCTCCAGCGGTGGGCCAGCCAGATGCGGTCATTGAGCAACCAGTGTGAGTGGAGCTCAGGCAGCCTGCTGGAGGGGATGCAGCTGCTCAGGAGTGTGTACAGCTTCCTCAGGTTGCCAGCTGTGGCTGAGCACATCGTGCTCTGCAGGGAGGACAGGAGGACACTTTGTACAGGCTGCTCTAGGGACAGTTGATAGAATTTACCCTGGAGGAACTTACAGATGTGGAAGGCTGAGAGCAAGACCTCAGCTGCGGGGAACTCCATGGTCAGGGTGGGCAGCAGGAGGAAGTGGGGATCCACCAGGATGGTACAGACTCTTTCCCATGCTGGGTTAAACTTTTTGAACACCTGGAACATCTGGGCCAGGCCTTTGGCATCTTCATTGGTAGGGATAGCAAAGTACACTGCTCGGGCAAGAGGCCCCTCAAGCTGTACCCGGGGTCCGTCTACCAGGAAGGTGTACAACACCTTGCCTCTTGGGTTATAGGTCCGGTGTATAAATAAAACCTCGGGGAAATGAGCAAAGAGATCTTGCATGAAACAGCTTTGGTAGTTGAAGGCATATAGCTGAGGGTTCTTGCCAACCTGGTGCAGAACCGTAGACGGGCTTGAGTCCTCAATAAGAAGTCCATTCAGCATTGTGAGGGCCATGGAGGAGCTGGGAGGTACCTAAAGCCCACGCTAGGATGCTTCCTCTGCAGGATTGCCGTCAGGAAAGCATTACATTTCTCAAGTGCCACATAATTCGATGCCTAAAGCTAGACTGTAGTTTTAGATTTTTGTTCCAATGGGCCTGAGCCCGGGTGTGGGATGCGGAAGCTGAGGTTCCTGTTCGAGCCCAGCGGAGCCGAAATCTACCTCCCACTGGTGGGAGCTGTATGCCCTAAGCGCTGCAACCGGAGTCCACGCCTCTCCTGCTGAGACCGCTCACCCACCGGCAGACAGCAGACGCGGCAGCCATTTCTCCCACTGGGCCCGCCTCCGACTCGTCATTTTCTTTTTACTTCTATCAACAACATATCTTTCCTTTCAACGTTTTCTCATATCAAAAAAAGTCTCATTTGTTACTTCACTTAAGAAGATATTATGGACAGCATATTCTCCTAGATGTAGAAATTTTGAGGTTAATATGGTACTTTAAAAAATTTCCCTGATCGCCCCGGGCGGTGGTGGCGCACGCCTTTAATCCCAGCACTCAGGAGGCAGAGCCAGGCGGATCTCTGTGAGTTCGAGGCCAGCCTGGGCTAACATGTGAGTTCCAGGAAAGGCGCAAAGCTACACAGAGAAACCCTGTCTCGAAAAACCATAAAAAAAAAAAAAAAATTCCCTGATCAACAGTTATGGTATTGTTTTTATCTAATAAGTATGAATTGTGGTTTACTGTATAAAAATGTTGCACCTAATAGGAACTATAATTATCATGTTCCTAGTAGGTTATAGCTTTGCTTTTCTCATTGTATTTTTCTACAAGACCTGTAACACTCAAAATAAGAATAACACTCATTTTTAAAGATCACAGAAACACAAGGCACTGAGTTTTTTGCTCCAAAACACTGAATTATATACTCGTCATTGTTTTTAAGTTAACTGTAGAAAAACTAAACTTCCAATAATAAACAATAGCTAAAATGAAAACAAGAATCTCAAGAGGTAGGGGAAACTGGACTTCAACTGCTAAAATACAAGAACATATCTACTATATTCCAGAAAGAACATACTGACTAAATACATTAAAGGATATTCTAAAAAATTGGTTTGCAAACAGCACACCATACTCTTCATAGGTAGAAGCATCTTCCTGCTTCCGTAGGGTAAACTGCCATTCCATTGCAAGCTCACTTGCTGCAATGGACGAGCCTCTTTTCTAAGGGACATCTTCCCCTCATAACTTGTTTGGGTCTTGTATCCTGAAACCCCCACCTTAGGATCAGGGCTTTCAGTTAATATTTTTGGGGACCCACCCTTTCAGACCAGAGTAGCAAGGGCAGCTCTCCTTCTCCCTTGGTCAGATCCCCAGTGAGCTGTTTCTAGGTGTTTCTAGGAGCACTTCAATTATAGAAATTGACTTTGCAACTCTCCAAAGAAATTCTTTTCACTTTAAGACCATGGCAGTTCAGCCACTTGAAAAACAAAACAGAAATCTAATACTTCCTTTCAAACCTAAGAGTCATTTTTATAAAAGTTCAGGGATTCAGAATGTTCTGATTGATCTATTATCATGGTACAAGATGAAGAAGAATCTTATTTCCTTAACAGAGGCAAGTATCTCAGTCAAAACTTGTGATGGCTAACAGCAGAAACACCAAAATAAAACTTAAGTTATCAGTATACACCCCTGTATCTAGAAAGGCCAGGCACACATCTGGATCTAAGAACCATTTGCTCCATTGGTCCACACTGTGGTTGATACTGAGTCTCTCTACATCTTGTAGCTGATTCTCTATGGTAGACTTCAGAGCCACTATAGGCTCTACTCACAACTTTATAGTAGGAAAATAATGTCTTTCACTGTTTTCCCGAAAACTGAGGCATGGAGGGTTTCTGTCACCTCTCACAATCATGAATTGTGTGTGATCTGAATGGCCAATGTTCTTATGGTTGGTGATGAAGAACTGGTCTTCATTCTGTTCCCAGCATTAGAGAAAAAAACACCCAATATTTATTTTTGGTTTTGTTTGTTTTGTTATTTTTTAGAGAGATAAAGAAAGAGAGAAAAACAACATGAAGTTGGGTAGGTAGAGAGAGAGCTATGGAGAATCTGGGAGTAGTTGAGGGAAGACAAAGAGTATGATCAAAATATATTGTATAAAATAAGATTAAATATAGCTACTTATGTATTCCTATCTCACTAGATAAAGTTACCAAAATGTCTTCTATAATTTCATCATCCCCTACCAAATGACATGGAAAATGATATTAATGTAAATATGAGACTTTAACTGAATTTGGAGGAGAATCAGGTTTTAGTTTGTTACAAAAGTAACTCTCTTCCTTTAAAAAGGGTTAGTGATTTCATATGTGTCTCACATATCTAGACTCTGTGTTCTTCTAACAATATATGATTTATTTTGTGTCAGAAATACCACATACATTGATGAGATATATATGACTATTTTAACATAGGTCATTATTGACTCTTTCCATAAATTATGTTTCCATAAATTACATTTCCTATTAATATCTTTTAGTTTTTACATGCTTAGAGGAAACCATAATTAATTCATCCCAACTCTCCATATGATACATATACATTCTACAAATACTAGTTGCATAAGAAGACAGATATTTATAACCTTTTCAACTATACCTGTACAAGGATATTTTCAAGAGATTTTTTAGAAAATTCTTATTTTCATAAGTTTTATAGTCCAATGGACAAAGCTCATTCTAATATGAGATTGTGAATATGTATTCAGTGTATTTTAGGAATGCACATAATGCCACTAATAGTATATACTAGTATATCTCTTCGTTGCTCTCCAGATATTGAAGAAACACATTGTATTTCACAAACCACATCCCATGCTGAAATGCAAAATCGCAATGCTTTTATGTCATGAAAATGCAGTGCTCTGCTGATATCAATGTGCAACCTAGGCCTGTCTCCCTAGAGACTCTTGGCAAGCCTTATATTGCTGGTCCTTCACAGTAACAAAAAGGGGCAAGTGCAGTTGGCAGTGTCTTCAAGTGATCAATAAGGCATACTGAGGTTATGTGACTTCTGCCGGGAGGCTTCTGATTCAGTCTTCCATACGCAGATTGTGAAGCCATCTTTGGAACCCTGGTACAAGCTGTTCCATATTCTGCTTTACAGCGCAGAGCCACATGGACTGTGCAGTCGGACCCCTACTTCTTTTGAACATGAGTATATACGGCAATCAAAATAATCAAAACAACTAGGATTTAAGAGGAAGCACAAACAGTAGCCCCACTTCTCTAACAGTAGCTCCAGTGCCGAAGTGCCAAGTTTCCAGAAGTGAAGCCCACGCCAAACTGCTCAGTAACATTTACCTCTCATTTTTTTCAAGAACATCAATAGCTTGCTCCTGTCGTCTTTATGTGCTTCTCAAACATTAAATAATCTCAGATTACACACTGTGTCCTTCGAATTTATCTTGACCAGCTGTCAAGGAAGGCAATTTTATGCCCTCTCTGTTTTCTGCCTGTTGGCTTTGTGTAGCTTCTGTAGCAAATTTGAATAGAAAATGAAAGGTACAGTTTAGTGTGATTTGTGACAAAGGCGAGAAACATGCTTTCAGGAAGATAACCTTCTGATTACTTTCCAATTGTTTCTTGTTTTCTAGTTGGACACTCGGCATGCATTTCCATAGCACTTGAGCCTTGCTTAATTTTTATATGGAAAATTTGACAGTGTGAACGAGAAAACATTAAAAAGGATAATGAAATTACTAAATTAGTGTTTACGTTATCATTTTCGTCTGATTAAAAATTCTACCAAGCTTTATTGTCAGGATTATAAAGTGAATTAAAGTTCAGAACTCCTACTAATTCTTTAAAAAAAAAAAACCATGAGATTCATATTTTAACTGTGAACTCATATTGCTTCTTGAATTTGTATTTTCTCCATTTTCCTTGATAGAAAAAAGAAAATTCACGTTTCATCTAAAATTCTCTATTTTTTAAACATGTGATGAATATCCTAGAAATGTGAGTCCTGTCTCTTTAAACTCACACATTCAGTGGTAAGACACCCAGCAGGTTGGCTCAGCACTATCTGCAGCCGCACGTCTTGACTTGCTCAAGTGGATCTCAAGTGCAGAAACAATTCTTTAGGAGTCATAGAAAGCTTTCCAGAGGTTAAAATACTGGAGATTAGCAACATATCAACTTTCAGGTAGGCTACTTCTAAACACTCATAATTCACTTACTCTCCTGAAAATCATTATTCTGAAGGTTTGATTCACTTGTGGCCTCACTTGGGTCTTAAATCTCATTTCAAAGCACTCCAATCATTCATCCATTTCAGAACTACCATTAGGAGTGATGGGAATTTGGCACAAAAATCAATGAGAGGATATGATGTGAATTCTTTCTAATTTTTTCTTCTTTGAGTACCACTTCAAATACAGGTTATGAAATCTGTTTTTAAAGGTAGTAGTCCACCTTGCTATCATTTCCACAAAATTGAGTTCATGAACTTGAAGCATGCATCTCCATAGTTTTTCTTTTTTAAAAGGAAGTCTGGCAATATTATTGCTAATATCTATCAAAAGTTACTTTTAAAATCTTATTTAAATCATCTCACCAATGGTGCCCCTGATTAACATTTTAACCTTTTGAATATCTAAGACCGTATTTACCATTTTATCCTAAAACATTCTTTGTGTAATTGCATTCTATTTGAGCAATACATTGATGTGCACTAGCCTCTGGGTAGTCAAAAAATTATATGACTTTTATTTCTGTGAAGAGAAAGTGCCACTTTATGGCCAAAATCTATTCAGACTTCATTAATTAGAGTGTTTACTTTGCATACAGTATTTTCATATTTTAAATTGAAATACTTAAAGGATATTTTATGAATTAAAACTGTACCATAAGCATTACTGTGTACAGATCTGTTTCAAGAGCCCATACTTTATTTTCTAGTTTAAAGGATTTCTTATACTGAATATTTGTACCACTTATTCTATATCACTTAGCTAAAAGCAAATAAAAGTATGATCATATCTTGTTACAAACAAATAAAGCATATTTATACATTTAACACTATCTGGAGAAAATTGGGAAAAAATTAGAACATTTTAACAAAAGTTGTTTTTGAATGGTGAGACTTAAAATGATACATTTAACTTATTTGTTTATAACTTTCCTATCTCATATTTTGTAAATTGTGACATGAGTTATAGATTCTTGAAGCCAACTTAATGGATATTCTAAACTCTCCCAACATTAATCTTAGTTCTGTGTACCTACCAAAACATAATGATGTCAGTGAGGGCAAGTTAGGCAATTAAAACAGGGAATCAAGAAAAGTTTCATTCATTTGAACTACTTTATCATTAATTTTTATTCTCTCCATAAGAGGATTTTTTTCTTGCTTTCTGAATTTCAAGAGCACCCAAATCAAAGGTCATAGTAGTAAAAGGCATCTTAGCCCTCAAACTCAGCTTCTAATAATGAGAATGGGAAATTGTACTGGAGATTACTTATCACTTAAACCCCTGTATTTCAGGATAAAATCCTGAGATTGGGGTAACGTCCTGATGGACTATGGGTTATTGTCTTACACTTTGCAAGTATGTTCCACTATAGAAAATAGCACCAAGGGTTTACTAGACTCATATAGCCTGTGTTATCTCGTTTCTTATATTTGAAGTTCATTTATGAATTATACTTTATTTTCTGGCTGTGTAACTAGGAAGTACATCTACAACAACAGCTGTGATAGACAACAAAAATGGATCTGTGCCCAAGTCCCCTGGAAAGGTGCTGAAGAGGACTGTCACGGAAGACATCGTGACAACCTTCAGCTCTCCTGCAGCCTGGCTTCTGGTCATCGCTCTGATAATCACATGGTCAGCGGTTGCTATCGTTATGTTTGACTTGGTGGATTACAAAAACTTTTCAGGTAAGAGGCCTTACATTGGGACTTTAAATCTAAGGACAAATGTTCTACTAAGGTGTGCCATTGTTTCTTTCCACCCCGACTTAGTGTGAGGAAATAAACACACATGCAGACATGATGTGAATCACCAGAGTCAGTTTCTTCTATTTCCTTTCTTGGTCTACTGTGTTCACTGATTTGAAAATGCAATCAGTGTCCTCATCTTTAAAGCTTCATGCAGGCTAAATGCTGCAGCTTCATAAAAAACGATGATTAAAAAGTCCGGTGGAGACTTATCTTTGAAACTGAATTAATCAGCTATGAAGGAAGAACAACCGATGGGTTTTACACTTGACAAAATAAAGTGCAGACTATATTAAATAATTTTGGACGAACAAGATATTTGGAACTATTTCTAAGGCTCACTGGCGTATGCTCTCAAGTTTCTTTTCCAGGCACACTCTGCCCCTCCTACTAACCCGCCTATTTTCAGTCTCAGAAAGTAGAGAATGTCAAGAGGATTTTCCCAGAATTGTTCATAATGAGTTACTGCATCTTGATTGTCCACATGCCCCTTATGTGTTTGGAGCACAGCAGGAATAATGCAAGTGAGAAAAGGCAGATTTTCATTATGGCCTATTCAACCTTAGGATTCATTGTTTATCTCTTCGTTCAAAGATACTTTAGATGTTGGAATTATATATATCTGCCTCCACACCTGACACTGATTTTAATTCTCTATTGACTATGAGTTCCTGGAGGAAATGAATTATTTGGGTATTCAGTACATATTCCATGAGTAGATGCATGGATTTATACCCATTACTGTTTACTACTAGTGAAAATATTTCATTGTCATCTTATTGTGCACTTCCTACACATTCTTTCCCCCTCCCCTCATTTTTTCTTTACTTCCACTGACAGCAGGATATTTAGCATCTGGACACTGAGAAATGGAATCTATGTAATCAGGAATCCTCTCCTTCTCATGGAATTTTAGTCATTCAATAATTACTTATCAAGATCCTACTATTTGTACCAGATAATTGATATGCTAGTTGAGCTAAAACTGTAATATAAATATCATAAAGGCATCAATGTCTATTATTGGAGTTTATGGATACAGAGGCATGAATGTTATGATTTCTGCCAGCTATATCTTTGGTAGTTGGACTATGTTTGGCATCGTTTACCAGAGAGATAAGACCAAAATACCAAACAATGAGAGCCATAGGTTTCTGCTCTAATAGGTAATGAATTTACTGTACACTTTCATAATTTTTAAAAAGAAAATGCAGTTGCATTATCTATAATTTAAAATGACAGAATTTTAAGTGAAAAAATATTTGTTAGATTACTCTAGAAAACTGCACTTTTACTAAGTCTAAATGGACTGCCATATTTCATATATCCTTTCCATTAAAACATAATTTCATTTACTTTAACCTCAAAACTAAATATGACCACAAATCATAGTTAACTCATTTTATAGTATATATTTTGAAGAGCTCCATGTCAATCTAGTATCTCTAAGTTAATTTCATAAGCAGATACAAAAATTTGTTCTATAAAATGCAAAGCTAGCTTCAATTAGATTTTTAGATTAGATTACTTAAATATAGGATATATTTTCCATGGAAGTACTGTCATCAAGTGCTATGAATTGGTACCAGTCACAGACATTTTATCTGATGGTTAATACTTCAGTTAGTCTTCAAAATGAAGAACAGCTCCTCTGTGAAGCTTCCTCCTTATAATGTCTATATTTATTAATGACAAAACCAGTCATTCCAACAAGAAGACCCTGCAGTCAGGTTTTTAAAGTCTCTGTGGATTGAGAGAATTCATTACAGCCTATGCTCCATAAATACAAATGATTTATAAATCTGAGCTTTCTTATCAGTGGCACAACATCTATTCTTATACTTCACACTCATGTCTCTCTTCATGGAACTTACGAAATTTTGTACCAAATTCATCAGTCCCTACCCATTAATAGATCCTTAAAGACATCTTCATAATGTGAATATCTGAAAAGGTCATGTTTTCTTGGTTGGCTGAGTACAGCAAATATCTTTTGTATGAAATTCAAGTCTTGACTGAGCTCTTCATTTTTATCTTGTAATTTAGTGCGCATATCCAATTCATCAACCATATTTATTTCTGTTCTTACCCATTCATCCTAGGCAAACACAAACTTGTATTTCTTGTAGCTGGAGTTTTCCTGCCTGGCCCACAGTCAGGAGAAATCTCTCTCACCCGCCAGTCCCACAGTCGCTCAGACCCAACCAAGTAAACACAGAGACTTATACTGCTTGCAAACCATATGGCCGTGGCAGGCTTCTTGCTAACTGTTCTTACAGCTTAAACTAATCCATTTCTATAAATCTATACCTTGCCACATGGCTCGTGGCTTACCGGCATCTTCACATCATCTTCACATCACCTTGTCATCATGGCGGCTGGCAGTATCTCTCTGACTCTGCCTTCCACTTCCCAGAATTTTCTTTTTTGTTTGTCCCGCCTATCCTTCCTGCCTGGCTACTGGCCAATCCGTGTTTTATTTACTAACCAATCAGAGCAACATATTTGACATACAGAACATCCCACAGCACTTGACAAATGGATATTATAACAAAAACAGGCACACAGAAAAACATGCCATATTATGATGATCAATGGGTAAGAAATAAAAAAATTATAAAAGTTGAAGTTTAAAAGGAAACAAATATTAAAAAACTCAAAAGCTTTTAGCTTATTAAAATTCAAGTGATTCATTTATGTAACCAAAAGAATACAAGTTCAAAGAGTTGGCACAATTCTAACAAAAAAATCTGTACCTCATATCAATCTTTGTATATATTAGACACACTCACTTATATTAAAATTCTAATTCCTTTCATCCATTTAGCGAGTTGTTTTGTAATGATTTTATTATTAATAGTATTAGTATTACTATTTACATCCTGACCACAGTTTCCTCCCAGTTCCTCAATCCCACGTCCCCTATGCATGTCCTCCCCATCCATTCCTTCTCCATTTCTGTTAAGATAAGGGCAGGCCTCCCATAGATGTTAACTAAACACGGCATATTAAATTGCAGTAAGACTAAGCACATCCCCATGTAATAAGGCTGGACAAGGCAACCCAGTATGAGACATAGGATTCCAAAAACTGACAAAAGAGTCAGAGACAGCCCTTGCTCCAACTCTTAAGAGTCACACAAGAAGAGCATGCTACACAACTGTTACATATGTGCAGAAGGCCTTATCAGTCCCACGTAGGCTCCCTGGTTGTCAGTACAGTCTCTGTGGGACCCTGGGAGTCTTAGTTGATTCTGTGGTTTTTCTTGTGGTGTCCTTGACCCCTTTGACTCCTACAATTCTTTATTCCCTCTTCTGCAGGATTCCCTGAGCTCAGACTAATGTTTGGCTGTGGGTCTCTGCATCTGTTTCCATCAGTTGCTGGATGACACCTCTCTGGTGAGAATTAGGCTAGGCACCAACCTATGAGTGTAGCAGAATACCTTTAGACATCATTACATGAACATTTTTTTTTTTTTTTTTTTTTTTTTTTTTTTTTTGCCAGTCATGTTTGGTTCTGTCTTAGGTCTCTGAACTGTTTAGCCTCTGGGACCTTGCCACCTAGGCAGTTTCAGGGGTGGTCTCCCTCTCATGGCATGGGTCTCAGGCTGGACCAGTCATTGGTTGACTACTCCCATGATTCCTATGCCACCCCAGCACATCTTCTAGGCAGGACATATTGCAGATCAAAGGTTATGTGGTTGGGTTGGTGACCCAGTCCATCCACTGGAAGTCTTGCCTGGTTACAGGAGATAGGCAGTTCAGGCTCCATATTCCCTATTGCTAGGAGTCTTTGTTAGGGTCACCCTCATGGATTCCTGGGAGTTTCCATTGTATTAGGTTTCTACCTCACCCAGAAATGTTCCCCCCAATTCCAGTTATTTCTCCCAGTACTCTCTCCCTCCATCCTCTTTAAACCTGATCCCTCCTCTTCCCATTCCCATCTGCCCCCAGTCCACCCACAAAATCTATTCTATTTACCTTCTCTAGGGAGATCCATGTGTCCCTCCTTGGGCCCTCCTCGTTACTTAGCCTCTCTGGGTCTGTGGATTGTATCATGGTTATCTTTTTCTTTCTTTTTTTTAAGATTTATTTATTTATTATGTATACAGCATGTATGACTGCAGGCCAGAAGAAGGCACCAGATCTCATTACAGATGGTTGTGAGCCACCATGTGGTTGCTGGGAATTGAACCCAGGACCTCTGTAAGAGCAGTCAGTGCTCTTAACCTCTGAGCCATCTCTCCAGCCCGGTTATCTTTTTCTTTACGGCTAGTAGCCACTTATAACTGAGTACATACCATGATTGTCTTTCTGGGACTGGGTTACCTAACTCAGGATGATCTTTTATAGTTCAATCTGTTTGCCTGAAAATTTCATTATGCCGTTTCTTAAACAACTGAGGACTACTCTATTGTGTAAATGCACCACATTTTCATTATCTATTCTTTGGCTGAGGGACATTTAGGTTGTTTTCAGATTCTGGCTATTATGAATATTGCTGCTATGAAAATAGTTGAGCAAGTTCCCTTGATTGAGCTTCCTTTGGGGTATATGCCCAAAAGTGGTATAACTGGGTCTTGAGATAGATTGATTCACAATTTTCTGAGAAATCACTATATTGATTTCCAAAGTGGCTGAACAAGTTTGAACTCCCAACATAAACTCCCTTTGCTCCACATCCTCACCAGCATTCCATCTTACACCTGTCAAAATGGCTAAGATCATCTAGTCAGTTCTTAATGAGTTTTTTGATGTTTCATCACAAGAAAAATTTTACTTCAATAAGATATTTAAAGAATAAAAACTACTTTTATATTTTCAATACTGTTTTAACTGGTATAATTTAAATTTTTACTAGGAAGTAGTATATATGTATTCATGATGATTCTTTTGTATTATCCCAATATATTTTCAATATGTAATTATTAATATTTTCAAAACATGACTAGCAGCAGAAAGAAACACGTTGTAATTTATATTGAAGGCCAGAATGGCAACCACTGGGCTTTGTAACAGTTGATAAACACTGTGAAACAATTAAAGTGGGTTCAAAAGAAAAAGGAAAATTTCTTTCCACTAAACACATACTGTACTGACTTTAGGGGCAGAATTTTCAACCAGCAAGTTTCCTAACTTCTCATTTTCAGAGTTGGATCTGATTTGCCCTGTATTCTACTCATGGAACACATGCAAATAGCCTTCACATAGTATGAGTAGGAGTTTCCTTTCCCTTGTCTGTGACAGAGATAGTATCTCACTTTCTTTTCTTCAAAGTTTATTATTTGGATTATTCACTATAATAAAGACAAATTTTAAGATGCTAAATATAAATAGATTTGAAAAGTATTTCAGTTCTCCTTGATTTCTTGCCAAATGCAAAGTGAAAAAATCTCAAACATTCTTTGGTGTGTTCTATGTGTTGGGAGCTGCAGAAATACTTCGCCTGGTACAGAATAGGGATTGTAATAGTCCTGGAAGCTGACTAAGCATGTTATATAAGACTTTTGAGTGTGTCTGCTGTTGAGTGGAAAGTCAGCATGCTGAGAGTTGAGAGGACAGATGGAAACAAAGTAGAGGATAAGGACAGATTGTAACCTTCATCTGTTTCTCACCAGCTCAAGTGGAAACGATTTAGGTGAGGTATTGGTCATGAACTGCTATGCCATGCCTTAGAGAACTGTGAAGGAGACAGGCCATCAGGAAGTAGAGACCAAGCAGGATGTTGCAACACAAGAATCACCAAAGTACTAGGGAAAATGTGAAAAGACACACCCAGCATCAACCTTCACAGGGCAAACTATGGCTACATCACCTCTTACATTCTGCCTTCCTTTTTCCGACTCCAAACTTGCCTGGAAGTTTCTATCTAGGGAAATTTGAGGAAATGCACTTCTGCTTTACTGACTTCATAGGGGATGAAGCCTACCCCTGGGATATCTATATAGCTTAACAATCCAAAACAGGGTGCTCTTGGGGAGCTATTAATAGCTACAAGAGGAGAAAAGCCAGCACTCAAGATGTAGGATCACTCTGCTGTTATGCTCATTGCCTTTACTTCTCCCCTGGAAATTAAAGGCCAATGGAAACGTGTGAGGAAGAAAAGAAATTTGGTCCCTTAGTAACAGAAGCTGGGTTCTCTTGAAGGTTGCTGGAGGCCTGACTCAAGCTTCTACAGATTAAACCAGTGAGCCCTTACAGAAACAGGGTTGGCTGCAGTTCTCTGAGGACTAAAATTAGTGCACTTGATTGAAATGTCCTACAAATACCTTCTGTTGTTCTTGAAGGGACAGGTTTCTCTTTAAACAATAACAAGTCTAAACAAATAGTGTTTCGTAAGAAATTACTTATGATTTTCCTCGGACTCAGAGTATGTGAAAATATTATAGTAATTTTAGAATTTCTTGCACAAAACAAGGGTCGTAATCTACTCTCCTTACCACAACAGGGAAAAGTTATCAGACATTGTATCAGGGTGGCTATCACTATTCAGAAAATTTCCCAAATGTCCCACAAAGCATACTCATTTCAAAAGCAGATCAGTAATTAGAAGAAAATGATCTATGTGAAGAATGTATACCTGGCATAAGGGAGGCAATTACTCATAAAATGTAACTTGAATTTGAACCCTATTAGGAGGAAATAAGATCAGTAATCTGAGAAGAAAGATGGCAATGATGTGATGGTGTAAGCATCAATTTATTATGAAAGTCTTGCAGACATTCCTCAAATGTGTCTTTTAAATAGATTTTCTAATGAGGTGTGCCATTTATCTGTTGCTCTGGAAATTAACTCCCCTGAAGTTTTTCCTTTTCTTGGCACTTATCCCAGTTAAGCAGGTGTACTGCTTATTAGGAAGTGAGTTTAGCAGAGTGAAATTATTTGGGGGAAAATCTCCAATTTAGACCCAAAGAATAAGTTTAACTTACGTCTTCCTGTCTATCAATCATCTATCTATCATCTGTCTCTCTGTCTCTGTCTCTCTCTATCAGTCTGTCTATCTATCTATCTATCTATCTATCTATCTATCTATCTATCAATCATCTATATATATCCATCTATATGTTATGTATCTATGTATCTATCTGTACCTATGTATCTATATATCTATGTATGTATTTATATATTTATGTATCTGTCTTTCTATCTAATCTATCTATATATCATCATCTGTTTATCTATCTACCAATAATCTATCTATCCACCAATTATCTATCTATCTATCTATCTATCTATCTATCTATCTGTCTATCTATCTTCTATCTTCCATCATCTATCTCTTTTTGTTTCCCTGACTATCTTTTACCTAGTTGCCTACCTAACTAACTGCAGCTGTATATAAAGAAGCATTTGTTACTGTGGATATGCATATATATATGTATATATATACATATATATATACATATATATATGAGTTGGGCTGAACACAACAGATTTTTAGACTTTATCAATTCTTATGTGTTCTTGGATTGAAACAATGCCTGTTATTTTGTGTGCTTCTTTCTGTAATTAAAGTCTTATCTCAAAGTGCACATTTTTTGCCAATTTCTCAGGCAATCTTGTTCTTTAGGCCACTATGACTAAAAGGATGCATTTTATTTCCAGTTCCCTATGCTTAAAAATACACTTAAGAACCAGAGGGTTCTATATATAGTCCACTGATCCCTAGTTGATAAAAATTTAATGATCCTTCAGGACCTGAGGAAAAAGATAATGAAAAATATGTTCATTTATGTTCATTCTAAATGTTAATTTTTAGCCATAATACTATATAATTTCTATATTTTTGGTCTTGAAATATCTTTGTTGGAGATATGGTAAAACTATATTTACATTATTTATATTATTTTTTAAAATTAAAATTTGAAAATTCTGTGTCACCTAGGTAATGAGTTGCAGAATCAAGATATCCAATAATACAAAACCATTCACATTTTTGTTTTGCTTTGAAATAGGATCTCTCTCTCCCTCTCTCTCTCTCTCTCTCTCTCTCTCTCTCTCTCTCTCTCTCTCTCTCTCTCTCTTTGGTTTTTCGAAACAGGGTTTCTCTGTGTAGCTTTGGTGCCTTTCCTGGATCTCTCTCTGTAGACCAGGCTGGCCTTGAACTCATAGAGATTCACCTGCCTCTGCCTCCCAAGTGCTGGGATTAAAGGTGTGTGCCACCACCACCCGGCTAGGATCTCATCATGTAACTCTGGATGTCCTGGAAGTCACTATGTAGACCATACTGACCTCAGATTTACAGAGATTCACCTGCCTCTGCCTCCCAGGAGCTGGGATCAAAAGAATGTGCCATCACACATATTTAATATTTGAGCTAGCTCAAATATTAAGATTTTAAAAGATAAATATTATAATACACCATACCGTATACTGAGACTCATTTTTTTTTTTTTTTACATTTAGCCATCATATATCATATAGTGCTGTTTGAATTTATATTTTTAGGGAAACCTTTCCATAACTTTAACAAATGTGTCCATCATAATTTCTACATCTTATTTATTGTGTATGTGAGTTTGTAAAAGTGCACACACGCCTTGGGTGGTGGTGGCGCATGCCTTTAATCCCAGCACTCAGGAGGCAGAGGCAGGCAGATCTCTGTGAGTTTGAGGCCAGCCTGGTCTACAAAGTGAGTTCCAGGAAAGGCACAAAGCTACACAGAGAAACCCTGTCTCAAAAAAAAAAAAAAAAAAAAAAAAAAAAGCTCACACATGCATGCCAAAGCATGCAATATGGAGGTCACAGATCAACTTGTGAGAGTTTTTTTTCTCTCTATGAAATAGATCCTAGAGATGGAACATAGTACCTGTCATGGCAGCAAGTGATCTTACGTACTGAGTCATCTCACCACACATCATTGTAATTTCCTTCTGTGTTATTTAGTAATATCGCTTTTTAAAAGTTGTATATATTTCACTATGTGTGATGTAAAAATCACACATCTTCTCCACTGATCTGCTGCAATCTTTGAAGAGCCTCCACACTGACTTCTGTAGTTGCTGCATTTTACTACTATACTAGTCTGTAATGTATACTACTAAACTGTATACTACTCTAATCTCATCATCAGTGTGTGAGGAATCTTTCATCTTCCATATTCACACCTCTGGTTTTGTGTAATTTTTATGATATTTTCTCAATTTGGGTGAGATGAAATGTCAATGTAGCTTTTTTTTAAATATATTTGAATTTCTTAAATAGCTAAGACATTTGAAACAATAGTCATATATGTTTTGACCATTTGTACTTCATATTTGGGTATCCATTTCATTTGTTTATTTATTGATGAGAGTTTTGGTAGTTATTTTTTACTTCGTTATGTATTCTATCTATTAATCCCCTTTCAGATGTATATCTGAGAAAAATTTTCTTCCATTTTGTTTGCTTTCTCTTCATTTACTGCTTTCTTTGTTGTACAAAATATTTTTTAATTCCATGCAATCTCATTTATCAATTATTGTAATTATTCTGAACTATTGCATCTCTTTTTATGTTTAGTTTTACATGTTAGTATATTTTATTCTAGTAGTTTTAAAGCTTTAGGTTCTATATTAATGTCTTTGCTTTATGTTCTATTTTTGTTAAATTTTATATTTCTTTTGAAATATAGCATGCAAAATAATGGGTTTTATTACTGCATTTTTGTGTGTGAAGATAAGCATAGGTAGTGTGTGTGCACGTGTTTGTGTGGCTGTATGTACATGAACACATATGTATGTAGGCCATAGGTTGATTTCCAATATCTTCTTTAATTACATTCTCTCTTATTTTTGAGACAAAGTCTCTTCTTGGATTTGCAGAGTATTTACTTGGCTAATTTGTCTGGCTAATATGCCCCAGGATTTACCTGTCTCTATTTCCCCCCAGGACTGGGTTTTAAACCACAGAAATCCTTTATATAGATGATGGGATTCAAATTCAGGTCCTCAAGCTTGAAGAACAAGAGTACCCAATGTGGCATTTCTCTGCTTATCCATATTAATGCCCTGCCATTTTGATTTTGTTGCTATGTCTTTGTAACAACAATAGACATCAGACACTGTGAAACCTCTAGAATCCTTCTTTTTCTTCAGGATATGTTGCCTATTGGTATCATTTGTGCTTCTAGTTGAATTTAATGATTGAAATACCAATTTATGTGAACATTTTCCTTAAAATTTTTATAGGGATTTTGTTAAGTCCATAGATTTGTTAAGTACAAATAATTCTACCAGTTCATGAGCATGGGAGATATTATCATCTTCTGGTATCTTTTTCTATTTTTTTAGTGTTTTCAATTTTATGTGGCAGAGTTTTAATTCCCTTGTTAGATTTAGTCTTACATTTATTCTTATGACATTTTTAGACTACTGTAAATAGGGGTAATTTATTTATTTATTTGTTAGCATATCCATTATTGGTGCATGGAGAAACTGTTGATATTTTCTACTGACTTTGTAGCTTACTACTTTGTTGAAGATGCTTATTATATCTAAGAGTTTTTGATGGTGTTTTGAGGGTCTTGTAAGAATATAGCCTCTGAAGGCAGAGATAATTTGGCTTTCTTGTTTGCTATTTATATCTCTTCCATCTTTTTCTTTTCACCTATGCGCTAATTCTCAGGCTGTCCTTCAAATACAGTGATATTCATTAAGAGTGGAGATAGAGACACTTTTGTCTCATTCTTGATTTTAAGAGAAATGTTTTCAGATCTTCTTTACTTCGCATAATGCTAGTCATTGCTTTATCACTTTTAAAAACTTTTATTGCAACAATATATGTTCCTCTGTTCTTAAGAGTTTTTAGTCATGAAGGGATGTGAAGCTTTATCAAAGATCAGTTTTTCATGTATTGAAATGATCATGTGATTTCTTTCTTTGGGTATATTTATGTGCTGTACTGCATAATGCATTGTGTATGTTAGAACACCACTGCATGCCTGAAAATAAGCATGCTTTGTCATGGTATATGGTCTTTTAAATATGTTATTAAATTTGGTATGAAAAAAGTTGAGCATTTTTGTATCTGTATGCATCATGATTTTTTTTTGTCTTTTAGTGTATTTTTGCACTTGATTACCAAAGTTTTATTGGTTTTGTAAATGTTTGGTGGTATTATTTTGGTTTCTATTTTATAGACTAATTTGAAGAACATTATCATTAGTTCATCTTTAAAATATGGTAGAATTTATCTGTGAATCCATCCTATCTTGGATTATTTTTCGTTGGGAAGCTTAACTATTTCTTTGACCCCATTGATACTTGTAGATCTCTTTTAAGTTGTTTGTATCATCTTAATTTGATTTGGAAGATTGTAAGTGCCTATAAATATATTCATTTCTTTTACATTTTCCATCCCCTTGGAATGTAGGCTTTAAAATTATCCCTTAAAAAACTCTGAATTTTATTACTGTTTATTATAATATAATATATTTTAATCTTTAGTTTTATTAATTATCTTTTTGTCTTATCTCTTTTTATGATTAGCTTGGTTAGGTGTATAATTATATTAACCTGGTAGAATTCAGATGATGAAAATAATTTTAAAACCATCTCCAAGTTTAGACCACAAAATCTCAATGATATGGACTTTTTTGTTCATCTTAATGTTTTTATTTGCATCCCTACTTCCTGATACATATTTTTTAATGAGATTTCTATCTTTAAAGTTGAAGCTGTTTTATTAATTTGTTTAAGCATACAAAGCAGGTATTATGGTTAGTGTTGTCAACTTCACAGAGTCTAGAATCACACTGAAGTTTTGCCTCTGGACTTGCTGGTAGGTGATTATCTTGCTGTCCTTAATTGAGAATGGAAGATCCACCCACAGTGAGTGTCACCTGTAGCTGGAGAGTTTCTCTCCGGGTCCTGCCAAACCCCCACAGTCCTGCAGCCCACTTATAAAATAATCACTCAGAGGCTTATATTACTTATAAACTGTATGGCTGTGACAGGCTTCGTCCTATCTAGTTCTTATATCTTAAATTAGCCCATTTCTATAAATCTATACCTTGCCATGTGGCTTGTGGCTTACCGGTGTCTTACATCATGCTTCTCATTGTGGTGGCTGGCACTCTCTCTCTCTGCCTTAGCCTTCCTGTTCCCAGAATTCTCCTCTCTCTTTGTCCTGCCCATACTTCCTGCCTGGCTATTGGCCAATGAGCACTTTAATTATTAACGAATAAGAGCAACACATTCACAGCATAGAGAACATTCCACAGCAGTCACCATTCCCTAGTCAAAACCCTTGATTCTAAACATGTACACAAAGAAGCTGATCACAGCATTAATTCAACACTCTTGGTTTCTGAACGCGGATGCAATGTGAGCAGCGTTTGCCTCAAGCTCCTGCTTCTTTGACTTGCTTTTGAATAGTTAAGAAGCACCAGTTGTCAAGATATGCTCATCTAGGTGTTTAAGAGATGGCTCAGTGGTCAAGAGCACTTGAGCAAATGCTGTTCTTGCAGAGGACTACAAGGGCTCACCTACATTGGACAGCTCACAATTTCCTGTAACTTTAGCCCAGGGAAATCAGATATTCTCTTAGGTCCTCCACAGAAACTGATTTATTTCTGTCTGTCTCCCTGTGTCTGTCTCTGTCTGTCCATCTCTTCCCCAGTTCACAAGTGCACCCCTACTTAATAAAATAATAAAAAAAATCCCAAGAAGATATTCTTATATAAATCATTCATTCATACTGTCTCTTTTTTGTTTGTTCATTTAACTTATCATATCTAGCTAAGCAAGCAATTCCATAGGAATGATTTTTAAAATTATTTCATTAGACATGTTATATAAGACAAGCATAATGCAAGTATATGAGACACTGTGAACATATGTATCCATATCCTACCATCCTTGCTCTTTCCTCTCTTTCTCATTTCTCCCTTGTTAGGCTTCTTCTTTCACACTATGGGTACCTGTGTAAATTTACATCTCTATGAGATCTAAGGCCCACAAATGAGAGCAAATATGATCTTTGTCTTTTTGAGACCAACTTAGTTTTTGTTTAATTGGAATGATATTTTGGATTTGCCTATGCTTGAGCTAAATTAATTTTGTTTCATGCTAGCTTGGCAGCAATCTATAAATGTACAAATACTTGTTTTTTAATTCCTTGTTATACCTATGAGTCCAAAGATACTTCATTCTATGTGTAGCATAGGTATGGAAAGATATATCCTACCTTCTAAAACATGATGATCATAGCTGACATTCCTATAATCAAAGGTAGTATCAGCATAAACAGAAGACATTTATTTAAACAGAAATTTATAAGACCAAGGCCTTTTCAAAACTGATGACCAAAATGGCCATGAAAACTAATTTTTATGCTTTGGTTTGATGCCAAAATGGCAGCCTTCTCAAAAGGTGGTCGGAATGAATGAAACAAAGCCAAGGGTGAAAGACTAGGAGAGGCTACAGAAAAGGCTTGCTCTATTTATTTCTGGCTCTCTGTTGTCACCATTCTTTCCCCTGGGATGATGAATGCCTTCTCTAATAAAAGTCTTATGACTTACCATCAGATAAGGTGAGTTGTTTATGACTCGTGTTCACACACATACACAAGGAGATTATAATATTAATACGATTTTTTTGGGGGGGGTGAAGTTATCTTTATCAGTGTTTCTAGTTTCCGTGGCCCACTCTAGATAGAGGGATTCTAGTTTGTAAAGCATCCTTCATGGGGAAAAACAAAACAGGAGAAAGAATAGCAAGACTGAGCATTCCAAAATATCATACTTTTGGAGTATGATTTTTCTGAGTGCCAATAGTTGCATTCTGCCTTGAAATTCCCCAAATGATGAACTGTAACCTGTAATTATAAGATAAAACAATTTTTTCTCCTGTAAAAAAAAGATACCTATTTTTCTATTAGTAAAAATCTCATATTTTTGCATGCTTAGTTTTTAAAGTACAATACAATCCCTAGTGTTCATGGCATAGGTAAAGGAACTCAAACCTTGTTTATGCCTTTGTTTGTAACACAGAAAGTCTTCTATTTGTCATGAGTCTAGCACCAGTTAGCTGGACTATCTTAGACTTCAATATTTGCAGCACAGTTTGCTGGTATTGGGAGGCAGTGGGAAACTGCACTTATATTTGCCTATAGTCATGTTCCTCGTTGCCTCAAACATAGCAGTTGAGTGAAAACAGAGTCATTCAGGTTCCATCTAAGCACACATTGCCAAATAACTGAAGACTGAAGGTGCATAGATAATATTAAACTGAGAGAGTCTTAAAAGCAGGGGTAAAATACCCATGCCTCCCATGTTAAAAAAAAACTTAATTTAGTGTTCCTTTATTTATTTATTGCTCCTTTGTATAAACCTCTTCCTAGAAATACAAATGTGTATGTGATATAAACTAAAGTAAATAGAGGAAGAGAATGGAAGAGGGTTGGATAGACTGAGAGCAATGATTTTTGTTTTTGCTTTTGCTTTTTGTTTTGTCTTGTTTTAGGTTGTTATTTCTTAATGTGTACTTATGCAGTTTTGACCTAAGGGCCTTATTTTATAGTTAAAAATATAGAAAGAAAAGAACAGCCATTAATATTTGGAATCATAGTGAAATGAATTAATCTCCATCACATTACCATCATGAGTAAAGAATTACTTTCAATGTTTTTGAGACACAATCTGACCCTGTCTTTAGTGTAACAGAGTTCAAATACCCAAAACTTCTGTCATTCTTTCTATCATAAGTAATTTTGACATTTTAGTTACACTTGCAACTTCGTACAATAAAGAGGGAAAATTATAGTGTTCTGCTCAAGGTCAACATTTTAACACAAGAGAGAGTGCTGTGAACATTAAAAACAAAGATGATGAATCCCATGTTCTAAAATTTTGTTTGGAAATAGGAGATCAGGCAGTTTGTTGGCATTTCTTGACCTGTGGTTCCATCTCTCCAAAAAGTTCAAGGTCATGACAACTCAGTGCAGAAAGGCTTTTGATAAGTTTTTTAGCTTTGAAATACCATTTGTATTGGAAGTTGGACTTAGTAAGTGGCTGGCTGCAGATAAGCACAAAAACAAAGCAAAATCAGTTTTGAACATTTTCTTCCATTGCAAAAGAAAGAAACTGGATCTGGAGGGATGGATCGGTGACTAAGATCACCTGTTTCTCTTACAGAGGACTCCAGTTTTGTTCCACATAACCATGTGGTGTCTCACAACTATCCCATTAGTCACTCTAGTTGGAGGATGCCCAACACCTTCCCTTGACCTCCAAGAACACTAGACATACAAGTGGTGCACTTACATACACATAGACATAAATCTCATACACATAAAAATAAATAAAGCTTTCAATAAAAGGAAAAATGATTTAAAAATACATATAAGATATGCATGTACTATAAAATTATAAAATAAAATATGAGTATAAGGATCTGGGGGTAAGAATCTATACCTAGGTGATATATGCATATATACATAGGTATGTTTGTGCATTTGATGCATTAGAACAGAAGGACAGGACATTTTCAAGAGCATGTTAAGAGTAACTAAAATTAGTAAATGTTGATGCTCATGGACAGCAGAACAGTCATTTCCCATTTTGTCTTTCACCAGGTAGAAATGGATTTTTAGAATTCTTACACTTGCACAGTTTGGGCAGAGTGGGAGTGAAAGAAAGCTTCTACCCAATCTGTAAGTCAGGAGGCAGGGGAGTGAACTGTCTGCCCTTAGATGGTCATTTCGGGGACCAATGCAGTAGTGCACACATGTTATTACTGATCTCCTGGCTTCCATGCTTGGCAAGGGACAGCAGCTATGCCTGCAAAAATGACGGCTCTGCCAGATTTTCCACTGGTTTCTCCCACTCCTGGGTAAAGTGCATATTCAGCTCATGAAGAGGGACAGCAGTTTATCCTGAGAATTACCACTATCACTGAGCATGCAGACGTGAAGGTCACAGGAGTAGGGCAAATTAGAATTTATGGTCGTGGATTTCATCCCATCCCCTGCGGGCTGCAATTGCCTTGCTCCTTCCACCATCCATCTTCCCTCTAGTTCTGATTTCAGACTCCAATACCACATGCAGCCATCTAACCCTCTCATAGACTGCGGGTTATATAAAATCAAATCGGATCAAGACATCCTGTATCACTGATGCACAGCTATTTTGCTTTTGCACTCAATGATTTAACCCTAAATGATAGTCTGGGAAACAAAAGGATTGTATATAATATTCAATCTATTCCTATCTAAAATTTCCTTAGTTACTTATTTATCTTGGCATAGAGGGTTTGTTTTTTAGTTCTAGTCCCTTTTAACACTAATAGTTTTGTTTCTTCTCTCTTTTATCCTCCTATGCTTTTAATTAATTATTTGTTTCCTATCTCAGTCATGAATTCCTCTAATCTACCCAAAGTCCACTATTAAGAAAGTCTGGCTACCTGATAACAAAGTTAGAAGAATGAGGAAATCGTAGTGTAAAAATATGAATAACATTGTAATCTTCCTAATATCCTCTCTTGTATTGTAGACTAATAAATTCTTATGCATATAAGCAAAATTTGTTCTGTAATCTGGATATTGCTACTGCCATTTTCCTAGGTAGATAATTATTGCTGTTATGAAAAACCATGACCAATAGCAAGTTGAGGAGAAAAGAGTTTATTTGTCTTATACTTTCGCATCTTAGTTTATCAATGAAGGAATCAGGACAGGAACTCAAATAGGGCCAGAACCTACAGTCAGGAGCTGATGCAGAGACATTGGAGTGGTGCTGCTTACTAGTTTACTCATCATGACTTGCTCAGCCTGCTTTCTTAGAGAACCCAGACCCATTAGCCTCAGGTGGCTCCACCCACAATGAGTTGGGCCCTTACCCATCAATTGCTAATTAAGAAAATACCCTACAGGCTTGCCCACAACCTGATCTTATGGAGGCATTTTCTCAATTGAGGTTTCCTCCTTTCCAATGACTCCAACTTGTGTCAAGTTGACATAAAACTAGCTAGCACAGCCATTTCTGTCAACTAAGTTTTCCCCTCAAGCAATGATTAAATTGCTCTGGCCTAGGCCCGGGTGTCAATTGCTAAAATGCTTTAGCTGATTTTTTAAGAAGCATATTAAATATTTAATTTTGTAAAATTTCCCAAGATTTATCATGTAAATCTGTTTATTCTTCTACTATATCTCTACCTCATTGTGTTTTATAATTATCTTGTTACATGTTTATTTTATAGTTTATGAGTCCTGTAAGAGAAAAATACTTTACTGTTTTTATTTTTATTTAATTCTACCTAGTGTTCTTGAGTGATTATTAAAATTGCTAAACAAATGGAATAATACTTTTTATATTATCATTTGCCCTGAGTAGACAGAAAATGTCATATGTCCATTAGGACTTTTATAAAGTGAATCTTCTCAATAAGATTAAAATTAGAAGTATTCATTAACTGTATTGAATTGTGTCCTAAGTGGTGTTTTTTGGGAGTATAGATAACATAATCCATAGAATTTCAATCTATATACTAAGTGACTTTTCAGACACTGAAATATTCAGGACTATTCTAGAACAAAGCACCAAGCCAAAACACCAGAATGAGGAGATGCGTTGTTTGTTCTGTAGCAGCCTAACCTTGTTCTGATAGATGACAGAAATTAATACTGGAAATTAAGTAGAAAAGAAGAAAATATGATGTTATCACAAATTCCTTGAGTGCATTGCTGATTTCTCCAGTTTGGGCTTAATTTTCAATTTGAAATAGACAATCAGAAGACCCTGAAACAGGTGTTTGACTCTACTGTGGCAATGAAGATTAAAGGTAACAATTCTGACCTCCTTGTAATCAATCAAAATACACAAGACTAGTGGTCCATTATATAAGAAATTATTATAAAATTACTACACTTAATAAGCTTTTGAAACAACCCCTTGACTGAACATCCCATTGCTAAAGACACAAATTTACAGTGCATGTAAGAACAACCCAGCACCTACATCTACAGCTCAGGAAACAGTTTGGAACAGAGAGGATAGAAAGACTGTAAAAACAAAAACAAACAAACAAAAATGTCAATTTCCTATTTGTTTCTTTTTAAATATCTAAGCAAAATATTGTTGATGTTAGAAATTCCAGTGCCCAAAGTCTCATAAGACAACTGAGTTGACAGGGAGGTTCTTTAATGCAATTGTGCTTTGTTTTAAATTAAGTTCATATTTCTTGTATACCTTTGATTTTATTGAGAATCATACATGAATACCATAGCTACATCCTTTTCACTCCTTCCTTCCCCCTTCCAACTCTTCTGCACACCTACGTCCTCACCAGTTCATAACTTCTTTGATTGTTATTATATACACATGCAAATCACTTTTACACACACCTACGTAAATACAGCTTGCTTAGTACATTTAATGTTGCTTGTATACATATACATTTAGGACAGACCACTTGGGATCAGATAACCCAATCAGGGGATGTGTCCTGGTAAAGACGGATTCTTCGAATCTCAGCAGTCCTCACTTGCCTGTAGCTCTTCATCTAGACGTAGGGCCGTGTGCAATTTTCCTGATCTACTTTGGCATGTCAATTTGTGTTGTCACTGTTCGGATCTTGTTTATGGAACAATAGTCTTGAGATTTCATGGGCCCAGCTTCCCTGTCACAGAAAGAAGGCACTATCCCACAGTAGCCAACTTGACCCTCTGTTGGTTTGTTTACACATTTGCATCTCCTCTTTTCCAAACTGTTTGTGTGTAGGTGCTGTACTGTAAATATATCAGTTGCTTCTGAATTTTGATTAGTTATTGATTTCTGCAATTGTCTCCATCTGATGCAAAAAAGAAGCTTCTTTGCTGGGGGTTGTTGAGACTGTATTTATTTGTGGCTATAAGAATAAATATTTAGAATGCAGTCAGGGTTATACTGGGTTAGGAAACTGAAAGTAGTAGGTTCTCTTAGTTCAAAGGCTTCACCAGCCACACGTGATTGTCTAAACTATAGGGCCAGGCATGACCCTAAATTTCCTCCTCTTGTTTATTAATTCAAATAAGATCTCTGTATTTTATGCCAGGTTATAAGTGTCACAACTGAGCATTTTAGAATATCTTGCCAATTTGATCATTGTCGTGGCTCCTTAGAGTTATAGTTGGGCATAAGTTCATAGCCCATTTTTAAATTGAGTGTTTTGTTGTCTTGATCCTTTGTGTTTTGAGTTCTTTCTATATTCTGTTCATTAATCTTCTATCAGTTGTATAGCTGACAAGGATTCCCTCTCACTCATGGTCTTCCTTTTCACTCTGTTGATTATTTTCTTTGCTATAGAAAGACTTCATAGTTTTATGAGGTCCCATTTCTCAATCACTGACCCTAATTCCTGAGTAAATGCAATACTTTTCAGAAAGTCCTTTCTTACAAATATATGATAGGGTACTGCTTATGTATTCTTTCAGTTTCAGCATTTCAGATTTCACACTGAGGGCTTTGATCCATTTAGAATTGATTTTTGAGCAGGTTAATAGGTATTGGTAAAATTTCATTTTTGAACATCCAGTGTTCCCAGCACCATTTGTTGAAGATGCTTGTTTGTCAAATATCAGAGGGTTGTAGTTACATGTGCTCATTTTTGACTCTTCTATTTTGGTCTACTGACTGACATGTTTGTCTTTGTGAGAGTACCATGCTGTCTTTATTACTATCACTCTGTAATATATCTAGCAATCTGGTACAGTAATCCCCAGAGAACTGTTGCTCAGGATTTTGTTGGCTATTTGAAGTCTCCTGTGGTTCCATGCAAGTTTCACGATGCTGTTTTCTTCTGCAGTGATGAGTATTGTGGGGATTTGGGTTGGGATTGCACTGAAATTGCAAAGTGCTCTTGGTAGGATTTTTTTCCACAATATTAATTTTAGCAATCTATGATCATGGAAGAACTTTTTCTACGTCTAATGTCTTCAATGATCTCTTTCTTCAGAGATTTAAAGTTTTAATTATGTAAGTTTTTTACCTCCTTGGCTAGGTCTATTTTTATGGTTTTTTTCTAAAGAATATTGTGAATCAGAGTATGTCTATGATCTCTTTCTATTAGACTTTTCATAGTGTACCATAATTACTGCACATTTCTTTTGTGTGCCTGTTCTGTTTTCAAATTTTAAAATATTCTTTGCTTAAGTGGTTCAATTACTCTACTTTATCTTCAAACACTGGTGCTCTCTTTTCTCCTTAATTCCCCTACTAGTAAACCTCCCGCCTGTTTTCTACTCCACCTACTGAGTTTTTCAATTCCATCACCATCTTAATCTGAGTTCTCTTCAATAGTTCCATCTCTTGACTGGAGTCAGTGTTCATACTCTGAATTGTCTTTGTCTTTTTATTTAGTCATGTACTTGTCTTTTCTTGTACAGCACTCAGGCATTTATAGCTATCACCTTTAAGTTCACTAAGCCATTTGTTCATTTCTTCTTTAAATTCCTTGAATTCTCTGATGAAGTTGATGACTATTATGAGGTTATCTTCTATATCGTGGAGTACTTCTAGATGATATTTTTAGAACATTTCTTTAGGACTTTAGGGGCAGGCGTTCTATCCTGGCCATTAATTTTGTTTGTGATTCTGTGATGCGACTTTGACCCATGGACTTCTATCTTTGATTGTGTGTTGGATGTGTGATTGTAGCCTACCTAGGGACAAACTGGTTGAGGATTTGTAGCATTACATGCAGGCATTGGAGTTTGGAGGTGGTGTGTGCAGGTTTGGCTATTAGACACTTCACCAAAGAACGCACTTGAGAAAATTGAGTCTCTATAGCTAACCTTGGGAATATAGGGAGTTCAGGGACAGGTGTGGGGACACTTCTTTACATCTTTATGAACTAATTGAAAGTTAAAGCCAGACTTGACACAGGAGCTAATGTAAAAGTACTTGAATTTCCTAGCCACATTTCTGAATATATACATACATATCCTGTATATATCCTATACATATTGATTCTGTATGTATATATATATATATATGTATGTATATGTATATGTATATTACAAATTATCTCAGTTGAGATGATCCCTCATTTATGTATATGCAGATGTCACTGTTGGGGAATATTATTTTAAGCTGTGTTACTTTTGTTTATGTTGCATTTTTTAAACTCTGTAAATCTGTGTTACTGTGCCTGTTTAAAATACTTGATGGTCTAATAAGGAGCTGAATGGACAATAGTGAGGCAGGAGAGAGAAATAGGTGGGACTGGAAGGCAAAGAGAATACATAGAAGGAGAAATCTAGGAAAAAGAAGAAAGAACAAGGAGCAAGAGAAGGAGAGGGGCCAGCCACCCAGCTACACAGCAAACCATGGAGTAAGAGTAAGATTTACAGAAGAAAGAGAACGGGAAAAGCCCAGAGGCAAAGGTAGATGGGCTAAAGTTTATTTAAGAAAGTTGGCAAGAAACAAGCCAAGCTAAAGCCAAGCATTTATAATTAAGAATAAGCCTCCATGTGTGATTTCTTTGGGAGCTGGGTGGTGGGCTCCCCAAAAGAGCAAAACACCACCAACACAGCACTATTACATCAGTGCAAAATAAATCCAGTTATTAGCCTTCATGAGATGATGTCAATTTCCTCGTTGTGATGATACAGTTTATAATTTTAAAATATCTGAAATTAAAATTTAATTGAATTTAATACTAAGAAACATTTTTATATCATAAACAAAAGTGCTATTGGTTCAGCAACACCAACACTGTATCATATGCTGCTTTAGCCATGTCATCATGAATTCAATTTTTTTCATGTTTTAATCTTTCCTTTCCCAGACGTCTCACCTGATAGCTTCAAAATACCTGAATCAGCTCAGGCATTTCCATGTGGAATAAAATACTTTTTTCATTTTAAACAGCAAGAAATCCCCTCCCAGAATATGCCCATCCCAAATCATACCCTAAAACTGATTATGAATTCATGTTTTGGTTTGTTTGATATCACATAGCACAGTAGTTAGGTCTTGTACAGGAGGTCTAAACATGGATGCAAAACCCGTTTCCATCACTTCCTATCAATGCAAGCTTTCTGAGCTTCAGTTTTACAGTATTTTAAAAAAGAAATAAAACATTATATACACTTCATTGGGTTATCAAGAGAAAAATAGTGAGTTAATACATGTAAATCAATTAGAATAATTTTGAATTACCATTATTTTTTTTGAAAATCCTCATTGTTAGGTGTGAAATTTAACTCACAGAGAAGTGAAAGTTGAGTTACAGGACTGTCTATCTATCCCACCCTCTTTCTCTCTGGTAGTATACATAATGAGATTTATCTTTTCCCATTTATTGAAAAAGATTTTTTTCTCATACAACATATACTGCTTACAGTTTCCCCTCCCTCAACTCCTCCCAGTTTCTCCTCACCTTCCCCTGCCATCCAGATCCACATACTTTCTGTCTCTCAATAGAAAATAAAACAGGTTTCTAAGATACCAAAAAAAGTAACAAAATAAAATATAAGATAATACAAAAACATTCACATTGAAGTTGGAGAAGACAAACCAAAGGAAAGAAAAGAGCCCAAGAGAAGGTACAGGAATCAGAGACTCACTTATCCACACACTCAGGAGTCCTATGAAAACACTAAACTTAAAGTCATAATATTTAGATGAAGACCTTTTGCAGACCCATGTAGGCCCTGGGCTTCCTGGTTTTGTGAGTTATATGAGCTTTGCTTGGCTGTTTTAGAGGACTTTGTTCTCCCAGAGTCTTCTATCCTGTCTTGCTCTGAAACTCTTTCTACCTTCTCTTCCATGGGGTTCCCTGAGCTCCTAAGATGGGGATTTGATGGAGACATCCTATTTAGAGCTGAGTGTTCCAAAGTCTCTCACTCTCTGTGTACTATTTGTCTGTGGGTCTCTGTATTTTTTCCCATATGCTGTAAAAGGAAACTTCTCTAGTGATGGCTGGATAAATCACTGGTCTATGAGTGCAGAGATTATCGTTAGGAACTGTTTTATCACTAATTTTATCATTACTCTTTTTTCCTTTTAAAAGACCAGTAGTATTTAGCTTTACCCTAGGTCTCTGGGTTATCTAGTCTCAGGTTCTTGGCAACCCAAGTGATATCAGATATGGGTTCCATCTCCTGGAGTGGGCCTTAAGTCAAATCAGACATCGGTTGGTTACTCCCACGAGCTTTGTGCCATCATTGCCCTAGTGTATTTTGCAAGGAAGACAACATTGTAGATTAAAGATTTTGTGGCTGGGTTGGTGTGTATGTTTCTTCTTTGGTAACCTGGAGAGTACCTTCACAGACCAAAGATACTAGAACATAGGGCTGAAGGTTTTATATGGGCATCAACTCAACCTCTCCATGTTCAATAAGTTGTGTGAGTGTTGTCTTCAGCAATGAGGCCTTGCTGTCAGATTATGGGGAGCAACCTATGATCTTGGCAATAACCCAAGTTGTTTGGAGATTTCCATGGGACTCCTTTGGCCAACAACTCAATTGGATATAACCCTATCTGGTGTGAGGAACTTTATTTGGTAACAAGAGATGGCCACTTGGGACCTGAACCAGGATTATATCTTTTTATAGGTCACTAGTAAGAGTTTTAATTGCCTTGTATAAGATCATTATTATAATGTGGTTTAGGTATGATATCTTTAAACTATCAATTTTATGGATTGTCTTAAATAAATGTGTTAGATTTTTAAAGTAACTATCTGCTTGGTTGAAAATCAGAAGTTCAGTTTCAAGGCAGCAATGTTACCTTCATGAAAATGGCCTGACCTGACTGTATTCTATCCTTAGAGGTACTAAATGCCTCTGGTGTGTTTAATCTTAAGGATAATCAAACTGAAACCAATTTTCTTAGACCTAAATGGGGGTGAGGATAGAGTCTTTATTTATTCCAAAGTGAAAAATCTCATTGCAGTATTCTTCAACCAGAGGGAAGCTAACAGGGCTAAAGTATGTTTATTAAAACTGGTATATAGATCACTACATGTAATCTTTTAAATCACTTAATTGCAATTATAAAATTTTCAATTGCAATTATAAAATTCAATTTTCTTTCCTTTTAACCTCAACATTCAGAGCAATATTTTTCATTGACCTAATGGAGCTACACATTAATGTAGCAAAATAAAATAGAAGGAGCAGAGGTACAGCGACAGTGAATAACTCAGATAGTCTTCCTGACTCTTGCTGTTTTTTAATCTAAGGTTATTGTGCAGCCTTTGTGATCACCATCCCCCACAGCAGTGGTTCTCAACATTCCTAATGTTGCTTTAATACAGTTCTTCATGTTGTGGTGATTCCCCTCCGCCACCATACAATTATTTTTGTTGCTACTTTATAACTGTAATTTTGCTAACTGTTATGAATCATAATGTAAATATCTGATATGCGACCCTTGGGAAAGGATCATTCAACCCCTAAAGGGGTCATGACCCACAGGTTGAGAACCACTGCTCTAAAGAAAACAGGAGCTGAAAAGTTCCCTCTGGAGTTCTCTTCTCTCCTTTCATTCTCTCTTCTCTCTGTGGTATCTGTAAAGTGTACCCTTCCCACTTCAATAACACTGAAAACAAAAGAAAACCACCTAAGATTTCAATTCTCCTTCAAATATCTCTTATTCTTTATCACTGGTAGTAAAGGAGACTCACTGTCTCCAAATTTCTCTCATACCCGAACGAACTCTACTCATATTGTGTGTGGAAAGCCTCACATGAGGACATCCTTAATATTCATCACGTGATTTGTCTGTCATGACTTCCTTTTTTTTTCCCTAACAGCATCATTTGCGACTTGAAAACTCTATTTTTTCTCAAATGATTTTTTTACTTGATTTTTAGCACTTCATGCTCTCCTGGTCCTTTCCTTCACCCCATATTAAATCCAATTGCTTCCCCACTCCCCATTTCTAATGTACCCCCAGCCTTCTAGATACTGCAGTCTTCTTGAGTCTCCTCTCTTAGAGGTCTCACTGAGCATCATGACTTTGATACCGTCCATCCCTTTGGTGCTTTCAAGTTCCTAATTCAAGTAAAGTATTTCTTTTATAGATTAGATGAAGTAGCTACACCCAAGCATCACTGTAGGTGTGTGAAAGGTCTGAATCTCAGCCACTTCTCTACTTCATTCTCCCCTCAATCCAGACCAAACAACAAAAAGCTGATGGTATTTCTCTCCAAGCCTCCCCATCCCAAGTAAATGCCACTGCTACAACCCCAGTATCACACACACAAAATTATAAAATAACATCAGCAAGATGCATACTTGTAATATTTATAACACATTGTTCATTTTTATGTGTTCATTTGTTCAATCGATTTTTTTTACTGTCTAGAGTTCTTTCTCTCTCACATGCTAAGGTAAAATGAAAGCATTTATACATGCACCCTGAGTTGTACTACTGAAGTACATCAGGAGTCCGGTGGCAAGGTACATGTCCTTCTTCCAGTCTGGGATGCACTCTCTAAATTATTTTACTTGGCTCTTCACTGTCTGCCTGTTTATAGCCTGAGATCATTTTAACCCTCAGCACTAAACCTACTCAAACCCTCCAGTGACTTCCTATCTTAATCAGAATGATAGCCTGATTTTGGAACACTTAACCTTTAGATGACATAGTACATTGATTTAATTCTGATCTTTTAAATATATCAAAAGGAGAAGATTGTTTGAAAAGCAAAACTAGTTTTTAAAATTCAGAAAAAATAACTCTAAAACTTAATTACATATTAATGAAAGCTCAGGTGCATTTTATGCAGTATTTCTACATAATCACTCAAGCAGATATTAGAAACTACTTTTCTGTCTTCAGAGAAATTTTCATATGATTAGAACAGCATTTTATAAATTCCAATAAATTTGTATTTTTTTTTCTAATTTAAACTCTCCTTTTATGACTTAAAAAATTTTCCAATACACAATAATAGTGTGAGTTATAGGCTTAAGTTTTACCTAATTCTGTTATTGAAGTTACTAGTAGTTTAAGTTTAAAGAGTTTACATTTAAAAAATTGGGGCTGGAGAGATGGCTCAGAGGTTAAGAGTACTGACTGCTCTTCCAGAGGTCCTGAGTTCAATTCCCAGCAACCACATGGTGGCTCACAACCATCTGTAATAAAAAATCTGGTGCCCTCTTCTGACCTACAGTCATACATGCTGTATACATAATAAATAAATCTTTAAAAAAAATTTTAAGATACTAGAATTTCAAAATGTTTAAATTTAATGAACTTTGCTCAATTTGACAAAATCACCACCTTGATAACTCCAAGTTTCTCTCTGTGTGTGTGTATCTATATCTATATATCTATATCTATATCTATCTATCTATCTATCTATCTATCTATCTATATCTATCTATCTATCTATCTATCTATCTATCTATCTATCTATATATATATATATATATATATATATATATATGGAGAGAGAGAGAGAGAGAGAGAGAGAGAGAGAGAGAGAGAGAGAGAGATACAATCAGTCTTAACTCACCCATAACAAGTTTGTAGGTCTTATGTGAAGATTTACATGGTCATCTTCTCCATGATGCTGTGAGGCATTCCATGGGCCAATGACTTTTTCAACCTTCCTGAACAACTATAACTCAGTGACTTTCAAACTTGTGTAAAGAAAATATATATTATTTGATTTATTCCTAATTTTTGCTACCCAACCCATATATTTAGTTTATAGTCATTACTAAGGTAATTTTCTTTTTGTTAATTCTGTAATGCTTAGTTCCAGATGCTTTAAGTTTTCTCTTTTACATATATATATATATATATATATATATATATATATATATATACACACACACACGTATATTATGTATTTATATACTATTTTATGACCATACTACAGCAGAATATGTATTTCTTTTCTGCAAAAACAAGTAGCCTAGAGATATTTCTGGGAAACAAATTTTCTTAGTTTCTCTGGCAAAGACCGAAGGGTTTCCTTTGTTTTTCTGTCTTTCAGCAAGCTCCATTGCCAAGATTGGCTCAGATCCTCTAAAGTTCGTAAACGATGCTGTGGAGGAAACCACTGACTGGATCTATGGCTTCTTTTCCTTGCTTTCTGACATCATCTCATCTGAAGGTGATGAGGAGGATGAGGATGCAGATGAAGACATTGATAAAGGTACCCAGGGCACAGAGTTGTATCTAACATCCACGACTGGGAATTGGACACGCTTGACATTGGCTAACTGAGGGTTTAGCCCAAAGGAGCACTTGGGCAGGCTAAACTAAAATGGATACATGTCTGAGTACAAAAAGCACTCCAGTAAGCTGCCAAATAGAGTAAATCGCTCTCCATTTGGCTTTAATCTTATAGTTTATCTGCCATTATGGAAAAGATATCAAAATTAAATGCTGCTATTAGAGTGGCATTATAGCAGGGATTCTTAATATAAATAACTATAAAACCACAACAGATTACCCACTTATGAGTTTATTTGAGACAGAGTAGCTATTTTTCAAGTTCATGTCTAGGAGGATTGAAACAAAAATATTAAAACCAACAATGATGTGTTTTGTACAAGTAAGCCATAGTAATAGTCACATGGCGGTAACCAATCTTAATAAAAGCCCAATCAAAACATACAGTGATGGAATCAAATGGAGGCATAGAATGGAAAGATACATTTTAAATGTAACACAAGTTAGCAGCTCACAAATAATGAACGAAAGTAAATGGAAGAACAAGCTGTATATAAATTGGCATCTAGCTGGTTTACAAAGGAGAAAGTACACTGATCCAGTCTGTTAAATAAAATTTAAAAAAAATGGTTACTCTTACTCATCCAAGATTATCCATTCAGTCTTACCCAGCAGGAAAATTTTGACTATTAGAAACCCTTTTATGACTTTGTCTGAATTTATTTCTGTTCTGGCCCTGTGAGAAGTGACAATAAACAGAGAAAATTGAAATTAATATGATGCATGAGCTCTAATGCAGTAACTTGGAGCACTGCTCAATTTTATTAAACTCATAAAATGAAACCATCTTAGGTGAATATATATAAACAAAGAATGTACTTTGGAATTTAGGTAGCAAAGTATGCAAGAATCATGACTATTGAAAGCAATAGCTTGCAAAAAATGAGTAAATAGCAAAACATGAGTAAATAGCAAATCCCTGCTACCAGATATGCTAATTTTCTATTTTTTCTTGATTTAGGAGAAATAGAAGAACCTCCCTTGAAAAGAAAAGGTTGGTTTGTCCATTTTCCAGTGTTTTCTTTCATATATATATATATATATATATATATATATATATATATATTATTTTGAGCATGACTTAGATGCTTCTCACTTGTATTGTTACTTAACATGTTTCTTATATACAGGTTTGTTTAACAAGAGTGTGTAAAGCTCATAATTAGAAAGAAATGCTGACCTCCTAGTGAGCTCATCCAAATATTTTTCAGTTATTATTTTAGTGGAGGTCAGTGCATTTGTATACCTCTGTCTGTATATGGACCAATGTAGATTGGGATTTCTTCAGTGCCAGAGAATTCTGTAGCTGTGAAAATGGTCCAGAAATTGATGAGGCCCATATTTACTTTTATTATGATCAGATTTACTCAGTGTAAAAGTTTAAGCTCTTTGCTTTTCATATTTTATGGTCAATATTTTGTATCTCAGGTAATGACAATGATATATAATAGCCACCATAGTGTGGATCATGTGATCTTGGGGGAAAAGTCATATCAGTAAATGTATATATTGGTCATTCCCAAGGGAATAAGTTGCCTGGGATGTGTGGAAATGATGTAGAGCATTTCCTTGTAAGGAAAGGTAGGGCATTGGTGACTGATCATAGTTAGGAGCAGCATGCTTCAAGGAATAGTGGTACATCTTTGGAACAAGTTGCCTCAAAAGACCAAGACTTTTCCAACCAAGCATAGAAAACATCTCTGAAAATGGTGATGAAAACCAAGGCTACCAACCTGAGTACACTTTGATGTGAAAGAGAACTAGGCACTGCTTTATTCTACTGTGGTTGTTAAGTTGCCGATGCACATACATATTAGAATACCCTTGATTTATTTACTCAGTATAAGTCACCCTCCAAAGATCACTAAGGATTCAACAGTGGGATTGAATGTAATCAATATATACAGTCCAGACTTAGGTGTGAGTGGGCAGGCTGAGCAGGTGGTGAATGCCATACTAGTCGGAGGAAAATTCGAATCTCTGATTAACACCACAACAACAAAAAGAACTGAGCTAGTGAGGTTCCAGTGTGGCAAAGCCATCTTGATACAAACGTGTTTTTGAAGTGCTACGAGGAGAAAGGAAATTATTCTGACCTCAGAATGGAGGATGAGAATTGAAAAATTCAAGTCAGAATTCAGTTCTCAAGTTCAGGCTTTGAAATTCTTGATTGATATGTAAACTTTGTGAGGACAGCAGGGTCTTTTCAAGGCTGATATTTAATAGCTACTGATTAGGACATAGTCAAACTTCAACTAACGAGCTACTGCCTGAATGGAAATTGTATGTCATGAACATGTCTATTTTAATTGTACATGGAGAGAGAAAATCAAGTGGAAAAGTTATTTTTATTAACAAATTGATTTACCAAACACATCAAAAAGTCATATTCTACTCATATACAAAAATATTTACTTTTTAGTTAAATGTCTCTCCTTTCTGATTTGACTTTCATATTGTGATTAATTTAAAAATTCATTTTTGTGAAATTATCAGCATACACCAAAGATCCATAAAGTTGTTTAAATATTTTTCCTTCTATCACTGCCTTGAATCCTCAAATCACCAACAAAAATCTACCCAGTAGTGGTTTAGGATACTTTTCCAAACTTTAGTAAAAGCATTAGTGAGGATAATCTAAGGGATTTATATACCGTATTTCCTAATATTTTGAAGTATTCCATATTCAAAAGTAGGAAGATAATTGACTTTAAATTCAGGTCATTTCTTAGTAGCCCAGAATGATAATCTCCTGACATGAACCAATTGATTTCTACCCATCTAAATGACTGTCCATTAACATGCTTTCCAATTCATATGTATTCACTGTTTAGCCATTATTTCGCTTAACCCAGACCACAATGTATTTTATTTGACTTCCCTGTGTCTTCCTAAGGCATCTTATTTAAATCACTTAGAAATGTATTTCTGTTTGCTCTTGTATTTCTGATATTACCAAAGTAAAGAAAAAAAAAGAATTCTATCACACTGTTATTTATGGGTGAATCTTGCAATTCTAATTTGATGTGGAATAATGGCCCAGTCAGCTAATCTCAAGGTTGCAAAGATTGATTATTAAACAGGCTATTAAAATGGATGAAATTTTTGGATACTATTCTGTGGTTTGTGTTTCTATGTATAAATACACCTTGGGGCATTTCATATAGTACCTAGTGTCTTTATGTGCTTGTTGCATATTTATTTTCAACTTTCCAGTTTTAAAATATTTTGTGCTTTCACAAAACACTCCACAATGACCATCCCAGTTACTAATTCATGAGAAAATTATTTTTATTATGTAGTTCTCTAAAAGAATTACCTAGGAAAGTCAAATATTATATAAAGTTACATTTTCTGTTCCTTGCTGGTCTAGTATTGTATGTGGAGCAGTCGTCTCACAAAGGAGTGTGAACTGTGGATATGTTCACACTACCTTGCTTTCTAAAGAGCATGCAATTGTGGAGAGCTGTAAAGGATAAGTGCCATGCACATGCTTTCTTAAAACTTGTCTGCCTGAAAATATACTAATATTTGTAATAGCAGTAGATCAACTTTGCAAGATAAAGAAATATCTTTTGATGTATTTCCAATTTTCAAGACTGTCCACCAAAAATCATTAAAGATGAGGACCTCTGGCTCTGTGTAATGTGTCTATTGGGTACATGAGAAGCGTGGTTCTTATATAATATGATGTTCTGGAGTCAGTGACCTCGTAGAGTCATGTGTGAGAAGCAATGATATCTCATTTAGAAATTTATCTTTTTCTTATTTAGCTGAAAACACAATTAAAAATGACTCTTCAAAATTAGAATTTCAAACATTTTATTTTTCAGTTATTTTCAATACTCATTCTTAGAAAAACTTAAAATACAGGTACTTTGAAACAGCCAAAGCAGGAAATTTTATTGACACTAATCATATCTCAGGTAAATGGAAAGATTGTAAGGACAACCAAACTTTAAAACAGGTATTGAAGATGGAGGGGAGAAGAGGAAAACAATCAAAAGACATGTGTTAAGTAAATCTATGAATGTCATATTTCTTTAATTCCTATAGATTAGTTCTATATTGTTCAAAATGAAATAAGACCTACCTTATCAAATTTTATTGCTAAATATTTGATCTAATTCGGAAGAAAACCTCGTCTTAATTCACATAGTACAACACTGTTTTTGTTGTCTTTGGAATAATGAAAAAATAATTATGCATTATCTGTTTGAAACATTATGTGTACATGTGAATATGTAACTATAATATCATATATCCTAATCTTATTATTTATGAGTTTATTCTCCTGGCCAAAACAAATAAAATTATATGCTGTCAGCTAGATAAATAAACTGTATGCAAATTTATCGTGATAATTAACAAAAGTATTTTGACTATTTGTTTTTTACTATTTAAACATGTATAATTATTCCCCAAAGTAAAATATCAAGGTTTGATGTCCTTTACACATATATTACAGAAACTCCTATGATGTATGTATGTATGTATGTATGTATGTATGTATGTATGTATGTACTAAGACAGAGTCTCACTCTATAACCTTGGCTGGCTTGAAACTCACAGAGACCTCCGTGTCTCTTCCTCCCAAGTGCTGAGAGTAAAGATATGCACCGTCATGCCCAGTTGCTAAATTTTAACATCATACAATTATCTTCAGAAAATAACTAAAAATGTTTATCTACACCATGTGAAATGAGAATAAGCAAACAATATAATATTGCTTTGATTTGTCTCATTTTTAACATAATGCTAAAATAAAATTTTCATAGTTGATCCATATGACTTTAATATTTATGTATTAGTGACAATGCTTATGTATGAGTTACAAAATCTATTGCTTTCTCATTTCTTTCAAATTTTAAATAAAAATATTTGTAATTAAAAATGAAGTTAAATTACATATATATGTGTGTGGTTTTGCAAAACATAAATTAATTTGAGCAATACTTTTCAACACGAAATAGTTTTGTCCATTAGCTAATGGGTGATATCTCTAATATATGACCATCAACTCCAAAAATAAGGTTAAATACAGTTTTAAAAAGGCATATTAAATAACGTAAGAGAACACACAATAGTGTTAAAAATTCATAGTACATGTATGTCCATTTCTGAGCATATTATAAAATGTTCAATTGTGTGAAAGTATTAGACATATCTGATAGTTAATTGAAGAGATGGATACAGTTGCCCTATTTCCAAATATTCACAAAATAAGTAATTCTGGAGGCAAAGTCATAAATATTTTAAAAATCATATACATTTTTGTTTTATTTCAATATAAGTTTAGATGTACATAAGGATTCCTAACATCCATATTTTTAAAAGTAAGGACAAAGAATTAAATTTATTAATAAGACAATTTCATTCAAGCTATAAATCACATTCACAGTCTCATGACCTAATTTTAAAAATATATTTCTTTTAAATTAATTGTTAAATAATTTATTTCATTTTTTAAAAAAATTGGGGTGTACATGTGTGTATGTGCATGTGTGTGCATGCGTGTGTGTGTGTGTGCATGTGAGTGCATATGTCCTCAGAGGCAAGAAAAGGTTTTTTGATCTCCTGGAGATGGATGGAGTCACAAGTGGTTATGAGCTGCCTGGCGTAGGTGCTGGGAACTGAACTAGATCCCTCTGTAAAAGCAGTTAATACTCACTAACTGCTGATTAATCTCTCTAGCTTCTTATGGTCTAAATTTTAAGCCCCATTAATCTCATAAAGAAATGACACTTGATATAATTTCATTTTTAATAGAAAATTGTGAAGATTTATAATACATTCTTAGATCTGGAGGTTAATGTAAGATGGTATGATAATACATGAAAAAAATCTAAAATTGTTTGTTTTTTTTTTTTTGGTTTTTCGAGACAGGGTTTCTCTATGTAGCTTTGCGCCTTTCCTGGATCTCGCTCTGTAGACCACTAAAATTGTTTTTATATATAGTTTCTTGTAAAATTTATGAGGTAATTTTTAAAAATTCCAAGAATAAAACTATACTGTCATTGAATAAAACTTTTTTGTGAGTAGAATGAAAACATACTTATGAAAAAAATTTCCAAGTGTTAAAAAGAAATTTTAAAAATTACATTTAAAAATGTAATATATATAACACTTGTAGAACATCAACTAAATTTAAAAGGTAGCACAGTATTTTTTTATTTCATTTACATTTTAATTTTTGGAAATTTTTGAGATAAGTTCTCATTTAGCTCAGGCTATCCTTCAATTCACTGTGTAGTTGAGGATGACCTTATGGGATACCTCTACGATGTTCAGATTGTAGGCATGTGCCAACACCTTCTTCTAACTGCAATTTTATTTTAATGTCAACAATTAAAATAATCTTTAAGTTACAACACAATTATGGAGAAATTGGATAGTGTCTTCTAAATATAATGCTGCTTTTAAGTGTGGTCTAAAATTTAAAAGGAAAACAGAAAGAGAAGATGACCACAGAGGCATATGGGTATTTAGCTTCCTGGATGATCTTAGAGATCTGAGTAGGAGCAAATCACTGAGGCCTGATATTGTACCATACTGTGCTATCTCCCTTTACATAGTCACTATTACAGAGCACTGACGTCCTTTCTGTGATTAAGCTAGGAATCAAATTTAAGCTTAAATTTTATTTTTATCAGGTGTTTTTATTTAATATTCCAAGCAATGTGCTAGGTGGGATAGACCATTTGTGTGCTTACTTACAGTATCTTCAAAAGCTGATGTGGGAAATTTCTGAAAATTTTCGATGGCTACAGTGAAATTTTATTATGTTGTTACAAATGGATGCCATACACTTAACTAGACCATTAAAACACAGCACATCTTATTAACTAGCACTTGGTTGTTAAAATGTCCACAAAAGACTATGTTGAAGAGATTGATGAATAAATGGGCAAAGTAGATTGTAGCTGAGATAATGCCTTTACAGTGTGCATGGTTGACGTTGAGGAGGTGAAGGATTCATCGTATTGGACTATTTTTAGACAACTAAATTTTAATCCTTCCATTATGCAGAAATTCTTTAAGTCATAGTTAAAACCATGCCCAGTGATACAGACACAGGGTAGGGTGAGAGTATGGGGAGAAGAAGGAAGAGGGATCCAGTAATCACAAGGCATGGGCCTCTTAGTAATTCTCCATATTTTTCAAAAGTGACGTATTGGCTTATAGCTAACTTAAAGAATTTTCTCATATTTCCATAGTAATATTTAAGGTTTTACTGACTAGATTAGGTAAACAGTCACAAAATGTAATTCTTTAGCATGTTTATTTTTAAATTTTTGTACTAACATTTCTAAGTACAATATAATGGAAACATTTATCTCCCCTTTTCAGTTCACTCTTACTAAACCTTTGTCTATAATAAGTCTGTACATCAGAGGGATCATTATACCATTTATGTCCTTTCAAATATGTAATTTTAGAAGATAATGATAGTCTTTTAACAAGAAGTTATATTTTATAACGCCTTTTCCTGACATCTAGCTTTAAAGTCGAGAAAGGATAATTGTAGTCTTTCACAGCTAAGCACATTCAGAGTTCTGTAAAGGAAAAAGTGGTCTTTGGTTTTAGGAGCACAGTGACCTTAGGGATTACACACTTATCTTCTGCATTCAGAGAAGGCACCACTAGCCCTCAAAATTATGTATCACTTCCATTTTTCCTGTATTTTTTGCTTTTCTCACTGCTGTAACCAAATACCTGACAAGAGTCAGCTTAAGGAAGGAAGGATTTATTTTGATTAAAATTGAAAGTGATGCAGTCTGTCAGTAGGAAAGGAATAATGGCCGTAGTGTGATGTGGCTGGTCACATTGCATCAACAGTGAGGAAGCATAAAGACACCTTTGTGTTCAGAGAAATAAGTTACATTTTCTTTAGAATTGTGAAATGACCTATAGCCCCTCAGATTGAACAGAGCTATCCAATAATCCAATAAGCTCAAACTTAATTCATTCCCTGTTTTGTTTTGTTTTTACTTGATGGATATCCACAATAGTTCTTTTCAGGCAGAGTGCATGAGGAGGATCTGGAAAATACCAGCACTATAAATAGTTAAGGCATTATGGTTAGACTATCTAGAAGGCTGTATTACAATATTGGTAGTAAGACAGACAGACAAGTTAATTTGCCAGGAACTTTATTGCGCTAATCTTTACTGGAAGACTCTGAATTTATACTTGATTGAACATTAAGTGTCAAAAATTTGATAAACCAAAAAAAGAAGGTAGAATAGAAAGGTGACTACATTGGTTAAAATCATAGTCTCAGAATATTTTACTAGGTATGCCCTAGAACATTATGAAATAGCTGCTTCTAAATCAAAGCTCAGCTGTGTAAGTGCTACGTGTTGTTCCTCCGACTGTGTCTAGAAGTTAAGTGTTGCCTCCTTTTATCTTAACACTGATGCGATCTCTAACCCCAGGAGGACAAAGTCAAGAAAACTGATGACAGGCTGTAAATAAAGAGAGAGACAGGGTAAGGAATTTGAGGCAAGAGAAGCAGTGATGAGAAACAGAGTAACTTTTCCAGGTACTTGCAGATGTAATCAGCTGTGAGTGTCAGAATTAAAGGATATGTTCATTCTTTTGTGGGGGACAAATCTAATTCCAGTTCAAATTGACTTGAATGAAAAGGTCTTCATTGGATCAAGAGATGGAGCCTGCAAGTTGTGAAGCTGAAATAGCTTCTACAATGGCGTGGACATGTTTTGTAACAAACAAATCTCTTTCCTAAAGAACATTGTTTTCATACTTAGTGATCACACAGGCTTTTTCCCTTTGTGCAGTTATGGTCATCAGAATTCTGTGGTCCAGACCATTTTACCTCACGACTCAAGAGAGGAACCTTTTTTATTTTCCTCAAATGTTTCTCCTAAGAAACCTTTATAGACTCGCATTGATCTGGACTGAGTAACACGCTCTTGTTGGATCTGACCAGTTGGCAAAAGCAAGACAAAATAACAATAACAAGAGATGCAACATCTACTCTGTGGAAGCCTGGGATCACCTTCAGAAGTAGAGGAAAGAGGACAGGGTAGCATCCCATGAACCACCTATAGAAAGATGGGAATGCAGTGGTAATAATGGTTTCTCTAGAAAGTTGCAGATGTCCACAGGTGTTGTTAATTATCTCAGACTTCCTGCTACATTGGATTTATGAAATCAAAATCCCAAGGCAGAGTCTTAAATAGATTCCCTAGGGAGTGAGAGAGGAAATAGATGGAGACAGGGAATTAAAAACAATTTGTAAGGCTATGGTTTTCATTGTTTACCAAGATGCACTTAAACTGTCTACATTTATAGTTTTAGAAAACAACTCAAATCCGCTAGGCTTTTTCTTTCAAATATGCATATTGAATAACATATGAATTATACATCATGATAAATATGCTTTATAAAACATGATATAAATAACTATGAATGTACCCCTACCTCTTCAATTAAAGAATTTAAAAAATCTTCCAGTATGTTTCTGAGTCCTCCATAGGGTAAAAACAATAACAGTCTGAGTCATTCTGTAGACAAGAGATTTTCTGTATCTTGAAGCCAATGATGGGAAGCACTGGGGATAAGAGTTTTGCTTACATATTGTAAGAATTGTGTATAAATTTACTGAGGGAAAAAAAGACAAGATGAATTAATGATAACATAGAAGTTAAATTAATATTGATGTCACATTGGCCAAGTTCATTAATTGGAATTAATGATATGAAGTAACATTCAATTGAACATTTCAAAAGTTTAAACATGATTGAGATAAGCCCCTGTGAACAGAAATAGGAGGTGTTTCTACTACATTACCTGTGTACTTTACATGTTATAGTTAAGTCAAGTAACCCCTATGATTCTCAGTTCTCAGACCTATGAAACAAAGGTATTTGATTTACTGATAATCAGTTCCAATTCCATTCCAGCAATGATGCTTTCTGACTCTGAATCATTATGCCATATATTAATGGCTTTCTCAATAGTTTCATCCAGAACAAATCCTCACACTGTAAAGTATGGACCATGACCAACAATTTGAGCATCATCTGGAAGCTATTTAGAAATCTGCATACATCTAGGTTCACTGAATGACAATCTGAATTTTAAGAAGATCCCCAGACCGTTGAGAAACATTGATCTGGACAATGGTTCCCACTCTTGACAGTACTTCTAATGTTTCCTGCGAGCTTATTTTAATTGTAGATTCCCCATGTTTCCTCACTGTGGAAATGAACTGATTCAATTTAGGCTGTAGCTCAAGAATGTGTTTTAAAAATCTCCCCAGATGATTCTTATACACATTGATCTGCTATAGGGTATCATCAATTTTATGAAGCATATATACTAACCCAGCCAGAACCTCATCCACATCTCTCAACTCCATCAGTGTTTATCTAATAAAAGGTATCATTTGTAATCACTTCTATCTGGCGGGTTTGTTGCACGTGGGGAATGGTATTTCATTTTATGGATGAAGAAAATTAACCCTACAGTGGAAAAATGCATTAACCTCAGATCACAGACTTTATGAGAAAAACATGTGATCAGGTGGGTAGTATTTCAATACTATTAAATTTGAAATTGTTTGTAAAAACATTAATATGCAGTGGTGAGACAATTGTTTTTCCTGAAAAAGTTTAGCTTAACTTGCAAAGTAATAAAATGTAACAAAATAAGACCCAAACTATTTTACATTCATAAATTTGAACATCCTTGAAAAAAATTCTCTGGGATATTTGCCTACCACTGTTTCTAGTATTTGCCCACTTAATTACAGACAATAGTGATTTAAAAATAAGGTCTTTCTATGCTCTTCATTTTTGGTATACCTTCCTGAAAAGTAATATTTGATACAGTTGAAAATATATCACAAAAATAGATACCAGTACATAATTTGCTGTATTTGTTATAAATACTGAGATTTCAGAAAAGTGGTTCCCCTTAGAATGAATTAGTTGACATTAAATAGAACTAGATTTGCTTAGTCATTTATCAAAATTAATCCTTAATGTCCTAATAAAAATTGGGCAAGTCTTACATATAGTTAGTCTATGTTCCCATGAATAAGTAGTTTAATAGTAAAAGGAGAAAAGGTTTAAGGAAGTATTTTTATCTCATCTAATTCTTGAGAACTATTATAAAAAACTATAAAAACATTCTTTGAAAATTTCCATCTTCAAAACAATTTAGCTAATTTTTGTCATCTTGATTCAAGATAGTTGCTTTGGTAACAGATTATCCTTTCAAATTTTGAGTCTGTCATTTAGGAAATCTTGAATTGTTATCATTTCGAATTTATTAGTAGTGTGTCAATATCATAAAGGGTGCATATTTTAATTTGGCCATAAAAGACTCAGACAAGATTAAATATATAGGACCCCCTCTTTATAAGATCATGAAGAGGACAAATAGTTTATCATAAGCAAAAAAAATGTGTGAAATGTGAAAAAATAACTTAGAAAATGGACTATGAATATGATAGTTTTTAAGAATCATTTAGTACAATCTATTTTCACTAATACAGGTTCTATTTCCTGCCAACCTTATCACTTTTGGTAAGGTACCCATGGCCTCAGTTCCAAGTTCTAAGAAGCCAAGATTAAAAACCTTAGAAAATCTACTGACCTGATGATTGCCATCAGTATTGAGTTCAGATAGGTTTGTTCAGAGTAAACAAAACAGCCCGAGCAGGAATGAGTGAATTAAGTGAATTGTCATTTCAGATTTATAGAATTTCAAAGATTCTAACTATCGGTTAATTTGATATTTCAATCACACCCGCAGCATATATCACGGGAAGCTGAAAGTTACTCAGTACACCTCAAAAGCACACCTTAAGCCAGGCACAAGTTCACTAAAATCTATACATATTTTCTTAGATGAACAGTATAGATACTTTTACCAAATGCAGGTATTTTACAATTTCTACATACAAAACATGCATGTGAATATTATTAAATCAAAGAGAAGGCAGAAGCTACTAAAATATTTTAATCGGCTCTAGGACAGGTTAATAAAACACACACACACTAGTAATAAAATCCAGAGCACAAAGAAAAATACAAATTTGGAATGTGGTTGGAATTTATCGTCTCTTCCTTTAAGCTTGGTGAATAGACATACCTAATTTAAAATCTTTTATCTGTTTATTATCTTTATTATTTTTTTAACTGTTGAAGTAGACATGATTTTTTGTTTTTGTTTTTGTTTTTCGAGACAGGGTTTCTCTGTGTAGCTTTGCGCCTGTCCTGGATCTCGCTTTGTAGACCAGGCTGGCCTCGAACTCACAGAGATCCGCCTGGCTCTGCCTCCTGAGTGCTGGGATTAAAGGCGTGTGCCACTACCGTCTGGCTGACATGATGTTTTTTTTAACATTTATTGTAAATTTACTGTAACTATAGTATTACATAAAAGTATATGGCCTTGATTTTATTAACATTGACCAATTCCTTATACAATAAAAATGTTAAAATTCTATACTTTGGGAAAAAATTTTGAAAAAGTGCTTAAGTTTACTTTCAGTTACTTTATTTTACAGTCATAAATGTAAAATTTTGTAACATTTCTCAGCATTTGAAATATATTATATATAATAAATTTGTATTTGTATATTCTTTAACTTTTCTCAGTTTTATACTATTATAATATAATATATGTATATATTACAAATAATGAGAAAAGTTGCAAATTGAGCTGTGGCTTAAACCAAGCACTATATAACCGAGTTACATCCCTAATACTAACATCTATTTTGAAAAGCAAGTTTGCTCTCAAGAAAAATTTTTAACTTTAATTAGTAGTTAAATTGCTTTAAAATTTATCATGAATAGGTAAGATATTATCTATACTGTACTGCTGCCTTTGATTTCATAGATTAGAATTCTTCACATGCTATATGCATCTATCAAGCTATCACTTACTGTGTATTGCTCATCCTGTTAGTTATTGAAATTTTAATGTGAAACAAAATAGACATAATTGTGCCATCACCAAGTATACTACTTAATGAGAAACAAAGACAGTTATATCAGGGTCACAGAAGGCAATCACATGATGATCACTTAATGTCAGGTGATACCCTTTAAATTTTGACTCATTTTAATTCTTGAGGAAGTCTGTGAAGTAGATTTGTTGTTATTTTCTTATTTTATGGATGAGGAAATAAAATTCACATAGCAGTGATCAGAATCAGATTTTAATTGTGCGTATTGACTCCAGTGTTAATTATCTTCAACAGTTAGCTGTATTTAATGAATGCCAGGAATTAAAATATTTTTACGGAGATTCTTTTAATAGATTTCTGTGTCTACATTTTCTTATCAAAATGCATTTTAAAATTACATTAGAATACCAAAGACTTATAACATCTTTCATATGAAGATTATTATCTTTAGATTATTGCAATCATGAAGTAATAAATAATCTAAAACCAAGACTAATTTGTATTTATTCTCAGCACTCTAATAAATTATTGTGTCTGTTTTATCTATTTTCTGTCAGTTTGAAATCTCTCATAATGTTTGACATTATTCAGTAGAAAAAAATCTGATTGAAGAGAGTACACTTTGTCATTTCCATTAAATAACATAATACCCAAACTAGAGCTTAAATAATTCGAGTTCTTTAATTTAATTCATTAATAAGTGAAGGTTATTTTTTTTTTTATAATTTATTTAGAGTGAGAGTATGCACAAAAATGTAAGGCAAATAATGGCTCTTTTCTTCCTTTTTCATTGTCACTTGTATTTCACCCTAAAAAGCCAGAAAAGAGTTTGAGAGCAAGCGAAAGGAGTAAAGGAACTAGGAAAACAGCACACTCACTCTGTGGGCGTCACCTGCCTTTCTCTGACAGCATTTCTGACACAGTTAGGAAACATTCATGGAAAACCTACATGTCAGCACTACCTGTGACCCAGTAGAACAAAAGGTCGTCTTTCACTGCTTCTTAATCCGTTGAGATAATGGCCATTCTTTTTGCATTTCACCTTATTTTATGCTACAGCATTCTCAGACTTGGATAGTTATATACCTGGGTTGAAATATGTTGATCATTTAAACCTACTAGACCACAAAGTCTAGTATTTTCCAATTACAAAGGAAGATTATGATCTGACCTTGTGCTGAAAGTGAACACCTTTTCAAAGGAATTTGATATTTATCTAATTCTAAAACCCTTAAATTTGGAAGGGATTAATGACTTCCCCAACTTTCCTCTCTGTTCCTTATGAACTTCTTATAAACTGTTCCCGAAAAAATGTCATAATTTTAAATACAATTTTGAGCAATTGTGCAATTGTGTGATATCATGATCATGACATACAAAATAAAAGCATGGGCATGTCTACAGAAATTGATAAATAACTAAATGGGGGCATTAATAACATAGAGGGGTTTTCTTCTTTGAAGAAGAAAGTTAAAAATCATAGGGCATTAAGTTCTTACTTGTAATGCCTGGAATCTTCTAAATTAAATTTTCCAGTATCCTGCAAATAGTTCTTGGCAGGAAAGTGCAGTTGAAGGCAATGAATCAGACATCACCTGTGCAAAAGATGTGTTCATGAAGTCTAAACTGGTAACGTGTTATTACTCAATACACAACAGGCTGCATAGTCATCATTTCTTGGCTAACGTGTAAGGAGACAGATTGGCATGCTCTGCACAGGCTTTAGTGTATCTTCTGACAGTTGATAGCCACAGGCAGTAATACTAGCGTTGTGACCCAATCCCCAATGAGAATGCTGCCCAGCAGTAAAGTGGCAGAGAGATGTTTAGGTTCTTCTTGAGTTTGAATAATGATATACCTGTCTTTGTCCTTTGTGAGCCAAGAAACATAGGTACAGGTAGACCAATACTAATTTAGCTGTACTGTGTGGGGATGCCTTAAAAAATATGCTATCACATTTAATTGAAATCAAATCCACTAATTTAGTTGACGATGGTCTACAAAAAAGAAAAAGAAAGTCTGACTAAGAATGTCATCAGTATGCATCTTTACACTGACCTGTAGAGATTTTACCATACATGCTTTTTAACATCATGCAGGAAAGCTGGTTGGACCTGCCATATCCATGGGACCATTTTCATTTGTGTAAGACTGAAATACAGAATTGGAAAGATAAAATACTGAACATGTATTCTAAGCTATGCAATTAGCTTTTGTCTTCTATAGTTGTCACAGAAAAAGAAAAGAGAAACCAAAAAAAAAAAAAAAAAAAAAAAAAAAAAAGCCGGGCAGTGGTGGCGCACTCCTTTAATCCCAGCACTGGGAGGCAGAGCCAGGCGGATCTCTGTGAGTTCGAGGCCAGCCTGGACTACCAAGTGAGTTCCAGGAAAGGCACAAAGCTACACAGAGAAACCCTGTCTCGAAAAACGGAAAAAAAAAAAAAAAAAAAAAAAAGAGAAAAACGTAATAAATTAAACTTTTCAAAATGTTGCTAATTTCCTGCCCCCCAACCCCGGCCGGAGAACTATACTTGAAATTTATTTATTATTTTATTTTACAATACATATCAGCCACGGATTCCCTTGTTCTCCCCCTCCCGCCCCCCTCACCTTCCCCCAGCCCACCCCCCATTCTCACCTCCTCCAGGGCAAAGCCTCCCCCAGGACTGAGATCAACCTGGTAGACTCAGTCCAGGCAGGTTCAGTCCCCTCCTCCCAGGCTGAGCCAAGTGACCCTGCATAAGCCCCAGGTTTCAAACAGCCAACTCATGCAATGAGCAGAGGACCCGGATGAGACACTTGATTGACTTGATCTATTTTTGTTTTTCTTAAGTGAGTCAAGTGCATCAACCTGAAAGTATGTACTTTCAGCTTTAGAGTTAACTCCTTAAGAAAATTTAGAGAGAGTGTATTTACTCTCATGCCTTCCTCTTCCTTGAGTGGTATTCTTTTTAGAAAAAGAGTTAGTACATTTTAATGGAATTCATATACTTACTTTCATGCTTGCAAGCAACAAACATAAATTGCATTCATCCATTTTTCTCCTAACACCATTCCTAATTCTTAGTCAAATCTATCCTACTCAGATTGAAGTTTTATTTCATAAAAATGAGACTAGACAACAATTATTATTTCCTGTCAGTGGGCCTGATTGGTGCTATTGACTCTAGTTTCTGAGATAGGTCTCCATATTCTTTTCTCTATGATGAACTGGAGCTAATTTCTTTTTAGGTTCTAGTTTAATGTTTATTTTTTAAGCCACATCTGACTGAAAATACAAAGCTAACTGGAGCCAGAACAGTTTTTTGGTACTGTTTCTTTAGTATGATCTGTGGTGGACAAGCTTCTCCCTACTTTATGGGGAAACCTGTTATGGACTATGATGGAGTATCCAGTCTTAGAAACTGTCATCCCACATAATATATCTCCCCAAATTTACCTCAGTCTAGGAATGTTGGGTGCATTTATCCAGGCAGATGACTTTCACCACCAAACCCTGCAAAAGAGTCTAACTAAACTTCCATCCTATCCATGTGGGGTCCAGAATTTCCTCCTTATTCATTTGTGTGGCCTACATTTGGAATGCCCACATGCACCCATCACATGGATACACTCCTCTAAATGGAAACAAAATGTCTCAGTAATAACTTTCTAATGTTTCATATCAAAATGAGTATAACATTTAATGTAGATTTTAATTTTAAAAGTCACATTCCATCTTTGTTTCACACTAGTACCTTCTAGGAACAACAAACATCTCTTAAGATGACTTCTTTTATCTATTTAAAAACTACTTCAAATATTTGACACTTCGCTCATCTGTAGTGACTTAAGTTATACCAAGTTCCAATCTTCTGCATAGCTTCTATTGATTTGAATAACACAAAGGGTTCAGGAAGTTGACCTGGGAAGAAGCTCAAATTTGTTTTTAATCAGTTCATTTGGAAAGTTTTCCCTCTGTGATTTCTGTAAGATTTAAAATTGGACATTTTCCCCCTAACCTGTGAAGCGTGATCTTGTGTCACCCACACATGCCATTTAAACCCTTCTAACTAGCCAAATTCTGAAAGTTAAAAGGGAAATCTTCAAATTAATTTTAATAGTATTTAATGCAATATCCCACTCAGAGCTCAAATAAAGAAAGCCAATGAGAGGATTATGAAGTCCCATTTATATGCTGAGACATTTCTTCTCAGGCATCTGCTTGTGCTTATAGAGAAGAAGGAAAGAAAGCCACAGGCAGGATTTTGCTCTCTCCAGGAAAACTCAGATTTCTTTCCAGAGTTCTCCAGTGGACCTGGAGAAATCACTCAAGCTACTCAGAATCAACTTAAGATTAGCTGATTATTGATGGTTTCAATAACATCTCCTACAACTTCCAGCAACACCTAGATAGTGTTTTTTCACATAATTTGGTACAGTAATCTACCCAAATTGACTCATTAAGACAGCCACAGGTGGCAGATCCTAACTTATTGTTTGAATCATTGATGGTCTTGTAATGAAAAACCCAGAGCCTGATATTGGGATAAAAGCTGAAAGATCAGAGAAGCAGAGAAAGCCACAACCACCACCTATTACCTCACCAACTCCATGAATCCTCCGACTGAAATCTTCTGAGTCTTCACCCAAAAGGGTCTCAGCTAAACTGCTTTAGTTCCTGTTTCCTCACACTTTGTATACCTTTGTCTGCCCCTCTTTCACTTCCTGGGATTAAAGGCATGCGGGATTAAAGGTGTGTACAACCACTGCCTGGCACTATTTCCAGTGTGGCCTTGAACTCACAGAGATCCAGATGGATCTCTGCCTCCCAAGTGCTAGGATTAAGGATATGTGCCACCACTGCCCGACCTCTATGTCTAATCTAGTGGCTGGCTCTGTCCTCTGATCCTCATGCAAGTTTATTAGGGTATACAATACATCACCACACCAACTAGCATCATTGCAAAATGTGATTAATATAAACATCATTAAAGAGATACTTCATTTTCTAAACTGAGTCTTCATACATTTTATTCTTATAAAAGGTGTTAATTTGAATTTACCACATAAGTCTATACACAGATGTCTATCAAGGAAGTTGGGAAACTGATGATGTATTTTGTTTGTATATGATACTGCTTATTGTGTATATTTAGAGCAGTGATTCCCAATGAGGGTTCATCTTGTGTGACAGGAAGCATTTGCAGGTACTTAAAGACACTTTTCATTGTCACAATTAAAAGATGTATATGGCACTACTAGTATCAATTAGATAGAGACCAGGGATGCTGCTGAAAAATATCCTTGAATGCACAGAATCACCCCCACAGCATAACCAGACCATATTCACCTAATCTAAGATCATAATGCTAAACTGAGAGTTTCTGTGGAGTTGAATGTGAAGGCATTAAGGAAATAAACAGAATTGCGAAAACCAGGCAGATAGAAATGCTCTTTGATCTGTCCCTGTGCCTTGCACACTAATTTTTTTCAGAGGTATCAATGAACTTGTAGTCTTGTCAGCACTGGATGACCATATTCAAAGTCACAATGAGATGAGGGTGGACAAATGGCATTGCACATATTAATATGATGGATTAATGGTAGAAATTGAGGGAAGACCTTCACAGGTGTGCATATCTCTTATAAGAGGAACGAATGTCATTAGTTTTCTTTTCCCAGGATATTGACGGTTTTTGCATGGCTTGTCTGGATATAGTAGACTTCTAAAATATAACAAAGAAAATATAAAAGAACAGATGGGAATTTTAAATATGTACAGTAATTACTGTCATGTCTGACCAGCTGCCAAAAAAGAATTAAACAAACAAATACCATTGGCCTTCTTAAAGAAAGCACATGATATCTAAGAATGAGTAATCTTTTGGAAGTAGCAATAACAGTTTTCAAATCTTCATCTCAAATTTACTTTTTTTCCAAATTCACTGTGAATTTAGAATTAACCTCATTTTCTAAGGCGTTGCAATATATATACATATATTATAATGAAGCTACCTGCAAATTGAATAAATTTGTGAAAATCTCATATTTAAAAAAATGCAGCTAACTATGAAATGTACTATATATGATTGTCATAATTGTTGTTTAAGTACAATGCCAGATGCCACTTATAAACATATTTTGCCATCAACAATTCTAGGATATACATACTTTCTGTTAATGGCTACAGTTCACTTCATAAATTCTTAATTAAACATGAAAAAAAACCTAAGTCTTCCTTAAAATATAAATAAAATTCATACTAAAGAGTCTCAGTTTACATTGAGATTAATTAAAGTTAAGGACAGAGTTTGTGATCACTTTTCTGGAAATGGTGACAGGTATCTCTGTCAGTGTAAATTCTCATTTTTTTTTTTTTTTTGGTTTTTGGAGACAGGGTTTCTCTGTGTAGCTTTGTGCCTTTCCTGGAACTCACTTTGTAGACCAGGCTGGCCTTGAACTCACTGAGATCTGCCTTCCTCTGCCTCCCAAGTGCTGGGATTAAAGGCATGTGCCACCACCGCCTGGCTAAATTCTCACTTTTTTAAATGACTGATTTTGAGATGATTCCAGTTTGTCCTTTATTTCCATAAAGAAATAATTTTATGTGGTAATTATTAACAAGCATCTTTCAGACCACAGCAAGGGATGGATCAGCCTGACTCCATCTTAGGCTTGAAAGTTGTCTTATGGTAAAGACAAGCTAGGCTCATTCTTGCTTATGATTAAAATTCTGTTTCTCAAGGATTGGGCCATGCCCCAACTGTAACCTTATATACAAATGGTTATACACTGCCTGTTTTAGGAAATGACAATCATGCCTTTGTTTCAAAAGCATCTTGCACCCCTACCCTTGTCTCAAAAGGTTGTTATGACCTCTTGCTGCTGTGATCACCTTGTGACAACGATGTCTTTGTTTCAAGAGGTTGTTATGACTATCTTGTTAGCTTATGTTTTGCTGCTGTAACCCTGACTATTTTGACTGTCAAATCTCCCATTTAGAAACTCCCTACCCCTAAGCTATATATATAAAACAAAACATGTTTTCTTCACTTCTAGTACTGGCCTTTTGAACCCCACCTTAAGGAGAGGCCGCCCATGTACATGAGTAAAAAAGCTTGATTTAATTAATTTGGCCATGATGATTGGGGTTGGGGGTCTCTCTCCTTCCATCTTTGGGATTAACACAAGCTTATTAGATAATTTCATATTTTGTTATGGAATTTAAACGTTTAGCTCATTGGTATGGTTTAAATTTTATACATTTTCAAGTTTTTAAACTACATATTATTTGTTTCTATAGAAATGCACAATGAAAAGGCTGAAAAGCAGGAGAAACCAGAGAAGAAAATACAAACTAAAGGTATAAGCTTCATTTCATGCTGGTACTGCTGCTACTCCTGTGTCTCTTCCTCCTCCCATGACTCTGCTCGGGCTCCTCTTCCTTTTCCTTCTTCTCTTTCTCCCCCTTTTCCTCCTCTTCCCCCCGCTTCTCCTCCTCCACCTTCTTCTCCCCAGTGCTTCCTCCTCTTTATCCTACTTTTGAAGAGGTACCCTTTTTTGGGTACATTCATATGAGAGCAAAAATATTTTCATGGTTAAGGATTTTTACTTTTAAATTTTTGGTATTTTTCACATCAATTTTTTCTTCTGAGGTTAAATTCCAGGTGAGTGTCTGAGTAACATTCAATGATAGAAATCAAACCAACTTCAAAATTGGTGAAAATATTTACTTTTAATGGCTTTTTATTAATAAATACCAGCATATCATTTTACTTAACAATCTTTTTTTTCTTTTAATCATTTCCTACAATGATTCAGAGTTCACATTTTAAACATGAATTTGGCATGCCATTGAATGCTTTCATAATCATTGGTTCAGACATGTAGAATTCTTAGATTATGTCACTGGAATACCCTGGTCCCATGCTCTCTTCACAACCTCAAGGGGTAGATAGACTGTGACAACATGAAAATTAATAGTCCTTTCTGCCAGTCTGAATCCAAGACTATGGCCATGCAATAGAAGCATTTCAGTAAGGGCTAATACTTCCTTGTTCATTTGACAAGCGTTAGTTTTCTAGGGGAGATCCCTGAAGACTTGAGACTTTAAATAAACTTACAGCGAGCAATGGCATGCAACAGGAACAAATTTCTCAACATGACCAGGTTTTGCAAATGGGCAGTTATATATAATTTTGGATGTTCCAGGGGGGGTAAAAAAAATTCTTTCCATTATCATACTTATAGGATACAGAGAAAAATAATAAAATAATTTCCCTGAAATAAAAATTAATTGTTGGAAAAGGTGGGTATGTTGCCAAATAGAAGAATGCTTGCATACATAGCATGTGCAGAAATCTGAGTTCCAATTACCTGAACCTCCCATATGCAAAATTAAACAAAGCAAATGTAGTTATGTATTTATTATATTAAAAACTAGCTACTGTAAAAATTAGCTGTCACATGTAGCATAGTGGAAAATACTTAAGTTTTCAAACACTAGAAGTCCTTATTAGCTTGCAATAGCATGTTTATCTATGTTGGAATGTCTAAATTATAAATATATGTTGTGTCTTAATCTCCCTATGAGATTATGGGGACCAATTACATTGAAATTATCACATTCATTCCCTGGTCCCCATAAACTTGTAACAATATCATAATACAAAATGCGTTTAGTCCAACTTCAAAATTTCACATTGTCTATCACAGTCTCAACAATGTTTAAAAGTCTAAAGTTCATAGTCTCTTCTGACATCATGTAATTTCTTAATTGTAATCCCTTGTAAAATCAAAATCAAAAACCAGATCACATAATTCCAAAATATAATGGCACAGGATATACATTACCATTCCAAAATGTAGGGAAGGGAGCATTGTGAGCATACTGGACCAAAGTGTGACAGAAAACCATCTGAGCAAACTCCAAAGTCTGGATCTCCATGTCTGACATCAACATGCTTTTGAGATCTCCAACTCTGTTTAGCTTTGTTGACTGAAACACACTTCTTTCTCTTGGGCTAGTTCCATTCCCTGTTAGTATCTCTCCTCAGTAAGTTTCTTATGACTCTGGAATTTCTAAACTCTTGGGGTCTCCAATGCAATCCAGGCTTCAACTTCACAGCTTCACACTATGGCCTTTTTAAGCCTCCATTGAGGGACACTCCTGACACATGTCTGGCCCCAGCAGCTTTCCTTAAGCATGGAGGAAAATTCCCTAACCCATTTCTTTTATCCTTAACTCTAAAGTCAGAACCACATGGCCAAAGCTGCCAAGTTCGGCTGCTTGCTGGGGCTCCAACATGGACTTTTCATTCAATTATAGCTTCACCAGCTTTCTGTTTTTAATTGTTACTTTCACTGTCTAAACTTGGCTGTCCTTGAACCTGCTCTATAAATCAGGCTGGCTTCAATCTCAGGGATCTGCCAGCCTCTGCCTTCCTAGAGCTGGGATTAAAGACATGCACCACGACATCTGGCTCTAAGCTTTTCTTTAGTTCTTTTTCACAGGTTGGAAACTTAGCCGGGTGGGATCTTACTATGAGGTCACCACTCCCTTTATTCCATTTTTTAATCCCTTTATCTCCTTGAACATAGGACTTAGCTCCATTCCACTTTGTGGTGCTCTTTTTCTTCTCAAACATTTTTCCTTGCTCAGTGTGCTCCTTTTCATTACAAATCTTCATCAGATTTAATACTAAAAACCACAAAACAGAGTCTATCCTAGGCTGTTTTAAGATTTTTAAGATTTCCTCTGCTAACGGAATTAATCCAAAACTCTTCACTTTAGGCTCAGGCAGGTTCTTTGGACAGGGTAAAATGCAGCCACTTTATTCACCAAAATATCACAAAACCAGTCTCTAAGCCATGTAATAACATTTTTCTCCTCTGAAACCTCTTGATGCTCACACCAAGTCACACTCAGCACCACTGTTTTTCATGCTCCTACCAGTATGGCCCATTAAGTAGTACTTAAAGCATTCCACTGCTTTCCTAACCCCAGTTCCCAAAGTCCATATTACTCCAAACAAAAAAACATGGTCAGGTCTAACACAACAATAACCCACTCACGTTACTAACTTCTGTCTTTGTTAGGGTTTTTATTGCTGTGAAGAGATACCATGACTATTGCAACTGTTGTAAATGATAACATTTAATTGGGGTGACTTGCATACAGTTCCAGAGGTTCAGTCCATTATCATCTTAGTGGGGAGCATGGTGTTGTACAGGTGACATGGTGCTAGAAAGGTAGTTGAGAGTTCTGTATCTTGCAGGCAACAGGAAGTCTACTGAAACACTGGGCAGTATTGTGAGCATAGGAAACCTCAAAGCCTACCTCCACAGTGACACACTTCCTCCAACAAGGCCATACCTACTCCAACACAGACACACCTCCTAATAGTGCCATTCCTTATGAGATTATGGGAATCAATTACATTTGAAAATACTTACCATAATTTATTTACTTATGTTTCTTTGATGTGCCCAGATAATCCTTTAGATATTAAATATATGGCCATAATGTTTGAATTCCAGATTGGTCAGCCAAAACTTATACTATAAAACACTGACTTATACTATAAAACACTCATTTACCTGAGATTTGTCTATGCTTGTATTTAGGGGCTAATGTCGTCTTACTGCCTGTGTTCCTTTTTTGGTTTTTAACTCTTTTGGCCAGGAAAATTGGACACTGCTTCTGAGCAGGGATTGATTAAGGGAAGCATAACTGAACTGGCTACTTCTCTCTGAATTTAAAGAGAAACTCCACTGGTTCCACTTGGTCAGCATCTCCACAGCTTCATTTTGCGGACTCCATTGTAATTTAGCAGCAAGACTGCTGGAGTGAGTATGGTGATGCTGATGGAAACATTTGCATTTTGGACCTAGCTCCCCGAATCCTGCTGTCAAAGTCTTTAAGCAGTGGGCTGTGGAGAGGGTTTATTAAACCACTGAGTCTCCTGTAATTAAAAGAGTGGATTTGGCTGAAGTTTAAAATAAATTTCTCAAACCCTGTCCTGGAGATTAGTCATCTGAATTTATTTCTTGAGTAGACCAAACGTATCTGATTAAAACAAATAATTCTGAGAGAGGAAGAGATAGACAAACAGGTAGATGGGTAGTTAGATAGATAGATAGATAGATAGATAGATAGATAGATAGATAGATAGATAGATAGATAGATAATCTGTAGATAGGCAGGTATGTAAGTAAATAGATGATAGGTAGATAGATGAATATATAGATAGATGATAGAAAAATAGATGATATATAGATAGACTGGTAGATAGATACATAGATAGGTACATAGATAAATTATAGATAGATAGAGAGAGATAGAGAGACAGACAGATAGATACATATATACATACATAGGTAGATAGAGCCCAAAGGTACTTGAGTCTTTTAATCTACTTTTTCTCCCCTGTGGGAACATGAATGGAATATCTCATTTGCTTTCTAGTTTCCTGTCTGTAATTAGGATGGAATAATGTCTAGTTTTTGTTCCTCAATAGTTTACTGACAATGAGTCTTATAACTACATTCTTATGAATACTTTTAGACCTGTTGATATATGTAGATAAATGAAATGGTCTCTAAGTCACATTCCAGTTTGGCTGTGGGTGAATGTGAGGGCTAGTTATGGTTTACATTGTCATTAAAATGACTCTAACCCTTATAGAAAAGTTTGTAATATCTTAAGATATGGTTACCTGTGATCATTATAAACAAATGTCTTACTTTAAAAAGACAGAACATACTAAAGCTGAGGTATTGTGTGGAGAGATAAGCTTTGGTGGGAACGAAAACCAGATTATACACTCTTTTACTTTCTTTTTTTTTTCCTTTTCCTCTTTCTCTTCCTTCTGCTTCCTTTCTGCCCCTACCTTTATAAAAACAAAACAAAAGCAAAAACTTCTTCTGATTTGTAAGAAGACTTTAGTAATACATGATAACTTTATGCCTGGAATATTTACTCATCAAAGTAACAGAAAAGTAAATTATGTAATGCCAGAGAATGCAGATTTCTAACACAAATCCATTCAAATAGTTTAAGTGATTTATATTAAAAAGTCACATAATCCATTTCAATTCTGACTGTTATGCATAGAAAATAAGATAATTTTTATAGGTTTTTATGCTAAAAGTTTTAAATTTATAAGATGTTAACTCTTCTGTTTTGACCCTTTGTTTATTTTGATGCTTATCATTGGGGGAAGAATAGGACAGTTTCTTGGAGTTAAAGAGTAAGCTTAGTAATATATATTGGTTATGGCTCTAAGCATAAGCTCTGACATGTTAGTTAATACTTGCCTTTAAACTAAATTAACCTTGGCAATATTTCCCCATAAAAGAAGTAGGAATTTATTTTGTAATTATAATGAGAATAATGTATGTTCTTATGACCTTGTATTGAGTTTGTGTAGTGAGTAATACAGTGGAACATTACATTTGCTTAGAAGAAACACAACCATCATGTACCTCTCCCTGGATTACTAAATGTTATTACCTCAAATATCAGTCAAGTAAATGGCCTTTCACGAATTCGTGGAATGAGTTCACTACAATAGAATAGTTATTGGGTTCTGAGCGGTAAGATTTAACACAAATTTGCACAAAGAATTCTCTTTCTATAGGAGGGTGACAGTTTGTAATGAAAACTTTCATAGGTCACAATGGTCTTGAAAAATAGCTTTTTTGTAAAGCCCAAGATTTTATAATATGTACTTGTCAAACTAAAAAGCATGAATACACACACATGAAGATGGAGATGAAGAAAGCAGTCTTGGATCCGCAGCTCATGAGTGTTTCAAGCGAAAGAATGTCCACTGTGGACGTGGAGCAAACAACACATCTGAAAACAGAAACTGACCAGTCTCCCTCCCGATCTACAATAAATACACTGTCTATAGTGTTGGACGCTACTCAATAGCCATGTGACCACAGACTGAGGGGCTTTGAAACATGTCAGTGAGTTACCTGCAGCACCATGCCACCTCTATATTTATGATTCTTTTAAAAGTGTGCATTCAATATTTCCCCATGGCTGTGAAAAAAAATGTGTGACAACAGCAGATAAATGAAAGGAGAGTTTATTTTGGCTCATAGAGTCTACAGCCAGTCAAGAGGAGAAAGGCATTGCAACAGGTTCAGCAAAGTATCAGGAGAGAAAATTAGCATATAAATCAGTAGCTTTTCCAGATGCAAATAATGAGTTTGTGATGAAGGAAATTAGAGGGAAAAAAATCCCATTCACAAAACTTCAGAAAAAAATACTTAAAACTAAATTTCACCAAGGAGTTTAAAGACCTCTGCAAGAAAAATTTCAAGACACTAAAGAATTGAAGACAACAGGAGATTAAAGACTTCTTATACTCCCACAAATAGTGTTGTAAAAAATGCATTTTCCATCAAAATTTCAATAACATTCTTTACAGAGCTCAAAGGAAAAATCCTACGATTCATATAAAATCACAAATGATCTTGATTAGTCAAAGCAATCCTAAGCAGAAATAGCAATGCTGGAGGCATCTCAGATTAAGTTACAAAGCCTTAATATCAAAATCTATGTGGTATAGGCACAGTAATAGACGCATAGACCAATCAACAGAACAGAATACCCAGAAATTAAGCTGCAGCCACCTAATTTGACAATGGTGTATAAAAAGTATACATTGGAAAGAAGACAGTTCTACAGAAAAATATGCTAAATAAACTATATTTCCACAGATAAACAATGAAATTACACTCACTACACCAACATCAACTCCAAATATACCAGGCCTGAATGTTATACCTGAAACTCTAATGATGCTACAAGAAAACTTAGACCAAATCCTAGAAGACATAAACACAGACACAGACTTTCTGAATGGGACTCAAGTTACTCATGAAACAAACCAAAAACTGACAAATGGGATTTCGGGAAATGAGAACGGTTTTGCACACTGAAACTGATATTCAACCAAGTGAAAATCCAGCCTATAGAATAGAAAAAATATTTTACAACTGTACATGTCATAGAATTACTGTCAAGGATCTATAAGAGTGTCCCAAACTAAGTGCTCCAAATCAAATGATCTCATCAATAAATGAGTTAATGAATTAAACAGTTATCAAATGGAGGAATATAAATGACCAATACATATTTATGTATTTAATAATGTGTTCAACATCTTTTTCCTTCAGGGAAAAAGATGACACTGAAAGAAGGGTGTGGTGACATATACCTACAGTGCCAGCTTCTAAGACACAGAAACTCTCAAACGGACCATGTTAAGTTAAAATTATAAATTCTCCCTTAGAAAGAATGGGCAAGACATTTTTGTTAAATGTATGAATTCCAGAATTCATTTCTAGTATACCAGAAAAAGAAATTCAGTGATATTTTTGTAAGTATGTTGATTATTTTTTTCTGGTTGTACAGAATTAAAATTCTGCCAGTTATTTTCAAAATGAATTATACATATAGTTGCATACACTGACCTATAATATATTTGCTATTTTTCTGTAGTGGTGGCTGAAATAGACCTTATTTTTAAAGGGTTAAAGATGAATTTGTTGCACCCTTTTGTCACTGGAGTCTCTCTCTGGCTTTTACCTAGCTTTCTTTCTGGCTCTTGCATTTTCCACAAAAAGAATTCAGAAAAGATGCATAGAACATGCTGGAGAAGACAGGCAGAGTTATTTGCAGAGTATATGTGGCATCCTCAGAAGATGAAAATGGAAATGGCCAACGTGTCAATGAAGAGTAGAGTATCTGTCAATGGGTAGATGAAGATGGACAATGGTCAGGGAGACCATGGTGTCTATTTAAGTTTTCAGCAGGTTTTATATTTATAAAGTCTCTGCAACAGACAGCTTTCCTGAGTCATGTTTTTGCTGTCAAGGTGATTGACAGAACCATTTGGATTGATGACTGCATGTCAGGGCAACGATTTGTGAAGCCACTTTCTGGATAGTAATTCTAGAAAGTTGAGGACTCTTAAAATCAGTATTGAGTAGTTACCAGTTAATGGCCTTACTGGACTCTCAAAACGCCCTGTCTCCTCCCAGTACCAGAAATAGGACTAAGATCCTATCACCCTGACTGGTAATTAGCATTGAGCCTACATATTTGAATTTCATGATATCACTTTAGAATAATACAGCAGCTGTATTTATGGTTCGAACTGCTGCTGCCACAATTCTTTGTTCTCATTTTCATACTTCCCCATCATAAAGGTGGTGGAATTTTTTCCCTCTGGAACCATAAGCACAATATAAGCCCTTCCTTCTGTAAATTGCCTTGGCCAAAGTTTTTTATCACAAAGTAGAAAAATAACAAATTCAGACAGAAATTTCAAACTCCGGCAAGGGTGTGTTCAAAATGTTAAGATTTAAAAGTTCTCGGTGTGGTAAGCTGTTGTTTATGAAGAAGGTATCTAACCTAATATACTAAGTTATTTGAAAAAAGAATTATACTGGATGACCACACACCCAAGAATATATAGGCAACACTAATTGACCTTGATATACTAAAAAATGAAGACCCCAAGTTGACTGGGTAGGGAACTGGGAGTAGATCTGGGAGGATTGGGAAAAGGGAATGAATATGATCAAAATGAAATATAACAATGTATGAAATTGTCAAATAATAAACATGTTCTATTGCATCTTTTAAAAATATCTTTTTTAAATTTTTGACATTATAATATAATTACAAGTTTTCTCCTTACCCTTTCCTCCTTCAACCCCACCTTCATGTATTCCTCTTTCTTTCAAATTCATGGTCTCTTTTTAAATAATTGCATGCACATATGTATATGTATACACATATGTTTTACTAAATCTAATCTGTTCGGCCCATATACTGTTACTTTCATATATGTTTTCAGGAAGGATCATTTGGTATTGAATAACCACTTAAGGAATTGAAACATTAATATGTATGAGTTATGCATGAATCTGTTGGAATATTCAATTTTTCAAAATTATTGACTACTTATATCTCCTATTCATAATAATACTAGAAATATCAAAAATAAATTTATTATAATAAAAAAATTCTATCAAGTAAAACCATGTATCTCAAAGCTTTTACTTTAACAGCTATAATGGTCATTGCTCAAAATAGTAGTATTCAGTAGTTCTGAAATCAAAAATGAGCTTAAAGGTTAAGTTTCTTGTCACTTATCGATGGGAGAATTAATACCCTATAACTTACACTTAACGCAATTTTGCACCAAAACTTTTGATGACAAACTCTGAGAAGAGACCCTCAGAGCATGTTGTAGCTACTAAGACCTAGAAGGTCTGACGCACTGCGACCTGTGAAATCTTCAGAAAACATGGAAGTCTTTCTGGTGTCTGCTGGGACACAGTGCAGAAGTAGACAGCACTGCTGGGGAGAGCTGGAGAGGAGCCATGTGGGAGGGAAGACAATGTGCTTCAGAGTTGAGCTGAGCCGAATGTTCTGGTCAGAGAAAGGTCAGTCTTGACAAGAGCAGGGACGGCACGCTGTGCCAAACTCAGACGCCAAGCCACAGAGCCAGTCCAACTGGTGGATTCCATTTACTCTCAATTATGAGCCTACCAAAGGGTCTTTTGTTTCATGTCAATAAGAATGGCAATCAAAATAAGCTCTAACAGGTGCAAAAGCTTATTTTGCCCTGGGTTAAAAGTACCTATACCAAGATATGGCTTGCCAGTCTAGGTTGGCATCCAGGAGGTAGCTATTTTTTTCCATGTGGGTGACAGGTTCTTAGCAGAGATGTATCAGCAAAGTTAGTCACTGTTGTTACTGTAGCATAATATTTTTATTTCAAAGTGATTATTAAACCAGCTACTGACTGCTGCATTGCTGGGTCTAAAGTCATTTCAGTACTTGGCATTTGAGCACACTCTTGCCGAAGTTTGAAGTTTCAGTCCAAACAGCTTTGGTGGCTTTCTGCCATTTTGAAAAGCTCCCTAGGGCCTCTGGGTCCAGCTGTTTCAGTAAGCTGAATTGTGGAGTTAATTCTGAAGGGGGATAATGAAATTCCAGTATGTACCACTGTGTCAGTAAATCAAAAATTTTGATTGAAGGAACCAGCTTTTTCCCCTGGGTAACAAGAATGAGGAGTTAATATGCTAATTTGAGTCTGAATTCAGCCCCTTTGCTCTTCTGATTTTGTATTAATTCTCCCGTTTATGCCTGTGCACATGTCAATCTGAAAATCTGCTAGTGGAATGGACAGCCTGCTGTCTGAGGTGCAGAGGCAGAGCCACAGATTAGGTGTTCCCTTGGGGGTCTTTTCAGTCAGGGCTCTGAATGCACAGCTTATCTCTCATAAACTTGGTTCCCCCTAGAGAAACTTTAAAAGAGGCTTTGTTTTTTGCCAAGAATTTCTTTTTTGGATGTCAGCTTAATTAACAATGATCCAAAGAAAGAAAAATGAATTCTTTGTGGTCTGTGTAAGTCCTGATTTCCTACCCTTATTTTGTGAGGGTTTTTTTTGTTTGTTTTTTGTTTTTAATTGAAACTAGTTTCTCAGAAGCACCTAAAATAACCATTAAGTGTGAAGGGGAAAAAAACTGCAGTTTCTGGATGTTCTGAGGTGGTTTCCACCTTCCTGTTTCTAGGTTATATTTAAGAAATTTTAATAAGCTATGAAAGTTTTCAGAGATAGAAAGCAAAAAGGATATTAGCTATGATTATAAAATATTGGAATTTCATATATTCAAAAATATTACTAACAGTGTACTGTATGACAGATTCTGGCATTAACATGGTCTACAAAGGTGTAATGTGTGCTTCCCTTAAAAGTCACATATAAACAATAGCAACATTATTACTTATTAATATATATTAACAGATGGTGTAATTTCTCTCCAAAGTAAACATAGATAGGACAGAAATTTAGAGAGGAAAAACTTGAACAGAGCCTGAAGAGCCTTTCATGGAGCAGGGGATGGAAAATGAGGACATATGGTTTTAGGAATTCAAGATGGAAGACACAAACAAGCAGTGAGAAAAATGCCACATGGGGGACATTGGTGTCCTGTAGCACTACAAAATCTCTGTTAAGACTGAATGTAAAGTTTAAGGTAAAATTCCTGGCAGATGAGATTGGATTGTAATCAAATATCAAATCACTTGACCAATGAAACATTTCTAAATATATGATAGTTTCTCCTTGTGACAGATACTATGCTAAGCAATGGGTGGAACACTAAGATTTGTTACCCACTCATGCTTTGTTAAATAAAAGTTTCACTGCCTCAGACAAAATACTATGGTATTAAAAGGTACCATATTGTCATGCCCACAGCAGACATGCTGGTCGGACATTCTGAAATGGTCTTCTTCCTTCCTGTCCTCACAGTCTCTGCCTGGGTTAATTTCCTCGAGTTTTTTTTTTTTTTTCTTTCTTTTTCACATCCTTCAATGTCACATCTACCAAGGGGCCTTCTCCAAATATGTAGATGAGATTAGGTCCCCATTATCCACACTGACATGTCCTCCTGCTTCGATTCTCCGCAGCAATTACATTAAATGCAATTAACTACCTCTGCAATTATTTGTTTAGCATTCACCATCCATTAGCGTGTTGACATCCCATTGAAAGGGAAGGTATTTGTCTTGCCAAAGATAATCTTCAGCTCTTGACAAATGTTCTCTGTACATTCCTGTGTAAATACATGGTATGTAGGGGATAAATGAAGATGGGTAAGAGAGAAACAAAAAATCTGAGGTTGAAACAGCTTAAAGAATGAATAAAATTAGGAAATAGAAAAGAGAGAATGATGAGGTGGTTTGATTTCTATATTTCTACCTTGCTGATTAATAAGCACTATGAATAAATAATAAGGCAAGGTTTGAACTCTCCTGGAATAAATAACTGGTTCACAGTTCACTAAATTGTTTTGTTTCCTTTAGGAAGATGTAATATCATTCCAGTCTCATTTTTATTATTTTAAAAACATTTAATGTGGACTCTTTCTGTAATGTATTAACAAATGCAATTTATAGTCATTGTTCTACGCTTTAGGTTCAGGAGACTATACACTTTCATTTCTGTCTTGATATTTCTGATATTCATCCACTATCACAACTGAAATATATATATTTCATATATATATATATATTTCATATATATGTATATATATATATGGTGTGTGTGTATGTGTGTGTATGTGTGTGTATGTGTGTGTGTGTGTGTGTGTGTGTGTGTGAGAGAGAGAGAGAGAGAGAGAGAGAGAGAGAGAGAGAGGCAGAGAGAGAGATTAAAATTTATTAAGTTAAAGATTGAAAAACTTAGAGATATTCTTACTTTTGCTGTCAGATCTATTTTAGTACTGCTTATGCTTGGATGCGAAATAAAAGTAGGGACCAAAACAGCAAATCTATAATTATTCTGAAGTTTAATTTAAGTATATAAACCTTTATGGCAGCTAAAAGGTGATTTCTACAAGTACTTTATAAGCTAAACTGTCACGCAACTATCTCATAACTTATTCCCTTGATTTAAATTAAAGGTATTATCTGCTTCTTTCCAGTTTCACAAAGAGAAAAGGAAAAAGGAAAAGAAAAAATCAAAGAAGGAGAAAAACCCGAGAAGAAAGGTATGTAGTTATTGTTTTTACCACTCTAACATTAAGGATTTTCCCATTGGCATTTCTCTTCATCACATTTAGACTTTAGAGAATGTAGATTTCTTCTTCTAAATTTTGTGTTATATTTATTTTCATGGACTAGAACTCCCAAAGAAGAGTTCCTGGACTACAGCACATTAGGCTCTTGTTATCAAGTTTGTCTTAGGAAATATGTCAGCCTTTCCTTGGGTGATTGTGCTCTTGTTAGAGAATATTACCTGAGAAAATACTGGTCAGTTCTATAGGGGAAAAGCCACTCTTATGACTTTAATATAATTCTGTTGCCTATTATATTACTGTATTTGTTATTGTTTGTTCATTGAGAAAGGATAGGTAAGCCGACTTCACTGTTTGAATCATGAAGATGCACCGTGAAAACCTTCCCCACACTGCTCTAACCTCACATTTCCCATTGCATCTCGACCCGTGTGTTGACATAGCCACTTGTGTGAGGTTTTGCGAAGCTCTCTAGAGCTTCACTAACAATATGTAAATAACATTTATATAATTAATATATGATGAATTTATGTATATGATGCTTTACTATCATATTAGTAGTTTATGTTATTTGCCCTTATTTTATACAAAATCTAGCATGTCTTATATTCTAACTTTCATAAATCAAAAATTCATCCTAGAAAATTTTCCATATCTGCGCATATTTTTTCATTGTTTTTACAAAGCTTCATAGTATTTGCAAAAGCCTATCTTATGTTGTATACCTTAACTTATTGTTATTTGTAGAGTCAACCTTACTATGATTTTAGGGTTATAGATTTCTTCCTGTGTGACTGTTCACATCTCTTGTCCGTTCATCCCCTGGTGTGTGTGTGTGTGTGTGTGTGTGTGTGTGTGTGTGTGTGTGTGTGTGTGTGTGTGTGTTTATTCATTTTCCTATAGTATTTCCTATAGTATATATTATATTATATGTATGTTATTAGTATATATTTTTCTATAGTCTTATAGAATTAGGACATTCATTTGAGATTTACTCTATAGTAATAGCTTTCTTAAGTTTTTTTTTTAAATGTTCCTTAGTTTATATTTTCTTTGATCGACTCCAGTCTGCGTCATCGTTTTGTGTGAAGCAAGATTATGGTTGACTTTGGCTGTTGTTTGACTGTGTCACATTGGCCTCCACAACATCAGAGCCATCTGACTTTTCAGGGTTGCGAAACACTGCAGCTTAGAAAGAATATGTAGAATAGACATGATGTTTATGAACCAGAGCAGAAGAAACATGCTCCAGTATTACTTATTACATAGTCACACTTGAATATTAGAGTTAAATAGTTGCTCTTTTATTAATATTTAGTTAGTGGTAATTTCCTTGAATTTTAAAGCTCCTCCTGTCTTCTTTGTCTGTCTCAGACATCTTTGTTCATTTCTCATCTGCTGGTGAGATACCACATTCTGAACATAGGGTTCTATATCCGACAAAATCAAATAATTTTGTGGTTCTTATTAATTTTCAAGATTCAATATTGCTAAATGTTTTCTTTAAATAACTAAAAATTTGCCCTTAAATTATAAATGTAGAAAATTCACTCAAATTGAAAAATCAGAAATAAAATGCTTTCTGAGTTTCCTATATGCCAGTTAAAGATGTTTATGCTTTATGATACACTATATGGAAATGTTGGCAACTTTCAAAAATGGGCTGCACATGCTATTAGACCTTTCAGATTATCTTAACCTCAGCAGGGAGACCTCAGGATTTCTTAGTGCATACAGAACACAGACATGTTAAATAAATTAACTAAACAAAAAAGGGGAAGATATATTTCAGGTATCCTGTAGTATATTGTTAAATTAAAATCCTTATTATTTTAATAATCATTTTGAATTATCTTATACAGTGATGTTGATTCTCAGAGAAAGGTGTTACCCATTAGGGAAATGTTTTGCTTGTGAAATGACATTGACGTCCAGCAATTGGTAAGCAGGCACTAAAAAGGCTCATCATCTTTGCAATGTCTAAAGCAGCCCCTTAGGTGGGAGAGTTGCTTTTTCTCAAATGCCAATTGTGTTCCTGTTGAGGAACACTTGGTTAATCAGTATTCAGTCAAGATAATATCATTTCTTGTTATTAGTGCTAAAAAGAATTATTTTCACTGTGTGTGTGCTGTAAATTTGTTATAAAATTGGTTTTTTTTTTTGGATTTCTTTCCTGAGAACATTATATACTTGGAGTAGAAACCTATGAAAGAAAGGTGACAGATCTAGCTTTCAACATACTATTTGTTTGTTTTGGCCACAGTCTCACTATTTAGCCCTGACTGTTCTGGAACTAGTCTTGGACTCACAGACATCTGCCTGCCTTTGCCTCCCTAGTACTTATTAAAAGTATTTGCCACCACAACCAGCTACTTTCTATTTCTTAACGTCAAATTGTATAATGTACTCTATGCTGTGATTACCCACTGATTACTATATTCCTAAGATGAGTCCCTCAGTGTCATAAATCCCCAGTTATTCTATGATTTGGGTGCCTATAAAACTGTAGTCAAAAGAAAATCGGATTTGAAATGTATTAAAAAGTATATGGGATTTGGAATTTCATGATGTTAATTTTCTGTTTAAGCAACCCACAAGGAGAAACTTGAGAAAAAAGAAAAAGGAGAGACAAAGACAACGGCAAAAGGTAACTTTCACCTTTATTATCTTCATCCTTGAAGTCTCTTGACGACGAGAGTGTCTATTTTGGCTGAAACTTGAATGTTTGTAATCATTTTCCATTTCATTTAAATACAATGATTTAAAATTGGGTATCTAAAGAATAATAAAACCAAATACATCAAAAAATATCATCTCAAAACATGAAAGGAAAATTCAATGTCCTCACACGTGATTGTCAGAATTTTGTCCTCTATGACCTTTATCCCACGGTGTCATCCCCATGACAATTTTGCAGAGGTAGTCAAGTTTGAACTAAAAATAGGGAAATGACCCTAATGTAACCACCTGCACCCAACAAACAGCTCCAATGTATTTAAAAGCCAAGAAATTTCACAGAAAGCAAAGCAAGTTTTAAAGTGTGTTGTTTTAGCCTCCTTGGCTACCATGAAAATTATGGGGGATACAGGGGGACACAGAACAACAACAGGAAGCAAATTCTGTATTCATGCTGAATAAGCATGGAAATCAGTTTTTTCCTACAGGAAATCTACTAAAGAGCACAGTAGATTGGTGGTTTCATTTTGGTCTTGTGAACCCTGTGACGAAACCAGAATTTGCATGCAAAAAGCACTGTGATAATGTGCTTAAAGCCCATGAAAACATTACTTCCATATTTGGGAAAATTAATTGAGCTGTATTTTTTCTGCCCTAAGTTGGCCTACCCAATGTTTTAAGTGTTTGAAAAAATTCACATTTTAACTAATAGAGCAATTATGTCTCCTCAATGTAAATGTTTCCTCATATTTTAAAATGTGTTTGATATAAATAATATACTGGAGCAAACTTATTCCAGCACCATCAAGAAACTAGTTATGTATGGAAAATAATGTATCTCTATCAAATAAATAACTATTTATATCATATAAGAATAATTGAATTTTTAGAATAGATTCTGAAGCCAAAATTTGTGTTAATTTATTGTTCTTTCAATAGGATACAGACATATCTGGTCCCACATTTTTTACAAATATGATTCTTTGCATTTGGTTTCCTGGTGCTGGGATTATGAGCTTGTGTCAAAATATTTAGCTTTTTATATGGATGAGGGGATTGATTTCAAGTCCTCATGCTTACACTTTACCAACTAAGCGATCTCCACAACCCTTCAAATTCTTATAGTAATGTTAAAGTGTATTCACTAAATACAAAGGTGAAGTTTGAGCATCCAGAAGCCAAATGCAAAGTATCATATTTGTAAAAAAAAAAAAAATGTGAGAAAAGATGTGTTTCCTATTGTTAGAACAAAAATTTATCACAAACTCAGAACAGAAATAATGACCTTAGGTTGACTAATATGGGGTTTTAATACAATTACTTGCTAACTCTTTGTCTTGCACATTACATAGTTCACATTTGACTCATGTGGTTCATTGATGTCTTTGTCAGTCTCCTGTTCTTTGTCACAAATTCACACTGACATGATAGTTGACTTTCCTAAACCTAGCAACAGAGAAAAATCAAGACAGAAGTCATGATTTTAGGTTGACTAATACGGAATTTTAATCCAATTACTTTTGCCATAGACTATTATTTAGCATATTTACAAGACTAGTCAGCACTTACTAAGAGAAGAATGTAGGGGTTGTTGGAAGCCATCTTCAGCCTTCGAGTATAGATGCTTCCCATTTACATATGTTAATCTTGATAAACAGATATAAACAATTTATATTCATTTCACACACGTATAATATCCTCACATGTGTATCTTCATGTAATTTACTCTATGTATACAAATTATATTAGGGCCAGAAATTGCATACATGATCTTTATATGACATGTGGGAAATATGGTATTTTCTAGGAAAATAGAAGGCTAAATAGGACAGATGATATTTGAGTTAGAAATAAAAGTGAACTCCTTTAGAATCGTGTGATAGGTGTTGAAGCTAATGACTTCTTCCGGCACTTTCTTAGAACACTGGTTTTTGTTTTGTTTTGTTTTGTTTTGTTGTTATTGTTCTATTTAAACTACAATCTATCCAGGACAGTAATTTTCCAGACCGTCCTAGAAATTCTTCCTGAAAGAATGTACACAATTCGTTGTCACACTGTGACTGGTGCATATAGTAGGCCTTCTATGCACAGTGCCTGTTTTTTGTAGTTCAATGCAGAGGAAAAAAGAGAAGGCAGGAGAAGAAGTCAAGAGGAGTGAGTCAAAGTCAGGCCTGGTCTCACCCCCCCACCCTCCACTTTTCTCCAATGGGAGACAAATTTACTTATTTTAAGCATGAAAAGTTTTTGTCATGCTTCTGTTGAATGTGTGCTCTTGTCTCCAAGAATTTACTTTGCCAGTTAAAAAGTCCAATGGTGTTAAAATAGATCTGAATTTCACCAATCTTTAACTCCCCAGTACAAGGATAGAGGTAAAATCAATTGTCCTCTGCAAGGCACAGGCAGATGGCATTTAAGATAGCTAAAATCACATTTTCACACAAAAGTATAAACAAATAAACAAGAAGGTTGGTAAAGTTTCAAAGTACAAATATGTTTATTCTAAACTTTTTATGTATATGTGAAGCATACATATCACTGTATCATGTCCATGACACACATATAGTAAAACATTTATTCCTTGAGTCACCCTTTCTAGTTTACAATACATTAATTCTCTTTTTCTCTGAAAATAAGCATTTTATTAGATACAAAGGTAATAAAAAAATAAAAATTGAGTTCCCGAACTCAAGTTGTTCCCAGCCTGGCAGGGGAAACAGATTAGTGAACAATCCTGTACAATTCCAAATATACAATAGGGAATAAAGTTCACATCTTCCTTAATAAAAGTGCCAGCAAATTGAAGCTAAAAGGACAGGATGATTAATTCCAGCGACAGCAGCTTTTTGTATATGAATGTATATTATGGTATTCAAATATATAGAAAAATATTGAGATGGTACTTTGACAAAGTCTGATGGATAAAAATTATATGACATTAAAAAAATGAGCATAGCTGTCCAGGAAGAAACTTGAAGCAGGATGAATCCAGGTATCACAGTGTCTTAAATGCTGGGCTAGAATCTCTAGAGATGATGACAATGTGATGATCTTTTAACTCTGTCAGGTACCAATGAGACATGCCCTATCGAGGTTCTCTGGAAGGGAAATGTAGTTGTGCAAGTCAAGTATATATGAATTTGTTGTACAAAAGAAAGCAGCAGAGGATATTGTTTGTAACATTTGAAAGAGATGAAAATTTCCACCATATAGTCAAAAAGTCACATGTTTATGAAGAGAGGATTATATGAGAATTTTATGGCAATAATGTTCAATAATTTGGTTACCATAATGTCCATCCATGTAGAATCTCAATGCAATTCATCTCGGAGGCATACAAGGGTAAAGAAACTATTATAACTTTCTGCTTTTCAACTTCTTTCATTCTGATATCTAAGGCAGCATCATCTCTCAGGAGTGTCTACAAAATAGTGTATCCAATGCTGGTCTCATTGATTGAATATTATATCACAGATGATTTTAGTTTTGTAAATAGACTTTTTCAAAAAAATATATTATTATTCTTTGCAAGGGAAATACATAGGCTTCATTTGCATCAAAACAAAATGTATGGAGTGCATTGTTTTCATCAAATTCTTTAACATGTGTATCAAGAATACCTCTACAATGGATTGAAAATGACCAGATAGATTCCCCTCATTGTATGTCAATAGTTGTATACGGTCCCATATGCATATGCAAAATAAGTCAAATATACAATACCCATTACAACTAATATTCATAAATAAAGTATATTTTCAATGATTTAAAAAATAATGATTGAGTCACAGAATGATTAATCTGTAAACCAGTTCCCTCTCAAAAAAATACATATATTACCAAGTTAATGTGTATTGAATAGATATGTACATTGGTATATATTTTGCTTACTAGCACCCTTTCCTAGGACATTTTTAAGGTTTACAAAGCATTAGAAATGTCATCTCTGGCTTAGGTTAGTAGGAATGCATATCTGTTTCTATGTTGTAGGCTTTGCAGTCCCAGTCTTCAGGGATGTCTACCTCTCAGTTATTCTCTAGAGGGTTTCATTATCCTAGTTTTGTTAATCAGCACCATGCAGGTAATTTTTCATTTGTATCCCTTGCATTTATCTTCGGAAAAATTATTGTATCAGAATTACTGTTTTGAGCAATGCTTACTATTTTTCAGTTATGGAGCAAAGTGATCACATTCTTTTAAAAGGAAATTCTTCAACTGGGCTCTTTACTGTGAACATTTTTCTTACTGAAGAAGTAAGAAGCCTCTGCATATGACAAATGACTCACTGTGGACAGCTTAGCTTTTGATTAAAAAATCAATTGCAAACAAACAAACAAACAAACAACAGTAGTGGAAACAAAAATCCAAATCAGTCTTCTCAGGTGCAGATTCAGAAAGAGATGCATCTTGCTGATGACTTGTATGTCTAATACAAAGTATTTATAGATTTTATAATACTCTGGCAACTGTTAACATTATTTACACCAGGGACACCCGTTTTCTATTGATTTTCTTGTTTGTCTTTAAAATGGTACTTGAGGAATAATGATTGTTGAAGAACTATGTGAGCAAATGAGAAAAAAATAACTTTAACTCTTTGCAGAAGAGAAGAAAGCTAAGACTAAGGAAAAGACTGAAGAAAAGACCAAGAAGGAAATGAAAGTCGGGAAAAAGGAGAAAGGGAAGCCAGCAGCTGCAAAAGTGAAAGAAACTCCTTCAAAAACCCCACCAAAAGCCAGAGAGAGGGATGACAAAGAGACCACAGCTGTGCCTGAGCATGAACAGAAAGGTAAACATTCCCAGGAAGCAGCAGCCAGAGGTTCTAAGAGAATCTTAGGCAAGAAGCAGATGCAGTCAAAAGCTGAAAAAGAATAAAATTAAACCTCAAATGGGGTAAAAAGACAGATCCAAGCTGATATGCCTGGGAGGAAATACAGTAAATTGGGTATTAACATACTAATAAATATACTAAGATGTGTTCAAATAGCCAGGTACATTTTCAAGTATTTTAAAGGGTGTTGAATGAGCACCTGGAGTTATTTAAATGTGGGGCTGAGTGCTGAAATCTTGGATTTCAATCAGGAGTTGGAATAACAATTGAACAATTTTATGTGTCAGACTCTGGAGAAAGGTGGTTTTAAAAATTAACAGCCACTCTCAAGGAGTTGCTCAAGAAGCCAATGTACAAATCATATAGAAGAAAAAAAAAATCACGAAAACTTTACATCCTTGACATTGCTGCAATGATAGCATTAAGAATATGTGCATTAAGTTACCAGTTCATTTAATTGTTGCAGGAAACCTGTTGTAAGAAAAAGAAGTGTCAGGGTGCTTTTTCAGTCCCCTTACAAAATCTTTAGGAAGCTCTGCTTAGGACAGGTATGGTCTTCTTCAAGTATGACGTGTGTACTCACTTCCCAGAAATACGACATGCAAATGGAGATGAAATCCTTTACAGAAAGGTGCTGTATGAATATAAACCGGTCATTGAGGACCTCTTTGTCCCACCATTAGAGTCCTTTTGAGTTCTTCATCCCAAAATTCATTCTTCCGTCCAGGTTGCTACAAATCCTGACTTCCCTAGTCAGAACATAAGAGTCTGCTGAGTGGGAACTGTTTCGGGGAATGATGCCTTTTCTTACAAATGTTACAAAATAAAAATTTCCTTTATTCCGGTAGCAATTGAATAATTTTATTCAAAAACTAAAGTGGACGGATTTGTGTCTATACAACTTTAGTGTTACTTTTAAACTTTATTATGAGGAAGACTGGTCTGTAGAACTGGGAAAAAATTTTCCTCAATATAAGGTACATAATATGAATTACACACTCTGTATTTCATCTTTTTTTCCTAACTTCAAGTGTATATAAACTTTGATACAGAGCTAATGCATGTAAACTTAGATTTATATAACAAAAGATACATTTGCAAATAAAACAAGAAAAGAAGAAAGGAGTAATTCATTACTTTTTTTCTTTTGCTTTTTTTTTCTTTTAGTGGTTCATAAGCTTTAGGTAGCTATTGTTTTCAAGATGATTATCGGATCTTGAATAATTGAAAATATAAAGTGTTATCTTTGTAAATAATGTCATGTATGAGTCTGTGTGCTTTAAAATATACAATAAAGAAAATATTTTAAATGGGTATCTTACTGTGATAAAAATCAGGAAAATTAATCTTTTGATTCACTATATGCACAGTTGGATAATATGCATTACAAATTGCCCTTTTAGAGAAGAAAAGAGTAACACGAAACCAATTAAAACATACATGTATATTTTAATTTATAATTTCATTATAGAAAACATATGCCATCTACACTGAACATCAGAATATTTATTTAATAAGTAGGCACAGGAGTACAGTTTGAGATGTTTACCTTTAGTGTCTCTCAGGGTTTGGGAACCATATTTCAATGATAAACTGGTTGCACGAAGATATTTTCAAAGGGTGTTTATTTTTCAGGTCACAAATACTGTATTTTGTCACATCACTAGTCAAATTTATTAAAGACATAAATATATCCCAATTCCATTTCAATTTACTCTTTTTATGTTTATGCAAAGAGCTAGTTATCCATTAAAACAAAACCCAAATACAATTTCCAGTTAAAAGCAGAGGCATGAAAAGGATTCTAATATCTAACAAACAATACGTTAAGGCATGGCCACATACTGAGAACTGCCACCACCAATTAAATAATTGTATAATTAAACAGATAATAAAAATTTAACTTATGCTGGCTTATAGCTAGAGTTTTTCTGGTCCTGCCTGGCCCACAGTCAGGACAAATTTCTCACACCCATAAGTCCTGCAGCCGCTCAGACCCAACCAAGTAAACACAAAGAGACTTATATTTCTTACAAACTGTATGGCTGTGGCAGGCTTCTTTTTATCTAGTTCTTATATCTTAAATTAACCCATTTTTATTAGTCTGTAAGTTGCCACGTGGCTCGTGGCTTACCGGTACCTTACATATCCCTTGTCATGGTGGCAGCTGGCAGCATCTCTCTGCCTCAGCCTTCTACTTCCCAGAATTCTCTCTTTTGCTTGTCCTGCCTATACTTCCTGCCTGGCTACTGGCCAATCAGCATTTTATTTATACAGAGCTGTATTCACAGCAGTAGCTGGTCTAAAACAAGGCAATTTTTTTCTCTTCCTTAATTCTATCTTTCTTCCTTTCCTTCTTTCTTTTTAACTAAGCTGCTATTTAAGAGCATTTGTTTTTAAAACGCTGGTCACATGGTAGTAACAGTTTAAACAAAATGAAGACGTGGCATTTTCTATTATTTTTTTATTTTTTAAAAAGAGGTGGCTTCAATTTTTACATTCCTAAATTGATAGCATAACAAAGTTGAGTTATTCTTTTCTGAGCAAAATAAGGTTTTTTTGGATAGCTTAACTATGTCTAATAAAGGTGGCAATATATGTTCATACATACATACATATATAAGTATATATACATGTACATATATATATGTATGAATTTTTAAATTTATTTTCACATTAATGCTATGTGTGTATGTCTATTTGTGAATTTATGCTAAAGAATGCAGGTGCCTCCCAAGGCCAGAAGAAGGTATCAGATTCCCAGGAACTGGTTCTGGAAGATAAATTCACCTCTTCTCTAAGAGCAGGAAGCATACAGATATTTAAAAAAAATATCACTTTAAACACCCAATGCCCTTGGTTCTTTTGGAAAGAATCTTGTCTGGGACAATAAAATTTGTTAGTAAGATTTGCTTATAGAATAAAAGTATCAAAAAACACCTCATTTGGTTATTTTCAATATTTACTTTTGCAGTTTATAAACAATGTATATATACTTAAAGCATTGAAAATGCTTACTATAAAGTTACTCATACTTGCTTATCATATAATCTGCTTTTTATAGACCATTTCAAAATCATTCAAGGTGAGGTGGCATGACATGGTGAGGCTGATATGATTTGACATTCCTTCCTGGTTCTACTGCTTTTCTGCCAAGTCTGTGAGGAAATAAAGGTCTCACAACTGTTATATACTATGCTCATTCTTTGCTTATTTTCATTATTTTTTTTCTAACAACAATTCAAGTACTGGTGGCAGCCAGAGAAAGTATATCTAATGAGAACCTGCCATAGCACACCAGGCCACATGCATCCCATCTTCATTAGAGATTGTTTGTTGGAAACCTTTTTTGTTGATATTCTGTGACCAGAATGCATTTTCCCTTGGCTAATGCTCCACAAGGAGCACCGGCTGGGCATCAGCACCTGAGTGGCATAGCCAGTGCTCCCTGAGGAGCCACAAGACAGGAATGGACAACATAAAATTAATTCTAGAAGAGTATTTTTTTTTTTTTTGCAAAATATCTTCAAAGTGGTTACCAAATAGAAAATTACCTTATAGAAGTCACTGCCCTAAATCTATAAATACCAGAGTGGTGGGACAGTTCAGATTTTCTTCAAGTTTCCTAATGTATTGGATTTGGAGAAGTATTTCCATAAAATGAATATTCTAAAATCCAGAAGCCTTGGCTATGCTCTCTCCTCAGGCAGATGAAGTCCAACACCAGCTTCCAGAATTTTCACAGAGTGTTAAGGTCAACCCTAAGGATAGGTGGAATTCAGCATTATAACAAAAAAAATAATTTAAAACATACATAAATATTCTTGTTAAGTTCCCCTTGATATGTTGAAGTCGTCAGAATGCCAAGTCACATATTGTTTACATGTGGATATTACTTTTAAAGTGTCATTACCTAAGTAATATTCTAGGTGAAAAAAACAAAACAAAAACAAAAACCCACCACCACCACCAACAAACAAATTCTTTTGAATCCACAAATGATTTTCCACTTCATATTAAAATCTTATTCATGCACTAATTAAATGAATTACTTTTGGAACCAGAAGTCATGGGCATGATAAATATAAGCAGCTGATATCAGATTGAAAAGTTTTACTGCACTGTAAACAATCAATTAATAAGAAAAACTAGAGGGTACTTTTAATTAACTCAGAGAAACATTCAGCATGGCCTGGATGTAAACACCCTATTACACTTGGGGACAGAAAACAATATTTAATATTGGGGGAGTGTGAAACCCGAAAATTGCGAAGAGAAAGCCAAAATCCACAGTAGTCCAACTAAAGCAAGCTTTATTAAATACTGGCCAGTTCCATACCTGAGATCGGCAGAGAATGGCGCTGAATCAGGTCAGTCAGGGCCCAAACCCACAAGGCTAAATAAAGTACTTCCAACCTCTGTCCCATGGGGGAAGCATACGTCCGGACGAACGTCCTTGTTCCCTACCTTCCACCATGTGTGACCAAGCACAGCCTGTGCGGTTGGAGCTACCAACTTGTTTACCGAAGTGAAAACTCATGACTTGCTATCTTCCATGAACAACAGCCCCCAGCATTCCAAGAAGTTATCCGTCCTTGGGCAAGTGGGCCTTACAGGTTAACTTTAGCGTGTTCAGGAGGTATACAAATACCTTTTTTTTTTTTTATCATAAATAGTCTATACATTATATACTTCGGACCTATATAACAAATAATAGGGAAAAATGCTATTCCAGGAAGTTAAATTACACATAGTAATATTTTTAAATATAAATGAAGGAAAAATAGAGAAAAACAAATGGAAGGTTGTAGATAGTGATCCTATGCCTGGCATTGTTACTGTCCAGAGATCTTGATCAAGTGTATTTTCTATGTCAGTTAAAGAATTAAAATTTAAGAAGAATCAGGAGTGCAGCAGGTATCAGCAGGAAAAATATCTCAGACAGAATGACCAGGTGAAGAAACGTTTTTGTTAGGGGTGAGGAAGCAAGTGCCCTGAGAGAAAGACCTTCAGTAGAGCAGAAGGAAGCCCAAGTCCCTTCTCTCCTCGGGCGTCATTCCTTTGAAGTCTTCATCCCCTAATTTAGGATGAATCAGTGTGAAAAATAGAGAGAGCGATGAAGTCACAGCTTGGAGGCAAACACATCCTGGTCAGGCATTGAACCCAGAAGACTGGCTCACTAGCAGGGAGCCCTATTGGAGAGAGGGAAAGGATGCCCAGCCTGGTTTTAAGCTGTACTAGAAGAGGTGAAGAAGGTCATCTTTATTATGTATCTCAGGCTCCTGTCCCAATCTGTCTGCTCTCAGGCATCTAACTCAGAGTCACTCAGTATAATTAGACAATGTGGGGGGACTGTTAACAACGTATACTTATAGCAGATCCACGGTGTTACAATTTTGTGGGTAACAGATTCCATACATTTATATTTTTGCATATTTTTAAATCTTTTTTTAGAAATATTCCTGAACCATAGGAAGGAAAACAGGGAAAGACAGACAAGGTCCCAAACAAGGGGGGAAATGGGCATTTCACACTACTCCAAATTCATATATTCCAGGTAAAGAAAAAAGACACTTGGCCTCACTTAGTAGCAAATTATCTATTCTGTAACAAAGAAAAAAAAAACAATGTGTCCAGGAAAAAGAAAAAGAGAGAAAAAGATAAAAGCCTATTGTAATGTTACTTTTACCTAATACCACAGGATTCCCAGAGCCTGGGATGCGACAAAACTCATCCTTGAAGGTGCTTCACTGAACAAGCAGATCGCTGGCTGGTCTGAAAACTAGCCTTTTCTATTCCTCGCTTCATTTCAGCAACCTGAGTGCATGTCAGCTTTAGAAATAACATAAGCTTTGACGCCCTTGTTTCAGTATTAAAGAAAAGGATTCTATTTTTCAGATCTACTGCAGTAGCTACATTTACCATTTTATTTATTTATTTTTGTAATTTCTTTTATTAAGAATTTTTTTATTCATTTTACATACCAACCACAAACCCCCCCTCTCTTCCCTCCTCCCGCTGCCCTTACCCCCTACCCATCCCCCATTCCTACCTCCTCCAAAGCAAGGTAAGGCCTCCCATGAGGAATCAGCAAAGTCTGGAACATTCCGCATGTCCAAGCCCCTCCCCCGGTATCAAGGCTGTGTAAGGTGTCACATTATAGGTAGTGGGCTCCAGAAAGCCAAGCTTCATAACACAATTGTTTTCAACTAATGTTAACACTCTGAAAAAAATGAGGTTTATAAATATTTTGGACATATATTCATATAGAAATATATTGTTATTTTCTGTTTGATAAAAATAATTTTGAACAATTAAAAATGTGTCATACTATAAAGTTCAATAAACTTTCTTGGTGCCAAAGTGTTATTTGCTTTTGGCGGGTTAATAAAATGTCTAATACAAGGGCATTAAAGTGTAAATCATTAGATATAAGATTCATAATATATAAGTTTTAAAGATGCTACGGTAAAGGTTATGAAATCTTTTAAAGAACTTTTATAGTGGAGATTAGAGTTAGATTGACTACAGGAGAATCCAAAGTTTACAAGAATATGAATTTCCATGGGATGTATGTAATTAAGAGTTGAAAAAAAATCCAACTCCTGAAGCCACTTAGGACTGTGTCTGAATCAAACACCTGTCTACTTTGTTGGTTGTATTTTTATAGACTACAGACTAGCCAAGAGTGTGAAATGATCTTGTAATGATCACTCAGTTAATTAGCTTAACATTTCTACCATTTGGTGTTGTGAGTGACTTTTCGGATCATCCTTCTAATAAAGAGAAAGTCCATGAATAGGAACCCTAACAGGTTACATTGGGTTCAAGCTCAAGAAACAATCTCCAGCTTCACTTGGAGAGCTAGCAGTGGGTCTTGGGTCTAGCTGGCAGTTGGTAAACATTCCTGGTTGGAGAGAGTTTTCTTTTGGATAACTCATGTTTCCTTGTCAACAATCTCAGTAGGACAAGTGAGAATAATTGTTTTAAAGTTAGGAAAGGGTTTGGAATTTTCAAATATTTCCCACCCTAATGTAACCATAAACAAGTCTGCTTCCATATTTAAGGGTTTTGTGGGTAATAAGTGGAACATTGTCATGCTTATTATGTATTTGCCTCCCCATATGTTCATAATAGCACAATTTATTCCATCACAGAAATAAACAGTAGCCAAAATAGACTTTGCCTATTTTGTGACACCTTGTCTCCATATAAAATAGACAGATGTTGAGGACATGTTTTCATTGCTTCTTTTTTCTCTCTGTTCTGTCAGATCAGTATGCATTCTGTCGATATATGATTGACATGTTTGTCCACGGGGATTTGAAGCCAGGTATTCCAAACAATTCTTATTGTTGTCTGCTCTAATAGCCTTTGTTTCTAAAATTGTCAGCTTTTTTTCTGTACTAAACTACATTTTCATTTAAAAACTTGCACAATGCATGCGCAGACCTAGAATAAAGACAATCAAATGCAGAAATAATAACTGGTAGTGGGGCCTTTAATTTTACTTTCATTGGCTGCTTGGCCTGTTGCAAATGAAGTCAGCTGAAAGCTCAAATATTAATATCTTCATATATAAAATGCTAATATCTTTAATAATATCTTGGAGTGAAGCAATGAGTCTCTTGATTTGATTCCTGGTAAATTTAGAAGAAAAGACTTACCACAAGGAAAAATATTAGAAAAAAATGCTTTTTCTGATAGTGGACAAATATTCATGATAAAAATTCATCACTTCTCAAATACTAAGTCTTATCTTTCGAAAACCTTTAGTGATTTGGTGATTCCAAGTGCCGAACTTTGAAGAAAGGCTTTTATTTACGGTGATTAAACCTTTACTCTTTTATATCTTTCATTTTTATCCGAACTATGCTAAGGAAATCTTAATTAAGATGGATCACTTTATTCCTTGTACTATGCCTTATAAATATTTAAAACCTGACAAAATAAATATTCTGAATGAAAGCTGACAGTTTCAAGCAAACTGTACCTGGTTACCTTCACAGTTTTGTGGAAGTCTTTCTAAAATGCTAATTATAACATGTGCATACATTGACAATCAAGGATATCATTCCAGAGCAAATATGTAATGTATTTAGTTCCTATATGTTTAAAAGCTCACAAGAATCTAATCACTCTAGAACATTAAGCCAGTCCCAGCAACTTCTCCTCCCCTATACTTTCTCTCTCTCTCTCTCTCTCTCTCTCTCTCTCTCTCTCTCTCTCTCTCTCTCTCTCTCCTCATTCTCCTTCTTTTTTCTTTCTCCATGTTTATATGATTTAGAAAGTGTGGTGAAAAAAAATGAGCCTGGAAGTTATAATACCTTATTGATGAAACTAATCTCTGCCAGTATTTGGATATACTCACCTAACAAAATTTGGTAGACACATGGAGGAAGGTAGTGAGATCATTTGGGAAAAGAAAGTTTTGGACAAAAATACACTTAATTCTTTTCTAGCACGGGACTTTAAACCAGTTACTGAACACCTGTTCTTCAATGTTCTTACATTTAAAATTAAATTTACGGTAATGACACCATATCATTTGCAAAGCATCCAATGGTGGGTGCCTGAAATGTAATATTTTAAAATTATTTTATTATAACCTCTGCATAAGTACCTCACAGAAAGGGACCACCTCAAGTCCTGATATACACATACAATAAATAAAATTTCCCTAAAAACATCTTTTGCCAACATCATTCAGCCATGGTGGTTGGAGAAAGCCTTACTCTAGCTGGATGATGACACAGCCCTATTATCCAGGACTCAGGGGGCTGAGGCAGGAGGATGGAGAGTTCCTAATGGCCCAAACTTCAGAGAAGACACTGTTGAACAAACAAAAACAAATTGAAATAGAAAGGAAGAAAAATCATATGTGCTTTGCTTTTGTAGAATCAACTGTGCTTAAAATGAGCTGTATTGTTGATATGCATGGATTGATAAATGACTAATATATATTGTTTCCTTGTTTTTTTTTTTCCTGTTATTTCCTAAATTTCAGTATTTGATAAAAATAAACCATTCTTTTGCTACTTCATCTATTTATATCATCTGCTAATAGGTCACAGAATGTTTCCTAAGAAAGTCACATGACAAAGTGAACCATGCATTGCCAAAAGCAGTGGGGGATGCTAACATTTAAGCTGTCAAAAATACTAATCAACTCTCTATGAAATCTGACAACTGCTGAAGGTCAGAAGGAACAATAAAAGCATCTCTATGGGGGTGAAAGTGGATTTTGCTAATGAATACACAGAAAGGGTCCTTCATAATGCACATGTCATGCCACTCCAAAAATCACAGATTTCAATCTACAGCAGTGTATGCTATTTTAACTCCGAGAAACCATTTCAGAGATCTGCAAGTGTAAATCTCTCACTTCTATACAGTAGATTTTGCTCTGATTTATTTCATCCCTCTACCTTTATTGTTTTGAAAGTCTAATATGTGAAACAATATTTTAGATTATTGTTTATTGGCCAGGCACCCAAACAGAAGACGGAGGATGGGGGAAGTAATGGTTCACAAACTGGTTTTTCATAAGTGATACAAGAGGGTATTACACTGTCCTATCCTTGTCAATGGGTCAGTGCCAAAATATATGATAGAATGCAGAATATAATGAGCAATTTTAAACATAAGGAAAGAACAAAAAGATTTACAATGATTTATGTGGGCACATGAATTTGAGAAAAGGCCAATGATATGATATTGACTCTGGGTAACAATTAGAGAGTGAAATGATTCCTGCCAAGCTTATCGCTCAGTATGTGTCTAGTAGTTACAAAACACTCTGTTGCTTCCATCTGCTTCTGTTTAGGATCCTGGAACACCTGTTATTGTTTAGCTGGAGTTTGGAATTAATTATTGGTAATGAGTTTTTAAAACTATCATTTGAATTTACCCTCTGGAATTCAGTAATCCCTTGTAGACTGCTGTCTTACTCGCAAAAGTAGCCCCTTTGTAGTTCAAAGGAAAAAGGAACTTTATTCTGACAACGTTAACAGTAGATATCAAGTTTTGCCTTTATATCCCATCAAAAAAGAAAAAAAGACTTCTGAGGTATCTTTAAAAGTTTAAACTGGCATGTCATGAATATAACTGAACACAAAGTAAAAGTGCCTCATTTCTCTGTAATGAACAGTGAACATGTAGTTCTTTATGATATTGATAATCCCGACCTCAGTCAGAGACCAGAAGAAAATGAATGAGTAAAATGTATAGACTGGACCAATTTTGTGTATGTAATTAGCATTCCCATATACTGATTCACTTTATGTGAAATTTGAGTCATAAGAAGGCAACGCTATATAAATCTAGAAAGGGAATAATTTACTTTCTTTTTATTTAGAAAATATTGTGAACACTGTAGATAGTCCTTTGGGAAAAGTAAATTATTATGTTGTTTCAGCCTTTAGTACTACAACAACCATGAAATCAGTTAATATTATATGTTAGCAGTGTTTCATCATGTACCTTTTCAGTGTTTCTTGTGGAGAGAGAGAGAGAGAGAGAGAGAGAGAGAGAGAGAGAGAGAGAGAGAGAGGGAGGGAGGGAGAGAGAGGGAGAGAGAGAGAGAGAGAGAGAGGGAGAGAGAGAGAGAGAGGGAGGGAGGGAGGGAGGGAGGGAGAGAGAGGAGAGAGAGAGAGAGGGAGGGAGGGAGGGAGAGAGAGAGAGAGAGAGAGAGAGAGAGAGAGAGAGAGAGAGAGAGAGAGAGAGAGAGATCTGGTCCTCTGATCCTGTGCAGTCTTGAAATTGATGATCCACTTTCACCTAGGATTAAAATGATCCATTTGTCAATTTGTCACTGTCTTATGAGACAACTACTAAAACCAGACAACACAGACATTATTTGCAACCCCGAGATTCAATTTATTCTGGTTTATTTTGTATTTTGCTGTATTTAGAAATCAAGTGTACAAATGGTTCAAGTAAAACTTTCAGTTCATTTGTACTGACCTTGTGTGTGATTCCAACTTTGTATTCAGTGCCTTGTGGCCAAGGACATTTTTCCTTAAGTAACATTTATACCCCTAGCTTCATTACTTCAGTAACCTGAACAAAAGCATCAAGATTCTTCTTGTCATACTCTCTCTTTGTGAACTTCAGCCTAGGTCTAATGAACTTATCTGGATTTCTTAGCAGAGTCATCCAGGCTGAAGAAGAGAAAACGTCTGTAAGTGGAAAATCTCAGGGCACACAGACATCTTGATATTCACTGTAGATGAATTAACCAATGCCTACATTTAGTACAGAGACCAGGGCTGATGTGTTCTGCATTGGTAACTGTAGCACACTTTCCCCTCGGTTCTTCACCTCTATAGCTATTATGGTTAAATTTTAAGAATACTTGAAGTTTATCTCTCAGAAGTTATCCTACAATTACAATTCTGGTAACTATATGATGCATCAGGACTTTCTTTAGACCACTAGCTCCTAAATGATGACACGGATGTAGCTAGAGTTTTCCTGCCTGGCCCACAGTCAGGACAAATCTCTCTCACCTGCCAGTCCCACAGCCGCTCAGACCCGACCAAGTAAACACAGAGACTTATACTGGTTACAAACTGTACGGCCGTGGCAGGCTTCTTGCTAACTTTTCTTACAGCTTAAATTAATCCATTTCTATAAATCTATACCTTGCCACATGGCTCATGGCTGTGGCTTACTGGCATCTTTACATGCTGTTTGTCATCACAGCGGCTGGCAGTGTCTCTGACTCAGCCTTCCACTTCCCAGCTTTATTCTCCTCCTTGTCCCGCCTATACTTCCTGCTTGGCCACTGGCCAATCAGTGATTTATTTATTGACCAATCAGCAACATACTTGACATACAGACCATCCCACAGCACACGGAGACTTCTTATTAATTATGAAAGCTCTACCTTCGCTTAGATTTGTTCCCAACTAGCTCTTGCAACTTAAATTAACCAGTTTATATTCACTTACATTCTGACACATGACTTGTTACTGTATGTCTGACTTCTTCCACGTCTTTCTGGTGAATCCCCTGCCTCTCAGATTCATCCCTCTAGTTCCTCCCTCCCTGGAAGTCCCGCCTATCCTCTCCTGCCTTGCTCTTGACCATTCAGCTCTTTACTAACCCAATCAGAAAGTGCCTTAGGCAGAACGAGGTAAAACAGAAAGTGATTATTCTACAACAATATGACTTTTACTTAATAACTTGTGTCAAGGTAATTTATTTCACTTTTTATGTCATTTGTTTCCCTAAAATTGAGGGAAAATATTTACCTTACCAAATTCTATTTGACTGCAATAAATTATTCTTCTATAGCCTGTATTCCATCTCAATGGGCTTTAAACTCTGAGCTAGAAAGGGCCTTGAGGAACAAGTTAATCCTCTCATTTTATTATGGTCCTTTGCTTGGACTTTAAGGATTTTTAATCTAATTTTCCATTGAAAATAAAGTTACTTTTATACAATATATTCTGATCCTGGTTTCCCCTTCCTCATCTCCACCTAGCTCCTCCCCTCCTCCCATCCTTCCAACTCCACACATTTCTCTCTTAAAAAAATCAAACAAGCAAAACAGAAGACAGAAACAAAAAGCAAACCAACAAAAAAGAAACTAAGAAGAAGCATAAGAAACACATGCATACATAAACACACACATGCACACAAACATACATGCACATACCCCCAAAACCCATAAAATTATCTAACAAGGTTAAAAAAAACAGACAAGCAATATAAGACAAAATTATCCAAAAATATCTACGAGTTTATTTTGCTTGACCATTTATTGCTGGGCAAGGGACCTGCCCTCAAGTGTGGTTTGTATACCCAGTGAGAATCCCTTTAAGAAATTTGATTTTCTTTGTAAGCAGTTGTAAATTAGAAATACATTCTTGATTGAGTATGAAAATTTGTGTCCAAGCCCCCTCTCAGTACTGGGACTCCATCTGGCCCAAACCCACGCAATCCATGTGCATGGTGCCACAGTATCTGTGCGTTCTTATGTGTACCAATCCTGTTGTGTCCTGAAGACACTAATTTCTTGGTAGCAACCATCTCTTCTGCCTTCCAAACTTTTTCTTCATCCTCATGTATATAGTTTCCTGAGCCCTAAGGGGAGACATTTGATGAAGATATTTCATTTAGACTGAGTGTTTCAAGGTCTTTCATTCACTACACATTTTCCAGTTGTGAGTCTCTATATTTGTTTCATCTACTGCAGACAAAAGCTTCTTTGGTGATGCCTAAGCAAGATCTAGCCTATGAGATATAGCAAAGTGTCATTTTATTGCTACATTTGTTTTTATTTTTATTTTTATTTTTAGCAGAACTATAGTATTGGTTTTCCCCTAGGCCCTTGACCAATCTAGTCTCAGATTCTTGGTCATGCAAAGAATGGATTCCATCTCAGAGAGTGGGCCTTAAATCTAATCAGATATTGGTTCCACAACCTTTGTGTGACAGTTGCACTAGCATAATTGATTGAAGTGTTTGTAGCTGGGTTGGTATTTATCCTGTGGTAGCACACCGAGTGCTGTCTACAGAGTACCATGAACATACCCTGTAGGAGTCAAGGCTCTACACCAGGTTGACTTCTCCCTGTTCAACGAGATAGATGCTTGTCTTCAGCAATGGGACCTTACCATCATTTCTGTGAAGAGCAACCAATAGACTTGGTCATGGCCTGGGTTGTTTAAAGGTTTCCATGGAGCCCATTCAGCCAACAACTCAATTGGATGAAACCCATTTCTGACATTGCTGGTGGGAGATGTCTCGTTGGGGCTTTGCCTCCCCTGTTGTCTGATGATTCCCTTTGTAATTCTTTCAGATATGTATATGTCTTAAGAAGTTTTCATTGTAGTAGGTTTCTGTTCAACCCTTCAAACGGCCCACAGTGCTTGATATTCCTCCCCATACAACCTCTTTACCCTGTTTCCCTCACTCGTTCCAATTATTCTTCCCATTCCAGTCTCTCCAACCCTGTTTATCTCTAACTATATGTTCTATTTCTGTTTCCTTAGAGGTTCCCTCTTTCTCCCTAGTTATTTAATTTATTCTTAGCCTCTGTGGTTATTCAGATAGTAGCATGCCTATCTAAGGAATAAAAGCTAGCATCCACATATAATGACTAGATACCACATTTGTCTTTTGGAATCTGGGTTACCTCACTCAGAACAATTTTTTTTTTCTAGATACATCCAGTTACCTATGAATTTCAGGATTTTTTTTAACAGCTGAGTAATATTCCACTATGTAAATATACCACAATTTCCTGATCCATTCATCTGTTGATGGACATCTAGGCTTTTTCCAATGTCTGTCTATTATAAACAGAGCAGCAATGAACATGGTTTTGAAGGTGTCACTGCAGTAGGATGAAGCATTCTTTGGTATGTGCACAAGTGTGGTATGGCTGGACACTTAGGTAGTTCTATTTCCAGCTCCCTAAGAAAACAGCCACACTGATTTTCATAGTTGCTGTACAATTTTGCATTTCCACCAGCAGTGGATGAATGTTTCCCTTACCCCACATCCTCAGCACTATGAACTGTCATATGTTTTATTGGACTTGACCATTCTGATGGGTGTAAGATAAAAATCTCAAAGCAGTTTTGGTTTGTATTTCCCTGAGGACTAAGAATGTTAAACATTCCTTTGTTTCTCAGATGTTTGTATTTTATCTATTTGTGAACTCTCTATTTAATTCTGTACCCCATTTTATAATTGAGTTATTTATGTCAAATTTTTTGTTTAGATTTTCATACATTTTAGATATCAGTTAACCTGTAAGCCCCACTTGCCCAAGGACAGATAACTTCTTGTCTTATTCATGATTTTAGTGGAAATGCTTTGAGTTTTTCTTTGTTTATGTTGATGTTTGCTGTGGGCTTACTATAAATCTCTTCTATTATGTTTGTATATTCCTTGTATGCTCACACTCTCCAGGATTTTTATCATGAAGAGGTGCTAGAGTTTCCAAAGCCATATTCTGCATCTAATGTGATTATGTGATTTTGTCTTTCAGTTTGTTTATGTGTTGGGTTATATTTATCGATTTATATATGTTGATTTATATATGCATCGTTAAGATGAAGCCTTTTTTATCAAGGGGAATAATCTTTTTTGATATGTTCTTATATTTGGTTGCAATTAATTTATTGAGAAATTTTGCTTCTGTGTTCATAAAGGAAATTGGTCTATAATTTTCTTTATTGGTTGGGTCTTCGTTTAGTTTCAATATCAGAGTAAATTTGGCTCATAAAAAGAGCTGGGTGATGTTACTTCTGCTTTTGTGTTTAATGCATAATTTGAGGAGGATTGGTGCTAATTCTTTGAAGATCTGGTAGAATTCTGTGCTGAATTCTTGGACTTTTTCTGGTTGGGGAACTTTTAATTACTGTTTTTATGCCACTAGGGGTTATAGGCCTGTTTAAGTTGCTTATGTGATCTTGATTTAACTCTGGTAGATTACATATGTCAAGAAATTTTGCCGAGTGGTGGTGGTGCACGCCTTTAATCCCAGCACTTGGGAGGCAGAGCCAGTTGGATCTCTGTGAGCTCAAGGCCAGCCTGGTCTACAGAGTGAGTTCCAGGAAAGGCACAAAGCTACACAGAGAAACCCTGTCTCAAAAAAACAAAAAAAGAAAAGAAATTTTATCCATTTCCTTGGATTTTCCAGTTTAGTGAAAGACAGATTGCTAAAGTGTGTTCTTGAGATTCTCTGGATTTCTTCACTGTCTGTCCTGATGTTTTCCTTTTCCTCTCTAGTTTTTATTGTTTTGAGTCTTCTCTCTCCATTGTTTAGTTGTTTTTGCTAAGTATATATCAATTTTATTAATTTTTATCAAAGAAGCAAATCTTCATTTCATTGTATCTTTCTGTTGTTTGTTCTATTCCAATGATTTCAGCCCCAACTTTGACTATTTATTGCCATCAACTCTTTTTGGGTGTGATTTTTTTCTTTTTGTTCTAGAGCTTTCAAGTGTTCTCTTAATTTGTTAATAGGAGATATCTCCAATATTTTTTTTAAATGTAGGCACTTAGTGCTACAAACATGCCTGTTAGTACTACCTTCATTGTATTTCATAGGTCTGGGTATGTTGTATTTTAACGAGGATGGGGAAGGGTCTTGAAGTAGGTGGGAAAGAGGACACCATAATCAGAATATAGCATATGGAAAATGTATTTTCCAAAAAAATAAATATAAGAAAATAAATGTAGTTTTTTTAAAAGTAAACATTTTTTTAAATTTTTTCTTAATACCTGTCTTTGTCCATTTTTCATTCAGTAGTTAGTTGTTCAGTTTTAAGGAGTTTGCATGCTTTCTTTTATTTGTGATATCCAGCATTAATCCACAGTAGTCAGATAAGGTTCATTGTGTTATTTCAATTTTCTTATATATCTTGAGACATGCTTTGTGTTCATGTATGTGGTCAGCTTTGGAGAAAGTGCCATGAGCTTCTGAAAAGGTATATTCTGTTGTATTTGGGGGAAATAATTGATTTATGATGCTATCTAATGCCAGCATTTCTAAGCACGCCCATCACTTTGCTGTTTGCATATTATTATGGTCTTGCATATTATTGGAAAAGTTATGAATAATGATGAGATAACGATTAAGATGATGAAATTAAAGATGGTCAGCATGTGAGAAAATTACAATAATGGAGATTTCACAGTATGTTTTGGAGTTTTGAAATTTCCCAGTGGTAACTGCAAGATGGTTATTCCAAAATACCCTGGATTTTGTTCTGTTTTTGAAGCATAAGTAAACCTTCTCATTTGTCCTCAAAAGACCTATAATAAAAAAGTCCAAAAATGTTAGTATTTGTAACTAGTTAGAATAAGTAAATGGTAGTATAAAAATGGAACCAATTTACTTGGTAGCACACTAAAAATTAATTCATAAAACAAACTGTCACGTCCCACAAATCAGATTTTAAACCTTTAATTTCTTATATTTTGGACATTCAATTTCTTTATAAAATTTTCTTTCTAATGTTGTTAAAATAAACTTGTGCCATGGTTGCTCATGTTTACAAACCTAGAAATCTTGGGATTGATACAAGAGGAACATGAGTTCAAGGTCAACATGAGATAAGTTACCAGAACCAGGTACAGTTATTAAAATTATTAAATAATCCATGTCCATATTCTCCCTCTCCTTTCTTTGTTCTCTCTTTTTGAAGTAGAAATTTGTTGGATAGAGATAGTAGGGTTAAAATAATTAGAGAAAAACTTAAGCATGATGTAGAACTTCAAATGTACCCTGAATCATCATTTTGTGTGTCTTTGTCAAATGCAGGTGAAAGATACACAAAATTACAAAGCTAAGGCAAAGCCTTACAAAATCATAAAATGTCTTCTCTCCACTGGCTTGTTTTGAACACTTCCTCTCTGCTGAGCCCCTGAAATACCTTGTATAATGTGTATGATCATTCCTGCCAGAAGACTGGAGGTATAGGATTCAAATGATTTGTTTAAATCTCTCTCTCTCTCTCTCTCTCTCTCTCTCTCTCTCTCTCTCACACACACACACACACACACACACACACACACACACACACACGAGCGGGAAGCAGACTCAGATTGGAACATTTGCTAGATCCCTGGGATTAACACCAGGTCTGTTTTCCTGACCGAGATAAGGAGCTGCAAGTGCTCCGTATGCATGAACCATGAAGCCTAAAATGGAAAATGCAACAGAATCAGTGGGCTGGATACTTTGAAAAGAATGGAATTTCAAACAACAGACAGGAAATTCAAGGAAGAGGAAAAGGTTCTGTCTGAAATAGAGGGTGCGAAAAATGAGGATGTTTTTCAGGAAACTCACAGAGAAGAGTTTGGTGGAATTTAGTTATAAAAGAGAGGATATTAATGTCTACTGAGAGATTATTGGCCTGGAAATCCAATTCACCCCTAGAGTAAGCTGATACTCAAGTGTGAGTCGTCCCAGCCCACTGTTGTGTACAGATTTGGAGGAGAAGAATAAACTCATCTACTATCCAGTAGTTGTATCCAGCAGCATAGGGAACACATGAAGATTCCAATCCCTAACAACCTGTTTAGCACTTCTCAAATTTCAAGGAGCATTGTGTGTTTTTACACCTACTGTATATAATTTATTTCCACATTTAATTTTCACATCAATAAGCAGTTAACTATGGCGTGGAGTTTGAGGGTGATATAAGAAATAGAATGTCTATGATAATAAATAGAATAATTTATAATAGAAAATGTTGAGTATTTTTTGTTTGTTCATTAATCCCAGACTGAACACAATTAAGAGTTTAGGAATACTAAAGGAAGCGTTGGAAAGAAAGCTCAGCTGAGAAAGTGCCTAACCGTCTGTTGATTCCTGGAATTCACATGGTACAAGAACAGAACCGGCTCTTACATTTTGATTTCTAACATCCACAGATAAAATTTTCAAAACTGTAATATAAAAAAAAATACTAAAAGATCATGCCTATCTTTAACAAGTGGAGTAGAAAGAGGAAATAAACTAATAAAGAATAGAACAGTTCAATCTTGGAGTAGATTTGTATAGCACGGATTCTAAATCTCACACATCCAGATGAGAGGCACCACTTTCTCCTGCTGTCAGGAAGATAATGTGGATCTGAGGAAATTGAAGGACCAAAGAGACATTTGATTAAAGGCTGATGAATATGTTCTGGTGATTTGGTTGTACATGAATGAAAGAGAAAGTGAACAAGGCCATGACCCTGACTGTGATTTTGATATTATCAGACTGAAAAACTGATAATTCAAGATTGGAAAACATCAAGAAGTAAATGGATAGATTTCAATGACAAAATGTAGGACAATTGTCTATTTGTGTATAACTGATGCTGGATGTGACATCTTTCAAAGATTTAAATAGAAATGGAATGGGAAAGTGACATTGTGTAGAGCAAGTACATTTTGTTATAGAATTGGATTAGGGGGAAATTGCAAAATATTGATAAAGCCAGTCTATCTATTTGCAGTGAGGAAGGACAAAGTTTAGGGAATCATTGCTGTAGTGTTAGTGGGCCTTACACCTTATACACATGCGACTTGAAAGATAATACTGTAAAAGCCAAGTGCTACACACTGTCACTACAGTGTAAGTTCACACAGGCAAGGCTATGCTCTAAAAATGGCACAGCCAAAATGTGCTAACTTATATCTACTCGTAATTTAATTAAGCAGCACGTTTCTTCCTTCCTCTGGATGAATTTTCTTTGTATTTGATTTTCTATTATTTACATTTTTTGAAGAGTCATATAATACCCAAAAGTTGATATCAAAGTAGGACTCATGTTCTCAAATCTAGGTCCCGATAGTCACCTGAAACACAACTTGTTCAGTCTCTTGATTTGTTAAGTCTGTATTTCCTCCTCTATAATAGTAGATTGATACAGGGATCAGTGTGGAGTTAATGAGAGATAAGAAAAATGCACTTCATATCTGTAGCATTGTAAATGTTGGCTCTTCTTTACTATTGAATACATACCCAAAGATTATTATAAGTGGAATTCTGGGAAAGAGAAGAACACACTGTTTTCAGAATCATGCAAAAACAAAAGCATAGCAGATTAATTTTAAAAATAATGTATCTCCTAGCTTTTCTACATTATGTATCTGATATGAGTCATAATATACAATTTTAATGTTGCCCAGGGATCACACATTATGCTTGGTGATTACTTATAAGGCAGTTTGATTAAGTGTCTCTGAGTTGTAGGGAAAAGCTAGATTCTAATGATAACAGCAACAAACAAAATATTAATGTACGGAAACCTACTCCATGAAGATGGACATTATGTAAAGTATATTTCCAGACATCAGACACACAGATACACTCAGAAAAAAAATCAGTTCCTGTTGTTATTGAAATAGATATATAATGTGATCAACACCAACAGTTGTAATTTAGTTTATGTTTTATTAATGTTAAGTAATTGTTTTTATAAAAGATTATAAGAAGAAAATGCACTGTGCAGTTATACATACTTGAACTGTGGTTCTGTGATAGTGTAAAATTATGCTGCACGTACCAAGTGATGTTTACAATATTAAGTCATTATAGCTGATGGGACAAGAAGAATTTATAAAAGCATGTCTTCACATATTGAATCAAAGCCATCAGTTAAATGACAATTTATAATACAATGATTTTTTTCACTAGTTATCAAAAATAGATTTCATGGCTTGTTATTTAAAATTTGTAGGATACAATTGTGCAAACATAGGAAGTACTGTATGTTTACGAACATTTACGCATCATATAATGTCCAAGTAAGTGTAATCATTCTTCCTCCTGAAACATTCCTCATTTCTTCGTCTTGAAAACATTAGAAATCTTTCCTTCTATCTCTTTTGAAGTCACCATTATTTAAAGTCACAGCAGTGCAAGGGCAGAGAACTTCCTTCTCCGACGTCACTCCTGAGTCATCGATGCTCAGTGCATCAGCTGATGAGTGTGTTTATTTCTTTTTTAAATAAGGTGAGATCCACAATGAAATAATAATAATCAGGTTTGTATTTCTATGTGTATAAAATATGTTCCATCTCAAAACCGAAAGATAAATTCCAGTTAGGCTACCTTAACTAATACTACACACAAAAACAGTAAAGCAACAAATCACAGTCTAAAGAGTGCAAAAAGGTTCAGAGATTTTTAGAGACACATGAATTATCCAAAAATAAAAGCGTTCAGACATGATCCTGTCTTCATTTACTGTAGTTTAGGTCACTAAATTACATTAAGTCTCAGGTCTCCATAATTCTATTTGTGTTTCCCATTCATTTAACTGAAGGAATCCTAAACTCTTTCTGGAATCTAAAACAGAGAGTTTCTTAATCTACTATGAAACAAAGATGAGGACCTGGCATTCCTCAGTTAGCTAAAAGACACAAGTTATTAATAACTCAAAATCTACAGAGTGAATGGCAGAAAGATTTCAGAAGAGGACTTACCCCCACCCCGACCCCACCCCCAACCCCCACCACCATGGGCAAGGTGCAGTGGAAAGAAATTAGTAGAAGAATTGCCATAAAAGAATGAACTATTTAAAAATGATCCTCATGAATATAGGATTATATTATATTATTACTTGTTCTCTGAGCATCTTTTCTCACCTATAAAATTGAATAACAGTTCTGTGAGATGTAGCTCAGATCAGGCACCTACCCTTGAGCCTGAAAATCTGTCACTGTGAAAACACTTCAGTTCCAGTGGCTCAGGAAGTTTCCAGCTTCATCAGAGCAATGGTTTCTCCACTCTCTACTTCTTTCATCTTTCTGATTTAATTATCCTGTTATTATCATTTTCCCTTTAGCAAGTCCTTTCTTTTTAAACTGCCTTTAATATACCCTTGAAAACCATTTGCCTTTAAATCCTCCCTACTGCATACCTAGTCAGGAATGTGATATGTTTTCTGAATTGAATTCTTGCTTTACACTATTTATCTCAATGAAAAAAAAATATGTGTGTCCCAAAGCAGTCCTCTTTATTCATCTGAAAGAAATAATCTTGCTATTTAAAAATATGACAGGTTTCTAAGCTCTATAAATAGTCCTCTGTAAAGATTTCTTGAGGAGTTGGTTCTTCTAGAGACAGGAGCTCTGAAATAAAGAAGACTGATTCAATGCATCCATCAGTAAACTGCAGTCAGCAGACCAAGGCAGACTAAAATGAGAGGAAAGATGGGAGAGTGTCTATGCTTAATTATGAGGTTCTGTAATCCCTGGATTCTTCATACCTTTCTCCTTTGAATTAGATTCTCGTATCTGGAGTCTTTGAAGATTGGAGTCACTGTAAGTGACTGGGATGCACACAGAGCAATAGACAAGAGTCCTGAGTTGCACTGGTGTTTCTGCCCTTGTCCTGTCAACTTCATCAGATCTGGGGCAGACTCAGATTTCCTGAGGCTTCTTTCTCCCTAGTACATTCTATCTGTAACCTGGACAGATCCTTCTCAAAGCTGGATCTCCTAGACTTTTAAGAGTCATCTGCTTCAACAGGAATCTCCTTGTCTTAAGGCAATGATTCTCAAACTTGGGGTCCCAATCCCTTTGGCAGTTGAACAACTCTTTCACAAGGGTCGCTAAGACCATCGGAAAATAGAGATTTTTTACATTACAATTCATAAGTAACAACATTACAGTTATGAAGTAGCAACAAAAATAATTTTATGGTAGGGGATCAGCACAACATGAGGAACTATATTAAAGGGTTACAGCATCAGGAAGTGTGAGAGGACCACTACCTTAAGAGAAGTTTCTGATAGAATGTGTGGATAGACACAGATAAATGAAACAGATATAGATTATATAGATAGATATATGCGTGGATATGGATATATATAGAGCTAATAGACATAGATACAGATGCAGACATCTGTCAGCCTTGCTACTATTCATGCCATGACACTGCTGGCAGATAAAAATAAACTTCCCAGGTAACCTACTGAGAATATTCAAAGCCTGTTCCAAAATAGTGTGAAGAGAAACAAATAACGCAGAGTAATTTGAATTACTGTGTGAGAAGCAAGGGAAATTAGGGCTTAATCAAAGAATTATCAAACTAGCTAGATGTTATCAGTATAACATATTTTTTAGTAGTTTCATCTTTCAGCTAATATGCAAGAGTGAGGACTAAGGAAGAATTCTAGTACTTTACAGGAACAGATTCCAACAGCTATGTTGAGGTCTATTTAATTGGCCTTAGTTACAGTGGAGAGAATAAGCGACTCCAGGGCTCCTTGTAACCACTCACATAGCTGCACATTGCTTCTCCCCTTTCCTGAGAAGATCTTACCTTAAGCGTAGAAATAGTGACTAAGCTTCTGCACTAGCTCTTTTCAGAGAAGCATGTTGGATAAGCAAGTTCAGCAGCATTATCCCCTGTGCAGGATTTTTATTGGTTTGTATAAGTTGAAGACAATGCAGTGTTCTAATAGCAATGGTGGGTTGTTCAGCCAGCTTCTTGATTTTTTTTTGTATAGTTCTATAATTTCCATTTGAGACCAGTACATTTTACATTCTAGTTTCCTGTACTATTTGAAGGCAATGTAGTGCTATTATACCAATATTGGAATGATGTGTATTTTGAGGCAACAGTTTGTCTGTTTATACCCTCATCAGCACTAGGTGGATATGTCCAAAACCATTTGACATATTTGTCAGTGTCAAAACAGCTAATGAAACTGTAGTACAAGCTCTCCACTTGTGCATACTGATGCATTGTGCTTGTTAGCAATTACTTACACTGGTTCAGTATTTATCCTTATTTACCCGGTCTGTCTTGGATCCCAACAAGACAAAATATAGTGAAAAATTACTATTTTCTGGTGTTTTTGGTTGTTTGAGGCAGGTTCTTACTACACAGCTCTGGCAGACTTGGTACTCACTGCATAGCCCAGGTTGGCCTCAAACTCCCAGTAATCTCACTGTGTCAATCTCTCCACCCACGTATTGGGATTACAAGTGTGTGCCACCATGTTTTGCTTAGGAATGAATTTCTAAATTAATTGTAAGAAGTGAACTAAATAACAAAAAGTAAACCAAGCCAAGCCATATGGGCAGAATCTACGTTACCATGTTTCCTTCTAAATTAGACTGTTCTGTTTCAGCACCTACCCTTTGTCTTCACACTGAATTATTTACTGTTACTTATACTCCCCTTTGGAAATGTTCACCAATATATTGTGCTCAGTATCTGTTTGATGATTATTTGCAGGAATGAAAAAAAAATGTAGCCAACAAACCCATTTTATCATTGTCATCCAGTACTTAGTTAATGAGCATTTACGTAGCAGAGACACTCATGACAGCTGGTCTTTCCTACAGAAAGAGGGCAATAGGGCGGTGGCACCAGACTCCCACGTTGAAACATCCTTGGAGACACAAACTAATGACGACGTTCTCCTGTATGGTAATCACACAACACCTAAAACTGTTCCATATTCTGCAATACCTGAACCTGATTATATAAATCATGAGTTTTCCCAGAGGACCGTGATATTTCATCTTATTATAAACAGCTTCCTGGAAGACACTGCATAAATTATGTGTATTATTTTAAGTCATAAAATACTATCAATTATACACAATATAAAACAGGAAGAGAGATTGGCTGGCTGCCAAATGTGCCATTCATCTGTGAATGTAATTGTGAATTTAATTGCAACATGTAGCCTATTTAATAACCATTATTAGCATGCCCCCACTTTATCCTTTATCTGGGAAACATTTAAATTTCAGCTTTGTGCCTGCTGTTTAACAGATATAGGAGTGCATCATTTTTAGTTCAATATCCTGTAAAAACCGCCTTTTGTTATGTTTCTTTCCCAAGATAAACTCTAAAACCAGAAGATTAATTTTTAATTAGTTCTTCAGGTTTTTCTAGTTTCTTTATTTTTCTTAGAAATGGAATAGTTTTATATGTCAGAGAAGAAATACAGAAGAGATTTTTTTTCCCCATGGGTAGAGACAAATATTGGAACGGGCAGCTGCATAAATGCTTCATTTTTCCAAGGTTCTGGTAGGGTGGAAATTGTTTAACAGGGTATTAAAAAGTAACAAATGACTTAATTTTATATGAACAAATTCCTTGAGTATTATAGAAGTAGCTCTGTTTTTGAAACACTATATAATTGCTTAGAAAATTTTCCTGTTTGGGGTAAGAAGATGGCTCAGTCGAGAAAATGTGTAAGCGTAGGAGTTCTGATTATTAGAACCTGCGCAAAGAACACATGGGTGTGGTGGCTATCTGTAACCCCAGCACTCAAAGGGGAAGAGACAGGGGAACTCCCTCCAGGAGAAGCAAGTTAGGTTGGTTAACTCCAAGTCCAGGGAAAGACTTTGCATCAATAAATGAAGTCAAAAAGCACCATGGAAAATACCCAATGTCATTTTAGGCCTCCACATGTGTATGTATACACATGAATATACAGGCATGGATCATTTCATTCAATTCTCACAAAGCTCTGTAAGTTGTCATGTAATCTGACCTCAGAAATGTGAAAACTGAACTGGGAGAGGCCTGCAGAATTTTCTCAGAGGGCTGTATATTATCTCCAGGACTCAAGCAGAATTATAAGCCTATTTTAAGAACGCCAGTGTCTTCCTTTTTCTTCACTTCGTTTCCCAAGTGGTATGATTTATAGCAAATGAACAATTCTTGTTTACTCTAATTAAAATTTGATGTGTGCTTTTAAATCTTACCAATACAGTTGCTGGAGAACAGTTGCTGTTAACTTGTTTGCCTATGTTATTTGACTAAGGAATGTGGGACAGAAACTGCAAGGGAGTGGACTGACTCCATGCATGACATCATTTGCTGTTAGGTTTTATGTGTACCCAGCAATCCAACAATGAGGTCTGACAAAAGATCGTGTTGTACCATGGCTAGATTTTTAAACTTTGTTTGCAATGGCCAGAGTGACAACACATGATGATGACAGAGAACACGGAGTAAATTCATCTGTTAGGGTGCTTGTGGGTCTTAAAGCTATTGGGAATGTAAACAAGAGATTGTAGTAGTTTGGAAGTTGGCTTAGCGACCAACTGTGCCATCTGCTCTTTGTCAATGATTTCTTTGGTAGAATTCTAAGGACAAACAACCCAACATGATAAGAAACGGAGGAAACATTGTTTATTTTTCAGGTTCTGATAATTTACAAAAATATCAACCCTCTTACATATTATGAAGTAAATTTTCTATTCTACCAGTGAATCATTTAACAATGCATTTTCTAAATGTAATGACTTTGCCTCTGGGGAACATACATTCTCTTACTTCCTCATCTTACTGGTCAGTCACCACTTGCATTCTTATGATTAATAACTAAACAAGACTTGTCTTCTGATTTTGCATACATCACTAAATTGTGTTGGATCTCTGAAAAGTAACACTGAATATAAAATATGAAATATTACATCTTGCTCTTGAACTATTCTATTTTTATATACATTAAATTTACCATTATTTAGTTATTCATTGTTAGAATTACTTGATTAGTAAGTAATCTTATTGTAACCATCTGTATTCATAACAATGATCAATTAAATAAAATGAAAAATAGCTTAATAGCTTTTAGTTGATATGTTATCCTTGATGAGGAGAAGACATATGCTATATATAAACGAAATCTGAGATTTTTATCTCAAATTTGCATTGTGATATAGTTTTCATTGAAACCATGTATATGGAATTCAATGTAATTTTGCTCTTAATTGACATGTAAACCTAAGATGTTAAATATTTTCCAGACAGAAATTTTATCCTATAACCACCTCCACTATTTAATATCACAGAAAGTAGACATACTCAATTTGATGAAAACTGATAGTATTATATTGTAAGTGTCTTAGATTCTTAATTTGAATTTGCTATCCTTGAATAATTATCATAACCTATAGTCAAAATGTGTGATATTTGTTTTTTAAATCACCCTCATGGGGAATAGAATATACAATGTCCATTAAAATATCATCTTATTATAATATAGAATATAGCATGTAAAATATGGTTTCATAAATTGCTATGAAATAATATTAGTCAGGTTTCTCCAACATAATTGCACATACCTGTCCTGTAACATGTGTCTTCCACTAACTGAAAAGTCTTAGCACAATAGCAAATTTTAGCATCCTTTTAATTTTATTTTTAATAGTTTCAAATACTTTATTCATTCCCTGCTCCTTTAGAACTTTTTAAATAATAATATGTACAATGCAATATGAGTTTGTAAAAAGAGTCAATGTTTCTCCAACACTGTACATTTAGGTCATTACTATAGGAAAATCAGGTGGATTTTCCAAGTCTTCCAACATCTTTGATTTCTTGTGTTTCAGTGAAACTTGAGGGATCTACCAGCACTTAATGTTATTCAGATTACATGCATGGAGGTAAAAGGCTTTAGATTGAACACAGCAATCATATAATCTTGCCACTTAGGGGAAAATATTAGATATTTAAAATATATTTCCAGTGTAATGTTGTGAGTGAACTGTTTCATGAAATACTTGTACTAATTTTTTTAGCTTAGTTTTATCCACAAATTATAGATTAACTTGTTAATATATCACTGAAATAATGGATATTGTAGTCATAAAAAGTATTGCTCTTCCTACCTCAATGAATGAACACTTCAGAGTCAAAGGTCATTGAAATAAATGTTTTCTTGTATGTTTTTGGAAATGTTTCTCATTCTACTAAGAACTAAAAACCTAAAATTCAGTCTATGTATTTTTAAATATTCTAAGTAGAGCATGCTAACTTGGCAGCTGGCAACATTCATTCATTCACTTCTTCATTTAACCATTTATTACATTTTAATAGTTACTTTCCTTTAGTTAATAGGCACTGAAGATTACAATAGGTATAGTCTATTGTAGAATAAAATAGCTTAGAAATGAATAAATTTATTGATGCCTGGTGAATCATGGGGTAAAGAGTACTTGGTGCTAGGGGTTGTCAAGTATTGTGATAAGCGTATTAGGATAGAGTAAAAAAAAAAACTGTAAATAGAATCAATCTTTGAATAATGGCTGGAATTATTTATGCTATAAACAGTTTATCACTGAGAAGTTGTTATTCCTCAGATATAAAAAATGCATTGAATAATTAATTACAGAGTAAATGGGACGTATGTGTTCTGCACTTATGAAAAAGTTATTATTAAGTTAATTAATTTTTTGTGTGTTTAACTAGCTCTTACTATGTTGCTCAAACTGGATTCAAACTCCAGGGTTCAAATGACCCTTCCATTCTCAATGCACCTATGTTTAACTTATATACAAGCACACAACACCTGGGTGTTGTCATTTTTTTTTATAATTGAGACAGAAATCAATCTAATTTGGCTCATTAATATCGCTACTTACCATCTACATTTGGCCTTTATACTGAAAGAAAATTATACTCACTTATCTGTATTTTATTTCTCTTTCCTCAGTAGATGAGAAACAAAGCTGAGATCGGCCTCTGGCATCCATATGAGCATGGTCACAACATCTGCACATACATTCATATACCTAGGCACTCCTTGTCCCCCCCCTCCCCCCACACACACAATGTGAGGAAATAATCCTGAAGATTTGGAGAATAACCCAGTTGCCATCCTCTTGCTGTGGAAATGGAGTCAGGTCATGTGGAAGTCAGTTGAAGAGGCTGCTGAGCTTCCTCAGTGGTTTACTACACCCTTAGGTCTAGGGCTAGCCCAAAAAAAACATTTACAGACCCTTCAGGAATAATGATTCACATATGCAACAAGATAGTTGTCATTTACTCTGACTTTCTGAGTAGAATTTTAAATAAACAGAAGAATAACATAAAGTGGAAACTAACTTTAATGTAAAATTGGGTTTAAGTTCAATGTGTCCCCTTGGTCTAGGTAATTATGCTTCCAGAGACAACTTTCTAATTCTCTTGGGATCTATGGTGTGAGATGGCTAACTTCAAAGTCTTCTTTACATCCCGAGATTCCACAATTATGATTCTCAGCATCTGTTTCTGTTACAGCTGAACATCAGGGATGCTGACATTAACAAGGCACAAAATAAATGGAACAATGATAAAATCTAGAATCACTCTCTTCTTTCCTCATTAGTTAGCTGCTCCATGGAAAGTTATTTCTACTTCATATATTTGATATGAGAAAGAAAAAACTTTAATATTACCTTTATCATTTTTAATCAAAAGACTGTATGAAATATGTATTTGGCTCCTATTCCTTGCTTTTCATCAAAGTGAATACGCAAATATATAATAATAACACATGGATGTTTTAGAGAAGATTTTTATCAGGAGTCAAAGAAATCATCTCAGAAAGATTATGGCTTAAGGGATACTCTTTTATTTAAGGAGTTGAAGCTTTTTGTGTTTTACATGCCTGAGAATAGAGTTGGATAGCTAGTTTAGGATCAATTCTCACTTTTTCAAAAAAAAAAAATTGAAAGTATGAAATAAAACAAACCTTGAGAATGAAGTGACTCATGAGCTGTGTCATTGGGATAGCCCAATAAATTATATCTGGATCTACCTAGAGTGCATCTCTTTACATATACATTGGCCATAGTAAAGTAAGTGATCGAAATGACTAGACAATTTATTAATAAAAACAAGTAGCTTGGCAAATAGGAAATCTGCCCTTCTTAACACTACCACTACCTTAATTTGTTCTCAGATACTCACATGTAATTATGAATGTCATCATTTCTTTATTTTCTCTGCTCACTACATTACATTTAGTAGACAGACTCATTAGATCTATTTGGAAATGTACTTGTAACTATCCACTTCTCTCCAATTTGTTTTCTATTGAGCTTATGCCAAAATTACCAACCCAATATTTGGGATGAATAACATTTGAATAACTGAATAACATTTCCTATAACCATCCCACGGTGACTTTTGGAATACGGCAGTTACTTGCATTTTGCTTATTGAATTGTATTTTTTTCCTACTTAACTAAAATCTCAGCTCTACGAACTAGGAGGATTTGTCTACATTGCTATATATGCTATAGTTCTGTTTTAGTGAAGTGACTGGTGAATAGTAGACACTTAACAAATATTTTTTGAATGAATGTGTGGCCCTCCACAGTATATCACTCACTCCCCATAGCAAAATGTCTGACCTGGCTCACTTCAGTATCATTCATCCCACTTCCTCTTATCTCTCATATTATTTCTTTAAAAAAACCTTATTTTTGTTCATGCAGAATTGAGTTCCCTTTCTTAAGAAGCTACTTATCCTGAAAACTTTAAAAGAGCCTCGTATTGTAAAACATTCTCTAAGTGCTGCGTATGGTTTGTGTAATTTGCACATAACTCCATTCAGGATAACAGGCCTATTTTGTGGTCTCCCTGGGCTCCTACATTCAACTTTCTTTCAAATATTCCCCCAGTCACTCTCAACCTCAGTACTTTTATGTTGCTTGTCATGTATTTATGAGACATAAATTGGTGTTTTGCTTGTTGATGACCAGCCTTGCTCTAACATTAATGTAAGCTTCATGATGACAGGGCATTGTACCACAATGGTTGTGTTCAGTGATTTTTTTAATTGATATTTTTATTTTCATAAAAAAATTGTAAAAATCTAAATGAACCACATATTGCATTTACATTATTTTTAAACACATGAATTTGCCTGTCACTAAGTTGAGGGAAATTTTTCCATTTTTTTGCCTAGCTTCCATAAGAAATCTCTTCCAAGCAATTCCAGACAATTTATGAATGATTGGATCTCTATTGTAATATATCTGGACCAAACCAGCATCATCATTCTGGCTTCTATGTCTCAATATATGCATGCCTTGTCCGCTAGATCTATGTGTGCTGTGTGAAATACACAGAACAATAAATAGGAATGTGTTCACAACAGCTGAAATACCAAACTTTCAAACTATTCAACAGATCATAAACAAGTTATATGGCTTGCATTACAAGCTTTGAAATGAATTTTTAAGAATCTTTGTCTGAAGAACTGGCTGAAGGAGTAAATTATTGCTTAAAACAACCCAAGATATCAGTGCAAGTAAATCTGCAATTGCATGGTTCTAAGAGGGGACAAAAAGGAAGTTACATGGTGAGAGTTTCCTTTCTTTCCTCCAGATATTCTCCTTATTTTCTCATTGAATCTGTCTCCATGTCTCTTCTGTCCTTTGGGTTTGTAGTTTCTTCATGCCTTAGCATTCTTTCTTATTTCTTATTTCTCTTCCCCTTTCCATCTTCCCTTCCCCTCTCCCTTCCTCTCTGGTTTTCTTCCACACCTCTTGTCCTCTTGAGTGCCATTGTACCTTTCTGCTCTGAGGACCATGGCTGCCCCTGGGGTTGAAAGGCAGTAAAGCAAGAAGTGGTTGCCAACACATGCTGTGCAGTGCCTTTCCTCCATAAGCAAGTGCTGTAAAAAATCCAAAGTGGAGGATTAAGATACTCATTATGGAGACTGGAAGTCAAGGATATCCTGTTGACATGTGCTACTAGCAGAACCACATGTTCTAGTTGAAAATATAACCCAGTAGTCAGTCAATTTTATTAAATTTAAATGTAAACTGCAGAACTACTCCTATAAACTACAAAAAAATCTAGACATTCATGCAAATTTGCCATATCTTTTTTAAATAAATGGTTACAATTTTCTTATGTATTAATACATTTTCATTTACTTTGAGTTATAGATTTACCGAAGTCTTCAACAAACCAACAAACAAAAAACCATTTTATAATATAAGCCCTTGTATTTTTAAAACATCTAAATGAAATTTAACTCAATGATTACTTACCAGTGATTACTACTATCAAAACTACAGGTTTCCCATCCAGAATTCACAGTCATCCATAGTTTGTAGGCTTGAAAGTCTTACCAAATTATTCAGAGTCGTCTTATTTAACACTCAATACCTCAAGGGAAATACAGTGAAAGCCTACAAGATAAAGTCTCTATGAGACCTTAGAGGGATATATTTTTTCTTAATCTTTACTACCATATGTATGGAGTTGGCTTCTGTTGTCTGAGAAATGATTTTCAACTAGGTACTATCATTCACTGTGGACTAGACAGATTAAACTTCCACATAGTGGATTGTGTTTTCCTTCATGAAACCTGAACTCAGCTCCTAACTTCCTACTTTACTTGAGACCCTGAGTCATCCCAGTCATCATTTTAACAAAAGAAATCTCAATCACTTAAATGACTACTACCTGTACACTATCACCCATAGAATCTGGTTAATTCCCAAATAACCAAATTGACTTGTGTGAGAAAAAAAAGAAAACAACCAACTCTAAAATATTGGCAGCTTACAAACAGACCACTCAGGCCTTATGAAAAGAAGCCAGCCAAAATCGTGCAAGGAGTCGAAATAAAGCCAACTCAACATGTTTGAGTACCAGAGGAATTTTTCAGGTAATAGCTCGTAAAACGAAGGGCACCTTTAGAGTGACAATGTTTATTTCAATAACCTAAACCTCCTTCAGAAAGTAACAATTCTCAGGAGCTTCAAAGGAATACATTGATATGTATTTTATGATAAAATTATAAGTCTTTTTTCCTATAAATGAATTCCAGTATCTGTCATGTTCAATTTTATCTCTGTTTTTGTTTTCTTACTTCAAGATATAACTTCAAATCCTCTTGTGTAATTAGATGGGATTTAAATTGTAAATACATTATGAGAGAAAGAAGTAATATTTTAAGTATCTTGTGTGCGCTAGGTACTTCATCATTTAATCCTCTTAATGCCCTTAAGAACTAGTCACACTTATAAAGGCCCAAACTGAGGCTTTGCAAAGTTGTGAGACTTTCAAGTTTGCACTGCCTATAGGTGATGGAGCTCAACTCTCACCTTCATTAATTTGAGTCTTTAGCATGCTGTCTTTATACTAAAAAAAACCTTTACTTTCATTTTAAAATTATATCATAATACAATATTGTCATGTACTTAAATATGTATAATAAACATATTTGTGCATTATAACAAGTGTTTCCCAGGTTGAAAATTCCCCTATCAAGGCTATCTGTACCTATTCCGATGGAAGAAAGCAGCCATCTGGCATTTCCTATTTTTCTTGTGGTCTTATTTACTCATTGTACTGACTGCATTACAACCATTCGGTTAGCCATTTGTTGTTTTGAGTGTGTGTGTGTGTGTGTGTGTGTGTGTGTGTGTGTGTGTACACATGCCACAGTGTGAGTTTGAAAGTAAGAGGACAATTCAAGGGTCAGTCCTTGTCTTTCATCACATTTGAGACAGGATCCCTTTGTAGCTGTGTAGGCGAGGCAAGCTGGCCTTTGAACATCTAGGGATACTGATCTTTCCATATCTGTCCTTGTTAGGTTACTGTTGTTTTAGAAGTTTGTAGTCAAAAGATTTCTCCAGTCCTGCCAGGCCCCCGCAGTCCTGTGGCCCACTTATAAAATTATCACTCAGAAGCTTATATTAATTATAACTGCTTAGCCATTAGCTCAGGCTTATTACTGACAAGCTCTTATACTTAAATTAACCTATAATTCTTATTTGTGTTTAGCCACGTGGCTTGGAACCTTTTCTCAGCAATACCCTATTCCTGGTATCAATTTCTGTCTTAGGGTTTCTATTGCTGTGGTAAAATAGCATGATCGAACGCAACTGGGAGAAGAAAGGGTTTATTTCATCTTACATTTCCAGATGACACTCCATCAATGAAGGAAGTCAGGATGGGAACTCAGGGCAGGAACGTGGAGGTAGGAACTGAAGCCCAAGCCACGGAGGAGTGCTACTACTTACTGGCTGGCTCCACATGGCTTGTCCTCCAAAGCCTGCTTTCTTATACAGTCCAGGAGCAGAGGCCGAGGGGTGACACCACTCTCAGTGAGCTGTGCTCCTCATACTTCAATCAGACATCAAGAAAATGCCCTACAGCTTCCTGTACAGGAAATCTGATAGAGGCATTTTCTCAACTGAGGTTCCTCTCCCCTACTATCTCCAACGTGTGAAAGGCTGACGAAAGAAAATCTAGCCAGGACAGCATCCCATATCACCATCGCCAGGCTGGGATCACAGATGCATCAATCACGTTGATTCTGGGGATCAAACTTTGGTCCTCCTGCTTACATGAAAGGGTTTTATTGACTGAGCCTTCTCCCTAACCCTCGTCAGCCATTTGGCAGAGCATACGAAAGTACTTGTGGCTGTGCAGAGTCTCTGATGAGAAATTAATATTCTAAGTTATATCACTTAAGCACCAGTGGGTTTATTGCGCTAATTGTGTATTTGGGCACTTAAAATTTATATATGTAAAATTTATATACATATAAAATTCTACCTTAGAAATATTTGTTAAGAGCTTTCAAGCAAGGCTTAGAAACAGACCCTTCCTGGTATTTATCACATTTGCCTGCAACAAAGGCAGAAGTTTAGAAAGGAGGCTTCGTTCTTTTGATGCTCACTCCTCAGCTGAGTCCTTACAGACACAGACAGGTCTGAGCCTGCATTGATAGCCAGGTCCATCCTTTAGGAACTGAATCTCCTGATTCCATTTGACTCAGTTTTCGAAATTACAGTGAGTATCATAGCCATCCCTAAGCATCTTGTGAATATTAAAAACTTCAATGCATGAAATATGCAATGTGTATCGTTTTTGGCATGCTGTAAACATATATAAATATCATGGAGAGATTAAGTGTGTCAAGCTGCATTTTGGTCTTCTCAAGCCCCACCTTCTTCCAGCTCACTGAAAAACGACTTTATATGTTACCTATCAAGTCTTGTTCCCATGAGGAAAAAAAAAATGAAAATATGGGCTTATATTTTCTGGGTGTATGGCCTGAATGCCATGTACTAGTCTGTCTGTTTTGCTCTTTCCATACTTGAATACACTCCTGAATCATCTGTCTGAGGGTCACAAATAAAAGAAAATGCTGTAATGAATTAAGGCTAATTTCTATTTGATATGAGGATGTAGGCCTGGGAGGCAGCATGTATAAAACTCTGATTGTTCAATTTTCTACACTGTAATTTGTCACAGAGAACTAATTTTCAAGAATTCTAAAACTAAAATCCTCCCAGAAAACAGGCATGTCTGCTGATATTTGATAATATCTAGTTGCCAGTGAGATTTTCAAAGTACCCATGCCTGTGTCAATTTCTACATCAAAACACACAGCAAGAGCTCTTGAGTTGGCAATTAATAATAAAACTTTATGGAAGTGGTTCATGGGGCATCATGTGATAGTTACTCTTTACAGTTCATGGCTCCAGTGCTATTGGTTAATTAAAGACATTGCTGAGGATGAGAAAAAACTTGGAAAGGATTGTGGGCCTTTTGTTGTTGATTCTCTTGATAATGAGCTCAGAGATTCAAGAGAACCTTTCAAGTTTCTAGACAACTGAATATATTTTACCTTTGGCTCATTATTTACTTAACTCTAGGTCATTTATTTTGGCAGGAGAAATGCACCTGTTCAATATCAAAAGGCCTATGAATTTCCACCTTTCTTTATTGCCTTACTATACCATTGGAGAGATTTTGTTAAATGCAAAAAAATGATAATTCTCTGCAGATCAGGATCCCCCTCAGCTTCCATGATTTTAGTTTCCATAATTTAAAGTGCACATTGAAAATAAATTGCTTTATTTGATTGCCTGTAGATTTTCCATAATGTAATCCAGTAGAGATATCTGACATTGTATATACATCTGTGAAAAATAATATTTCCATAAATAGCACTGAAGATAACAGAATCTGTGAGCTCATCATCTTAAAGATGTCACCTCATAACAGTTTCCTCACTGCATAAAAATATTAATTTATAATGCAGAATTATGAATTATTCATGTAGAGGCTAGATCTAGCTATTTTAGTTATGGGATGTAAAATTTATTAATTTTTTTCATCTTCTCCTGCTTTGCATGCACAGGACAAAGCCCAGCCTTACCACCACCATCACTGAAAGCACCAGTTTCTAGATCTGCTCTGTCAACACCGGCTCCTGAAGGCAAGTACTTAGTTTTGTGGTGTTTCCCCCTCCACACACACAAATAGTTCCATTGCAGAATTAAGAGAATGTACAGAAACAAAAGAAAATAACAAAATTAACAACAGGTCCAGCATTTTCTTGCCTAAATTTCCTATTCATAAGGCAAAATTTTGTTTTCTTGAAATTTCAATTGATGTCTTTCTAGAAAATAAAAATGTCTTCTTAGAATTTCATACGGTTGAACTCTGTCTTCTTGGAGGAAGATCAGTTTTCTGTCCTGAAAGTAAAGTAAAAAAACTATTGGCACAATGGGCGAGAATATGCCTTGCCATTCTGCAGTTTTATCATTGCTTGGATAATTGGCATTTAAAGACTCAGGTGACAGAGTCTGAATTTGAGTTCCATATGTTATGAATTATCCAAACTTGGGAGTTATTGAAATTGACTACTCATGAGCTCTGCCTTCTAGATGCTATTAGATTTCATGAGCAGACTGTACTTATGAAAAGGATGCAATTATATTTAGTTTGTAAGTGTTGTATGCAATTAGTAATTATAACCAATAGTAATTCTTCAAAATAGGACCTTTGAAGGACAAAACAAGAACAACAAAAAACAAATAAAATAAAAACAAAATATAACAAACAAACAAAATCCCCCAGCAAAATAAGAGAGTAAATCACTGTAATCAGCTTTGTTGGAAATTGACTTATTTCTTCAAGTCTTTTTTTTTTTTTTTTTTTTCGAGACAGGGTTTTTCTGAGTAGTTTTGGTGACTGTCCTGAATCTCGCTCTGCAGCCCAGGCTGGCCTCGAACTCACAGAGATCTGCCTGGCTCTGCCTTCCGAGTGCTGGGATTAAAAGTGTGTGCCACCACCGCCCGGCTTTATTTTCATTTCTTTTTTTGGTTTTTCGAGACAGGGTTTCTCTGTGTAGCTTTGCGCCTCTCCTGGGACTCACTCGGTAGCCCAGGCTGGCCTCGAACTCACAGAGATCCGCCTGGCTCTGCCTCCCGAGTGCTGGGATTAAAGGCGTGCGCCACCACCGCCCGGCTTTATTTTCATAATTTTTAAAGTAAATCCCAACAAGGAGATCATGTAGGACACTTCCCTAATTATCAGAAATCCACTCATTAATTAAAAATACTATTCCTGCCATTATAATTCAGTTCAGTGATGTAAAGTACAAACAATTAACATTAATGCGCGACTAATGTTTTTGATGATCCCAAGAGAAAGAGTTATCACCCCTTTCTGCCTTCTGCTTCCTCCATTCTGAAAGGGACTATGTTTGTACACAGACATGCCGCCCTCCTTATGTAAATTCTGCCCACACCGACTAATGGCTGCCCATTGCGTCTGGTTTCCACACATGGTCACCACGACAGGCTCACACTGGTAAGGCTTCACCGAAGAAGTGCCTATGTAAAAGCAGGAAATATCAGGAGCCCAGGTTTTATGCTTTAAGTTTGATGTCAAGTTTCACGCGATTTTCTGATGCAAACAGTGTGTTTGGGTGGCAGTCAAGACTACCCTAGCTGAAATTCTCAGAATTGAAGGCACATACACATAATTTTGTGCTCCTGTGAAAACATGGCGTCTGATTCAGTAAGTTTAGGTTGGAACCTGAGTTTCAGCAGTTTTATCAAGTGCAGCTGATGCTGCTATTCCAGGAATACATTTGACTGTCAAATTTCTATCTGCTCTAAACAACCGTGTGTTTTTACGAATGCTACTGATTTAATTTAGTGACTTGGAAACTTTGACTCACGATTGCATTCAGAGTGACTAGAATGTCACTTATATAGACAATCTGATTTCTCATTGTCTGAATAAACACCAAATAGTTCAAGGTAAGTATCTAACTCCTTTATTAGATAGTCAGATAAATGTCAGTAGAAAACAGGGAAGGTGTCACATGTCCTTTATGAATTACAACAACCTGTTATACAGTATATAAATATTTTGGCTTGGTTAGCTAAACAAATTGAATGAATTATGGATTTTAAATTATAAACAAAATTCCTAAGCAAACTGTAAGTGAGCATCACATTAATCCCAAACTAGGGAACAAAAATATGCTTTCATGTGATTGTTAGAACCTGTGTCTTAGTAGAAATTTCATGAGTACCTTGCTCATACTCTTCAGGGACATTCCAGAGTGTATAGCGTATGCTAAAAATCTGGTCAAAGGTGTCGAACTCTTGTTTCCTATTCTCTTCAGCTACAAGGTGTTTTGTTTTGCCCACATACTTATTTTTCAGTGTGAATATTCTGGCTAGAACAAGATACTATGGTCTCTACTAACTCCTATGTCTTAATACCAGCTCCTCAACTTGACTCCAGACATTGCTTCTTTGTGAGTGAAAAATGTGTTAAGATCATTTCTATTGATGTGTACATTGGCCTGATCAACCATATTGTCTGAAAAGCCAGGAAAAGTCTTACGAAGGCACAGGAGACTGGGTAGCTTAAATAATATTTTTTCTATAATTCTGGAGGCTTGAAGTCTAACATTAGAGTTTCAGCCCAGACAGGTTCAGAGGGTCCTCTTCTAAGCATCTCTCTCAGTACTTGGTCCCAAATGTAGAAAAGAGTCATGTTCTAATGTCCCTCTTTCTATAGTTGAGGCAGGTCTATGAGGATTCTGCCCACATGAACTCATTCAACCATAATCATCTTCCTAAAAGGCTCCACCCTTAATAGATACATTGAGACTCAGTATTTCAGCATGAAACCCTTGATATAAATGATAATATACTCATTTTGCAGCAAGCCTTGGTAAGCTTTAAGTTTAGTTAAAACAATGTAAATGTCTACCTTATGCAATTAGGGTTACTTCAATGGTTTTAAGAAGCCAATTGCTTTGCCTTTATTCTTTTTAGAAACAACATGAATTCTAATCTTCATCATTTTCTGTACTTGCTTTTCATTTGGTGTAAGTTAAGAGTTTATCCTGAAGTTAAATAACAAGCAAACTTTGAAAATCTCAAGTATCATTGTATACCTTTAAATAAAAGGAAGACAAGGGACTTAGAACAAATCTTCAAAAACTCAAAAACACAACTCCCAAGAAATAAAATAAAGGAGAAAAATAACATGTATATTCTTTTTCGCATATGTAATTTAATAGTTCAAGTGACTTGGATAATTTACACAAACTGCCAAGCAACCATCTCCATGTCTAATGTTAACAGGACAATCTACAGCTTGTAAATATTAGTATCATCATAAATGTCATTGGAGTCTAAAGAGTTGGACATTAATCAAATAATTCAGATTTTATAACTGTAGGCATTCTTTGATAATAAGATTCTTTACATGTTTGGCTCTAATTGATCTCCTGGCAGAAGTTCATAAAAACCAAGAAGCAAATGTTTTGCCTTTCACCTTGACACCTGGAAATTGATATGTCATTTTTACAATGGGATACTATACATCTTTTGTCACAATTGAAGAATGATTAATTTGACAATTCATCCCAGATTCCACATTATGTTTATGTGAATAAAATAACAGTATTTCGGGACTGTGGGCCTTTTGCAAATAGGAACTACTTTTGTGCACAGAGGTAGGGTCCTCTTATTGAGGTTTCTAGCACTAAAGAACTCCTAAGAAGCACACGGTATCCAGACAGGCTGAGCTCAGCATCTTTTTCAGGCATTTCAGATGTGCTGCCTATGACTTCATTAACATAATTGATTAGGAACTAGGACATATTTAGTATTAATCAAGCTGTTTTTAGTGAAGCTGATTATGCCGGTCCTCTTGATGCACTATTTTGGTCTGGAACTTCCTTAAGAATAACTTGAAAGAAAATGGCTTTGTGTGAAAAAGAAAATCTTGCACATGGCACTGAAGTGTACCATTTGTTCTGTAGAATGTGGGTAAATTGCAGAAGTGTAAACATGTTACAATGTTAATGTTTTTAAAGTAGTGCCTTTTATAGAGATACTAGATTATTACCTTCGCTCAAGAAGTTTGGAAACAACTTAGAACTTTTTCAATAGAAGCCTAAAAGCTTGTCAACCTTGCAGATAAAACTCTACATATCTATAAATCTCTTTTTATAAAAACAGTCTTTGTGTTTTCATAACACTTTGACAATGAGTTTCTTGCAATAGGTACTTGTTAGAGGGAAATCATTGTACTTCATATCTCAGGCCACTCATTTAGTGTCGTGAAGTTTTACCTTGCCTTCCTTGATTACTGTGTTCTCTCTGGCACATGCTTTGTATGCTGTAATAAAGTTTTATTGTTTTGAATATTTGAATACAAAGGGAACTAAATGCATATTAAATTATGTGCATTCTTTGATTCTTTATAAAATATTGGTCTTGGGAATATTGGTTACAATAGCTTTAAAGGGATCTTACCTAGTAATCAAATAAATAAATCATTTTGGCAACTGTTATCAATGTTTATTTAAAACCTGACATTTCTCAACTAGCACTAATTTTAAAATGGACCTAAATACAATATTAATTTCCATAATCTTTTAAAGTACATTAAATTTTGTTCTCACAGGGGCAGAGAGGCCCATAGATTCAAATGGTCACTGTAGTTATCCACAAATTATATAAAGATATAAGAATAATCACCTTTCCTCACTCAGAATAACTTTGTAATATTACATTCCAGGTGATATTACAACTTAGCATGGAAAACTTCTTACTCTCAAATATTGGTGAACATTTCCACCCACTTCTCCCAGGTAGACTTTCTCTGGAAGATTCAGGCTTTCTCTACTTTAACAGATTCCTTAGTAATTAAACAGGATGACTTCATTCAAAGTTGATCTCCATCTCCCTAGTCACTAACAATGTTAGAAAAAACTGTTTCCTAAAATCTTCAAATAAGCGAAATTACAAGATATGATCTCATTCATTTTTAATCAATAATTGTAGTTACTTTCTTCTTTTACCTAATTCACCACAACTCTCTGAAACCCCTAGTTTTGATCATTCATCACTGAAGAATGGAAAGATACCCTTAAACAAATAACAGATATATAATGTGAAATCAACAGGGCATTTCTATTGTAGCCTATGTGTGGAAAGAAGAAATTAAATTATACTTAAACTACTTTTAAGTATCTCGTTATAAGTACACAATTTGAATAGTAGCTTTAATACATTAATCCTTGATATATAATTAGTATTAATTTTGATGCTATCATTGTAAAAATATTATAACTTTTGTAATTTGTATGTAGATCAGAAAGCTCTAGCGAGAAGACCAGAATCACACAACCCAACCTCAGCTCGGGTATTTGCATGATCTTGACAGAACAATTAACATGTAATGACTTCCATCTCTTTACTTCTTCAATTCAGAACTACGGAAGCTGGACTTAAGTGGAACCTGGTGTCTATTTTGACATTTCTACCCACATCTCTCTCTCTCTCTTTTTGTTTTTTCCCCCCCAGGCAGATAGATTGGTAATAAGCTGTCTTAATAACAGATTGAAGTCTACAGGGCTTTGCTTTGTGATAACAGCCGCTAGAGATGTGAAAACACAGTTAACAATGTCTACAGAGAGGTTGATTTTTGTCAGAACAACTATCAACCATTATGTATAAAATAGAAAAGTGAGTTGAATATATCACAAAGGCTGCATGAGTTGGGAGAAGGCAAGCTATGAACGAGGCAGGATATATAGTGCTGCAAGATCTAGTCTGGGTTAGAAAGAATAAGTAGTTAGAATTATATAGATACAGAGGGAAAAGGAGTATCATATAAAAAGTATAATAATTTACCATTGGATGCATTTTAGGACAAGCTTCTAAAAGAGCTACAGAATGCCTTATTTACAATTCTATTTAACCAAAGAACTTGGTCACCTCACGTTTTCTGTGACATACATCCTGTGGAGTACAAACTATAAAATAATAAAACACAAACGTAGTCTCTGTTTTATTCCATTAATTCTATGATACATGGGTTTCATTCAACTTTAGGCCAGAATGCTTTAGAAAAGAAGAATTGATGATAAGTAGTCTTAAGGATTTAGAAGACAAGAGACATTTAGAAGGCTACTGCTCTAGGGGAAAATGTACTTTTATTCTAAAAGGGTTACATTTACAGTCCAAACAACTCTAGGAATTGAATATGATGTAATAATTTTAGGGGGAAGACCAGAGAAATCAAGGAAATTGCCTACGATAGCACAGATCTAAAAATGGCATAATTGTAATTTGAGGCCAGGTGTCTCTTAACAAGGCTCGTGCTTTTCCCATTATCTCTGAATGGCAATTAAGTGTTAGGGCTCCATATGATTGCTAAAGCTCTTATCTGACTTGGGTAAATGAATGACATTAGGCATGAGAATAGGTTTTGAGAGGTAGTAAGATCAATTTTGATCTGGCTCGGTGTATCATTGTGCCCGGGTCACTCAAATATGTGAATTCATGAGCTTAGAAAATGAAATATTTATGAATGTCTGAGTAGAGTTACGGTGGAGCATTCCAGGCATAGCTCAAACTGGAAACTCCTATCAACCTTTAGCCTGAAGAGGCAGAGGAATGGAGATATTTACAATACCAGAAAAGTTTGTGACTAGAAAAGAGAGTCAAAATTTGAACATCTGCATGTTATGACCTTCAATAAGGGAACTTAACTATCAACACTGCAAATGGTAAATATAATAATTTCAGTAAAGCAGAGAATAGGGAATAAATGGCCACTTATTTCTCCTTTTTAAAATATGAGCTCTCTCTCTCTCTCTGTGTCTCTGTCTCTGTCTCTGTCTCTGTCTCTGTCTCTGTCTCTGTCTCTCTCTCTCTCTCTCTCTCTCTCTCTCTCTCTCTCTCTCTCTCTTATTTTTGAGACAAGGTCTCTCTATATAATCCTGGCTGTCCTGGAACTCACTATGTAGCCCAGGCTGGCCTCAACTCACAGAGATCCATCTGGCTGTGCCCTAGAGTGCTGGGATTAAGGATGTGCACCTCCATACCTGACCTTTCCTATGATCTCTTGATACGGTGCCCAGAGTCCTGATCTACCAACATGCAGAGGACCTGGATGTTGATAGGTATCATTTATATAAAAGTCACTGTGGAGACTGGACCTGGAAAGTATAAGAAGTCTTTACTGCGTGTTTGGCAGGAAGTTGAGCTGGGTTTACCCATGTAAACACCTCCAATGAGTATTGGTGTAATATAGGAATGTGGAGAAAGAAAGATGGTACTGATAGTGGAATTATCAGTTTAATTCAAGCACTTTTTTTTTTTTTGAAGAGAGCTATGAAGAACTCAGATCTATGACAGTGTGGGTAGATCAAATGTTATGACAAAATCCTTTTAGAGAACATGTTGTATTGTTGTCCTGCATCTTCACAGGATCAAGACCCTGTGGTTTTTATTTTTGTTTTTTTCTTTTTGTTGTTGTTGTTGGTTTTTTTTTTTTTTTTGAGACAGAGTTTTTCTGTACAGTTTTGGGGCCTGTCCTGGATCTTCCTCTGTAGATCAGGCTGGCCTTGACCTCAAAGAGATCTGTCTGGTTCTGTTGTTCATTTCTTTTTAAGGTGTTAATCTCTTAGTTGAGTTATTCTCTATTTCTTTATCCAGATAGAAGGGCATTTCAAAGACCATTTATCAATCAACCATGGGGAAAATTATCCCTAAAACACTCATATAAAGCTTAATTGCAAATAAACCTACAAAGTAGGTCAATCATGGATATGTATCCTCTAAGTACAGACTACATTCAAGAAATGTGTGAAAATATGAGGAAAACTGTTGACTTAATCTGGATTCTCCAATGAAAAGCCGAACCAAAAATCTTAGTGGAAATGTACATTTGTAACTATCTATCTATCTATCTATCTATCTATCTATCTATCTATCTATCTATCTATCATCAACCTATAAATCTATCTGTCTTGAGACAGATTAATTTTAAAGAGTTGCTTCTTGAAAATATTACTGCTTACAAGTCCCAGGTTTCTAGCACTTGTAGGCAGACAAGGTATTCAGGAAAACTTGTTAAAGCACTGAGTATGAAGGAGTATGGGAGTGAAATTCCTATTCAAGAGGCTTTAGATATTTTTCTCAAAACTTTCAATTTTAGCTGGCAGAGGCCCAATTCATCCACATCATGGAGATGATTCATTTTACCCAGTTTCCTGATTCAAAATCACTATCTTAAAATAGCTAGATTGAAAAAATAAATAAAATAGCTAGATTGCTTGTTATCTTATCTTGCTAAGATAATACATCAAATTAACCATTGTATCATCAGAGGGCAATATGGGAAGGGACTAGAAATGTAACTCAAAAAGACAACATTTGCCTAATACACACAAGGCCTTAGGTTCAAACCTAACACCAAAATACTAAATCAAACGAAGATACAGAAAAAGAAAGTAAAAAAATAAAACACAAAGAGAAAGCTGAGGATGGCATAATGTGAAGGAAATAAAAGTTACCACATTTACAGGTGCTACAGAGTTGAAAAGAACAAAGATAAAATAGGCATCATTCAAACAAAATGATGATAACCTGTTATTGGGTGCAAATTTTCCCTCTCACACATGTGCTTGAGGGCACAGTTGGGACTGAACTGAAGGTCCAAACATAAAGCCAATTACTTTGTCTTAACTTCTCAGTGACTCCCACGGCCATGGTGGTGATTTTAAACTAAATTATTTTGAAGGTCTGTTCTGTCTTGAAACTTTTATATGTATTACACTTTTGCCTCTTACACTCTGAAACAAACTGCATGATAATGAGTAACACTCAAAGAAAATTCATGTTATCTCTCTGAGACGTAATCCTTCCAATATTTGGAGTTAATACTTTTAAACTTTATTTTGTGATGAATTTACATTCACAGAAAATTTTTGTACACATTTCAACAAAGTTCCTCTGATATTAGTGGCATAAAACCATTTTCTACTTACTAAAACTAAGAAAATTACATTGGCACAGCCATGTTAATTGAATTATACATTCATTTGACTTTCATTTTCAAATGTTTATGGATGATTAAAAATAATGCCTACATTGATAGTGGAGTAATGAACTATTCACAGATTTTTCTTTCCCACTCTAAATTCTAAGCAATATTTTAATTTTTTTTTCTGGTCAACTCTGTTTATGTTGTGTTCTCAGAATGTTATTAGTAAGCATATAAAAATTACTTCACATTTGAATAGGCAAGATTTAATTCCCAGAAAAAAAAAGCATATAATCTGAAGGATGTGAAAAAAGATCAAAAGAAGGGGAAGGGAGGTACAGATAGGCTGCAGTAACTTCCATTGGTATTTTGAAAAAAAAGAAGAATATTTAGAAAGAGGTAGTAAAAGAGTTACATACAAAGGCTTTCTGGATGAAACCAGAAAAGTTCAGGAAGTAAAAGCGAAAATAAAACGGGATTACATCCAAGTGAGGTGCTTGTTCTGCACACAGACTAAACAATCAGCAAGTATATAGACAGCCTGTAAAATAGAAAAAGGGCTGCCTTGTAACTATGCATGTGATGGAGGATTAATATCCATCATATGTAAGGAATTGCAACAGCTAAAAAGAAATCCACTAAAATACACTATAAATGGGTAACTCACATTTCTCAAAGTAAGATAAACAAATGGCAAACAGCTATGTAGCAAATGCTCATCACACAAATCACCATGGAAATTTAAATCAAAACCACAATTAGACATCTCCTCATTCATCTGTGAATGCTTTTATCTAAAAGAAAAATGATAACAAGTAACAGTGAGGCCGTGGGAAAGGGAACCTTTATATACTGTTGGTGGGAAATTATATTAATACAGTGTTGTGGAAAGTGTAGGTGTTCCTTCTATATGAACCAACTATATATTAACTATATGAACCAACAATTTGACTACTGAACACACACACGTATATGTGAAAAGAAGTATATATATATATATATATATATATATATATATATATATATATATATGAAATCAATATCATCAAGAGTCACATGTACTTTAAAGTTTACTGAGACAATGTTCACAATAAATGAGATGTAGAGTCAACCCAAGCAGCTGATAAAGAGATGAAGTTTATGTAGTCTATGGTCTCTTCTACTTAGCCTTCTTAAGGTTAGAACCAGTATACACAAATACAATTATGCATGTGACTACAATGAACTAAAGAAGAGGATGTGGATTTGAAGGACAGTGAGGATCAATGTACAGGAAGGTTTGGAGGGAAGAAAGGGAAGGGAGAAATGGTGTATTTCAATTACAATCTCAAAAAGAAACAAACAAATACTGGAACCAATATTCTAAATGCTCATCCATTGCTTTTTATATATGATATTGAATATTAGTTTTCTTTCTTCCCCTCTGCATGTTGTGCTATAAAAATGACCAAAGAGAAAGTTAAAAGATGAGATGGTGTGTTGGTCAGTTTTTTGTCAACATGACACAAACTAGAGTCACTTAGGAAGAGGGAAGCTCCACTGATGAATTTCTTCCATCACATTGTCCTGTAGACGTGCCCATGGGTTGTGTTCTTCATTGATGATGGATGTGTGAGGGTCCATCCCATTGTGAGTAGTGCATGAGGCCTGAACCATAGAAAAAGCAAACAAACAAACAAAAAACTGAGAAAGGCATAATGAGCAAGTGAGTAAGCAACATTCTTCCATGGTCTCTTCTTTAGGTCCAGACTCCAGGATCCTGACTTCAGTTTCCTGCCTGACTTACCTCAGAATAGACTGTGACCTAGAAATTATAAGATGAAATAAAACCCTTTTCTCCCTAAGTTAGCTTTGGTTAATGTTTCGTCATAGCCAAAAAAAAAAAAAAAAAATAGGACAGGGAGTTTTTATAACAGAATGAATATAATTTTCTATCAGTTTCTCACTGTAGAATTCAGTTTAGAATCTTTGGGGGTAACAAATTTTGCTCATAATTTTTTTTATGAAGAAGGAAGTGGATTCCTTTAAAGTTCTTGTTGACCTGTACAATAGAAAATCAAGGCGTGTGTTTACTTTTGTATTGGTCTAATATAAATGTTTTCCCCTATTATGCAAGCTGATGGTAAATGCTGTTACTGTTCCTTGATAATCAATGAGAAAAGTAGCCACACCTTTGCAACTTCTTCTGTTCTGATCAAATGCAATAAAGTATCTTGGAACTGTTCACACAGTGAAAAATATGGGACATTTCAATTAAGTGAGTTGTGCGATGCTACAGGAATAAACCTTAAGGTAAGGTACAAATATATAATCCTACTTTAGTACACTCTATAGGAGATGATGAAATGTATGTAGTTCATGAGTTAAAATGAAGTTGAATTTGACATACTAAAACCATTGCAACATGAAAAATTGAATTCTTATAATAGGCATTTAATTCCACTTTAAGAATTAATATCCATTAAGCATATTTTTAAAAATTGAAAGGCTTCAATTAAACCTTAAACCATTCTCATAAATATTCTAAAGTCATGTCATACTGGAAAATAACGATTGAGTATCTCTGATGTATTTTAGTAAATCAAATTCAAATTTCTCAGAGGTCTATTATAAAAATGACAATATCTTTGAAATAGTATTCTAATGTGAATTTTGTCTGTTAGTTATAACCAACTTTTACCCTGAATAGCAATACTTTAGTGATGAGAAGGAAAAGCTCGATTTTTTTAATGCACTTAAGCATTCTTGACATTTCAAACATAATGAAGGACATTCACAGTCCACTTCCAATTACTGACAAATGTAGAACAATAAGGAAAATACAGAAAAAGTAATCTCATTTAGGAGATATGATGTTGAAAATGAAAAGCTGTTAGAAAAGCTTCTTGCATTTATGGTTTCCTTATCCCCATGAAGAAAAGAAAATGCTTTGTCAATGTTTACAACACAACATCTTGAAGAAGTAATGAATCTGCATAAAACTTAAATTGTTTAAAAGAGATTCTCAGAATAACAGCGTCGTGAAACAATAAAAAGGAACAACTGTGCTTTATAGAGTTGCTTGATAAGATAAATGCGTGTGGATTGGCAGCTGCTTGCTTTAGACGAATCAAGCAAACTTTAATTGAGCATTTTTTCTTTTGACATTTTAAGACCTTAGTGGAAAAGTGAAACGTAAAGTATCTCTCTCACTGCCCTTCACCCATTTTCTATCATTGGCTCATATTTGTTTAGAAAATGAAAACAAAACAAAACAAAATAAGAAAACAGATGTGGCAACTTTCATCCTTATAATTGTAACACACCCAATATTAATACAATCAGTTTTCTTAAAAGTCCTCTATATTTTTTGAAAGAATCAGGGGAAAAGCTGTTCATTTTAAACATTAAGTTTAATTGATACAGTCATTTTGTGATTTAAAATGCATTAAGTTATTCTTCCTTTTCAACTCTTTTTTGTATTAAAAACTCAGTTATAGAAAATACAACTTATTAGGTCAAAGATTTTTCACTGGGATTGAATAAAAAGTACTAGTTAGACAATGAAGGAAGTGTGAGATAACACTTTTCCCCCTGTTTTTACCTCAGCAAGTGTGCAAGCACAGTGAAATTTTCACTTTCCATATTACAGGGTGCAGAGGGCTGTTTGTGTTTTTCCTTAAATCTATATCCATGTTCTGTCATTTACATACAATTTGAAAGTCTGTGCAGCCTCCCTTGAGCCCATATTCTCACTAGCTATAGGTGTACACACATTTACCTATCAATTAAGTATAGTCTAACATATCCAAGCTCATGTCCTTTTCGTATTAGTGAAGTTTCCTATCATCTTGAGCTTATAATGGCTCTAACCCAAATTATAACATTTTAAAACTTTTCTTTAATCATAAAATATGTAATTAATTGAGACCCCTTTTATCCCAGTACACTTGAGGCTCACAGAAAAAAATATAATATGATACCATGAGCAAAATTAGCTTTAAACTACAAAGAAGCAGAATCCTTTAGGATATTTACTTCATGAGACCTGGAGTTCCCAGCTTATAGATATAAGTCACAAGATATCACTGCGTAACTTCAATACTGCAGCTGTGTGAGCTGTAAGGCTTGAAATACACAAGCCATAGCAGGGTTCCACACAGCATCTAGCCTCAGGCTGAGAGTTTCCCTCAGGTATAGCTGGTTTTCCTCTCTCCGCCTTCCTGGGCTGAACCTCTGCCCTTTTCTCTCAAAGACTGTAAGGTCATTGTGAACTTTCTCTTCTCACTTTGCTTCTCCCATCAGGAGTCAAAGCTTTCTTAAAATTCCTGATCCTTGCAGCTGGTTTAGCATAAGACTAAATAAGTATTTATTCATTTCAATGACTAAATGGCATAGCTAAAAGTCTCTGAGTAGCCATTGGAAATTGTTAAGGAATTACAGTTTGGTAGTTACTTGTTAATAATGAGAACTGCTTTCCATGGATAATTCACCCATTTCTAAAGAAAATTGAAGGCAAAGAAAATGGATTTGGGTTCTAAAAGGCCAGCTCAGTTATGGCAGATAACTCCAGTGAAGTCCTCAATCTAAAGACCCTTGCTGTCAGAGTAAAAATTGCATTGCAAAGTAATGTCTCTCATTATGTCATACATTTCCTTCTTTGAAGAGCCCCAGTTAAAATTCAAAGGAAAAATTAATGGTATGCAACAACAAAAGAACATTCGCACTGATTTTTCTCTAACTTCCTTATCAGCTCATCACATAATCCAATGGGGGTACTTGACACCACCCAGAAGCAAAGGCCCCCCCCCATGCCATCACCTAAACATGGAACTTATGTGCTTAATGTATCCTAGTAGTCTCCTATGCTACTGTGAGAAGAAATATTGTCGCATAAGCCACAATATTCCACACGACGGGCCATAGTAGAACCCTGCCTATATGCACTCCCCCACCATGTTTTCTATGTATCTAGCATGCTTCAGTTTCAAAGTCTCGGCAAGTGTGTTTCTTCTTCTTGAAAAATAGCCCAAGCACTCCTAGCTTTTATTTTCTATAGTTGTTTTTTTTTGTTGTTGTTTATTACTATCACCATGAAGAATGATTTACCCATGATCAACCCTACTGAAAACAATGCTTTGTCACACCTTCAGATTCCTTAATCTGCTAAAACAAGTGTAATAGTTAGTTTAAGTTGTCAAACTGATGCATCTTGGAAAAGGCACTCTCAGTTGAAGAACTGACTCAGTCAAATGGCCTATAGGAATGTCTATGGGGCGATTTGTGGATTATAGATTGATGTAGGAGGACCCAACATAGTGTGGGTAGTATGATCCCTAGGCAGGTGGACAAATAAGTCCTTCCCTTTCCCAACTTGTCTTTAGACATGTTTTCTATGACATCAACATCAAAGCAAAGTAGGTTTTTATGTCTCTTTTTTCTAATTCTTATCATCACCATATAACATTATATACCTTTTTTATTTCCAGACAGGGTTTGTCTGTGTGTAACCCTAGATGATCTAGAACTCACTCTGTAGACCAGGCTGGCCTTGCACTCACAAGGTCTGCCTTTCTCTTCCACCCAAGTGATGGTAATAAAAGCATGAGCAACCACTGCCCAGAAAACATTATATATATTTAGCACCTCTCTTGCTGAAAAGCTTTGTGAAATACAGACAGTATATAATGGCTACTTACAACTCTAAAGATTCTTAATGTAATCTATTTCTAGTAAAGCTAATAAATATGTGAAAGATTATGTGAATTTCATTTGAAGTTAGGAATTAAGTAATGATAAATGTAAATACATTCCAAGTCATTTCCCTATAATTTACAGTTAAAGATGGAAGGACTACAATGTACTCAACAGTTGCATTAGACACTGAGCAATTATAAGACTTTCCCCATTGTTTTATCCACAGGGTATGGGGGTTTGGGATAAGAAAGCATGGGAGTCATTGATCTGAATTCTCTTCTTGACCTTTTCTATTTGCGTGATGTTGGGCGTCTGTTTGAGATACTAAATTTCAGTTCATCCTTCTGTAAATGGTAACTAACAAACCATAACCAAATGACAGCCAGAAGTTTTCTTCTTTACCGCATCACAGCTATGCTGTAAACAGATATGCTTCTATGTGTGTATATTTTTTCCCTGAGGTTTCTCAGGAAGAACTATTTTAGATACACACACACTTCTTGAATGCAGAAAGATAGATAATTTGTACTTACAGAAATCAATAATACTCACACCTAGAAAAATACTAAAGATTATATGTACTCACATTTCTATTATTTATCAAATGCTGGTCATTATTTTGATTGAACTTTTAATAGCTACTTTGTTCCAGATATTTTAGTTCAATTATCTCCAATCCTCACAGCAAAACAGCACGGTATGGCTTGTTAGTTACCTGAAATTTAGTTTGTCAAAGCACATGTCCAATATTATACAACCAGGAAAGGTCAAGAACAGAACTAAGACCAAGGACAGTGTGCATTCTTTCTTATCCCACACCCTGGAGATAGCAATGGTAAAGTCTAATAACTGCTCATATGATTGAGCTCATCTCCTTTCATGCTGTTTTCCATGGTCATGCCATGAACTGGGTTGCAGGCCAATCTCTACCACTCCAGAGAAACAAGGTGACAGTGACAAGGTGGAGCAGGCTGTCATGGAAAGAGTGGGACCTGATTTGACTGGAAGCAAAAATATCCTAATCCAGGCCCTGCAGTGATGAAAAACATTCCACTGTCATGTCGAGTTCATGCAAATCTCTGTACTAAAGGACTTGGGGAAGAATAACAAAACAGAAGACACAATTGAAACTATTTGCTTTCACTTCTTACTTTTGCTAGAAGCCAGCGTATTAGAAACCTTTACAACTATAATTAACCATTGTATGGGTTCTGGCTTTGGGAAGGCATATAAACATTTAAAATGAAGAGAAAAGCTTATTGTAAGTAAGGGCTCAGAGAGTGAAAAGTAAGTATTTTAATTTTTCTTTCATCTGACATTCATTTATGCAGAAGCTAATAACATTTTTGTTGGCTCAGAGCCTCAAGCGGTAACAAGGATATCTCTTCCCAACAATAGCCTTTCCCATGATCTTGGCCAGACGGAACCGTCACTTCAAGGCTTAGGACCATTTGGTCAGAGAAAGACAATGTGATGACACGTCCATCTCTTACACATACGTGTAATTGCTAACTGTTTGAAAACTAATATCATTAAAGGCTGTAACCCTTCTCTAGCTTTTGCAAACAAAACAATAAACACATTAGGAGACAAGACTAGGAGAAATGTCTGTGTGAATGCATAGTCACATGGGAAGGGAATTGTTGAATGTTGAGGAAGAAAATGTCTGATAAGGAGAGTCTTCATAAAAGAAGCATAGTTTATTTTTATGCCCCAGTAAGACATAATTAAATTCCTGTGTCTTTTATAAATGAAAAATTTTATATCTTTGCTACTGATCACCTACGAAACACAGACAACAGTGCCTGAGAAATGCAGAATCGTTGGAAGCTAACATTTTATATGAAATTCCCCACGAATACAGTAAGTCCCATAATGATAGCTTAAAGGTCTAATTCATAAAAACATTATTAAAGTACATTATTTATACCTACCTCTTGTGGACTTCTACTCTTATTCATGAGTCTCAATGTATATGGCTATAATCGCAGGAAGGGTGTATAATGGAAACATTAATTCAATCTGAACTTAGGCAAGAATACTCTACTGCCATAATAAAATCCCAGCTATATCAATTCAAAGCCTGGGATTCATTGCACAAGAACATTCTCTTTTAAAAACTTGAAAAGAACAGCTTACACCTCACAGCCTCAAACATCTTCAACTGTGAAGTTCAGTGCACCATTGACTAATTGGTGCAGACTTTCTAATGAAATATTTATTCCTCCACAGTAGGAAATGTAGATTCAGGTACTGACTTGTGATCATATGGTAGCTGTGGCATTATTAGTATGGTCTTAGAAATATTTGCAAGTCCTTATATTTAATTGGCCTCTTTTCTGACTCATGGTATCAGATGATAATATTTAGCAAATGCCTTTTCAATTACTTGGTATTTTTTTTATTAACTTAGCAATATGGGAAATGCCCTGCTGCATACAGTTTCTCCCAGAGAAGAAACCAAGTGTAATAATACTTTAAAATATCTTTATTCAAAATTTTAAATATACTTTACTTATGCCTAAACCTTGTGGAAAAGGCAAGGTGAATTTTAATTGCCTTATCTCTAACTCTGGAATGATAAAAATTTACCTTCTCAACTTTCTCCTTCAGATTGAACAAGCTGCAGAAGTACTCTGTAGACACATTTAGACAGAGTGTGAATGTGTCTCCTTGCAAGGCTAGATTATCTCAGGGAGCAGTGGAAAGGGGCTCTTTATAAATTATGCTTCCAACACTAAAACAAAGTGTTAGCTTTGATCTTGTAGGTAACAAAGCTCTATACCTGAGGGGATGAATTAATTCTTGTATTTAATTAGACGTAGTTCTTAGACAACTTAAGCATTCATCTTAAAATTGCACATTGGATATCCTCACTCAGCATGGTAAAAAATCTCATGATAGTTCTGAGTAATGAAAAACTTAGAACACTTCAGTTCCTGAAAATGACGGACAAATGACAAAGAGAAAGCTATTTCAAATATATGATAAATAATTCTACCAATTGAAGGTAAAAATCTGTTTGCAATGTTAAGCAATCTTCAAGCCTAAAAATCACAGACTATTTCATTTCAGCAACTGGATGCAAGCACTTGGTTTTGTTATTTGAAATGACTAGACTTACCAGAAAAATGCCCCAGGAAGTCCCAGCTATAGCTGGGCAGCCCTTGATATTTCTTCTTGGTCCCAGTCACACCGAAGCATCTTCAGACATCTGAAACAGACATCTTCCAGGAAGCTTAATGGACATCATTTTGCATGGCAATTTAATGGAACCACACATAATTTTGCGTGGCATTTAGACTTACTACAACCTCATGTAGCTGAGCACTCTGGATTGTGCAACTGCTCAGAAAGGGTAGTGAAGGTAATATCCTTGCCACCCTGCCACACAGATGTCATCAGCTCTAAATATCTGTTGACAAGAGCCAGTGCTGGGAGAAAAAAAAATACCTCAGAAAGGCCTAACACAGTGGTTCTCACCTTTCCTAATGCTGCAACCCTTTAATACAATTCTTCATGTTGTGGTGACCCCCAACCATAAAATTATTTTCATTGCTACTTCATAACTATAATTTTGCTACTTTTATGAATTGTAATGTGACTGACTATCTGGTTTTTGATAGTCTTGGACAACCCCTGAGAAAGGGTCATTTGATCCCCCAAAAGGTCACAACAGGCTGAGAACCATTGGTCTTGCATATTTTTTTTTTTTTTTTTTGGTTTTTCGAGACAGGGTTTCTCTGTAGCTTTGCGCCTTTCCTGGAACTCGCTTTGGAGACCAGGCTGGCCTCGAACTCACAGAGATCCGCCTGGCTCTGCCTCCCGAGTGCTGGGATTAAAGGCGTGCGTCACCACCGCCCGGCTATTTTTAATAAAATAAGTATATGAGTAAAACAAGAAATTTACCTAGAGTTCAGCAAGACACGGTGAAGGATGCTTGATGACACTGTCTAGCTTTGATGGGGTTACTCTTATTTTTAAAATGGGGAAGAGTTGGTATCAGCTTGAGGCTTGTTGGGCAGTCCCAAGGTGCCTGGAGGCATAACCTGGTCAGCAGCAATCCTTTCAACTGAGTTTCTTTAATGGGATGGTTTCAATTTCTTCTCCAGAAAAAGAAGAGGAGGCAAAGAAAGCAGAGAAGAAAGTTACTTCTGAAACAAAAAAGAAAGGTAAGAACAGAAAAGCTACCTAAAACCTAAATCAAATAGTAGTAATTTGTAGCATGGCTGGCAAAGTTACTGTTTTCTAAGAAATAGTTTCTCTTGAATGTCATTGTCATTGAAAACACTCAGGATTTTTCAAATATTCCAAAATAAAATTAGAATTGAAGAAAATATTTAAAACCCTTTATTTGCATATTCATTTAAAAATACGATTTCTCTGTTTAGCACAGCCTGGTCTGGAACTCATGATCCCTCTGCCTCAATGACCTGAAATTCCAAGGCTGCACCTCATTGCCTGGTCCTAAACACATTTGTTAAAAATGTGGTATTTTTCTTTTCATTTTTTGGAGTGACTGCTCATTATATATAGTGTGCATACATGTGTGTAATGAAGATTATTATTGAATTCATTCAATTTTATTAAAAGCAACCATCAAGAGGTCGAATTATTTAAACAGTGGGAAGAATTCATGGAATAGTTTGCTCGACCATTCTTCTTCTTCTTCTTCTTCTTCTTCTTCTTCTTCTTCTTCTTCTTCTTCTTCTTCTTCTTCTTCTTCTTCTCCTTCTTCTCCTTCTTCTCCTTCTTCTTCTTCTTCTTCTTTTCTTTTCTTTTCTTTTCTCAATACTTGTTTGCTAATATTTATCTGATAATATCAAATGATTTTCAGAGAGTTAAAAATTTCTAATATACTTCCATGACCAGATAGCTCAGGTCACACTCAATCTATTCCTTTTAATATATTTCAGGAAACTATTCAGTAATTCTACAGTAATTAATAATGTATTTAATGTTTCTAACTTTGTTAAAGATCTGTTCTCCTTATCAAATTATGCTCCTTCACAGATAGATAGCACACCTAAGCTCAGAGTGTGTTTGGAGGTGACTAGTTTGCCCATTTGTGGCAGGACTTATGGCTTGGACTTACAATTCTCTCTGTAAAGTAAACTGATGCCTTAATGATAGTCATGTGTACTCTGAAACATACACGAATGAATTAGTTAGAGGCTTATAACGTTCTTACTTTACCAGCAGAAAAAGGAGAAGCCAAAAAGAAAAGTGAGAAGGAACCCGACCCTGATGTGAAAAGCAAAGGTATTACTCTTCCTCTGCTTCCTTCCATTGCCTTCAGAGATTTAGTCCATGAATGATCTTGGTGCATTCGTACACGGCTCAGATATAGGTACTCACATCTATCCAAATGTAGTCTTCCAATGTAAAATGTGATCAAAAGTTAAATACACATTAAGATCATTACTCAAGGTTACTGCAATATGTGGGAGTGGTCAAAACTCTATTTGAAATTTAACTCTGCTGAAAAGGAAAGCAGGAGTGTGGGCAAGAGCTGAAATGGAGGACTGACTTCCACAGATGTATACTAGCCTCACTCAAAGAAAAATAAACTTTCTTATATGTTCATTGAAAGCAGCAATTAACAAGTTGAAGTAGCGTGCTGGAGAAGGTTAATCTACTCTCCCACAGAAAGTACGAGATGTGGGCACTGTCTTTCTTTTTGCTTATATTTCCAAGAGGTCCCTCTCACATCTGTGAGAAGAGGGTAGCCCTGGGTGGTAAACATGGAAGTGGACTTTACAAAGATTTGTACGCAATGGGGACAGATAAATGATTTATAATACCTGACTGTGTGAAGTAGTTATTCAAGGTAAATGAAAATAAGCAGCTAAGATAAAGGATCTACGAAAGCCAGTCAAGTTGCTCACCATCTTGGTGAAGATGGAGAAGTCACAGAATCTACTGGAGCACAATGGTGTCACTGTGCAAACAGGAAGCCGAGGAGAGAGTAAAGGTCTTCATTAAGAAATCCATGACAAGCCGGGCGGTGGTGGCGCACGCCTTTAATCCCAGCATTCGGGAGGCAGAGCCAGGCGGATCTCTGTGAGTTCGAGGCCAGCCTGGGCTACCAAGTGAGTTCCAGGAAAAGGCGCAAAGCTACACAGAGAAACCCTGTCTCGAAAAACCAAAAAAAAAAAAAAAAAAAAAAAAAAAAAAAAAAGAAATCCATGACAACCATTTCACAGCTTCGATTTCTGCTTGTAGTTTTGATTTGATGTTTGTACAAACTTAAGCACTGGCTTCTATTCATGTAGGACCTACATATACATGGAATGTTATCATCTCAAGGATTATGGTTTAGTGATAAATATTTTCATCCAACATATTTCCTCTCCCTGTGTCAGGGATGGTTGAAATTCTGCTTAGACCTACTCCATCCTGTTGAGTTATATAGGAATCATGATTCATTCAAATGCAAACATCCCAGGGTTTAAGCAATGGAGTAAAAACTAAACACTTCCCAGGTATTAATAATGTAAACTATATGAGATTTCTAGATCTTCCTGTGATAACAATAAACTGAAAGCGTTCTCTCAAAATGTAGGCAGCCGTTATGCTTAACTGAGGAGGCAACCAAAGAGAGTGTCAAGGTGGGACATAATCAGGGGAGAGCAAACTGGACAGGACAGCAGTAGTCGAACCCTTCCAGGCTCAGGAGGAGTAGGAATAATAGCTTATGTGGGAAGAAGAGGTGGTAGTGAAGGAACCTAAAAAAGGAGACCATGGTATGACAACTAAATAATAACTGTTGTGAATAGAAAATAGGAATGACAGGGCATTCTTCCTACCATAGTATAAAACAAGGTGAAATGTATAACACCAAGGGTTGCTTATGACTTACAAAACAAGCAGGAACAGATAGCAGATCTTCAAAGAGTCTGGGAGTTGACTGCCAATGACTGCAAATAATACCTTTACTGAGGGGGCATTGTTACAGAGTTTATTATATTCTTTGAATTCACCTTAATTTTATGCTAAAACTTAATTTTCTGGTGACATGTATATTTTAGCACATAAAAGGAAGTGAGGTCTTGATTATATGATGATACCAAGAAACTGATTGATTAGGCCAATGGACAGCTACAGGACCGGATGGTAGGTAGATGAGGTGCTACTCCCTGGTCATCAGTTTTGTATAAGCTCTTGGGCTGCAATCCTGAAAAAATTTGTCCAGGAAAACCAGATGAAACTCAAGAGTTGGGGTATCGTGAGTGTGTGTGTGTGTGTGTGTGTGTGTGTGTGTGTGTGTGTGTGTGTGCATATATGTATGTATGTATGTATGTATGTCTGACAGTCTGTCTCTCTTTTGTGTGTGTCTTGTTTGGATTTAGTTAAACTTTGGAACTGACAGCCAAGATATGTGTGTGTACAAGAGAGTCAGGAGAAAATCTGAAACTCCATGATGTGAAGACTTATGACTTTGGTGTCACAGTCATATCAAGGTGAAGCTGTCTATTGCTGGGAACAGCTGTCTGTGGCAATTTCTCTTTCTGCAAGGCCAGGACTATTGATGCAGAAACAAAACCAGCCACTGCTCAGCACACATAAGAAGGGCTAGTGAGATGGAATTGTAAAATACATTTGCCTTTTTGAAACCATGTTTCTGTTTAAGACTTGCATTTTTTTATTTTGATCACAAAAATATCATTGAGTCTTGTAAATATATCCAACTTTATTGGAAATTTATATTATTTGATATTGTGTTTAAAAGTCCTTACCACTCAAATACTAATTTTTATGGTATATATAGAGGTTGTATGTGTGTAAGGAGAGAGAGAAAGAGTTTAATTACTTTCTGAATTAATGTTTCCTTGTAGAATTTGATAATAGTTTCAAAATTTTCATTATTTGAATATAGTTTCGCAACATTTGGTCTTAGGATTCTTACCATGGTAGAAATACTATAGGGCTATGAAAAAATGAAGAATAACTTGAATTTTTAAGTAGATGGCACTCTTGGTTTTCTTTTTTTTTTTCATAGCTGTGATATACATCTGACATAAAGAAGAATGGATGGTATTATTTTGGTGTATGTTTTCAGAGGTTTTAGTCCACCATGGAGTAAGGCCAGACATGCCAGAACTGTGTAACCCATTGAAACTAGGAAACACCTGGGAGAAAAATGAGTGTGGCAGCTAGCTCTCTTCTCTTTTAGTTGATCCAGCCCTGTGGGATAGTGTCACCCACAGTCACAGCAAGTTTTCCTTTCTCAGTTAATTTTTTCTGGAAATACTATAACAGAAACACCCAGATACTCATTAATCTCCCATGTGCTTCTCAAACTAATTAAGTTGAAAATCCACCTTAATAATTCTAAGTGCATATGTCATTTATTCCTGAAATAGTGAAGAAAATATGGCAAGGAATATAACTATGGTAGCTAAAAAGAGTAGCTAATTAAGGAGACAGAAGCCAGGCTTAGGTGCTTATTGAATGCATGATTATTATTATTATGGTTTACAGAATATAAATTCAGTAAATTAACTTTCACGTGACTTACATGCTTACATAATGTGCAGGTTTATTTATGATGCACTACTCTACCTTGTTGCCTTTCTTTTATTATGCAGACAGAAACAAACCAAGGCTTAAATTCCGTGGACTTTACCAGTCGTCCATTTTGGGGGAATATGCAAGTGGTGGTTCGTAAGATGCAAAGCCATCAGCTCATTTTTCAGTAGTAGTTGAAACTCAGTAATTGTAAACTAAAGTTAACTACAGTAGATACCTTGCATTACACATGTAAAAAAAAAATCTCCTTCAAAATTGTGTAAAATAAAAACAAACCAGGATATATTTTAATGGTTAGAAGATACATTCCCACTTGAAGAAATACTATAAAAACAAAAAGAAAACAATACAGGAAATTAAAGCTAATAAAACCCTTTTCCTGAGCTTTGGGTGGGTTTCATTACGCAGTCACATTAATCCACACAGTCAATCAGAGGATATTCCACAAAGGATCTACACTGTACGGGATTTCCAGGAGGGTGTGAAGAATTTCAATCAAGAGTTTGCTTCTGAGTTGTCAGACATTAGGTCAGGAAACAGCTTGAGTCAGCACCACTGACTCTTAAGCACTGTCCAGGCTGAAGACTGGACTCTTTGAGAGAGACAGAGACTTACTGATGCTGTTATTTGCCGAGTCATTCATCTGGTTTGTGGATCTGTTTCTGCTCACTGTTTCATGCAGCTGGCTAGGGGGATACAGTAAGATTCTAATATTAAGTATAGCTGCAGATGGTGCCCCAATTTATTTGTGACGTTCAGTTTTTCCCCACATCTTCGTAGAGTAGAACGCAGGTAAAAGAGGCTGTCCCAAGGGTTCATAGTAATGACACTTTCAGAAATGATTGAGGAGATAAAAATCTAGGTAGAGCCCAGGACATTCGTAGCTTCTAGCCAAGGATAACTATCAAAGTCCTTGTCCAAAAATATTTCCTGAAGACCTGGATTGTATAGTGACCACACATCGTTTTGTTCTCTCTCCAACTAGAAACTGATAATTCAGTCGATGAACAAAATCAAATATGGCAAATTAATACTCACAAGAGAGATTTCAGTACAGTATATGTTGCTCTTAAACTTTGTTTCATGAACTCAAATAATGAAATTCACAGACAGTGGGAGAATAGACTATAGTTTATACCAGGTTTGTATGTGGAGTCTTAAGAGGAAAGAAGTAGACAGAGTACCAATATAGCAAGAGAGGGTCCCAGTAGTAAATGAATTGTCAGGGAAAGAAACTGGCTAAGTGATTAAGAACACTAGTTATTCTTGTAGAGGACCAAGGTTCAGTTCCCAGCCCAACATGGTGGCTCACAACCATCCATAACTTCAGGTCCAGGGAATTTGACATCTTTTTTTGATCCATAAGGGCACCAGGCAAGCATATAGTGCACAAACACACGTGGAGACAAACCACTCATACACATAAAATAAAATGACACCCTGAACAGCCTTAATGCAGCAGGGAGGGCCTTGGACCTGCCTCAACTGAAAGGACCAGCCTTTACTGACTCCCCATGGGAGGCCTTACCTTAGGAGGAGGGATGAGAGGGTCGTCTGTGGTTGGTATGGAAAATGAATAAAAATTTCTTGATAAAGAAAAAAACATAAAAATTAAAAATTAGTTTGCCATCAAAGGTCATTGTCTAGAGGTTAGTAAGCCTTTTCTGGCTTGATGCTTGGGATGTGACCTAGTCAATGTGGTTTTCACACCCCTTAGGTATCTACGTACCTTTCTGCTCCAAGCATCTGTTTTGGAGTTTCATTTACACCTTTATGTATAGCTTCTAGGTAATTGTGTTTTTTGCTCTGTAAAAAAAAAAAAAGAAACTGAACAGGAATCCAGACCCCCCCCCAATATTTCTGGCATTTCTGGCCTTTGCTAGAACAGAACCAAGGACATTGCCTGTGTGTGGCCAAGGACTTGAATCAAGGTCCCTGTCTCTAAACAGCTTGACTAGTTCCTATTTCCTAGGCTCATGATTATTCCCACTTGTCTCTGGTGGGCTGCTTTTTATGTTGTCTACTAAAGAACATTTTAAGACTAAATTTATTGTAACTCTCTGTATCTATAAGCTTATTAGTTGTGAAATAACTTTGATAAAATAGCTGATAGATGTTAGTGGTATAAAATTATATATATATATATATATATATATATATATATATATTTGAATATACATTTGAATTATCTGACAGAAGTTGACATTGGAAGAGAGATACCAAAAAAAAAACCCTGATTTTTTTCTGAAATAAGCTCTTAGAAAAGCATATGGTTTTTCTGAAATAAGCTATTAGGGAAACATAAGGAAATGAACTCAGCCACACACACATGTGCTTTCTTACAGAGATTGTTTGCATGGAGAGGTGGGTAAGCAGGACGAGGGCCCACCCTAGTGCAGCTTACACTTTGATGGGATGCGCAGTCAGATGACACATTTCTACGAGTTCAACTTAGAGTGAGAATGGTAGAGGAACTTCGTGAGGGGTGATGGTGGAAAATACCTGATGGAGTTTTGGAGACAAAACAAATGGGGTTGTTAGAACAAGCCCCTCTAAGAGGCCGTTGATTTTTACCTTATTTTACTTGTTTTTGTGGTTGTGAGGTTCAGAAGGCACGACCTCATGCATCTATAAATTTGTGGTCTACCACTGAACCATATCCTGAGAGACATTTACATTGGGATCTGATGCTTTAAAATGATCTAGCCATTGATATGTGCATCAGTGAATGACATTGTGACTATGACATTTGTGTATGATATGGTCTGTATGAACAGTCAAAATATTCAGGTATATATGCAGGTTTCTAAATTTCATTAAAAGTATAATATAAGGTTATCAATGCTATTTTTAAATACAGTAATCTATATCAATTATATTAATGCCTTAGGGATAGATAAGATTATCCCAGAATAAGGATGTCAAAAGAAAAAGAGGTAGGATCTGGAATGAAGTCTAGGTCTTTTTTTTTTTTTTTTTTTTTTTTTTGGTTTTTCGAGACAGGGTTTCTCTGTGTAGCTTTGCGCCTTTCCTGGAACTCGCTTTGGAGACCAGGCTGGCCTCGAACTCACAGAGATCCGCCTGGCTCTGCCTCCCGAGTGCTGGGATTAAAGGCGTGCGCCACCACCGCCCGGCGAAGTCTAGGTCTTAATAGTGAGAATTAAAGCAAGAGGAGCTGAAAGGAACCAGCAGAAAGTTGAAAAGCAAAGCAAAGTGCACAGCATTAGAGGTATTTCAGAAAGGGATGCACCAGAAGTGAGAGACTTTGGAATGCTCGTTCAGTCCTCAGTAGGATGTCTCCATCAAATCCCACCTGTCAGGGCTCAGAGAACTCTGTAGAGGAGACAAGAACACTCTAAGGGACAGTCAAGGACAGAAGACACCAAAAGAAACAAGGCCTTGAAACAAGGCTGAAGTTCAAGTGAACTCACGGAGACTGTGGCAGCATGCACGGGGCCGGCACAGGTCTAAGCCAGATGGAATCCCAGTGTTGAAAAGGGAAATGGACACAATCTCCCAACCCTACCTCAGAAGCGATCTTCAGCAGATAACCACTCACGAAGGAAAACATAGTTTTTTTCCAACAATGTCTTACAGGGTATACACACCACATTTAGGGGCAGGCCTCATGTACAGCAGTAGATGGCCACCATAAAGTGATCTCAGTAGGATTTTTGAAAACTTTTTATTTCACAATACTTTGTCAGGGGCATTTTTTTAGCCTTACAGGTCTTTTGCTTATATATTCTGATTTCTGATTTTTATTTTATGGGTTTTTCCATGTGTGCAAGGATATGTGTCTCAGTTTCTGTATGTGATTTTTCTTTGGCTCTTTTTTCCCTGTTTGTTTGTTTGTTTTTGCCTATTCTGGCTTGTTTTTATTTTGTCTTATTATTAGTAATTATTATTATTTTAGATACCTATTATTTTTCTTCAGTGAAAGAGAGAAAGGAAGGGTGTGTATTTGGGTAGGTGAGGAAGTGGAGGGGGGGTCTGGTAGGAGTCAGGGGAGTGAAAATCATTGTCAGAATATGTTGTATGACAAAATTAATTTTAATACTACAAAAAGTACTTTGTAGTACTGAAATGATGATAGAAATAATTACTCCAGTAAAGAGCTCCTAGTGCCAGTGCTATTTTAAGAAATGCATTAATATCCATTTCCATAGACTATTTTAAATTTCTTTCTGGAGTGAATTATTAAATTTTGCACAAGACAAAAAATTTTTCTATTTGATTTCTTATGTTAGTTCTGCTTTTGTCCTTGAGAAATTGCAAAGAATTCTTTGCAGAGATGTATTGCTTTGAACATACCGTTAGAGTTTCTTCACAGCAGATGTTATAGCAGCATCTGTTTGCTTTTGAACCTTTATAACAGGACTTTTTCTAGATATTTGAGTTAAAAGATATCAGAACTACATAGATATTTACATGTAATTAAAAGAAACTTCCTTGATATTTTATACGTACCAGAAAAGACCTAACATCTTTCATATGTAGCCATGTACAGTTTAAAAAACCACTTTTTTTCCTTATATAAAAGGAGGACAATTTTTCACAGTGTATCTATGGCCTGTTGTGTGTTGATTTTAAAACTTGAATTTTATTTGACTTTCATATATAAATATGTATCAGAGGAATTGGTGAATATTGCATTACTAGGTACATTGAAATCTAGACAACTCTTTTCCAGGATATTTTGTTGCAATCTAGTATCAAGTTATTAACTATAGATACTTCACATACTTTTGAGTGAAATTTAATAAAGCAATAGTAGTGTGCATTATAGATTTACTTCTTCAAAAAATTTGATCAGACAGTTAAAAAATTGGAAATTCAGTGCAAGCAAGACCTGATTTAATTAGTATTTCCTAGTTTGGATTATTGGGACTCCTATTTGTCAATAGTAGAATCCTTTCAAGTTAACTGTTTGCTCCTAAGTAAATAATATTTAAAATTCTATTCAAATGTGGCATCCTGGCTGTATAAAAAAAAAAAAAAAAAAAAAAAAAAAAATTTACCAGCCGGGCGGTGGTGGCACACGCCTTTAATCCCAGCACTCAGGAGGCAAAGGCAGGCAGATCTCTGTGAGTTCGAGGCCAGCCTGGGCTGCAGAGTGAGTTCCAGCAAAGGCGCAAAACTACACAGAGAAACCCTGTCTCGAAAAACCAAAAAAAAAAAAAAAATACCATGCTTGAATTGCTTTGGAGGCAAGACAATACATTTTCAAGCATTTCATAATCATAGGATGTATATAAGGTAATATATGTCTATTTCCTCAAGGGCAAAAGAATTTGTAATGGAACAATATAGGGAAGTCTTTGGACTTGCTACTTGAACTAGGTGAGGGGGGCTACCATCATGTCTTGCTGTGGGACTCTCTGAGGTAATCCTTTATATGTATGTCTGCTTTGAACAATACAAATGTATGTTTGGACACTTAGTAAAAATGACATAAACATGTTTTGATTTAAAAAGAAATAATTGGGGTTAGAGAGATGGCTCAGCAGTTAAAAAGCATTAGCTTCTTTTCTGGAGTATCCAAGTTTAAATCCCCACACCCACATGATGGTTTATAGCCGTCTATAACTCCAGTCTCCAAGAACCTGTAGGCAGCTCCTGGTCTCCTTGGTCATCAGACACCCACATGGTGCATAGACATACATGCAGGTAAAACACCTAAACACCTATACACATAAAGACAAGTAAATAAATAATCTTTTCAAAAGTGGACTTTAAGCAAAAAAAAAAAAACCACAACAAAACAAACAAACAAAAACATCAAAATAATATCTCCATCGAGTCTGGCTTCTTAAGATATACCAAAGCAGATTTCCAACACAATACTGCAAATCCTACCTATATATACACGTTCTACCAACATAAATTAAGTTGATAGTAACACTTAAACTTATCCCATGTTCTTATTTAATCATATAATGATAATGATTATAATGGCTCTATACAGTAAGAATTATAATAGCCATTTTGTAGAAGAGGAAAACTTAGGGTGAACAGTTAAGTTACATGTGGTCACAATAAGATCAAAATAAGGAATAAGGAATAAGAGAATTTATCATTTTATCCAGTTATATCCTTAGATTAAAGTGGTTTTATCTTGGCATAGGGTCACATCATATCAGAATGAGATTCATGACTGTTTCTGGGTTCTGCTTTGTTGTCTGGGTCCACATGCTAAGCACAGAGCCAACTCTGCCTCCTCTTTTGCTTAGGTCCTTTGGAAGAAAAAACAATAGATTTTCAAACAGAAGACATGGATTGAGTCACACCAGTCCATTTAGGTTCATTTCTGATCTGACCTTTGTGGTGAAGTCTTAGTCCTCTAGCAGAATGAGAACATGAACTTTGTCGTATATATGGTTGAAATAAGGTTTGAGAGTGAATCTCTAAGTTAAGATAATAGGGTCAAAAATAGTTTCTAGACTAGAAAACAAATACAACAATTCTCGTTAAGAAGTTATTTCTATATAGAGAAAACATGGGTGATCTGTTTCACTATATTAACTTACAGAATAGAATAATGTTTTAGTTGTCATTACTCAGACTAGAATAATGTATTGTGACCATCAAAATGAAATGAACTGTGTCATGAATTTACATGCTATATGTCGCTATACAAAGCATGAGAAATGCGGATGTTTAATGTAGAAATGAGGAAACAGGAAGTTAATTAAAGCTGTGTTGCTAGCCTCATGAACTGTCTTGTTAGTCTTGCCTTAGTCTTTGTTTTCTCCATTACATAGCATTCTGGGATGGGAGACAGAAGAGGGTAGGCAGCATCAGAAGCTCAAGATGATAAAGGAAAACGTTTTGCCATTGTTGTTTGAGACCTGCTCTCATTCTCTAGTTCAGACTAGTCTTGAACTCACCATAATCCTACCTAAACCTCCTGAGTGCTGAGATACATATGTGACTCATGGCAGCCCAAGTGAGAAAGTCCATTAAGTCAGTGGCATCTGATGTATTAAGTGTGCAGTCAGAGCAGGTTCAACCTGTGTGGAGATGGAGTGTGAATCATTTCAGGGTATTCAGAAGTTATTGTTAAATTTTTAAAAATTATTCTCGAGAAATGAAGCTGATATCTAGATTACATATCCACTCAATGAGACTTTTCTGTATTTGTTTTCATCATATTAAAATTTGACTTTTGAATGAATTCTACCAGCAGATTAACTACTAAAAAGGAAAACAAACAGGGCAGCGGTGGCCCACGCCTTTAATCCCAGCACTGGGGAGGCAGAGCCAGGCAGATCTATGTGAGTAGGAGGCCAGCCTGGTCTATAGAGTGAGATCTGGGACAGGCACCAAAACTACACAGAGAAACCCTGCCTTGAAACAAAACCAAAAAAAAAAAGAAATAAAGAATGAATGAAAGAAAGAAAGAAAGAAAGAAAGAAAGAAAGAAAGAAAGAAAGAAAGAAAGAAAGAAAGAAAGAAAGAAAAGAAAAACAGTTGTGGTAAAAAATGGATTCTGAGTTGATCTAGCTCAAGATCTATCTGTACCACACTTGGGCATATACCCAGAGGATGCTTTATCACCCTACAAAGAGATTGGCTCATCCACATTCATTGCTGCTCTACATATAATATCCAGAAATTGGAAACAATCTAAATGTTTGTTAATGAATGAATGGATAAAGAAAATGTGGTGCATTATAACAGTGAAATATTACTCAGCTGTTAAAAAAGGAAATCATGAAATTCACAGTTAAATGGATGAAACTAGAAAAATTCATTTTGAGTGAAGTAACCTAGACACAGAAACACAAATATGTTCATTGCCTTGCTCAGCCATCATTGGAGGAGCTTCCTCCTGCAGCAGATGAGAGCAAATACATTGACCCACAGCCAGACAATGTCCAGAGAATAAGACATCTTGGAATCCTCAACCCTGAATGGAATGTCTTTATCAAATCCCTCCCCTCAAGGATCAGGAAACTATGCACAAGAGGAGGTGAAAGAATGTAAGACCCAGAGAGAAGGGAGTGTAATGGGACATTTCCTGTCCTGACCACCTTGTCCCAAATAACTGACTCAGGCTGAATAGGAATTATAAATGCTCAGCCAATAGCTCAGGCTTATTACTAACTAACTCTTACAAATTAACTCATTTCTATTAATCTCTGTACTGCCCTGAGGCTCATAGCCTTTACCTCTATTCCATTTTGTGGGTCCAACTCATTCTCCATCTGGCTAGCGACCTTTCTTACTCCATTCTTCCTCATCTCATCATTCTCAGTTTGGCTTTCTCACCTAACTTTATCCTGTTCAGCTATTGGCCAGTCAGCTTGTTTATTAAACCAATCACAGTGACAAATCTTCACAGTGTACAAAAGGATTTTCTACAGCATTTCCCCTTTTTGTCTAATGAATAAGGAAAGTTTTAACTTTAATATAATAAGGTTATATACAACTAAACAGTTAGTTATTAAGTAAGAATTTTAGTTATAATATCTAGTCCATTTGCATTTTTTTCAAAATTAGAGAAAATACTTAATTATCTCTTATCTTGGTGAGTCTAAAGTTTTGTATCTAATTTACTTTTGATTATAACTAAGAAAAACTATAATTATTACTGTTTAGTCTTCAACTCCATCAAAGACCTCCCAGATTGATGAACTATTACCTAATGACAGGGACAAATTGCTTCCTGGACAGTCATTCAAAGTTCTCCTGTGATGTTAGGGCATCCAACTCCGCCCTACAGGCCTAGCATATCTGACAGACTTTCCTGTGATGCAGGGAATTCTGAAGAACTGTTCTACCTTGTCTTGACAAAGTTCAGCAGTCACCTTTTTTTGTGTCCTGCTGGTCAAGTTGGGCAGTAACTATCAGCAATTGAAGCAAGGGCCATTTCTTTGCCTGCATGGCTAGCTTATGCTATAAAGTAAACAAACTCCATATGGAGTTTCTTCAGTGCCCATCATCCACTTTGACGTAATTGGTGCTGACAGGAGCAGATGTGCCTCACTGTCAAGAAAAGCCTAGGTTCTTAAAACATTTTAAATGCCATATTCTGTAGGTCTTTCAGGTGCTTGAAGATTGCCTATCTATCTGATATATATCTCTGTATACCTTGAAAACCTAACATGACTATAACTTTGCTACTATAGATGACTATTAATCTGTATTCCTTAATTATATATTACATTTTTAAATGAGCTGTATTGTAGTCAGAAGTTTTCCTGTGTCCTGCCCAGCCAGTGGTTGGGGCAAGTCTTTTTCACTCACATCCCCCAAGTAAACACACAGAGAATTATATTAATTATAATTGCTTGGCCACTAGCTCAGGCTTATTACTGACTATCTCTTACACTTAAATTAACCCATAATTCTTATTTTTGTTTAGCTATGTGGCATGGTACCTTTTCTCAGTTCTGTCTTGTCATCTTGCTTCCTCTGTGTCTGGCTGGTGACTCCTGACTCTGCCCTTCCTCTTCCCAGAATTCTCCTTGTCTGCTTTCCTGCCTATACTTCCTGCCTGGCTACTGGCCAATCAGCATTTTATTTATCAACCACATTCACAGCCTACAGAGGACATCCCACACCACTGCATAAACATAATACCCTAAATGAGAATAGAAATATATACAGTATAACAAAATTAACTTTAAATTTGTATCAATAAACCCAAATCCATACTAATGTAAAGTATATAGGATTAATAGTTGTTTTTAGATTAAAGTAGATTCAATAATCTACCTTTTTTCCTATCATTTCCTTATCCTCCCTTATTCTTTTTCAGAACAAAATCCCTAAATCTAGTCTCCTTTGTTTAGCTTTTTCTCTGACCATTATCCATAACAACTTGCAACCAATCCCTCTATATGATGACAAACATTCATAATTTATTTTTGGAAATGTGAGTGTAGTTCTCTAGACTAATTCCTGTTGATGGGGAACACTAGTAGTCTTTGGGGGACCCTGAGAAAATTTAGAATAATGATTAAATCTTGGCTGGTGTAGTCTGTAAGGCTAGATCATCTCAGCCAGCAGGAGTGAAGATACAATGGATGCTGGATCACCTAGACCATCAGTTCTCATTAGAGAGTTTTCGAGGGGGTCTTCCTCAAAAAACCTGATTTTTCTTAATCCAAAATGGATCCACACTCTCTCATTTCCTGTGGAAACAAAAGCATAATCTCTCCTCCATCGTTAAGATAATAACTCACAAATATCTGTCACTAACTTTGAACTTCAACCTCATATATCCAATTAACTAGTCACCATCTCCATTTGAATACCTGTCCTATCCAAAGTTCACAAGATTTTAAACACACATACACACACACACACACACACACACACACACACACACACACTCAAATGTGTCAACTATATTAGTCTCTTTCCTTTTATCAGTAGATTATAACTTTTTTTCTAGTTACCTACAGGTCCCATATTTTCACCTCATTAATACTTTTTTAAACCCTCTCACATTCATTTTTGAAACCATATATAGCAGACATCTTTCAACAGTTGTTAAGAATCACCTCAGCTGGGCATCATCATTATTAGACTCCACAGCCAGGTCATATCTATATATACATTCAGCAATATCTCCTCCTTGGAATTTCAAACACAACAGAGCTTGTTTCTTAAATATGGATTTTAGTCATTTCTCCCTAATTCTTTCTCAACCCCCTTCCTTTCCTGTTGTGATCCTTCTTTCCCCAAAGTCCCTTCCTACTTTCACGTCTTCTTTGTGTGTGTTTCTTGTCTGAGCACTACTTGTTACTCATGCATGGGCACTGGGGTAAAGAGACCACCGCCCCCAACACCCATCCCCACCTCACCTCTCCACTTTCAAAACTCCTTTTACAGAGACTTCCCATCTCTCTCAAAGTAAAATCTACTCTCCACACTGATATAAAAGGCTACTGATGAACTGATGGTGCAGACTATTGCAGATTACAGCAAGACAGCTTCCCTTTATCTTCCAGCAAGGTCATTAGCTGATGTTCTAATCACACATCCTTGGCATTCCTAATCATTTGTCATTTGACCAAATTGCTTTGAGTTCTAACAGAACCTTCTATTTCAGCATTTAGATTTCACAAGTATGTGCAAGTTTTAATTTGTCATTTTAACCAAATTTTAGCTTCACTCAAATGTTATCAAAATGACAGGCATAATCAGCATGTGGAATCTTTAGCTAACAAGTCATTTCTCAGAAACTACAGCCAGAAAGATAATGCTTGAGTTCCTTTTCCTTGTTTTTATACTGTTTGTGATAAGCATAATGCATATGTAAAAAAGGCATGCTTTCAACTTTGTTCTAAAATAGTCTCAATGAAAAGTAAGAAGGCATCAGGGTGTGGACAACAGCCTGAAAAAAAGGGCAGAATAATCAATTTGCAGTTGAAAGAAAAGCTAGTGTGGAAAAGGACAGGCTGAAAACCAGCTTTTCCATAATAAGCATAAAGAGACTATGGTGTCTTTGAGTTGAGACAGAGCATAGCACAAAAGTATCGTGGATGAATGTCTCTTGCCTAATGAAAAGCTTATAACTAAAACTTGAAGGGGAAGAGTAAATAGAATTTGTCAATGGACAGTTATCACTATTCCTCCTCAACTTTCCTGTCTTCTCATCTTGTATATTTGATGAATGGATTTTCCCCTAAACTCCATTTGACTCAAATGAAGTTAAAATTAACATAATTTATTTACCTATCACTTGGCCCATGGTTGTGGGCACCTGATCTCAGACTGACCTGTCTGGTGAGCTCTTTACAAAGAATAAAAAGAAAAAAAAATGGTTTCTTTTCTGAGTGACAATATTCCATGCAAGTATTTGAAAATGTGATTTATCATATCTGCACTCTTGTGATAGCCCATTTGAAAACAATGCTGTCACATGGAAGAATGGGTAGGAAAATAAGAAAGGAAGGTAGAATTTGAAAGTTATTTCAGGCCTACTATGATTCAAGGAAACCTAAAAACTTCTCAATGACTCCATGACATTATACTGCATGATTTAAATAATTCCTGTTTGCTCAATTAGTTTTTTAATGTTTAGATTTCATAATATCCAAACTAAGCAATCTTTATTAAAATAAATCTCTATCAAGGTACATAACAATTATAATTTTAGAACTATTAAAGGAAGCAAGAAAAACTACATCAAGTATTTTATATTTGAAAGCATTGAAGGACTACCTAATTTTTGGGGGGAAGAAAATAATTTTTCTGTCATATTTGTGTATATGATATTTATCATTTGTTACCCTGCCTTACAGAATAGATATCTATTAATTTAATCAGACATAGAGAGGAAAATATATTTATCAACATACCCACTAGTTGTCAGAAAGCACTTGCATAATTTAAGTAACTAAAAGTAAGAATAACTCTCATTTCTATAAAAATAAAAAAAAATAACCTGAAATGAATTTTAAAATATTTTTGAGCCTAGACTTGCTTTTCTCTTTTAGTTTTAATGTTTAAAAAGATGACTGGAGTATAAAATTAACAGCATGTTTATCTCTCCAAACTATTAATAAACACAGTGAGACAGCCCAAGACAAATTAGACATAACATAACATCTCAAAATTCTGTTACATTTATTAGTTTTGCTCGTAATTATCGTTAGAAAGATCCTGCTCTTCTTCATACTACACGCTAACCCACAATTTATTTCTGCTGTTACTGGGCCCAAGTTCATCTGCTCACCAAATGACAGGCCAATTAAGCCTAGAGACAATATGTTGAGGAAAGAAAAGCCACTTTATTTAAAAAGTTAGCTAACTAGAGAGATGGAGGAATATTTTCCAGAGTTCATCTTGAAGGAGGCTAATTTAGGGGCTTTTGATGTCAGTGAGAATGGGTATTAGGACTAGAGAAAGCCTTCTCATTGCAGATGAAGTTTTCAGGTTTGTGGCCAGATGATGCATACATGTTGTTAATTTCTTCAGTAAGAGATGTGCTGTCATACTGTGGATCTCAAGAAAAGCAGTGACTATTTCTACAGACTGATTAGTTTACAAATGTGCAGTTAGTTTACAAATCTGCATCGCTGGCATGTTACACTATACTGACTAGAGAGAATGACTCCCCAAAGAAAGACACAGGTGGGTGAAGTTAAGGATAGAAGCTATAACTTCTGACTTCAATGTCAAGCTTTTTCTTTAAACTTTTTTTTCTGAAAGCTTTTGAAAATATCCAATATATACATAAAAAATAGAACTGACTTGCTGTGAGATAAATACCATGGCCAAAGGCAACGTGGGGAACAAAAGGATTTTTTTTTTTAATTTTTATAGTTTATTGTTAATAATGAAGGTAAGTTAGAGCAGGAACCCAAGGCAGGAACCCAAGGCAGGAACTAAAGCAGAAACCATAGAGCAGTGGTTCTCAAATTGTGGGTCAAGACCCTTTCACAGGGGTTACCCAAGACTGTTGGAAAACACAGACATTTTCATTATGATTCATAACAGTAGCAAAATTGTAGTTGTGGAGTAGCGATGAAATAATTTTATGGTTGGAAGTCACCACAACATGAGGAACTATTTTAAAGGGCCATGGCATTAGGAAGTTTGAGAATCACTGCTGTAGTGGAATGTTTCTTACTATCTTGTTCCCTACGGCTTGTTTAACTTGCTTTCTTACACAATCCAAGACCACTGGTGTAGGGGTGGCACTGCCTAAGGGTGGTATAAAGAGAAAAGCACTGGACAGTGGGGAATGAAATTGGGCATCCCGATACTGATCCTGGTGGGAATATGAGTCACTAAAGTGATAAGAATGGAGGGCAGGCAGAAGCCACTGTTGTAAAGACAGAATCATGTGACCGTGTAGATGCTCATAAATTATTATGATGTCAATGTTTGTCAGAACAAGAGAAATATTAGTTAGAAACCTGTCTAAAAATATTAAAGTATTCAAGTCTGCTAAAATAACACTGGCGAGCCAGGCAGTGGTGGCGCAAGCTTTTAATCCCAGCACTTGGGAGACAGAGGCAGGTGAATCTCTGTGAGTTTGAGGCCAGAACACCCAGGACTACACAGAGAAACTCTGTCTTGAAAAACCAAAAAAATAAATAAATAAAATAAAATAAAATAAAAAACACCACTGGTGGGAGAGAAGAGGGGAAAGACGCACCCGATGTGTTATATGGTGGGATGGGAACAGCTATGTAAAGCAGTAGAGAGGTTTTCACAGTATATGACAACTAAGGTTCAGAGGAATGGGAAGAAAATGTATATTTTATTAAATAAAGGAGTTCAGAGAATTTTGAGATCTTGCTGTTTCTTTACATTTAACTGAAAGGTTAGTATTTAAAAAAACAAAGAGAATGAGAAGTAGATAACAGCATCCTATCACAATGTGTTTTTTTTTTTTCCTAAGATTTGTTTTTTTGTCTGTGTGCACGTATGGTTCTACTGGCTAATTAATATCAATTGGACACAAACTACAGTCTTTTGGAAGGAAGGTACTTCGATTGAGGAAATACCCTCACCAGATTGGACTGTGAACAAACCTGTGATGTGTGTTCTTGACTGGTGTGGGAGGGCCCAGCTTACCGTGGAGGATTCCATCCCTGGACTGGTGGTCCTGGGTACTGTAAGAAAGTCATGGGGAGCAAGTCAGTGAGTAATGCTCTTGCTTTGCTTCTGCCTTGGTTCCTGCCTCCAGGTAACTTCCCTGAGTTCCACCCTTGGCTTCCCCCAGTGATGGACTTATAAGCTGAAGGTGAAACAAACTGCTTCCTCCACAATTTGATTTTGATTTTTTTTTTTTTTTTTTTTTGGTCACAGCCATGGAAACCCTAAGGAAGACAGTGCCTGTATGAATCTATGTGCCCTGCTTGTGTGCACGTGCCTATGGTTGCCTGAGGGTGTCAGATTTCCTGGAAATGAAGTTACAGTTGGTTGTAAGCAACCTGGTGGGGATGATAAACACTGAACCCCACTCCTCTTGCAAGAGTAGCAAGTGCTGTCAGCAGTTGAGCTATTTCTCCAGTCCTTGTGATTTTTTTTAATGTGGTTATTGGTGCTAGAGGTTTTGCTCAGCTTAGCAAGCCTAAGAACAAGGGTTTTGTCCAAGAATCAACAGCAATTGTTGTACAACAGTACAGGGGCAGGCAGAAAGAGTAGATCACAGGGCTCTGTGTCTGGTCAGCTTAAATACAGAATGATCACCTGTCTCAAAAACACAAAGTGAATGGCTCTTGAGGAACAACATCTGAGGTTTACCTATGATCCCCACATGAATGTGTCTGTCCATCCATCCACACGGTTACACACAAGTCATACTGTTAAGCCATTTTGAATAGGAACTTTCTCTCACTTACCAGAAATTAAAGCATTTTCTTATTATTTTAATGTGGTTTCTTTGTTAGCTGGGTTAATATGGAAAGCAGAAGGAAGAGGAGGGAAGGGGTAATTTACTTTGTCCCACACTGAGTCTCCAACACTATAATGTCTGAACAAAGTACAGGCTGAATGCATTTGTTAAATAAATAAAAGCACTATCTTCCATCACTGAAAATGCACCTTCAATTTTCAGTGCTTTCCAAAGGATTTGCCTCCTGTCTGTGAAGTTTCACATTCACTTTGTCTTTGTCTATTCACTTTTACTCACTGCAGTCATGTAGAGAGAAGCTAAATATTGTATCCCCAGCCTCCTCTGTGGAATGCAGAGTCTTAATTAGCTTTTCAAACACATTGCAGATAAAACCTATTAATCCTCTGACCTTCACTGAATTCAAAAGTTTCTGTGTTAATTGTTTTGAGAGAATAATAGACAGTTTTGATGCTTTAAGAAGTCATTCCATCCCTTCCAGGAAAATAGCAGAACCAGGGAAAAAGCTAAAAAGAATGATTGCATTTGAGCTTGCTATTTGTGCCCTTATTTTGTGACAGGAGAGTCACTTCTGAATTTCATGGAGAACATTTGTTTTCTTACAGCTACAAAATCAGCTTTTATAAATTGGTTCTATCTCAAAGCAGCAAAACAATAATTAGGTCATTTGAGGTAATTTTAATTTTTTTTTAATTAAAGCCTGAAGTGGAAAATGCAGGAACATTTAGAGTTCACCTATTATATTCTAAGCATTTTGTTTGCATTATCCCTTTAACACTTCCAGATTCCTTTTAAATTGAGGTTTGATCATACCTGTCAACATTCATTTGTTTCAGCCACTCAGTTAAGCACTGAAAAAAGCTGATAAATATCATCACCCACATTTCATAGAAGAACACACAGATCACAGATTCAAGAGAAAAAAAAAAAAAACCCTGGATTTGAACTCTGGTGCAATCTTTAGTGATGGCCAGTCACTAGGAGGCCAGGCTACTCTGGTTGACTGAAGCATCAAGCTGAAACACATACAGTTTTGTACCAGAGGCACTGATGTAATTAATCATCAATCTCATTCCCTTGCATTTTCAATGATGTCCAGAATGGATGTTTCCAATTCATGGAGGGTGCTTCATAACTTGTACTGGTCTAGTGATTAAGATGGTCTGAGTACCAGAATCTATCTCCCTCTTGAGATTTCTATTCAGTTAGAGGAGTCTTTAAGTGATTCTGTGCTGCCAGAAAAGCAGAACACTCATTGAAACCCAAGAAGGATATGCCCATGAGCAGTGACTCCAGGCTTCTGGGAGCTGAAGGCTTGAACATGGGAGTAAAGTCTGCCATTTGCTGTATAATGGTAGCTGTTCTCTAGTTACCTCAGGTCTGTCCTATCTTTAGGAAGGAAGAGGTTAGAATAGTCAGTGGTTTACTATTGTGGATTAGGCTTGATCATGGGAGATAAAGCATCTGCCTGGAAGAGATTTTGAAGATCTGTAACTGTAATTTTAGGAGAAAAGTCTAGGCTCCTGCATCCTTAAGAGGCTAGGCTCAGCTGCCTCTCCCTACACACCAGTTAAGAGGTAAGTTATAGGGAAAATTAGAGAAATTTAACTTATGCACATTGAGAGAATAAAACATAAAGAGGTGCAGTGACCCCAGACTGATTTTGAGGGTACTGGAAAAAAAAAAAACTTTAGGTTTAGATAGAGGAAGAATTAGTGTAGCTTGAGTTTTCCTGCCTGGCCCACAGTCAGGACAAATCTCTCTCACCCGCCAGTCCCACAGCCGCTCAGACCCAACCAAGTAAACACAGAGACTTATATTGGTTACAAACTGTATGACCGTGGCAGGCTTCTTGCTAAATGTTCTTTCAGCCTAAATTAATCCATTTCTATTAATCTATACCTTGCAACATGGCTCGTGGCTTACCAGCATCTTCACATGCTGTTTGTCATCATGGCAGCTGGCAATGTCTCTGACTCAGCCTTCCACTTCCCAGCTTTATTCTCCTCCTTGTCCCGCCTATACTTCCTGCCTAGCCAATGGCCAATCAGTGTTTTATTTATTGACTAATCAGCAACACATTTGCCATACAGAACATCCCACAGCAAATTAGGGTAGAAATGAGGCAAGAGGTTTGCAGGAATGTGTTGGTTTGAAAGAAAATGGCTCCCAAAGGGATTGGCATTATTAGGAGGTGTGGCTTTGTTGGAGTGGGTATAGCTTTTTGGAGGAAGCATGTCACTGTGGAGGTGGGCTTTGAGGTTTCAACACGCTCAGGCCACGCCCAGTGTCTCAGACCACTTTCTGTTGCCTGTGTGTCCATATGTAAAAATCTCAGTTCTCTCTCCAGCAGGATGTCTGCTTGTGTGCCGCCATGTTGCACAATGATAATAATGGGCTGCACCTCTGAAACGGTAAGCGAGCCACCCAAATTAAACGTTTTCTATAAAGAAAGCGTTGCTGTGATCAGTGATCACGGTGTCTCTTCACAGCAACAGAAACCTTAACGACGACAATGACCAAGCAGTAGCAGAGGGCTCCAGCTGATGATTGTCTCAGTTCTTATTCTGCAAGGCGGTCTGAAGAACTAACTCTTGGGGGATGATTTTTTTCTGTTCAAGAGTGCAGCCTTCCCATCATGGAAAATTGCCTTTATGTAAGGGTGACCTGTCCAGTTAGGCTCTGTGGATCCTGGAATCCAAGATAATAGCAAATTTTTTTAAATATATATGCACATATATGTGTGTGTATATATATATATGGAGCATTGGAGTACCATTCAAGAGTCTGAAATAGGTCATTGTTAAAAAAAAAAATTCTGGCAATAAGATACCTCCATTACTCTTTGTGCCCTCAACCTGGAAGGAAACTGTCAGCCATGAAACAGTTTCTAAGCAGTCAACTCTTAAGTCACCAATATGCCTACGAGCAATAGTAAGTAGATAACCCAAAGTGGAGGAGGCAGATGCAGAAGGAAAGCAGTGATGGCCACCTCTCATCTGCCTTTCAGTTATCTTTTGTGCCCAAGTGAGGGGCCAATGCTGTGATCAAAAACAATTTCAAGACCCTGTTCTAATCTGTAGGAAATGTTGACGTTGCTATCATCATCTTCACAGGAGCTAGCAGCGTTGGTACCAGAAATATGTCCTAGTTATTACCTGTGTTGGAGTTAAGGTTACCAGATTTAGCAACTCTGTGACTGAATAGCTTTTCTGTTCTATTATCACTCTCTCTGTATACAGTGTGTGCTCACACACACACACACACACACACACACACACACACACACACACACACACATACTGCATATGACAACAGCCACCTGTTGGATGGTGTGAACACAAGGGCATATTTTTTAAACTTCTTTTTTCCTGCATTGCTGGAGGACGATAATATGAGCATCCATCCCCTGCCTTCTTGCCAGCTGGCTTGCAAGGAAACAACTGTCACACCCACCTTACCTATTATGATAAGCTGCCTCTGGTTACAACTGTTACGATGTGTCCTTATTAGTTTCTGACTAGTACTTTCTTTGTGCATCACACCTACCCAGTCCTTGATGAGTAATTACACTTTGGAGAGCCAGGTAAAATGCGGTTTTAGCTCGGAGCAAAACTAGTCTCTGTTACAAACACGATTTAAGGAACTCACTGGAATGGCTCAGGTCTTCATCCCTGATGTCTTTGCTAGACAAAGGCAGCTAGTGGAGGTTATTTGTCCCAGAAATGGAGAGCAGCTGTTGGTTTGTTGGGAAAACCTGGCTACTTTGTCTCTATCCATAGGGCAAGTACTATGATATAAAGAGGCAAGGAGCTAGGGTATGCCATTGGCAGCTTGGCATTGAAGAGCAGTTGGACAGTGTTTTCCTCTTTCTGCCCTGTGCCAGCTGTCTTTTTGCGTAGGTTGAATTCAAGGGCTTTGCCTTTGACATTGTGCATTTAAATGCCAGCCTGTGCAATTTACAGTACAAAAGGGCAAAGATGCATAGGGGAATAAGGGAAAAATTCTCTTTTTTTATTGGTTGACCTTTTGATTCTGCTTTCTATAGACATTTAAAGAGCCCTATGACCATATTTTCAGTCCTCAAAACAATCACAGACACAAAATAACTCCCATGCAATTTTGTTTATATCCATTGCTCCTAGTATGCATGCACTAGAATATGAAAGAACAGCATGTTTTTATAGGTCTGAACCTTGAACAACACTCCAAACATCTCAGAGTAAAGTCCAGCCACACTGCCCTCCATGATTTTTGTGATAGACATCAGAAAAAAAAATGTATCTGAGGAAATACATTTTTAAAAAGATATAATTTTATATAGAGTAGTTTAGACCAACAATACTTGAATCTGAAGAATATATCTAACATGCTTGCCTGAAATTAGTTTACTATATGTCTAATTTGAAGAGATCATAATATAATAATCTCAGGAAATGAATATAAAAAGCTGTAAAATTAAGAATGCTGGTTGGTGATATGAACATTTTTTTCTCCTGGACTGATGATTTGAGCTAATTTAATTATTATCTCCTTTCTTGAAGCTTGCTCATTTATTCATTCATTTGTTCACCTAGTGAGTCCCTCTGTGAGGAAGGATTTCTAGAAGTTATAGTGTGATAGTGACAAGACAAAAGTCCTAGTATTTGGAGAATTTAATTGGCCGGTGAAGGAAACAGACAACAAAGACATAGTATCTCAAACTGATGTATGTAATATGTATGGAGATTTATAAGGGCAATGTGATAGAGCAGTGCTTCTCAACCTTCCTAATGCAGTTCCCTTTAATACAGGTCCTCCTGTTGTGGTGACCCCAAATCATAAAATTATTTGATTGCTAACTTCGTTACTGCAATTTTGCTACTGTTATGAGCTGTAATGTAAATATCTGATATTCAAATTATCTGACCCATCATGACCCAAAGGAATTGCAACCCATGGGCTTGAGAACTGCTGTGATAGAGACTGAGCAAGGTGCAGCTTTCTGCAGGAGGTCTGGATGTCTTATGAAAGCCAGAGTGAGCTATGCACACACCTAGGGGAATAGTTCAAAACAGGTGTCATACGAGTGCTACCCACTGTAAACGCAAAGTTCTGTCACTTCCTATAAACAGACAGTAATGGAATAGAACAGCTTGAGTTAGGAGCGAGTGCTGAAGAGAAGTTAGGATGGTGGAGCTCTGAATCGGCTTCAAAGGGCCTGGGAACAGACCAATTTAAGCAATTTCAAAAGTAAAACAAACAGAAATGATATAGATATCTCTTATGCACTCTGTTGTCTACATTATTTAAAAGCAGTTGCTTCTTGCTCTGTTTCTTTATTCCTAAAGACATTGTAGTCACTGGAGTTCATACGTGAAATTCTTTGGAAACAAAAGGGAGAGACTGGTGCCATCTGGTGGTGAAACTTGTGAACTTTTATATTATTTTCAAATACCAAAGCATTAAACTTAATGACTATGAAGTTTCCAGTACTGTTAGGTAAAAATAGCTCTCATATGCAGAATAAGCGGTAATAAATTTAGAACCTCTTCAAGAATGATGCATGATGCTGTCCTGTGCCTTGAATAATCTTTTAGTTTAGTCCATCACCAGCTATCTTTGTTTATACATGCAATGCACTTGTATTGAAGACCATAAAATACTTCATGTTCTGTTCTAATTAATCTCATGTATCTCCTTCATTGACTGGGATTGACAGCAGAACTTATAAGGAGAAGAATTTGAGGATAATTATTAGGAGATCACTGTTTATATATATTGGCTTTTCCCCTTGTATGTAATATGTGTTCGAAGTGTAAAGTCTTGAAGTCTCAAAACTACCAACTACATTTTCCATCTTTAAGTTCTTGATTGTGAAGTTTATTTTATTTAGCAACATGCATATGTGAATATGAAGATATATATACACGTATGTGTGTATGTATGATTATATGTTTGTATGCGTATGAGTGTGTGTTTTTCTACATTTACTGTGCAACACCCACTCATACTTACAGCATGCAGGCAAGATTTTAAGTTTTTTGACATAAAGGAAAGCTAAAATTCAAATATATGTATTTACTATCCAGTAAGTAACTCATAGAAATTGTCGACTACTAGTACTTAATGCATGTCCATAGAAGTGAATCTATCTAAACAAGGGACTTGAGAATATATGGGAAATACAAAAATTCCTGCCCCCTAACTCTCCTACTTCTTCAGTTGCTTTGAAATTAATTCTTAATAAATATGAAGTAATCGTTACTTTGTATTCACGAAGTTTCAGTGTTCTCCAGCATATTTTAATCTTAGAATTAAAAGCACTTCTGTAACCTTAAGATTAACCTTGATCAATATTTCATAGAGTATCATTAAAGAGGCTTTTGGGGGAACCCAGGAGAGATACTAATCACAGGGGGCCAGAATGATTCCAGAACATCAAAGTGGTCAGGTGAAGTTAAACTTAGCTCTTTATCAGGTAGTGAAACAGAAGATGACAGAGATTGTGTGCCCTGGCTGAAGATGTAGCAAAGCTTTAAAAAGATGCCTATTAACATACACTTGAAAGGGAGAGCGACCTAAATTAAAGGGACAACTATTAGCCTCTTGAGCTTCTACTAAGCAACCCTCAATGATTAACATTTCCTAACCTGGCAGAGAGGTGTGTAGTGAGTTTCATCATCTCTGTAGATTCCTTGGTCACTCTTTGAAAGTGATTCGCAATTGGCACTGTTGAATGAGCTCATTCAGAATTTGTCAGTAGTTTTTTTTTTTTTTTTGACACATTTGCTACTTTAATAGGCAGGCACATTTTCAAAGTCAATAGTATTGCGGCTTTACGTGGAAAAGCACATTTACGAGTACTTTCTGGGAAACTATACACACTCGCCGACTGGTTAAATCAAATATCAGTCTTCCTGTTGTTGAGTGCTTTTCCCTAAATGGCCTTGCTTCAGCCTGTAGAATCCATTTCTGTCATGTTGTGAAGTCATCAATTCTGTCTCACCAGAAAAGAGTGAGTATTTCTTCCTGAGAGCTTACGTTGAAAAACATTTTTGGAAATTTAACTATGTAGTCTCACAACCTATTACAGACTGACTTTCACCTATACCCTATGAAAATCCATCTCTTTCCCGTGTTCCTTTCAATGTCACAGAGGATTATTTATTGCCCAACACCATTTTGGCTATGAGCCCTGCCTATGTCATCGGCTCTGTTTGGGAATGCTCTGTTAATCCTCTTAATACTCTCCTTTTGTTTTGTTCGCACACCTCTCCTTAATTTCCATGAAATGATTTCACACAAGTCATATGCACAAAAGACAGACGTTTAAGAGAGAACTCCATGGGTTGAAGGACATGTGTGGGTCAGCTTACTGCATGGCAATAAAGGTGAGTGTAAATTAATTGATGAATATCATATTCTGCAGTGACCCCTGGTTATATTCTATTGCCTTTCCCCGGGTAGCCTCCAGATGTGTGCCTTCTCCAACACTACGTTGCCTTTGTCCTCTGTCACTTGTCCTCAGCCCTCACTCTACAAGGCCCCATGGAATTCCAAGTTTCACACTATGTCACTCAAGGAACTTTGTTTCTCAACAGTCTGAAATATTAGCCTCTATTCTTCTTTGAGTGCTGAAGTTATTAAAGTTGATAAAGTCTTCTGTATCACAAGCAAACTTCCTTAAAAGGTAGTTGTTCATAAATTCTCATCATATATTATCAACTAAATCCCAGACACTCTTTTAATTGTAAATATCATGTAGGCCTCTGTAACATTAGTATTTAGTGTAATAATTATCAAAACATTAACCACGAAGATGAAATATGTTGGCAGACAATGGGTATCATTATAATGTAGGGTTTTGAAGCAAAATTTAGAAATATGTTAGCATATTAGTGGAAGGATATAAAGGCTGCAAACTTCACAAAGACTAAACCGGTTATCCTTAGTTAGTTTTAGTTACAAGTCTTACTTCACCCTTAAAACTGCCTTTTCATGATTGATATTTATGTCCTTCATGTAAATGATGGAGCCCACTATTATTTTAACAGGATCATGCATAAATCAGTACTTTTAATTAATATAATATAATGTAAGCACATCATTCCATTGACCCTGTATTTATCTTTGATACTGACATTAATTCTCCAGCTGCATATAGCAAATACACAGTAAATACATCTATTTATCTTTTGATCCTAACAAATGTAGAGGAAATATGTAACAAGTATTATGGAGTAGGCTAATAATGTATGTCAACTTATTTTGGTGTCAGGGAGGAAGAGGATAAAGTGCACATTGTGTGTGTGTGTGTGTGTGTGTGTGTGTGTGTGTGTGTGTGTGTGTGTGTGTTGTACATATATTTGAGTGTGCATGCATGTGTAGGCCAAAAGATAAACTCGGATGAAGGCTGGACTGTCTGGCCAGTGAGCACACAGATCTGCTAGTCTCTGCTACCCTTGAAGTTTGATTATAAACCTGTCACCACACATAGCATTTATTATATGCATTGTGGAAAATAAACTTAGGCCCTCACATTTGTGTAGCAAAGTGCTCTTCCAGCTGAGCCATCTCCCCAGCCTCCTCATTTTCTTTACTGTTGATCCTACCTCTAGAATTTGTTGTGAATTTATTCGGTGATTTTTGCGAGTGCAGTGAGCAATGTTTTGCTGCCATGATATGAGGAACTTGCAAAGATAGAAAACACACTGTGTCACTTTATACTTCCGAGTGCACCCATGGCCAGGACTTAATAAATCTTATATAACTGCTGAAAGGCTCATGGGCCCAGTCTGTTCTAGTTCACACACTACTCCTCCAGGCTGGACCAATGCTGTATCCCTCTGATCCAATGCACCAATTCTGTGTTCACAACATATTCAATATAATTGTTTCAGAGAAAACATATCCATCATATCTGCTTCTTACATTATTTTTATATTATTATTTATTTTCATTTATATTATTTCTATAGATTTTATATACTTACCTCTTAAACTTACAAATTTTGACTCTACTTTGGATGAAATTGAATTAAAAATCCCAGTGCCTTTTAAATCTGAATTGTGTTTGATATCTTAATAACCCCCACCCTGCCTTTCTTCTGTTCATCCGAGTCTTTACCCATTAGTGTAGAGGCATTCCAGTCTCTCACGTTCTGTTGATTCTATCCCAGACTCTTCCTTCAAAGTCCTGTCTTTATCCCTCCATGTCCTTTATTCTTGTGTGATTGTTATCATAGAGGACTGTCCAGTTGTTGTTTCCATAATATCTCATCTTTTAATGGCTAATCTGAATGCTCAGAGGTCTCATCTCATGAGTTTTAACAAAGTTTCTATTCCCTATAATAAGACACGGGAGACAATACTGAGAATTTAATCATCTCTTACTATACTCAGAGTTCTGTTAGTGCTGTATTATTTTACTTTTGCTAAATCATATCCTTTGTTTTACCTGACACATTTAGGCACAATGTAAAGTGAATATATCGCCCCTGTTAAAATCCAGGTGAGTTAATAAATGCTATCTATGCAGAGGAGAGCTTGTTACAGCATTCATAAACAACTGGTAGAAGGCATACATTTGTGAAGTGCCTATTATATTAAAGTATTATGCTTGGTGCTTTGCATGTGGCACCTCATTTAGTCCTCTCCTCAGTCTGAGCCTTTGAAAACTGAAGCACTATCCAGGATATAAAATAGTAAATGGCAAAGCGCAGATTCAAAGATTAACCTTTGGAGTCAATATTTATGCTCTTTCTACCAGTCCACATTACTTCCTTTGAGGGTCTATGAGAGCTTCGTTGCTGACTACCATATATTTTGTCAGCTAAATCAAGGAATATGCATAACAAAAACTTATAAATTGTAAATTATAATTATAAATTATATATAAATTATAATTAACAATTATAAATTGTTCTCTAGGAGTGGTTGTCTTATACCCAGTAGACATTGACTGAATGAAAACTAAAAACTTATATATTACTATAGTTAATGGTATTGGGGAAAAGGGCAGGGGAAAGATATTCATTTTGCATTGTCCTCTCAGTGGCTGTGCAAAACCCACATTTCCTCTATTCTCTGTAAATTCCGAGTTAAAAATAAAATTTATTGGCCAAACAATTTTAATCATCTTGAAGGAAGAATATAGAAAAACATGGTAAGATACAATTGCTTACCATAAAATTAGTCTAAGAAAGATTAAGTATGGCTGCAATGCACTTTAATTGCTTCATTCAAAATTGATGAGAGATTATAGCAAAATAAGAAACTCTTTTGTAATGAGGACTCATTTTTCCACCAAGACTTCACTGTAAGAAATTACCTAGGAAATGACAGTGTTGCATAATGACAAAAAAATGTAGATTCTAAAATCATAGAGCATAGCTTCAAAAGGCAGCCAATGAATACTGATAGAAGATGTATAAGGGATACTGGGGGGCAGCTAAGTAGTTAAGAGTGTTTGTGTCCTTAAAGACAACCAGAATTTAGCTCCCTGTACACACATCAGGTAGCACATAACTGCTTATTATTCTTGTTCTCAGGAATCCAACGCCTTTGCCCTACGTGGACACTTGTACTCAACTTGTACAAACCCACACAGAGACACTCACATATATAATTAAAATAATAAAATAATGAAAATAAAAAAAATCAGTAACAAAATGTATAGCAGATAAAGATAGTGAAACGCTGATTAACGGATACAAAATTACAGTGTGTTAAAAGCAATAAGTTCTGCTATTGTTTGTTGTAGGAGGGTGGCTACAGAGAACATTTACACACTATTTATCTGAAAATATCTAGAAGGATATTGAGTGTCTTCTACATGAATAAGTAATAGACAAGATACTTTTTACCTGCTTTTAAGATTTCTCAGTATATACATGCATTGGAGTATCTCACAGCACCTCTATAAAGTACATTTTGTGTGTGTGTTTTTTAAAGGATTGGTTATTAAAACAAAGAAAAAATAGTTGAGAAAAAGACGAAAGAGGCAAAAGACAGGTTAAGGGTGTGAAGAACTGCCCAGGCCTTGCTTTTATATGTAAAGACTTCTTTACACACGGCACAACCTGACCATGTGAACATAAGGCCTCAAACTTGTGAAAATCCCCCTGGTTTTGCATCCCAATGCTGTTCCACCATGCCACACTAAAAATGTAAATTATATATATATATATTATATATAAATTATATATACAATCAATTTATATATAATTATCTATCTATATCTCTATATCTATATGAGTGCCTTCCCAGTAAACAAGATTTTACATATTATTCCAAGAGATGTTAAAAAAAACTCTCTAAATTTCATAAAGACATCCCACAGTACAGTTTTTAGTGTGTTGACATAAAAAAGTCAAAGATGTAAATAAAATCCAAACCAAACCAAAGCAAGTCAGATTAAAAAATACATATATAAGTCCAAGCTACACCACCAGGGCCTAAGCAGGGCCTGTCTCTGACTGTTACCTACTTTGGGGACCCTATTCCTCCTACTGAATTGCCTTGCCCAGCCTTAACACGATGGAAGGTACCTAGTCTTACTGCAACTTGATATGTCATGTTTGGTTGATATCCATGGAAGGCCTGTATTTTTCTGAATAGAAATGGAGGAGTGGATGGGGGTGGGGCAGAAAAGAGGTGGGGGAAAGGATGGGAGAACAGGAGGGAAGGAAAACTGCAATCATGATGTAAATAATAATAATAATGTATTTTAAAATGTAATTAAATAATTGTATTAAGGTAGGAGATAGTAGAACATGCCTTTAATCCCAGCACTCTGGAGGCAGAGGCAGGTGAATCTCTGTGACTGAAAGGCCAGCCTGGTCTGCAGAGCAATTTCCAGGACAGCCAGGGCTACACAGAGAAATCCTGTTTTTAAAAACCAAAAGGTTATATAAAAAAAAAAGAATTGTATTACAATCAGATGATAATAATCTACCCACTAGCAATGTTTGTAATTGTAGTAGATTTTGTAGTAGATTTTCACAGAGGTCTGATTTATTTGATACAAAATTAAGACATATTCATATTTTCGATCACTGATATTCAGAACCCTGTACAGATTAGCATGGATCACTTCATGACACTACCAATGGGTTAGGTATTTTTACATCAAATTTTAAATATTACATAAACACAGCAAATAAAAGTTATGTACATATAATGTGTCAAGTTAACTGTTAGTATAAAGTTTTCAGATAAAAGAACAAATGTATTTTATTTTAAGGATTGTATCTTTTTCAATTTTATATAGACACATAGTTTCTTAGTATGCACACAAAATTTTTTATCCTGGCACACATTTTAACTTTAGGAATAATGAGACATTCAGAGTCATTTTATAATTTAATGGTTAGAAAAGAATGTCAGTACATGATAAAATGAAAATGAACACACCACAATTTAAATTCTTTGAACACCAATTACATACTAGTACCTTCAGGTGTATTTAGAACCAAGAAATGGGTGTCCCTACTCCCTTTGTTTCCTTATACAATGGTGTTTCCTGAAATGGCTGCAATTGCCTGACAGCCATGAGGTGAAAAGAGACTCCACCTGAAGACACAAGACAACAGACTAAAAATCACTGCAGGCTTGGGAACAGATTAGCCTTCTGAAGCAAAATATCTTGGAAAACTCCAGCATTTGACCCTTCTATTTTGTTATGGGAAGTAATAGTCTTTCTCCTTGTGTAAGTCAAACAATAAGAGACTTCCTCCAATTAGCTCTGTTACTTTTCTTTTGCCACCATAAGACACCATGACCAAAGCAACTTATAGAAGAGAGAGTTTATTGAGGGCTTACAATTTCTGAGGGTGTGTCCATGACCATCATGGCAGGGAGCATGGAAGCAGGCAGGCAGGTATGGCACTGGAGCAGTAGCGGAGAGTTATGTCTTAGTCCCCAAACATGAGGCAGAGAGAGGGCAAATTGGCAATGGCATGGGCTTTTGAAACCCCAAAACTTGCAACCTATTGGTACATCTCCAACAAGGCCACACCATCTTGTCTTTCCCAAATAGTTCCACCACCAGGAGACTCAATGTACAAATATATGAACCTATGCAGCCATTCTCATTTAAACTAACACAGGCTCCATAAAATGTGTCTATTATTAAGGCCATTATTGTTATTCTTAATGCAGAAACATTTATGTTGAAAGCTTTTATTTGGTACATGAATGACTATGAAAATGAAGTATAATGAAGCTTTTAGAAATTGTATCTACTCTTTACTATATATGAATATAATAAAAATAAAACCCATGAGCATAGCAACAATACAAAAGTTTAAACTTTATTTAAGTTATTTATGTTAAAATGCATGTTTTGAAATTACAATAAAAGAACAACATTTTGAAACAGGTGGTAAACAGTGTTGTATTTGAAGTATAGAGGAGTAGGGATCAAAACACATGCCTCTACCTGTAAGAATGATGGGATTAAGATACAGTTGAAGCTGAAATATAACATAAAATATCTTCAGATTACCATGCATTCAAGTTTAAAGTTTTACTCAGAGATATAAGAGTTAAGAAAAGGGTTTTCTTTAGTATGTTCAAGATTATTGTCCAGAATTTAATTTAATATAATCTTTGTAATTATGAAATCTACACTAATATGACATTCTTAATATTTTTGACTCTTCTTTGTTGGTCATGTTTTATCCTATTGTGGCCTTTTTGTGATTGTAAGGTTTTCTGATTGAAGCTTAACTCTGTGTGTTAGTGTTCATCTGGTTTTATAGAGAAGTTGATAAATGAAGGGAGGATAGTCAAGGTAGTTACATGATGATTAATTAGAAATATACTCTAAGACTTAATGTGGAATCACATGTGATCTGAAGACCAGTTGGATAGGAACCATAAAGTGTCTTTGCACAGGTTTCTTCGGGGAGGGCAGAGGGAAGCATCATTTAGCTTTTGTCTTTTTTTTTTTTTTTTTTTTGAGATCTCAGACATTATCTTGTTGCAACTGCAATGCATTCTCTAGCTCCAGACCTTAAAGTCTTGAGTTAGACTTGAGGACTACAATCCTCAAGAAGCAGGAATCTTGTAGTTTGCTTGCCACAAATATTTATTTTGAAATCAAAATAACTTAAAAATTGTGCATCATCATGTAACCCTGGTTAGGAGATACGTTGCTATCACTAAGAGTCTTGGTATTTCAAGGTAATCCCTTCTACAGTGTGTAGTCTGCCCCTTCCAGACCCACACAGAAGTACAGAGAATATTGATATTTCACGTTAGTGCTGAGTCAGTTCTCCAAAATGTATCAGCCTCTACAGAGGAGTCCATTTTTAACCTTTCAGCTTTTAAAAGAATTTTCCAAATTCTTTAGTTCTCAAATTTGCATGTATAATCAATGTTTATCAAATGTCTATTGCTTTCAAATGGGTCAGATGGAATCCAGAATATAAATGGGATGTTAGGATTGGCCCTGTCTGAAGCCTAAGAGTGTGGAAGCAGATTATTTTAGTGGAGCTATCTTTTAGAAGACAATTTATACTTTGCTTTTTACCAAGATAGGTGAGAAGTTGTTCAAATATGTCAGCAACCCTTCACTTTCTCAAATGCTTTTGTGTTCACTGATGGAGTAATTGAATATTAAAATCCCTGTTTGTGTATATAAAAGACTCATTATGCCTCACTGGATGGTCCTCCAGAGAAATTGGTCCAATTGCTTCCATATGTGAAAATGTAGGCTCTAAAGGCAAAGCCAAATCTCAGTAGACACATCTTGTCACTTTATATTAAGAGAAACACCCAACTTTCATCTAAATCACAATTAAAGTTTAAAAATGCATGCCTGACATCTGGGGCTACTTTTCGCAAGGATGTCTGTAATTGCTGTCTACTAATGATGGAGAGGCAGGGATGAAACCATGACATAACGTTTATAGGGAAGCCAACACATGGAAGTTCACTTATTGATTTGAATGATTAGTATTTGAGCTGACATGGAGAGCATTTGAATTCTCCCAACCATGAAACGTGTGTGCTAAAGAACAATTAGCCACAACTAACAAGTGAATAGTCTCTTCAATTTAAAAATTAGGCATGGTTTGTTGTCTGAGTGGGTCAAGCTTAAATTCCATCTTAAATATTAGATGAATAAATACTTTCCTATACCTCTCTGATATGATGAGCAACAAACGCAATCATGTATTTACAAAATTAAATAATCGTATACTTTTAAACTAGCTTGAGGGAAGTCCCTCAAATATGTGGCATCTATTCTATCAAAAACCTTCAAATATTGGTTGTCATTCATTCCTATGTTTTGCAGCTATTGAAAAAGCCTCTAAAGTCAATAGATTCTAATATCAAAATACAGACAATTAAATGTTCTTTTCTGACTTTCTTCAAGTCCTATTAACTAGCTGATAAAAGGTTCACCTCAGTTTGTGAAACAAGGATTCCCTCTAACCTTGATACAATATCAAGTTACTATATCTGTACACACAGATAACATATATCAAGACATATTTATTCATTATAAATCTAGAAACACTTCAATTAAAATTTGAATAATCAACTTTTTGCCATGATTAATTGCCATCGTCCATCTCATCTTTTTTGTTTACTTGTTTACACACGTTTTTATTTCAGTTCCTCTGATCTCCAGCACCATTTTCACTTTATCTCTTTCCTGCCTCTCCCTAAATTTCTTATGGGAAATGCCGTTTTTGGTTATGTTGAACCTGGGATTGATTTGGATCCAATCCTTGTGCTCTTTATCAATCCCTGTGTCATTGTGGCTCAAGGTCCCATCATAGAGAGATATAGATGCCTTTCTGACATCTCACTAGTGGTGTTTAGGCTTCCAATGCCAATCTGCCCTTTCTCCAGGCAGATGTTTCTCCCTGTCTGCTCTCTATGCAGCATTACCAGGAATCATGGTCCTTAACTGTCTTCCCACATCTGAGACCTTTCAGTGCTTTTCTCTCAATGAGATATTTCTTTACTTTCTTGAAACAAAGTGGGGATTTCTTATGTTGGAGAAAGGCTTTGGCTTGACCTTTTTCCTACCTTCCAGCCACTCTAGATTCTTTTCTTTTTAGTTCTTTCTGCCCTTGATTTAAAAGGAGTTTCCCTCTCTACCATTAGTTTATTAGCATCCACTAGAAAACTCTGTTGTTTGCTTTGTTTTTTTTTTACTCTTTTTTGGGGCCTGCCACCCAGCTCCCAAATGAATCATACATGGAGGCTTATTCTTAATTATAAATGATTGGCATTAGCTTGGCTTGATGCTTGCCAGCTTTTCTTAACTTTAAATTATCTTGTCTATCTTTTGCCTCTGGGATTTTCCTTTTCTATTCCTGTATATCCTTCATTGTTTCTTATTCCGTGACTTGCTGTGTAGCTGGGTGGCTGGACCCTGGAGTCCCCCTCCTTCTCCGGATCCTTCCTTCTTCTTCTCTTCTTCTCCAGATTTCTCCTTCTACATGTTTTCTCTGTCTACCAGCCCCACCCACCCTTTCTCCTGTCTTGCTATTGGCTATTCAGTTCTTTATTAGACCATGGGTTGTTTTAGACAGGCACAGTAATACAACTTCAGAGTTAAAAAATGCAACATCAACAAAAGTAACACACCTTAAAACAATATTCTATAACAAAACTCAAATGATGTTCTTCCTATTCCCATGCTTACTCCTCAATAATTTTGAAAATGATGGTCAGAGGCCCCTAAACATGTGTGTTAGTAGGTGATACAGGGAATGTAAGTGAGATTCATGTGGTTTTGTACTACACCAGGGGTTTTTAAATGTGGGTCTTGATCCCTTTGGAGGTTGTGCAACCCTTTCACAGGGATTGCCTTAAGACCATGGGAAAACACAGATCTTTACATTACAATTATTGACAATAGCAAAATTACAGTTATGAAGTACCAACGAAAATAATTTTATGGTCGGGGGGGGGGCACCACAACATGAGGAACTGTATTAAGGGGCTGTAGTACCAGGAAGGTTGAGAACCACTGCCCTAGGTAACACTGAATTCACAAACTAAATCCATTTTCTTGGCTGTCATACGCCAAGTCACCCCCATTTTTCTTGATAGCTGTTTAAGTTACAGGCTTTTTTACATCCACATTTAATTCCAAATATTAACTCTTAAATCACACATTACCCTTTATTAAAAATATATTTTCAAATGTCAGGGTCTATTGACACAGATTATCAGTTTGTGCCTCCAGGTGTGCCGGAAGACAAGATGGTGATTGTGTACATTTTTAAACAGTGTGTGGAGCCTTTCTTCATGGGACTTCTATTCAATATGGAGTTACACACAACTCACAGCTAAATAATTTCAATCTGTGCATAGGCTGAAAGCTGCTATCATATAGGCATAAAATAATCCAGGGAAGACCCTACTGTTCTCACTATCAAGACAAATTTGTTTTGTTTTTTATTTAAGGCCTGTGTTTATTCCCTTATTCTCAAAACCTCCTTCCTCTGACATTGTGGAAAGCGGCACTTGGATTGTTCTTACACAGAACTAACCAATATATTTCTCGATGGGGTGTGGAAATCAGACAGCAGTGCATTTGTTCTTTGGGAAAAAACTATTCACTTTCATAATTTTAATTTAGACCTCTAAGAGTGACTTTAGAATATATTTCTCCAAGGACTATTTATTTCCCCAAATATCTGCTCAATATTTCACTTGAAGCTTTTCAATTGTTCCAAACTAATATGAATTATAAACTTTAATTACATTATGTTGAAACCCTATCTATTTACCAGGTTTATAATCTGTCTTATGTCAATAAAGATCCTTTATTCCTGTGTACATTGGAAACACATCTCAAATTTTTGATAATTTCTTTTTTTTTTTTTTTTTTTTTGGTTTTTTTGAGACAGGGTTTCTCTGTGTAGCTTTGCGCCTGTCCTGGAACTCACTTGGTAGCCCAGGCTGGCCTCAAACTCACAGAGATCTGCCTGGCTCTGCCTCCCGAGTGCTGGGATTAAAGGCGTGCGCCACCACCACCCGGCGATAATTTCTTTTTAAAAATAACTAACATTGGTTTCTTTCAATATTCTGAACATTTGTCTTTCTAAGGTATTTAGTTTACAGGTAGGGTATTCCTGTGACATTTTATGGGCTTCTGTGCTGATGAGAAAACCCTTTACATTCAATGATAATGGACATTTTTATCTCATCTAAACACTGGTTTAAAAAATGCAATAGTTCTAAGTCTCCTAAGAAAAACAGTCAACCTCAGCAGGCATGGTGAACCCACGTCTGTAATCCCAAGATTCTGGAGCAGAAGCAGGGGATCCCTTCAGGATTAAATACAGTCTGATCTATACAGTGATTGTCAGGTCATCCAGGCCTATGTAAACAAAACCCAGTTTCAAGCGAAGAAACACACACACAAAATGGTGACTCATTTGCTAAGACTTCACAATTTTTATATTTGTTATCATAATTTACATGCACACTAAACTAAGAATTTGAGCAAAATCGTAAATTGGTTCATAAATGCAGTGCAGCTCAGAACTGAAAGAATCTCCGAGAATTACATTCAGCAATGTGAGCTGTAAATGTAGACATGCCAGACACAGCATCCGATTGGTTATAGAACAGCACTTGCCTTATTTAGATATGGTCAGCTGTTTGCTGGCTACAGAGCAACTTTTGCAACTATCAACAGCCTAGACCTTTATAAAATACTTGTTCCTAAGTTACATTCCAACTGTTGACGAAGACATAGTTTTGATCTCATTACACGGGAATGGGAAGACAGGCCCTGAAGACAGACTCAGGTCTGTGTCTCCTGCTTATTTAGTCCAACATTTTTTCCTTCATTAACAATGGCCAAGACTCTTTGTCCCAGCTAGTTGATCCATATTTCAGAGAGACTATATGATCACTCATTTACATCTTCCTTTCCCTTGACCCCTTTGAGAACCTTTACCTTGTATCAACATCAAATCTGACTTACACAGCTTGTTTCTTTATAATAGCCAATCTCTGAAGCCCATCTTTTGTGATACACTTCCAATGCAACAGTAGGTAGAACTAATTATTTTATTCAAAAAATAGAACGCCAATAAGCTTTAGCGTGGTAAATAGTGAGGAAAGAGTGATAGACCATAGCATGTTCTTTTCAGGCCAAGTAAAATTATGCGTTGTTTATTCCCTAATTCTTCTGCTCATTTGGAGGATGAAGGAGAGTATGAAGTGCTTGTATCTCCGATTTCTTCTGCGGAACGCTTGGCTTACACCTCTTTGTTCCTTCTCTTTGGAACTGATTCCACTGAGCACTGCAGCACATCTGCATTTTATTAATCTTGAGATGGTTACAAGAGGCTCAGTTTCTCTTTGAATTTGATTATCTATTTCACATTTTTTTTTTTTTTTTTTGGCATCTTCAGAACCGCAGAGTTAAAAAGGAGACTTTAGCCAGTCTGAGCAATTTGTAAGGATAATTGCTTCTCAGTTGGGATGTCAGACATCTAACACTGATTCTTTTCACTGCCTTGCCTTTTTATCAACTTTCGTTTATTCGTGAAAGAAATTTTACCAAGTTTGCTCAGGGGCACAAATTGTGCTAGAGACTTGAGGATGCAGGTAACAATAAATCGTGTTTCCTTTGGATTTCTTTCAACCATCTTCACTACTTGGTAGTTTCATAAAAATTAAAATTCTGTTGGTTTATAACCTATCCTTCCTTCTTTCTTCCCTTCCTTCCTTCCTTCCTTCCTTCCTTCCTTCCTTCCTTCCTTCCTTCCTTCCTTCCTTCCCTCCCTCCCCCCCCCCCCTCCCTCCCTCCCTCTCTCTCTCTCTCTCTCTCTCTCTCTCTCTCTCTCTCTCTCTCTCTCTCTCTCTCTTTCTCTTTCTTCCAAGACAGGGTCTTTCTGTGGAGCCCTAGCTGTCCTGCAACTCACTCTGTAGATAGGGCTGCCCTGGAATTCAGAGATCTGCCCACCTCTGTCTCCCAAGTGCTGGGATTAAAAGCATGCATCACTGCCCTGCTTGGTTTATAACTTCCCTAAAAGGAGTAATGAGAAAAGAGTACAGTCTTCTGTTTTCTCTAAAGGCAAAAAGCAAGGTGATGATAGTCATGCATGCTGGTTACTAATGAGAACAAAGAGACTCTTTTTTTTATTTAAGTTAAATTTATTCATTTGTTTTAAATCCCGACCACAGTTTTCCTTCCCTCCTCTCCTCCCATTCCTGCTCCCACCTCCCTTCTGCCCCCTCTCCCCTCTTCAATTCACTTGTCCTCTGTTTCTGTTCAAAAATAGACACACCTCTCATGGGTGTCAACAAAGCATAGCATATCAAGTTGAGGTAGGATTAAGCTCCTTCCCTTGTATAAAGGCTTGGTGAGGCAACCCAGTATATGATTAATAGGTTTCCAAAAGCCTGCCCAAGCATCAAAAAGAGTCCCTGCTCCCACAGCCAGGAGTCCTACAGGTAGACCATGCTATACAACTGTCACACAAACATAGAGGCCTAGGTCAGTCCCATGCAGGCTCCTTAGCTGTCGGTCCAGTGTCTGTGAGCTCCTTTAGATCACATTGTTCTAACACACAAGTATATGAGAAAACCACTTTTTACCCCATGTATAAGCTGAAAGTATTTGAGGGTCTCTGCCAATAGAAGCTCATTTATTGCTTACCATTGAAAATTACTTGGAAAAGTCATTGAAAGATCAGAAATCCTGTAATATATGTATATATTCTCATTTATATATGACAAATTGGCATCTTTTTAAAAAAGAAACTCTTGACTTTATTGTTCCTTTTTTTTTTTTTTTACTTTGTTGTTCTTAATGAAACAAAATCAACTGGTGTGATGTCTCAGAGGATAGAAGTGCTTACTCCCCAGGCTGGGAACCTGAGTTCGATCCCTGGGTACATATGATGGAGGAAGAGAACTGACTCCCACAAGTAGTTCTCTTAGCTCTTGATACAGGCCATAGCACATGTATGGCCATACACACACTCCTCCACACATACACACACATAAAACCACACAGACAACTAACTAAATAATTAAAATTTAAAAATGTAATGACATTTTTAAATAATCCAAATCAACCCCAACATCCAAGCTAAGAAAACAAATCAGGCACATGGGAATGCAATGTTTTCCCAAACAGTATGCAATTTTTATTTACAAACTCCGAGGAGAATTTAAATTTCTAGTTAGTTAAAACACTATTTGAAAAGCTTATGTACTTCCTAAGAAAACTGGTGTAACTTGCAAGGTCAGAACTCATGCAATTAAAATATTGTAAAAGAAAATGAAATAATTATTATATTATTAAGTTTCAATGGTTAAAAAAATAATTCGCCATCAAAGCAACATGTGGGTAAATCTTTCAAATATTCTTATCTATGTAGATAGTGATTTTACAAAATTGCAGTGGAGTTTAGAATGGGACCTTAGTGATTAGCTGGAACTGTGTCTTTGCTTCAGGCAATATGTCTAAATGAACAACCCTCTAAGACAGCTACTCCTCTATTTGTGCCCAGAGGACAGTGCTGTCTATATTTCTTACACAGTCATGCTCTGTTTTGTTACTCTCATGGCATCTGGCTTTTTTTTTTCTTTATCTCAATGGAATTTTATCCTCCCCTTAGATATGTGAAGTGTTTTAAAGATCAGAAATCTGAATGATCTGTGGCTCATTCTTAACTTCCTATTTAATTGCAAAACTTTGTTTGATTCTTTAAATACAGCTAATTTTACATTTTAATTGGTTAAAAAAAATGCACCACTCCCACACATTCTATTCAGAGAGCAAGATGATGGGCACATGCAGAGGGCTCTGACTTACGCTCTCAAATCAACTGTCTTCCTGTGCTAGCTTGTCTCCAGCACTGCTAGGAACTGCTGAAGCTGTCTCCACAATCTATGAGTAGGTTTTGTAACTTAATGTTTAATTGGAGCATCAAAGTTCTTTTTCTTCCCCTCAAGTTGATTTTAGGATGATTTACAGTGACAAAACTACAATTCTGGTTTCTTAAAGGTTCCTAGAACAAACAAAAGGAACTACTTTAACAGACATCAAGCATACCTTTTCCCCCTCAACTGTTTACTGTTAACCCAATCAGAGCTGTTTAGATTAGAAACCATGCAATAATGAGATGAAGATTCTCTGGGGGAAAAAAAAAAAAGAAGAGTTGTGGCTCAATTGCATTGTCTTTTGTAAATAGTGCTGCCAGTTTACTTAGATTTTTTAAAAATCTTTAGCAAGAACAGATTATTTTGATAAATTATTCATATTTCTGTACTTTGCACCATCTTACAAGTTGCGTATCTGGCAGCAACGTGGGCCGTTCATTCAGACTTCAGTATCCTTGGTCAGACCAAGTGGCCAAAGGCTACTTCATTATTAATTTCATCTCAATAGGGTGATGATCATACTAAAATGAAGCATTATCCCAGAAATATGCTTTCCTGGAACAATAACTACAAGAGGCTTAACCTAAGAACTTGTAAGCACATAACTTCTTAGTTAATTTTTAGTCTTTCTCTATTTGGGTAGTATCTATGTCTAAGAACATAGCTCAGTTTTATAAGAAGATATGAGAATATGGTTTTATAAGAATAGAGAACAATAATTCAGACTTTGATTGAGCAGCTCATTGGCATTTAGGATAAATTGTTATCAGCTTCTAGTATCTTATTTTAAAAAGATGTGTAACTCTTGGAGGGTTTGAAAGGTGTTATATTGCTGGTCCATATTTAACTGTTGAATTGATGACTATGGACTTCTCTCACAGTTTATGTAAAAGACACTGCAATTCTATCTTTATTTCCTGCCCCAACATTTAATTATTTTATTAGGGCAAGGTTGAACATGTTTTGTAAGTTCTTTCACTTGCAAGCATGAGCAGTGAGGAGCCTGTATCCACACCAGTCACTCCCGTGGTCTGGTCACAATATGCTACCACATGCCACCACAAGGATGACAAGTCACCTTTCATTCCGGCAAGAGGCAAAGCTTCAGTCATAGTACTATCAGGTGGTGCTTCCTCCTGTAGGTGCCTAACCCCCCATATCCCAGACTTCCATCCTCAGTTTCTTCAGTAGTCTCTCTTGGAAAAGTAATCATGATACATTGCTTTCTCAGAAGGATACTAGTAATCTAAGCACCATTCTGGAGCCTTGGAGCACTCTACCTATCATAAGAGGTGCATGCCCCCAGTAGAGTCAGGGAAGATATATAGCTGAGGATACTGATTTTTTCAGAATTATTCTTCTGCCTCCCTCAGTAGCTGTGTTGGCTTCTCCATATTCTCTTTCTTATGTTCTTTAAACTGGGCTCTCAACAGACATGTAAAGCCCCAGTATTTGTCCCTGTAGATACACCATGATTGGAGGTGGAGCAGCATGCAATGAAAAGTTGCAATACCTCCTGCTGATGAATCACGTCAGAGGGAGGAACACAGAAGACCATAAAGACTCACCTTCAGCAAGCTTCTGTATTTAGTTCTCATACTTAACCTAAATATCTTGTGTACTGCAAAACCCACAAGAGGTTAATTTTGAACTTTCTTTTTCTTGAAAATCAGTCAGAGGAATTTGATTCATGATTTGCCTAATGAAGAACTGTTTTCTTCTTGTTCTAGTGAGATATTAATAGTTCCACTTGTACCACTGTTGTCTGGTCCCAATATTATCTATTGAAAATGAAGTTCTGAAGTTTAAAATGAAAAGACTGGAGCAAGCGAGTTAGGATGCACATTTTTATATCTATCTGGTCAGTTGAACTTCTTCACTATTATCATTAGATTTTTCTGTGCAATTTCTTTTGGGTTTATTAGAGATAATTTTATCAGTAGTTCTCTAGGTGCTAGAGTTATGGAGATGAGTAAGCAACAATTAGTAACCTTAGGGGATGTGAAGACTAGTGAGAAGAAAGAATTGTGTAAGTAATTTAATGTATGACTACTCAGAGACTGAAATCTTCCCTGCCATGCCCAGTGGACTGGGATTAAGGAATAACAAATGTGCAGACCACAGTATCAGTACTAATTTCCTGCCTTAGCACATGCTTCTACTCATTGCATTTCCCTCGTCAGGTTGTTCCTTTGTTTAATGGATTCTTTATTATTTATTTTATTGTCATTTGCTGAATTGAAGGATCTAATACATTATTCAAGTATTTCTCTCTCATTACCATTTTCGAAACAGTAATTCATCTCTCCTCTTTTACTCTGAAAAATAGCTGTAATAAATGCAGTGATATTTTTTCAGATGTGGAGGAAACCTTGAAACAAATTTTCAGATGCAAACATGTTTCTCAAATAATCCTATTGTCCAATAGCCAGAGGCACACACTGAGGGTTCTATTGTAGAAACTTGTGTGCTGCTTGCAATTATCTGAAATTTATATCTAACACTAATTGAAGTCAAAATACAAATGGGGACCCATAAATGAAAAGCTTGTGACAGTAAACTAGTATTTCAATCGGTAGCAAAAAGTGTTTCTTTAATTAAATTCATAGTGTCTTAATTTTTTTAAAAAATTCTGTTAAATCAAGCTTTTCCATGGCTACAGATTCAAGAGGTTGAAATATTTGGCTTAAGCAATTCATGACAATTTATTTGTCTTAGTATGTTTTGGGATATTTAGAATAGTGACTTGTTTGATAATTTCCTATTAAAGCACAGTAAAGGAATTATGTTGACATTTTAATATGGGACAATACTTTTGTTACAATTCAAATTTTAACCCCTCCCATTGTTTTATGGTACTGGATAGATTAAATACAGGGGCTATACATACCAGGTCATAATTTTATGGTGTAAATATTAATTATCAATTCCAGGACTATTACAATATTTGAATGACATTCTGATCATTCATTTTTATTTAAAATTATATCCTTTGATGCAAAGATATGCATATAAAATTATCAAATAAAGGCTAATAACAAGGTAGAAAATTAATTGGAAATTTTTCATTGGGTTACATTGATTGGGGTAATACAGAGGAAAATACTTGCTACCACTTGGGAACTTTTCAGTGATTGTCAGGAATATGTATCTCATTATATTAATTTTGTTATTTCTACATTTGTTTGGAATTCTCTTTAGTATAGTGTTAGTTTCTTTTCTTTGGCAGAAATCAAAAAGGAGGCAGAGCACGTACCTTTGTTGGAAATCTGCCTGGATTTAATGTGCGTTTACTTGTGTAAGTTTTGGTGTGGTGTTCTTCTGCTGTATATTCATGGTCTCAGGGTTGAGTCTCCTCTTTAAACATGAAAACAGTTCTCTTGAGAACAGGAGTGCTGTGTCCAAGCAGATGTCAGAGCTGATCATCTCAGCATGTGTCCTCTATAGCTCTGAGGCTGCTGCTGTTGCTGAGTGGACGCACATTGGCAGAGTTGTTGAAAAGGCGTTTGGTTTTATGCTATTAGCTTTTCCTGACATGCAGTTCATGTAAGAGGCTGTGATTTAGCACACATTAACTCAAGAGCTTGAGCTCAGAGAAGGACTACATAGAATTATGAGAAATTCAAGCTACTGTTATGACCCTGAGATTTGCCTCAGTTGAAATTGCCCTTTTACAGGTAGACATTACAGACTATCCCTTTAGAAATGAATTTTGGGGGCTATAATGATGGCTCACCAAACTTTTAAAAGCACTTGATGTTCACACAGAGAGCCCAGTCAGATTCTAGCATCCACGTGATAACTCACATCTATATGTAATTCCAATTCCAAGGGACTGAACACCCTCTTCTGGCCTCAGAGAGCATCAGGCATTCATGTAGTACACATAGCTACATGCATGCAAAACACTCATATGCATGAAGTAAAATAATTAAATACAAAAATAAATGAACTTTCATCCAGTAACGGTATTAGCAATAAATCAGTGTGCATTAATAAACCAATGTGCTTTTCGGGTGAAGGGACAGATGCAGGCAAATCTCAGAGAGGAAACCGGAGCAGAGCAGAAAGAGGAGCCGATGGAAAATGAGTCCTAAAATATGCTCATCCACGTATAACTGACCTTGCAGAGGGAGAGGTCATTCAAGTGAGTCCTGAGCAGTCAGAAGCCAGATTTTGAATAAAGAACTATAATAATAATAAATAATAATCATAGCTAAAACTATAGGTACTCCTTTCATATAAATAACTGAAGAATTAGTACTTTTGTTATGGTGGTTATGACAAAATGAAAAATTATCTCTACAAGAAAAGACAAAATATTTTTGTTTGTCACAGGACATGTAAATATTATGATTATGATTACGATTTTGTTGTGGGGGATATATATGGTGAGAGAGAGAGGAAGGAAGAAGAGTATTTGTATATGTACATGTGTGTTCATATGTGTATATGCATTTGTGTGTACCTGTGTGTGGAGGACATTTCAAGTGTCAATTCATAGCAACACAGTTCACCAGTTACTTTTAAAACAAGTTCTCTGATTGTCTTGGAATGTGCCATGAAGACTAGACTTGCTGGACGGTAAGCTCCATGGATCTGACTGTATCTTTCAGTGTTACACTTGTGTGTGTCCCCTTAGTGTTATAGTTAGAAGTGCTTACCAACATGCCCAGCTATTGTCTGTGTAATTTCAGGATCAAATTTAGGTCCCCATGCATTGCAGGCAAGCACTTTGAGCTACTGAGCCGTGCACATAACCAAGCTTATTCTTCTTTGTCAAAGTATTCTGATGTGGAATTGTTTCTTGTTAATAGTATTTTTATTTATTCTTGAAAATTTTTATATGTGTTTACAATATATGTCAATTATATTTGTCCCTGCAACCTAACTTCAGCTCTAGTGTGGGCCTCCAAGACAACATTGCTCCCTCCCAACTTCATATTCAATTTGTTTGGTTTCAAAGATAAATTTTTATTATTTTTAGTGTGTGTGTGTGTGTGTGTGTGTGTGTGTGTGTGTGTGTGTGTGTGTGTGTATGTGTATGTCTGTCTGTGTGTGGTCATGGGCATTTTAGTGTAATTGCCCTCAGAACCCAGAGGCTACAGATCACTGGGGAACTAGAGCTCTGTTTAGGTACTGGGAACAGAACTCAAGTTCCCTGGAAGAGCAATGCATGACAATGTACTCAGTGGAAGCTGAGAGAGGGAGAGTCAGGGATAAGGCACAGGATAAGATCTTCAATTCCAAGTCGTCATCCCTGCACATGTGGGAATAACAAAATTACTAAATAAAGTTGGGATGTGTGTGTGTCTAACAATAATAGTTAAATCTGAAAATGCCATGAATTTGAGAGGGGATTGGTGTAAGAGGAGTTGGTGAGGGACAGGGCAGAGTGGAAATATTGTAAATACAATATTCAAGAATTAAATTCTCAAAATAAATTTCTTTTAAATTTTTCTCATTCTTTTATAGATTGTTCTGAATCATTTATTTGCGGTAACTCTCTCTTTTGTCTTTGTTTTCCTTTTAGAGCCAGGCAAATCTCCTGAAGCCAAACAAACAACTGCAAAAGTCACAGCACAAGGTAGGTAATCAGCACTTTCAAAAATACTTTTTCCTCTCTTCAGACCATTGCATTTTATTGACAAAGCAAAAGCAGTTTATTGCAGAAGAGCGCCATCTGCTGGTTGCTCTTCTGCAATAAACAAACTGTTGCATGTTTTTTAAAAAAATGAAAATAGATTTTTTTCATACATTATATTCTGATTATGGTTTCACCTCTTCAAGTCTCCCAAGACCCTCCTCCACCTCCCTACCCACCTAAATACACATCTTTTCTTACTTTGTTTCCTTAGGAAACAAACAGACATCTAAGAAATAGAAAAAATATATATAAAATAAAACAAGTATACCGAAATGGAACAAAACAAACAAACAGCAAAATAGAGTCGCCTAAAAAGTACAACCACCACAGATATAGACATAGAGATATACACATTGGAACACATATAAATCCCCTAACAACACAAAATCAGAAACCATAATATATAAGCAGAAGACCTGTTAGAAAAAAGAAAAAAAGAAAAAAAAATGCATAGCCAAAGAATTGTGGGACAAAAGCACTTCTAGAGATATCTCTGAATTTATTTTGTGATGGCCATCTACCGCTGGGAATAGGGTCTGACCCTAAGTGTGGTTTGTGTACTCCCTGAGACTCTGTTACAGAAAACTAAATTTTTATTTGTGAGTAGTTACACATTGGAGATAGCTTCTGGGTTAGGGATGGGGGCTTATCTCCAGTTCCTCTCTCATCACTAGGAGCCCATCAGGACCAATCCTGTCTAGGCTCTGTGCATGCTGCCATAGTCTCTGTACTTCATATGTTCATTGATCTCACTGTGTTTCCTTGGTGTTGGCCTTGTTTCCTTGGTGTCCTCTATCTCCTCTCTCTGTCACGTTTTTCACCTCCTCTTCTGCAGTGTTCCCTGAGTTTTGTGGGGTGGTGGTGGGGTTACTGGACACATCCCATTTATGACTGAGTGTTCCAAGGTCTCTCCTGCTCTGCACATTGTCCAGCTGTGGGTCTCTGTATTTATTTCCATCTACTGAAAGAGAAAGCATCTGTAATGAGGGCTGAGCAAGTCACTGATCTATGACTATGGCAAGATGCTGTAAGGGGTCATTTTGTGGACATGTTCTTTAGCAAAAAAGTATCATGTAGTTTTCTCCTAGATCCCTGGTTTGTCTAGTCTCAGATTCTTGGCAACCTAAGTAGTGTCAAGGATGATGGGTTCTATCTCATGGGTTAGCCTTAAATCAAATCAAATATTGATTAGTTACTCTATCAAGATTTGTGCCATCATTGCTCCAGAAAATCTTGTATTCAGGTCACAAGTGTACGTTGTAGAATATTATTTTAAGATGCGTTACATTTGTGTATGCTGTGGAAAGTTTGCTTAATGATGCAAAGATGTTTTACCTTCTTTTATGTTGCGTTTGTTTAACTCTGTGAAGCTGTGTTACTGTGCCTGTCTAAAATACCTGATTGAACTAATAAAGAACTGAATGGCAAATAGTGAGGCAGGAAAGAGAAATAGTTGGGGCTGGCAGGCAGAGACAATAAATAGAAGGAGAAAAAGAGAGAACAAAGATAGAGGAGGAAGAGAAGTAAGAGGAAGACATCAGGGGCCAGCCACCCAGCTACACAGCAAGCCACAGAGTAAGAAGTAAAGAAAGATATTATTAAATAGAGAAATATAAAAGCACAGAGGCAAAAGGTAGACAGACTAATTTAAGTTAAGAAAAGCTGGCTAAAAATAAGCCAAGCTAAGGCATAGTGTTTATAAAAGAGAACAAGCGTCCATGTGATTTATTTGGGAGCTGGGTGACAAGCTCCCCAAAGAGTAAAGATTAAAAAACAAAAACAAAAACAAAGCAAACATGAACAACAACAAAAAACCCAAATACAATTGTAGATTGTAGCTAGGTTATTTCTACTTTGGTGGCTTGTAGAGTATCTACTGGTACCATGAACCCTAGGCATTAAGGCAAGTATTTCTTTAGTCATTTCAGCAAGTCTTATTGAGAATGATGCTGAATTTATATACCTGAAGAATAACAATCAGTGCATTGCCTCCTAGCGTCATTCAAGATGCCTTGATACATATTTCTAAAAATAAACTTCAAATAAATACATAAAAATACACAGATTAACTATTACCATGAGAGTTTCTAATAGGCTGGCTATATTGGTTGCATTTTATGATTTGTTTCATATTAGAAGAGTCTGTTGGAATGTTAGAAAATCCATATTATTATCTAAAGGCTCACATTGCAAATGCTGGCTTCCAGATATACTACAAAAATAATTACCTCAACTTCGTGAACCATGCAAGAAAATTAGTTCCTTCTCTCACTGATACCCTTAGGGCTTAAGAAGTAGAAGTGGTGAATTCTCAAATCAGCAGTAATTTGACAAGACACAAAAGAGAGACACAAGTATTATGCCATTGTCACCTATGAAAAGTTTAGAGAGCAGTTTAAGAAAACAATAGGGAAAATATTCATTGGACAGGATCTCCATTTCCTCTCCTGCACTAGATTATTCAGTGCTGCAGAGTTTAGCAATAAAAAGAGATGCATTTAGACAGTGGTATGATTGTTGCTGGATAGAGGGGCCTCACAGCAAACTCATTAGCATACAGTGTGATATGAAATACTACTGAATATATTGCATCTGACCAAAATCTTATTTAAGACCAATTTATGCTAGCATGGTTAAGGGCTATGGAGGCACTTTTTAAGTTTTCTTGCTGATTACAAGTTCAATAAAATTATTTCTTCTTTATGAACGTTTTGATAGGAAATATAATAAATATTATTTGTCAGAAAAACAGAGTGAGTCTACATGAAAATATATATCAGGGTAAAATTCCACAGGCAAATAACTTTTGGTAAAAAGAGTTTCTATTGTGTTTATACATGTGTGTTTGTGTGTGTGTCCATGTGTTCAAGTGTGTTATTTTTCTTGTAAAATTACAAGGATTTTAGGCCTTTCTATATTGTCTGGATACTGATGACCATCCAATGGTTGAAATACAGTTGGAATCAGAAATTAAATTTACTTCAGCCTAATGTTAATGGAGTTGAAAAGGAAGGTTGAAAAGATTATGTGGAAATGCACTTCAAATTTCAGCTCAAGACTATAGGCTCAGTGTTTTTACATTAAATAGCATTTTAGGCAAGGTGACATCTGAAAGTTTGGCTTTCAAATAAAGTATTATTGTTGAGTTATTATTATTATCATTATTATTATTATTATTTCAATAACGTATTATTGTCGAATTTATTGTCGATTGGTAACCTAGAGCCTCATCGTTGTATTGGAGATCCACTTGTTAGGAAGGCAGTTGCCAGTGTTGATGTAGCACAGAGAACAGTGCAGCATCCGATACTGTAAGAGTGTGCTCAGAGAAACGGCAAAGACACACTAAGAAACAGCATGATGGGAATAATCACTCAGCATTGCAGAATTTCCATAGATCATTCCTACAGCAGATAAATAATTAACCATACACAGAACCAGAGAAATAAATGATGTTTTCAAGTAATGCATGAAGGGATAAAGTCTATACACAGTGACAATAGAGTAGACAGCCAATTTGGAAGTGAACCAAGTGAAAAAATGAACCCGAAGTGTGACACAAAGCTAAATTTTATCTGAAAGTCTACTTATGTGACTTTTGCTTTTATTATTAAAACTACAGAATTTGTTTCTAGATTATTTTAGAAAGAATTAATTTGATCTAAGTATATATGTTTGCAAATTCTTGAAGAAACTTAAATTTCAGAGACTTTCTTCTGTGAAGAATTCACAAATGGTATATTTGGTATATTCTTACTACAAATGAAAAATAGACTTGACATCAACATCCAATTCTTCAGAAGCTAAATGTATATATTTTTGTAGAGAATCATTTGCATTTTTGATGAATACAGATATAGTTTATGTTTTTTGACCTTCTAAGAGGAATTGTAATTTATCAGATATAGCAATGTACAAAACTTAGTCGGGCAGTGGTGGCTCACACCTTTAATCCCAGCACTCGGGAGGCAGAGCCAGGTGGATCTCTGTGAGTTCAAGGACAGTCTGGTCTACAGAGTGAGATCCAGGACAGGCACCAAAACTACATGGAGAAACCCTGTCTCAAAAAAACAAAAATAAAAAAAAGTACAAAACTTAAATGAAAAAATAAATTTACATAAAGATAAGCTTATCTTCTTGTTTATTTGACTTTATTTATATATATAAGTCCTATATTAACTCCTTTTATATTGAACATATATATACACATATGCTCTCTATATAGTTACAGCCATACACTTTTGTTTTGTTGGGTTTAGTAGTTCATAGGTGATCACTAAATTTATGACTACCTGGGATGTATTTTCATATTATGTGGTATATCCTAAGAAATGGTCAGTTAATGTTTTAACAATGTTTTCTTTCTATTATTTCAGCAGCAGCTAAAAAAGATGAGAAGAAAGAAGGTAGGTTTTTATGTTTTCTATAAAGTCTCACTGTGCCATTTGCTAGAGCAATTTACCAATGCTCAGAGCGGAATTTGACTGTTCTTCTGCCTACATTCCTATAGGATACTGGACCTATTATGTGCACTCATTTTGCTGAATGTGCTTTTTCTATTTCAGCTCACCAAGGGATGAGCTCCTTTCAAAATAATTTTAGTATGGTTTTTCTCAAGTCAAAAATAAAACATAGTCTGTCCAAATCTTAGTCCTCTGACTCTGTTGGAAACTTGATAAAAAGTTGTATATTTGTGAAATGCAGAACTCATTGTCCTATATTAAGTCCTTTTATATTGAACATACAAAACATCCCTGATTAAATTTCCTTCTTCTGAACTGACTATAAGTTATAGTCAATCCCTTGTATATCATATCCACCCCTGTTTTACATTGGTACAATATCGAGTAAAACATACCTTGTTAAAAAATTACACTGAATGGATTATTCAAGCCAAAGTTTCATTCAAGACTGTTGTAATCAGGGTAAAGCATATTAATAACATGTGTAGAGAACATAACTCCACAGAAATCACAAGACTGGAAGATTGCGTGTGCTGTGGTGAACCAGCTAAAACTTCTAGAGGATACTGAACTGTGGGTGATCAGTGAGATTAGGCCATTTATCTCATAACGGCCACTTTCTGGACTCAGGTTTCTTTTCCCAAGAGTGCTGTCTTTAAAAAAATATAATGATTATAGTCCAGAGTGTTTAGGGGGCTTCATATGTCAAAAAGATTGAGAAGGTATTTACAATGGCAAGAATTCTAAAGTGAAATATCTAAAGAGAGTGAGTACAGAGAGAGAGCAGATGTCTATAGATATGATGAAATCTGGTTATGGTTAGGGAAGCATGGTAGAAGAGCAGACTGATCTAGTTCCCATCATCCTCCTCTGAGAAATATTTATAATGCACTCTCACACAACATTTGCAAAAGGCACCACCACTGCTAATTAATCTAGGCTCATTTTCATGACAAAAATAGCATGTAGATAAAAGAAAACACTAGTCATGCAGAATGCCATCTATAATCTAATTAGTATTCACCTAATCAGAGAATGACAGAAAAAAGCAAGGGTTATATTTTATACTTAATTTCATTAGAATTTTCCCTGATCACAATATCTTGAAGTTCACTTTTGCTTCTGTTAAACAGAAAGCTAAGAGTTAATACACGAAAAAGGAAAGAAAACAAAACAAAACCTTGCTTACTATTTTAGAGGGAAAGAAGCCACAACATTATGATAAAGACCACTTGGACACATCACTGTGTTTGTTATGACATTTCAATCAGTATTAATTCTCCATATAAATGTAGTAAATCTTTTCAACTATTCCTTCAAGTGATACCATGCATGTTCACTTTGGTTGTAAACACTTTGGAAAGTCGTCAAAGATGCCATGAGAACAAAGAGGTAGTAAGTTCTCAGCACAGTTGTATACAGAGTAAAGCCTCAGAAATGTTTGGGGTTTTTTTTTTCCTGTTATAGGACCTCAATAGTAAATCCAATTTATCATTTAATTTGGGTAAAGAAGTAACATTAATAACTATTTTTGAGGTAGTCATACAAACAAATTTAACTGTGATATTTTCCGTGAGTTCATTACGATAAGTTGATTTTTATTTAGAAATTACTATTTAATTCATTAGCACTAAAAACAAAATATTAAGAAAATCATGGCAGGTGAAGCAATAGTCACATTATAATTTCATGTATTAAAGCTGAGTGATCACTGCTCACCCATTGCTATGCATCTAGGACATTTTCTAGTTTTGTTTTTGCCTGGCTGACATACCTCAAATCACTTTTCTTAAGAAATTCTCCAAATCCACCATGTGATACTTAAAATTTCCCATGGAAATTCAACTGTTAAAAAAAAGTAAAACATTCTTCCAGTGAACTCCAAAACTCTACTATATGGTAATCAATGTTGCGATTTTCCACTGGACCCTGACATTTAGTCTTTCATACACTTCGGTCTCATTGACATGTCTTTTACTTCATTCTTCCTAAATAAATTAAAACTGTAATCTAGAGTACAGTCTTCAGCAATGTAGTTGCTGCTTACATGGCCAGTGAGATCTCATAATGGTCTCACCAGTTACTCAGGTCAACCAGGGTGATGACTTCTAAGAAGCAGACATTTTTATAGTGTTCAGTGACTCCTTAGAGTCCCTGAGACCTTTCTAGTCCCTCAACACAAAAACATCGTACTAAAAATATAAATGCATTTTATGTTCTTCTTTTTCTTTCTCACACGAATGTTTACTGGAATTTCCCAGAAGCTAAAGATGTGTGACTGAAACAGACTAAGTGGCTGAGCAGACATACCAATCCAACTGTCATCTAATTAGGCCAGATGTTAACAAGATTCACAGAAACGTAAAATGTATCATCATTCATCTCACTATTTTTGTCAAAAGAATTAAATATGCCGCCATAAAGTGTGTTATTAATGTTCATTGTAACAGACTTATTATTTAAATAATTCATAAGTATGTTTGAAATGTTCTCAGCTTACTTTTTAAAGTTATGAACTTCAATTAAAACATAAATAGAAGCTGTCTGTGGTCCTTAATGATTGTTAGGCATTTAAAGGATCCCGGAAATGAAAATGTTTGAGACTGTAAAAGAAATAAATACCCTGCCTATTGCTGCGGGCCGCAGGAATATATCATAAGAACTCAGCTGGTTATGGCAAAGTCACTACCTGGAGGAATCAAGGAATTCCTCCAGAGGAAGCCAAATCCCAAGGAGTTTTGGGTGTTACTTGGCTTGTTATATATCAGCTGTCTTCTGTTATGAAAATCATGTGTGCCTTCATAGTTTTCCCAATTGATTTTTCCCTAAGAAGGGCTAACAGTGTGGACTGATCACTCTCTGGACATACATATTCCAGGTATTTGGAGAACAGCCTCAGGAAAGGCTTTCTCTGGAATCAGATATCTCCCTTGGCCACTTTCAAGGACTAGCAGTAATAACAGTCCACACGCAAGTCTCCTGGTAAATTCCACAAGGAGAAACCACCTAGGTCAGGTGGACGTTAAGTAATAGCTTTACACAATTCAGCTCGGACCCCTCTTTCTTACAGCCTTACTAACTTTATAGACCGCTAACTCCTTACCTAACCACTTCTAGGAATATTTAGATAACCTCCTGCACTGACAGCTATGCTCAGCCAGAACCCCAGTTCAAGCCTCCCTGTAATTATCATCATTAGCAGCATCCGGCCAGGTCCATCCCCAGATGGAGGAGAGTACTTTATCAGAAATACCTCTGTATTCTCTAAGAACAGACTTAACCATCCAGGCTACCTGTTTGAGAAGGCCTGGCGGATGTGCCAATTAAGCGTTACTTCCTCCTTTCCCAAACCTTACCTCCAGTTCCAGATCTCCCTTTAACTATCACCAGAGGTATCCAGCTGTACACAGGTTGCCTAGCGACTGAGCACACTTTCCCCCACCCTGCAGAAAAACGGCAGATAGCTTGGACAGATAAAAAAGAAGACAGTTTTACTTTCTCCCATTGACCTAGCAACTTACAGATTCTTAACATTTTCTACCAATCACGTTTAAGATTATAGTTGAGCACATAAGAGCCCTCTTCTTAGATATTACCTGAATTCAGCCTTTAGTTAATTCATTTCCCCAATGGTCACTTCCCTTTGGGGTTGCAAATGATAATTACGGTTATTGCCTCCCTATGTGATTCTTATCACCCTTCCATTTGACCCTGGAAGCCTGGTTGTATATACCAGGACTTCCAGGGCACGGAGGATCAGAGAAGAGAAAAGAGAATGGAAGAACTAGACGGGTAAGAACTTGAGAGGAACAAACTGAGATGGGGAAGAACTAGATTGAAGGCTAGAAGAGAGTACTAGAGGAATGAGATGGAAGATGAGGATGAGCCAGTTGGGGAACAACAAGATGGGGAAGAACGAGATGAGGAGAGAGAAGGAGGTGGGAGAAAAGATGATATGGGAAGGAACAAGATGGATGAGAACCTAGAAGGGGCAGAACAAGATGAAGGAATTAAGATAGAACCCAGAGGGGACCGCGGACAAGTGTAAAGAGAAATCAGGCAAAAAAAGACCTAAATATGAGAGTAGAATATAAGCTTGTAACTGACGCAGAATAATAAAGTATATGGACTAAGGAGTTTCGTGTACATAGATTCATTTCTTCTCATCAAAGATTAATTATCAGCTGGTTGTAGATTCTTCCCGGACCCTGGGAGGGGACTATCGAGGGGCTGGACCCCCTTAGTCCCCAATAGCCTATAATACTTATTTATTCTAAAATATTAAAATGCATTAATTAAAAAGTTTAAATCATTAGCTGTCTGAAATACTGAATGACTCTACCATGACTGCAGAATGTACGCTACCCATTCTAACCTGAAATTAAAGTCCTTAAGCTCACTTTCACAAATGTTGTCCATACTTGCTGTCAGGCATACAACCATGTGGCTAACCCAAACCCAACACAAAGACGGAATAATTCCAGGGGTCAGGCATGGGAAGTCCTTTGAGACTGAGACAATATATGACTTCCATAGATATAAAAATTAAAACTAGCTGGGGGTACCTGCCTCACAGTGGCCTTCTCCCACACCAAATTGAGGTGAGGTATTAATGTCAGAAAACACTTCTGCATCACTTCCATAGAAGCCAATTCCACCCTATGGCAATATGTTTTGTGAGCTAATGCTCTCTTCCTAGGATCCATGGCTATGAGACTGAGGTGGGGGTGAGAAAATGTCTTCACAGTCACGTGGGAGAGATGAAGGGACATCGGGGTATTGGTCCCATCAGCTCCTCACTAGCCTTCCATGAGGCTATGTTTCAAGAGGACTATTAGGCATCCTGCTAAGATTCAGTTCAGTGCAGTAGGCACCTTAGCATGCATGGCTAGTTATACAAGGTTACTAGGGCACCATGGTGAGGGTGTCACCCTACATACTCATGCTCTGCCTTCCTGTACTTGATGCAAAGCTGCTCTCGATATTACATATAAAATCCTCTGTCATGCATGACTTTAGTAGTGTGTCATCTGAACAGAGCTTACTGTTCCTTTTCCTCCTACCAAAATGCAATTGTTTTAAGGCTTCGGGTGATTTCTCCTTTCTGTAAGAAGTTTGATCCTCTCACTTCATATCCCTCCTCCTCTTCCTCCGCAAGACTCCCAGAGCTCATCTCAGAGCCATGATAAGGGGTTCATGGTAGAGGAACCCACAGAGACAGCTGATCTGAGCTCATGGGAGCTCATAGACTCTGGACCAACAGTTAGGGAGTCTACATGGGACCGAGCTAGGCCCTCTGCATGTATATGACAGTTGTGTAGCTTGGTCTCTGTGCAAGGTTCCTAGCAGTGAGATCAGGACCTGTCCCTGGATCAGGACCTGTCCCTGGTGCTTAGCTGGCTTTGGGGAACCTGTTCCCCCTTGCTGGATTACCTTGCCCAGCCTTTATGCAGTGGGGAGGAGCTGAATTCCGCCTGAATTTGATGTGTCATGCTTTGTTCAAGTCCATGGGAGGCCTGCCCTTTTCTGAATGGAAGGGGAAGGGGGAAGATTGGAAACAGGAGGGAGGGAATGGGAGGAGAGGAAAGAGGGGAAACTGTGTATGTAAAATAAATGTAAAAACTGTTATTTAAAAATTTTTAAAAAATAATACTAAAAATATTTTTGAGGTTATGAAAATTTTGTTTTTAACCAGTCAGCTGTTAATTTAATCATCTCTACAGTACCAATAATTTATCTTTGCATTTTCAGATTCCAAGAAAACGAAAAAAACTCCAGAAGGTACAAGAAATACTTTAAATACTTTCTGATTTGGGTGTGTGTGAGGGGCTCCTACTTAGTACTTAATGAGCCCTTCAACAGCATTTTACCCCTAAAAGATGCACCTTGAAGAAAAATCTGTATACGGAATAGAAAAAGGGGGAAAGGAAGAGAGCTTGTGCATGGGAGTAAGTAAGAGAGAGATCTTTGACAATATTGCCACTACAAGTATTTGACTGTGATAAAAATAAAGGGTCTAGAGCTGTAGCTTAGGGACAACACATTTGTCTACCATGTGAAAGTCTCCATGCTCAATCTCTAGAAAACACAAAACATCAATAATTAATAATAATAATAATTATTATTATTATTCCTTATATTTACCTATCATGAACTTTTTCAAAGATATGATTATTTTATGATACTGAATAATGTTACATATCAGATACACAAACTTAGTTAATTCAATATCTTTTCAACCTAGTAACATCTGTTATGAATTGAAACATACCTTCTTTCTCTTGACTGCAATCATGACCCACTTGGCAAATGCAACCTCTGCCTTCTGAAATTTTGTATATATAAAATATTTACTCACATGTGTTCAAAGACTACCAGGCATAAATAGCTCAGATTGTTAAGCAGGATAATTCTCGACCACTTCATTGTTGAATGATGTTTCTGTCAATTAAGTTATGGACCTACCTGGGGTAATTAGTGATATCTGAAAGCAAAACTCACTGTGAAATTCAAAAGGAAAAGTAACGGGAGGAAGGTTGGGGAAACTGCACTCTAGCCATTGTTTTTGTGGTAAATGTATCTCAAAATCTTAAGAGCCATGGTCCTCTGCTTCTTTTCCTTTCAACAGAACAACCCAAGGGGAAAAGTAAGGAAATGCATGCAAAGTCTGTTTGCGCAAACGTGCTGCCGCTGCTGCTATATAACCAGCCTGCTGGCGCCGGTGTATTCATATTTCAGATTTCTGTGTTTAGTGCATGTGCATCTATTTTTATTTTGATTTGTTTATTTTAGGGTTTTATATTATTTCCTGTTTTTTTGGCACACTTGAGTATATGTAAACTGGAGGTCAGAGTAGCACGGAAACTATAGCAAGCATTCTCACTCATGTAGATAGCTAATGAACCTGTAATTTTCTACTATAAGTGCATTCCGGTGATGCCCACGATATAATTAATATATTTGTGTAAGTTTAGTGTTGTCATCTAGTTCCCCTTCCATTCTTAGAAAACACTCAGTGGGTGTCATTTTCAAGACTCTTCCCTATTATCCTCTGGTAATCTACAAATACCTTGGCATGCTCACATTCCATCTATCTGCAAACATTATAAGATCTTTGTAATAAAATTGCTAGGGATCCATTTCTTAAGGTTCATCCAGAATTATTCAACACACTGTTGAGATCGCTTGCCAGCAGTTCAGTAAAGTGATATGCCTCTAGGTTTGTGTTTTGCAAAAGTAAGATATGCTTAACAATTATAAACTAAGGGGAAATTTAACATGACTCAGCCATTAAAATGAACACACTTCTAGGAATGTAGAGATACAATTCCATTGGCATTTCTGCTTTAAAATATACATCAACTTAAAAAAATGGTGCATGTTTTGGTTGTACCCAAAGTTAGGAGACTGAAACCTTCTGTCATAAAAACTGCTCTAAACGTCCTGTGGAAAGAAACATGAAATTATGCTACAAACCAACCGGGCGGGGGCGGGGGATATATCTGTAGAGAAGTATATGTTCCTTCAGGCCTAGATTGATGAGTGGATACAGCTGCCATGAAATCTGGCCCAAGGATGCAGAAAACACACCATAAACCATTGCACCTGCATGAACATGGAAGCAATCTGAAATTTGAAAATGCTACTAAATTATATACACATATATATGATATATTTAATATTGTCATCTAGTCAGTGCTCATTCTTAGAAAACACTCAGTAGCTGTTGTTTTCCAGGTATTCCTTATTATCTTTCTTCTTGTAATCTACAAATATTTTTGGCATGTTCATATTCCATCTCCCTACAAAAATTATTAAGTCATTGGAATAAAATTGTTAGGGATCCAGCTCTTAAGTATCATTCATAATAAATCATTCAACATACTTTTGAAAAGTCCAAATATATACATATATATTATTTTGATCTATTTATTTATACATGGCCTTTATGTGATTTAAAAGTTTCTGCAGACATACTGCATCTCCTTGGCAATCTTCAGGGCACTGATGTATTTAGTGAATAAACATTCCTTCTCAGATGTTCACTTACAACCCAACTCATGAGAAGGACTGTAGATTGTGACTTGGGTAGTAGTTGGAGAAGAAATTATGTCCTTAAAAACAACTATTAATCACATTCAAATTAACCTGCTGTCTCTGCTTTGTGGAGTAGACTTTCTCTTTATTAATATTATTGAGTCTTTTAATTTGCTTGATCTGAATTTTTATATTTAAGTTAGCTGTACTCAACCATACACTTTAATCTCATATTCAGTTTCAAATTAATCTAGTTATCATAACTTAAAAGATTTTTCTCCTTATAGGCTAAAATTAAACTATGATGAGAAAAACAGGACAAGGAGTATATTAACATTTTATAAAATCCTATAGTCTTGATATTTTTAGTGTAAAAATGCATAATAAAACTAAAATTCAAATATCCCAAAGAGTCAACTGTTGTTTGAATCTTAGATGGTCTTTTAATTTAAAAAAAAAAAACCACAGTGCCAGAAATTGGGATGAAAGCTGAAAGATCAGAGAAGCAGAGCAAGCCACAGCCACAACCTATTAACTCATCAACTCCATAAATCCTCAGACTGAAAGCCTCTGAGTCCTCACCTGAAAGGGTCTCAGCTGAACTGTTTTAGTTCCTGATTCCTCATGCCTTACATACCTTTCTCCGTCCTGATGTCACTTCCTGGGATTAAAGGCGTGTGTGCTTCTCAGTACTGGGATTAAAGGTGTGTGCCACCACTGCCTGGCCTATGTCTAATCTAGTGGCTGGCTCTGTCCTCTGATCTTCAGGCAAACTTTATTGGGGTACACAATGTACCACCACAGTCAATCAGAGTCAGGGTTTGTCAGTCCCTTTAGAACTTAGAGGTAAACTGATTTATATTTTAAGGTGGTTAGATAATTACATCCTGAAATACACCATATAATACACACTTATGAATGTGTTTTCTTATGTAGCATTAAAAGTCGAGACAAGTACTTATCTGTATGTGTGTATGTATGTATGTTTGTATATGTAAGAAGGGAGAGTTTTTATTTTGTCTTTGGATATCATACATAGCCAGTGTTTGATTTTAACAAATGCAGAAAATGACTTCCAGTAATTGTTTCGCTGTTATCACTTTATAAATATAAATATCTTTAAATATTTCAATTAATTATTCAGCTGCTAGTTAAACAATATGCCCAGGAGCTGGACAGATGGCTTATTGATTAAGAACACTTGCTGCTTTTTCAGAGGACCAAGGTTTGGTTCCCACCACCCACACGGTGACTTTCAACTACCTAAACCTCCAGTTCCAGAGGATCTGATGTCCCTTTTGGCACATGACACACACAGTATGCATTCACACATATTGACAAAGCACTCGAGTACATAAAATTAAAATGAACATATGTTGAAAGAAAGTAAAAATAAACATCATGCCCAGTTAGTTGTCATTTGGACTTTTAGGAATGTATTCAGTAGGTTTAGTTCTAGCTAAGCCACACTTTATTTTTGCTTTCAACACTTGATCAAACTATTTGTTTTATTTACTGCTAGCAACCATGCCAGAGTAGAATAAGTTGCCTAGACCATGTACATCAGTACTGGCTTGCTGAAAAAGAAATTGCACATGGATCCTTTGATGCATTGGCCAGAGAATATTCTGTGACACAGTTTTGTCCTAAAATTTGGCTTATTGAATTATTTGAGTGTAAACATATCCCTATCTTTGGATTGTATTCATTAGATAAAATGTTGAGGAATCTCTGTCTTGCTCTCCTTCACTTGGCCTATATGTTATCATCAATCGAGGATCTTCTTTTCATTAAACTGACAAGTTGTCAAGTCAAAATAAGAATAGGAACATAAACAATAGCATTTCCTGTCAGATTATTGCCTGCGCTTCCCAGAAAAAATAGTCCTCATTAACAGGTCAGTGCTACCTTAAAGGTAGAAGCACGTCTGTTCCTCATACAGTGTGGGTAAGGGGGTCTGAAGGAAGTGCCGCACAAAGAGAATGCTAGTATAGCAGGTGTCCAGCAAACAGACAAGTGTGTTTGCTCCCATCAGCCCTCTTACTTTATCTTAGTGCTTCAATCTTCTCATCAAAGTCCTTAATGTCACAAATACATGTCTAAGAAAATACGTGGCAGAGGAAGGGCATATAAGATGCACCCAGACTCAACTTTCTGTAACTTATTTTAAATCAACCGTAATAATTATGACTTGGCCCTTACTTTGTATCCAAGCTTTAATTCATGTCATTATATAATAAGAGCAAGCTTAATGTTTTCCATCCTTAAGGAATCTGTATTTTTTTTTTCTCATTTCTACTTCAGAAAAAAAATCTTTAATACTCAGAATATTTCATTGCTGTGCTAGGAGAACATGCTCAATGAACAAGGGAGAAAGTGCTATCCTGAGGGCGAGATAGCAATCCTTTTGTGACATTTGTAAGGTTCTGTGGTCTAGCATCAGCAATGCATGTTTGTTTACATTAAAAATCTTATTTAGAACACTTTAAAGTATAATAATATTAGCAATGATAGTATGTTTTAGAACAGGAAAAGAAAGAAAAGCCCATAGAACCAGGTAATTATTTTAATTTTTCCTATTTTTTAAAAATTATTTCATTGGTACTTGAATACTGAATTTTAATGGATTATCACAGATTCCTGATTTTCCCCATTCTTTTCTTGTTTCACACAGCAAAGTCACCAAAAAAGGAACATCCGGGTGAGTGAGATTGGTGTGGCTCGATTCATTTTACCGGAAGGCAAAGCCTGAGACAGGGCTGTAAAGGCAATGCCAGGTGGAGGCAGGAAATCTGTCCATCTCACTGTCTGTTTTCTAAGCTCTTGACAGAATCAATATCAATACAGTTTGAGAGGAGGGAAAGTGAATCCTATGCTGTTCCCTTGTTGCTCAACATGTGTCTATGAGGTAGCAGTATCAGATCCTCTGAAAGGTTGGCAGTACCAGAGTCTGGCCTCACCTCAGATCGACTAAGTCAGAATACATCTTGGTAAGATCCCCTTGCACACATTTAGACAATGTCTGAGAATCAGTATTGCTGGAAAGACACCCAGACAAGAGCAATTTATGGGGGAGGATTTATTTATTTATCTCACAGTTCAAGGCTAGAGTCCATGGACACAAAGGAGCTCAATGCAGTACGTTGCATCATATGGATCATATGGAAAGAGTAATGACTGCTGAGTCTCGCTTGCTTTCTCCTTTGTTCAGCCCAGGACCACAGCTCACTCATGCCCACAGCTAGCGTGGGTTTTCCCTCTTCAACTCATCTGGTTTAGATAATCTCTCACACATGCCCAGAGCCTCATCTCTTCACTGGTTCTAGAGAGTCTGGGAAGCTGATGATCCGCGATGTCCATCACAAGCACTATTTTATAGATATAGTTTTGATTAAAGCAAACAAGATAAAATAAAAATAAAACGTTTCTGTGAATGTGCCTCACATTATTTTACTTTTGAAACACACAATTTTCAACTCCAGAAAATACTCTCTCCCTATTCATAATGTTACTTAACATTTTTTGGCTTCTCTGGGGTGTTTCTCTCAATAGAGCAACATTCTAAGATTTGAAAATTGAAATTAAAACCAATCAACCAGACAAATAAAACAACTGAGACTAAAAGTACAGTTAATGTGCACACAAAATCATTTCCTTAAATTGTTCTAAAATTTAACCAGTTCTGGCAAGACGTTTCTGAAATACTTTTATTTGATCTTGCCTTAAACACTACATATAGCTTTGTCTTTGTGAACACTATTCAAATAACATAACTGAGGCTTTTGCACAATCCTTCTCTCTCTCTCTCTCTCTCTCTCTCTCTCTCTCTCTCTCTCTCTCTGTCTCCCTCCCTCTCTCCCTCTTTCTCCCCCCCCCCCGTGTGTGTGTGTGTGTGTGTGTGTGTGTGTGTGTGTGTGTGTGTGTGTGTACAAGATATGAATGTACATGTTTGTGCAGGCTGTAACCTATGGAGAGTGTAGTTGTGAAGACATGTTTATGTGCAGGGGGTGTGCATGTGTGCAGTCAAACATCACCTCAATTATTGTCTCTCAGCTGCTCCTAACACATTAAATTGTATTTAAAATGAAACAACATTCATTTACTATTATGTCAGTAGCCAAGTGAATACAGCTAATGTAGAGTATATTGATAACTCTTTGCAATAGCTATTTGAACCTACATTTCTCATTTTTTGACCAACTTTGTCATACCTCTTGTATGAACAAAATCTGCTTAGACATCTTTTCAGTACTTCAATAGCATTATTTTCTTTCTGTTATCATAGATTTTAATATGCTGGTATAATTCCCTTTTCTTTTGGGGGCTTTAAATCATCAGAAGTTAGAGAATACAGAGGGCATTTAGCTCTTTATTCTCAAAAATGCCTGTTTTGATTCCAGATACACAATGGGCACTTGACAAGAGTTTATTAGTTGAAGAGAAGAACATGAAATAGAATAATAATTGGTTATAAAGTATAAAGACTGAGTAATTTTCAATCACATAATTTAAGAGATAAAATAATAACATATTTCATTATTTCACATTAACAGTCAAGCTACTACAACTCAGAAAAGGGATGTTTTATCTACGTTATAGAGTGGGGCCTATTTATTCAGGAGTATGTTTCCACAGCAAGATAACAACACTCATATTTATGTACATATGTGGAAAGCTACAATAGAGTATAAGTTATGGAAGACATACAGAAGTATTCACAAGTATTGATATGATCAATTTTGATGGATCAGTTTTACTGCCATGTATTATCACTAACTACAATAGTCTAATTGTTTGTAATCAGTGTATGTACATCTCAAAGTGTGAATACAGTGCAGCAACTTACTAATACTCAGGCATTTTCATTTTGTTTTGCTTTGATTTTAGAGACAAGTTCTTTCTATATAAGTCTGTCTGTCCTGGATTTCACTATGTATACGAGGCCGGCCTCAGACTCACAGAGATGCTCCTGCTTTTGCCTCCCAAGTCCTGGGATTAAAGTCGTGCACCACCATGCCTGGCTACTTAGACATATTTTTTTTTAAGAAAGTGGGAGATGCCTAATGAATCTACAAAGATGACCCCAGCTAAGACTCCTAACAACAGTGGATATATAGCCTGAACTAGCCCTCTCCTGTTATCAGATTGGTGAGGACTCTATCAGAGAGCCTTCATCCATTAACTGATGGAAATAAATACAGAGACCCCAAAGCCAAACATTAGCCCAAGCTTGGGGAATCCTGCTGAAGAGAGGGAGGAAGAATTGTAGGAGCCAGAGGGGATAAGGATATACAAGAAAACCCATAGAAACAACAAACCTGGCTCACAGAATCTGAACCAACAACCAGGGAGTCTGCATGGGACCAACCTAGGCCTTCTACATATATGGAAGAGTTGTATAGCTTGGTCTACTTGTGGGACTCCTAACAATGGGAGCAGAGGCTGTCCCTAATGTTGGGAACCTATCCCTCATACTTGATTGCCTTTCCTAGCCTTAATACAAGGGAGGTGCTTAGTCTTACTGCAACTTTGTATGCCATGCTTTGTTGATACACATGTGAAGCCTACTGCTTTCTAAACAGAAAGAATGGAGGAGTGAATTGAGAGAGGGAGATGAGTAGAAGGGGGGGAAGGAATGGGAGGAGAGGAGGGAAGATTAAATAAATAAATAAATAAATAAATAAATAAATAAATAAATAAATAAATGAATGAATAAATGAATAAATAAATAATAAATAAATTAAATAAATAAATAAATAAATAAATAAATAAATAAATAAATAAATAAATAAATAAAGTGGAATTACTGGATAATTTGTTTAAAAAAATTATGCTTTGGGGGGAAATCTTACAGACTTGGGAAAATACATTTGCCTAAACATGGAAGCAATCAGGCCCTTTGATAATTTTTGAAAGTGGAGTCACAAGAATATGAATAAGTGCTGAAGAATGCGTGATCTTACCTGGTATTGCCTCCCAAATTTTTGGGCTTTGAAATTCACTTTAGAGTGGAGCAAAAGAAAAAAAAAATTGCAAAGCTACGTTTTCTCTTCAGATCTATTTTCCTCAGTTTCCAATGCTATACTTGCAATCTTCCAAATGACTAAACCTCAGTTATTTTCAATAAAAGTAGACCGCTAATTATTGAAGCATTGATTTTCTCTTGTCATTACAGCTCCAAGTGAAAAACACGGGAAAATAAGTACGTTGAACAAATATTGATAAGAGGAGCATATTTTAGCAGCTTACGCACTTGTATTTTCTTCTGTCGACCTTGTTAATACTGACTTTGTGAGTCCCACTTGTCCATGTTTCTATATGAATAATTTTTATGGTGAACTAATATGCAAGATAACTCATTTCGCTTTTTAAGGTGTTTGTTTTTGTGAAAATTTGTCCAGGAAGAATTACTTTGTGAATTTTCAGTTATTTAGATCATAATTTCTGTATTCAGTCACATATGTTTTCTGCATCCCATAGAATTAGCAACAGTTACATTTTCTTAAGCATTTTCTAATTAATTATTTAAGGATCCCAGTGATTAGTTACTTGATCAAGCTACTAAGCAAAGTAATTTGTCTATCATGAAAGTTGAATTTTCAATGGAATACAGCCTTCCTAAAGTTTTATTAAAATTTCCTTTGTAGAGGTTCATTTTTCTTAGTGTTTATATCCTCAGATTAGGAAAATTTTCTGATAACTTCTCATGACAGATGCATCAGTGGCAGATCTTATAACATTCTTAGGGAGAAATGCTGATTTGTTGCTTATTATTTTTTTAATTTGATGAAATACAGTTATTTCAGTACTGTTATAAATAAATATCAGACATTTGCTTTTAGAAAAAATACTAACTTCCTTATGCTTTATATAGAAAATTAATGGCAAAATATATGCACATATACTGTAGAATGCATATATGTTTTTGTTTTGAGTTAAAGGTGCATTCATATTAAACCTAGTGCTGATAAACAAAGGAGTCCTATGTTTTATTTAATGTTTTGGTTTTTGAAACAGTATATCATTGACAAATATATCACAGAATAGTTGAAACAGATTACATAACTTGATGTAATTTAAAAAAAATAGGACATTGCAATTTCAATTGTTCACAAAGACATTCAAATATTAGAGACGTTAAAAAGAGAGTAGTTTAGGGTTAGAGAGATGACTCAGCAGCTAAGATCACTTGCTGCTCTTCCAGATTTGAGTTCTTGAGATCAGTTCCCAACACCCATGTTGGTTCATGGTTGCCTGTAACTCTAGTTTCAGGGCATCCGGTGTCTTCTCCTGCCATCATTAAGCATCCCAAACCATGAAGACACACACACACACACACACACACACACACACACACACACACACACACAATCTTAAAAAAATAAAAAAAGTTTTCCATGACCTATGATTCTGTTTATATGTTCATTCAAAACAGTGAGTTTGAAGTTGAATGTAAGGCTAACTGGAACTTTGAATTATAGACCGTTCAGTATGCTAAGCCACGGGAATGCATAATCAAGAAAATGTGCAAAGTGAAACCGATAATTTCGCATCACTCATAGAAAACTTTAGATTGAAAATTGCTCAGAAAATTACCATTTCTCACTAGGAAATGTGATATACAGTTAAAAATATTCATCTACAAGAATAAAACCTGGAATTATGTCCATCTGTGCAGTACTGTCCAATCACATTTTAAAGACCTAAGCATCTTTTGCGGTAAACTAGTAAACTAGTTTGCCAAATCATGTAAACCCAATAGAAAGTTTCAAAAGAGTATCCAACCCTTTAGGAGACTGAGACCATTGGGCTTGACATGAATATTATTCTTCACTACAAAATTAACTTAAAATGATTCGTAAGCCCTTGATTACTTAAATTATCTAATAAAATTATGATCAGACATTTATATAGGAGTTGGCCTTTTTGGTATTGAAATCATAAAACAACAGATTTTACACATTTACTATAGACAACCAAGAACTATAATGTTAATATTAAGGAGAAAGATACATAAATTATGGATACTTTAAAAAAGTCTTTAACTTGCCAGTATTGTCTTGTGCAGTTTGTAGGTAGTGCTGGAGTATCTGTGGTACGTTATTTTAAATTGTAAGAGTATGTAAGACTGTTAGATATATAGGAAAATTAACACAAATCAGGTATGTTTGTGATTCAATATGATGGCATTGTGTTTAAAAGGAAAGGTGAGATTGACAGAAGCAAAACTAATGGAAAATTATTTTTCATTAACACTGGATTCGGAGCTGGAAAATAGATTAAGTTTTAGGGAGGAACCATCTACCCAGCTCCTGAAGAATAAGTAATATCACTGTAGGAGAAACACTTATCAGTATGAAATGGAGGTTTTCATGAGTACTATGATCTTGAAAACAAACAGAAACTCTCCAAGTTTCAATGACGCACTGCTAACAAAGTGATCTTAATGCACCTACAATGTCATGAGGTGAGGGTGATGAAGAGTGTATTGGAGATGCAAAAATTTCAGACCTATATTTAGAATTTCTGAAAGTTGATATTGTTTCTTTTCTCCATTCAGGTGAAAGTCAAAAATGTCTCCAAATGCCCATTTCTTCATCCACGTAGTTACTTGAATGTATATACCACCTTGAATATTGGATATAATAGTTCTGAGATTGACAATATAATTAGTTAACAGGTGGGATTTGAGAGTACTGATTATGTAACATATGTGATACCATTCATGGTAAATCTTCAAAAAGACATTATGTTCACATTAGTTACTAAAAATGTGACTGCATCATCTCTGTTTTACTGTGAATGGTCACACAAAGCATCAGTGCTTTGAAGGTCTTTGGAAACATTGCTAGATTTAATTCTTCCCACATTGAGTAATTCAAAGGCTTAGATCACATAGTTCACATTATCTGAAACTATCCTCTGTTCAATTGAGTTATGAACAAGAAATTGACCTTAGACTAGACAAAACTAAAAATTTGTCTACATAAATTTATTTGAAATATGAACAACCAATCATTTTTCATCCTCTGATTTTACCACTGAACATATTGTTATACGTTCCCCCAACAAGCAGAGGTTGATGAATCTAATTTCACTTCAGTATCCTGATATGTGGAGCAAAGAGCAATCTTCTACTAATGCACACCCCAGAATTATCTTGGAACAACCAATATGCAGAACTGAAGATTAAGAGAATTCTGAATTTAGGTATTTATCATTGAAAGGGTATTTGGAGGCATTCACACCAAGATATTTAATCATGTATTTGAATACCATTGAACTATTTCTGAAAAAAAATAAGGAATATAATCTTATTCTGGTTTAGTAAATTAGTGTTTGTAGATTCTCCTGCAGGAATCATGATTCCATAAAATAGTTATCTGGGTTTCCAGTACCAGGCATGGTATCCCTTTTGTTGAGTGGGTATTAAGTCCAGTTAAGTCCAATTAATCCATTGATTACCACCAAAGTACGTGTGCTACTACTGCACCTGAAAGGATGTCATGCCATGCTAGTCATTTATGTGATTAGTAGATATCATAGATGGGTAGGACTGTTGATTACTTACTTCTCTTATTTGGAAGCTTGTATGGTATAGGAACTAGACTTCAATGATAGGGCATTCAGGTCAGTTCTAGCTCAAGGGCCTCTAGATCCTGTTTCTGAAGTGCATATTTTCTTCAGCAATAGGGATTTGCCTTCCACCTCCTTGTGGTAGCCAATGACAAGAGCAATAGGCTGTACACTTTGGGAATATCTTAGACAGCCCTGGCCAACCATTCAAAAGAGGGCTTCTTATGTCTGGCATTAGGTTTCTGTTAGGTGGCCTTTGGCTTTTAGAGGGAGTGCCATAAGCTAGATGAGAAAAGTTAATTAAAGCTACATGTGCATATGGGAAAATATTTAGGCATTTTCTTGAAACACAGGAAGACTTTTAAAACTCTATATGAAAAAGCTAAACCATAAATTTAAGATCAATGTATTTTATAATAGCAAAATTAAGATCTTTGCCACTAGACACTGTAACAAGTGGTAGTAATATACAAATGTTAATAAGACTAAAAGTATAAAAATATTATAATAATGAACTACTTCAAATAATGTTAAGTTTGTAAAATGAGAAGGGAAGCATTACAAAGATTTATTATCACATCGTTATTTCCCTCCCCAACCCTGCAAATTGTAGAAAGTTTTGTCTATTTTTGCTTTAAAATGGAATACCTTATTCTAGGAATAGCATTCCATATTATATCTTTATTTCACCTTCCTCATTTTCCTTACCAGATGTTCAGATAACTCCACCATAGCAAAATTTTTGTCTTTGAAATAGTTCTCATTTCTTGAATCAACAACTGAGTTGAATATCTATTAAGTCATCACTAATATTTAACAGTGCTTACACTATCAGCTTTCCCGCTCAAATATTCTTCACCATCTACATAATTAGTGAACAAAGGGCTTTACATATTCTTTCCTTACATTCATATATCACTCAAAGTGATTTCTATACGAATACTTTAACATCTCTTTTTGTGGAATAAGCCACTTTCTATCAACACTACTTAACTAAGAATACAATTGAGATATCACTGAGTTATGCCTTGGAAGAGAGTTTACATAGGGTTAATTTATCAGAAAGCAAAAATGAGAAACAGTGTTTTATAGCTCAGCTTCTCTGCAGCTTGTTTTTCTCTCCCTCAGACACTATACGCATTTTATGTTTTGGTTGTCTGTGTTCTTGCCTGGCTATAGTACTATATGTTATTATTCTGAAAACTCTGATATCCATTGCTTATTCTTTGAATAACTGAATTTGCAGAAGCTGAACGATCCAAAGAAGAGATTGCTGCTGCCTCAACCAAAAAGGGTAAACACAGCTGAAAAAAAAAAAGGCTGATATGACTCTAATCAGTCCTGAAGCTTCTAACTTAGTTTGTGTAGGGTGGTGAGAGGAGCATTGCCTGCTGAGTCTGCCATCTCACTGATACAGAAACAAACTTTGCATGATACTGGTAGCATCTACACTAACAAGGTTTTATGTTCAGTTTTCTATTGCAGTTAGGCTTGGTCCTCGAGAGCTATAAACGAGTGCTTGTAATTATATCCAAACTGCAATTGAAATTTTGAAAAATTTTGTAAATATACTGCTTAAATTCAATATGATTTCAGTCATCCATAGGGCATTTGGATTCACCACACTACTTTAAACTGAATATATTAAAGATCAATTATTGAATAAATTACAATTTGGCTAAGAAGATTCACATAAAAATGTTCATTTTGTATGAAAATAATATAGGATTAAGAAATATATTCCATGAAATGTTGACATAGGGCAGTTTATGATTTGAAATGTAAAATGGGAAGGTTTAAGAGAAATCAGTAATTCTAACAATGTCTTTAAATGTATCTCATAGGAATATTTAATAAGCCTAGCCTTCATTATACATTCACAGTCCCAAAAATGTATGCATGCACCCTTACACACATATTCCACTAAAGTGACATTACATTTTCTTATAAAAATGACTTTATCTATGTACAAAAATAAACAAATATGAAAATTGAAAAACTAATAAAATATACATGACACCTATTTACATGCTCCTTCTAACATCATATGTAAAAACATAAACTAACGTGCCACATCTATTAATGTATTTCATACATTACTATTAGTTGATATATATCTTTGAATTGGTATATATACATATACATACTTATATCATTTTATGTAAGTGATCATATTATGTTTAATTGATAAGATTTTACCATATGTGACAAAAGCCTAAATTAATATGGCTTTATATGGTATCATATTCTGAAATTGACGTAGCTTATTAATATTGTGTGGTGTAAATAAATGCATTTTTTTCTGAGTGAGGGATATCATGGTATTATGAAAAGGCTAAGAGTTTTATAGTCAGTAATAAATAGTCATTAATCTGGGCATGGATATGTGGGTTTCATATGCTGTCTATAAGGGAAGGTTATTGATAAATTTGAAGGCACTAAGGAAGGTGAAGGCAAGATATATTCAAATCTGTAGCTAACAATGACCCCAACACTGTGTCCAAAAAAACAGTAGATGCTTTTCTTCTGTTAGTTGATTGCAGATAATCATCTTTGGGTAATTAGTGATTATGGAAAAGAATGTGATGATGATTAAAAAACAAATATTAAACTACTGGCATTGGATTCATACATGGATTGAGGCATTTTTTTTTTATTTTATTTTACAATACAACTCAGTTCTACATATCAGCCACGGATTCCCTTGTTCTCCCCCCTCCCGCCCCTCTCCCCTTCCCCCCAGCCCCCCCCCCCCATTCCCACCTCCTCCAGGGCAAAGCCTCCCCCAAGGACTGAGATCAACCTGGTAGACTCAGTCCAGGCAGGTCCAGTCCCCTCCTCCCAGGCCGAGCCAAGCAACCCTGCATAAGCCCCAGATTTCAAACAGCCAACTCATGCAATGAGCACAGGACCTGGTCCCACTGCCTGGATGCCTCCCAAACAGATCAAGCCAATCAACTGTCTCACCCATTCAGAGGGCCTGATCCAGTTGGGGGCCCCTCAGCCATTGGTTCATAGTTCATGTGTTTCCATTTGTTTGGCTATTTGTCCCTGTGCTTTATCCAACCTTGGTCTCAACAATTCTCGCTCATATAAACCGTCCTCTTTCTCGCCAATTGGACTCCCTGAGCTCCACCCAGGGCCTGGCCGTGGATCTCTGCATCCAGATCCCTCAGTCATTGGATGGGGTTTCTAGCACGACAATTAGGGTGTTTGGCCATCCCATCACCAAAGTAGGTCAGTTCGGGCTGTCTCTCAACCACTGCCAGGAGTCTATTGTGGGGGTATCTTTGTGGATTTCTGTGGGCCTCTCTAGCACTTTGCTTCTTCCTATTCTCATGTGGTCTTCATTTACCATGGTCTCCTATTCCTTGTTCTCCCTCTCTGTTCTTGATCCAGCTGGGATCTCCCGCTCCCCCAAGCTCTCTTTCTCTCGATTTTTGCCCTTCATTACCCCCATTCACTTCCATGTTGTTCATGTAGATCGCATCCATTTCTCTGTCATTGAGCGATCCCCGTGTCTTTCTTGGGGTCCTGTTTTCCAGGTAGCCTCCCTGGTAATGTGAGTAGCAGTCTAGTCATCCTTGTTCCACATCTAGTATCCTCCTATGAGTGAGTACATACCATGTTTGTCTTTCTGAGTCTGGGTTACCTCACTCAGGGTGATTTTTTCTAGATCCATCTATTTGCCTGCAAACCTCATGATGTCATTGTTTTTCTCTGCTGAATAGTATTCCATTGTGTATATGTACCACATTTTATTTATCCATTCTTCAGTTGAAGGGCATCTAGGTTGTTTTCAGGTTCTGGCTATTATAAACAATGCTGATATGAACATAGCTAAGCAAGTGCTCTTGTGGTATGATTGAGCATTCCTTGGGTATATGCCCAAGAGTGGTATAGCTGGATCTTAGGGGAGATTGATTGAGGCATTTTTACCTTGAGTATTTAAGGCATAAATACATGCATTTGATTTTGCAATTCAACCATGTAAATAGAGAGTAAATAATGATATGAGATCAAAACTGTATAATTAATTATGGAACTCATCAGAATCCTCAACTAAGAATGTCATAAATTTATAACATGGCCAATATTTTTGTTGAAATGAGCTTGCTTGGTAAATTTTTCGAGTCAAATGACAGAAATGCGATCTACTTATAAACATAAGATATTATAACTAACTTCTTTGCTAATTAATCTTGTATCTCTATTATTGTTTTAAATATGGTTCTACATGTTGGTTTGGCGCATAATGAAAGATCAACAGAATCACACATTGCTTCCAAAGTTATCATAAACTCAGAGAGGGACTTAACATAATTGACAAATTACAAAACAACACTAAAGCTGATTTTTCTCATCATGTGTTCACTAGTGTGCACATTTCCTTTTCTCTCAAATGGAGCATACTTATTCTTCTGATATGAATAAAGCACCCACAGCACTTGTTACCTTAGAATCTCTCACAATTAAATAGAATAAGAAGACTGAATTAGTGGTTGTTTTTTGTTTCCAAGTTGACTTTGAGCAAGGGACTGTACATGATAGAGTGAAATCTGTTGGTTTTGTGAAAATTTATAAAATTTTCAAAGTTAATAATAATTCAACTACAATTTAGTAAGTAAGCTATAATGTACTAATTGATAACTTGTATGAATTATTTTCCATTAATATTTTATTTAAAGATACATGATATTAAATCATCATTTGACACCATCTTTTTTTTAATTTTACAGCTTTCTATTTATTTTCACTTTCATTCAACATAAGCTTATGGATACAATACTATATATCAATTAAAAGAAAATATGAGAGTTAATTCTACTCGTGAGCAAATAAGATACTGGAAAAATATTTACTCTATTTTCACTCTCAGTAAAAAGTTTTCAGTAAAACTATAGCTCAGGGCCTAAGTCCAACAGGGAGATAAATTCAGATGAAGTGACATGGCAGTTTAAAATTTATTCTTTCCTGGAAAACATCAAAAGATTTGCTTTGCTGTGATTTTTAGAAGTAAGCCTTTAATAACAGATAAATTTTGCAATGTGAGAAGGATCTATGAGAGCATCTTTGGTCTCAGCAATAGAGCAAGGCAAGGTGATGAAGCTTTGCAAGACATATGTGAGCATCAGTATATCTCAGGAGGAATCCTGGGTCTCCAAGAGGCATGCTGCATGTGGCTAATCCTGACAGTGTTTCCCTTGCTAATGCAATGAACCGCATTAATCCCTGAATAATTAAAGTCCTCAACTGGAACTTTCACTTTATCTGGGTCTGGTGAGGAACTTCTAAGGCAACTTAGTCCACCATTTCTCTTCCTAGTCTTTGAACTTTACTTCTTTAAATCTTTGTATATCTTTCCTGTAGATACACTTAATTGTTGGTGTCCCATGGACCCCATTATTAACTGAAGCTTCATATTCTATCCTTGACTTATGTGTAGATGTGCCAAGATCACAATTCTGTCCTATATTCTAAAGATTCCTATCGTATCTCCATTTCGAATTTTACTATTCATTTCAGGCTTGTGTTCTCAATTGTTCAATTAAACAACTTCAGACTCAACCCTCCTCAACTCAAACTGGCTAATCTCTCCTCCCCACTTGCTTTTCATTATCCACTCTTTACTTCACTAGAAATCTGGAAACAATTTGAGTTTTCTCTTTATTTCTACTACCTGCTTTTTCAAATAATCTTAATGTATTTCTGTTTTTATTCCTTAAATATTACCTGTATATGTGTTTGCATTCATAACCCTCTTGTCAATACAATTCAAATCTTCATTGTCTTCTACCTGACCTACTGTTATGATCAAATGACTGACCTAGGGTGTTTATATTTATATTAAAACTCACTAAAAGCCACAGTAAATGATTAATACACAACACTGAATAAACCACTTTATTTAACATTCTCTTTCCTCCAACAATTCATAATATGAGGTCCAACTTCACTAAAATGACTAATTCCCATGATCAGTCTTCAGTATACTTTTCTAAAATAACCTTCATACATGGACCATTTTATGTGTTACTACAACACTACATTGCACGTAATTGTTTTTTTTTTTTTTATGAACCTATACACCTCATTGAACATGGAGAAGTCAAGCTGCTGTACACATATAGTCTTAACCCTTACTGACTAGCGTTCATGGTACTGGAAGGTCCTCTGCACATACTGTGAAACATAGTTCTTAGAAGCTAACATTCTATTTAATGTGAGTGCAAGGAGTTACCTCACTTCTGTTTGTCCTTTATGGCTTTTTTTCTCTCCATTTTTCCTTTGTTACTTTCTTATTGAACACTATCATTGTTCTTGAAATAGTAAATAATAAATAAGTATTCTGGGAGCATAAGCTAGTGAGAAATAATCAATGCTAAATACACACATATGTTATAAATACATATATCATATAATTATATGGACTGAACAGGCTAAATTGATTATATATATATATATATATATATATAATCATAGTGTGTGTGTGTATACATATACATATACAATGATAATTAATGAGAAAATAAGGCTATGAACTTGAAGAAGAGTAGCTAGGGATATATGGTAGGGTGTGAAGAAAGAAAAGGGAAGGGAGAAATTTAACTATATTGTAGTCTCAAAACTAAAGAAACCAGTGAATAAAGAAATAAAATCAAAATTAGAATCTCATACAAAAGCCTTCAAGTCTATGTATCTAAACCATGTGCATTAAAAGCATATCATCATGAGGTAGCAAGAAAATTCTAATTAAATAGACAATTTGATATTGCCACTAGAAAGACTAAACCTTTTCAAAGAGATAGGACTGTGATGTGTACCTTTATTCATTCATTTATTTATTTGTTAGTTAGTTAGTTGACTCAACAGACTTTCAATATACAGTCCAGGCTGATCTCAAACTCAAGTTTCAGCCTTCCAAATTATATATATATATATATAAAGTAGGCCTAGCTAAAGAAATAAAATTTTTTAAGTTTTATTTGAGTAACAGTCTAAGGAAAACATAAATTTAAACTCTTGTCCCTTTAAGAAACTTGTGTTTTCAGCATCTGACTATCAATGCCTGCATTTCTCAGTCTCTGAACCATTTTTTTTCTCCAAATTTGGCTGTTTCTTTGTTCTTGATATTCTTTTATTTAAAAATCTAATTTTATTTATAGTAAAATTCACTTCATTCATGTTTGTTATATTATTGTATATTTCCCCTCTTTTTTTCTCTCTTGGCCGATTTCTAGGATATTGTTTCAGAATGAATTAATATATTACTAAATTTTAACTTTGTTTCAATTATTTCTTATTTTAATTAATTACCTCCTTATTCTTAAATAACATTGGAAAATTAATAGAAAATTTTCTGTGAAAAGCGATGATTTTGTTTAAGGCAGAGTGAAAAAGAAGAAGAAAAGAAAGGAAGGGAGATGGAAAAAGAAAGAAAGAAGAGAGAGAGAGAGAGAGAGAGAGAGAGAGAGAGGTTACTTCCACCTACTGTGCATTATAATTGCCATAACTGAGCAAATTTTGTTTTTGATTTTGTGTTTTTTGTCTCAATACAGCACTCAAAGCATTACCTGCATTATTACTTAAAGATTAAGACTCGAGGTTAGATAGGGTGCCATCACTGAAACAGCATTTATATGACCAAGTGGGAATGTATCCTTGAGAGCCTTACTCAATCTCCTGGGACTCGTGACCCCCTGTACAAATTGTAACACAAGTCCTAACCATGTGCTTCATTTCTTAGAGCAATTCGGTTCCTAAAATTTGTCATTGTAGGAGTTCAATAGTGCTCCTGTCCTTCCAGATGAAAGCCAGTTCCTATGCTCCGTGAACTGTCCTAATCTAACACTGACTGCAATTTAACATGAGTAGAAAATAAAAACACAACCCTCACTGATGTGTCCCTAAAGTTCTCCCTATTCAGAAACTGTCTCTACCAGTGGGATTTGTGAGACTTGGAAATTCTAATTTGCTTTTGAACTAAACTTTTTCCTCATTCAAGAGTTCTATTTGGGGGTTAGACTGTTTCCTTAAAAATCTACTTCATTTTATTTCTGGCAAGTAAATATTAAAACTTCAGGGTGTTCTTTTTTTTAAGCAAATACATCAAAGGATAAAATCCATCACATCTTCCTTTGATTTTCCTTGTTTTCTTCCTTCCTTTTTTTACTGACCCCTCATACCTCCCTCCTTCCATTACTCCCTCCCACTTTTCCTTTCTTCAGGGATAGTGACCAATGGATATTTTTATTTGACTTCTTTCAAATATTGATTGATGTGCTTACTACGCCTTGCATTTGATTAAAATGAAAGCTGGACCTCTGGTTTAACTGAATTCCAGTTAGATGCTTTGACCAAGAATACTGCAGAATATTCAATACACTGCACGTTCTCTCATCAGGAAGCAGCATCTCTCTGAAGGCCCCAGTGAAGAAATACTTCTGTTTCCAAAATGAGTAAAGCCAGTAGCAGACTCACTTATTCATTTAAAGCTGCATTTCCCCATTTGCAACTCTCCATGGAGTTGGTTGTCATGACATGACTCAATTCCACATCATTTCTTCATCTCATAGATGTTCAAATTCTCTGAAGATTCTTTCTAGAATCAGTTACTTCAGCTAGAGGCACTGATTTCCTATGAAAATTTTCTGCTCCTTTGACGTTTAACTAGGTAAACAGCAAATCTTCAATGAAGAGCAATGACTCTTAGATAAACCATGAATCAGAGGATATAGCACTTTAAAAGATTTCATTATCTCTTTTGGCTACTTGTGATGTGGGATGGGTTTGTTTAATATTTAAATGCTTCTCAAGCGTGACAGCACTGTCCTTGGAGTTGATGAAGACATGCTAAGTTTGAATTTTAAGGTGCATCTGGTTGGCATTTGTAAGATACTGTGACTCCAGCAATAACCTGGAATGTAAGTCAATTAATCATAGTACTGTCAAGTGCAGTTCTTTGTAGCTTGTTTATAAAAACACAGCATAAAGGAATAAAGTAGAAAAGAGTGTGGAAGAAAAGAATGTGGGGCCTGGAGACTGAAGGGATTATTGCTTCTCTTTTTTGGTTCTAATTCCTTAAGATTAGATTTAAAACAGATTTCAATCGCATTATAGAGAGATGAGAAATATTTTAAAAGCATTAGAGAAGAGCTTGTTTAGAAGCAATATTTGGTATTGAATGCATTCCCAAATGCTTTTATGTGCAGAATAAACATTTCAGGCTGGAATTCTTATTTAAACCTTATCTTTGCTTTGCAGCCGTGCACGGAAAGAAAGAAGAGAAATCCAAGACAGTGGAGCAAGGTAAAAAAAAAAGTGAAGCAGGTTGACATTATCTTCTTTAGAAAGAAAACAACACGAGGAGGAAAACACTGGATTCAGACAGGTGGAAGACAATAACCTTTAAATCTCGTGCTCCATAGCAATGTCCCTGCATGTTTTTCTGGACAGGAGAATGGGAGGCGACTATCTGGCCTTGTCTTTCTTTTGTGTATCAAGCTTTGAGTATAAATTCAGAACAGGAAACCTGTACCTACTGCTTCATCACACCAGCAGAGATGCTGAAGGGTATTGATAATGAGAAAATGAGCTAGGTAACGAGTAGACACGTTCTGCTTGGTTTTTCATTCAAAACCACCTCACAGATCAAAGAATAAACATGATTTAACCCTATTTATGAAAAATAATTTATATTACTTTAAAAATAATTTGCTAAATTAACACACTGGGGCAAATGGCAGCAAAAGCTATTATAGTTTATACAATGACTTTGCTTGTTGATTCATCCAAAAGGCCTGAAAATTTAACATTATACATCTTAAAGTCATGAATATATATGTATATAACATATATATATATATATATATATATATATATATATATATATATATATATATGGTTCAATGTAGCTATACTACAATATCACTCCAGCATATGCTTTAAAAATGCTTCTGAGCTCTCTCTTTTAAACATTGAGAGCAATATTGTGCTTATTCCTGCAGCTCAACTAAGTGAAAAGATTTAGAGACTTTTACAGAGAAAATAGCATGATAATTATATTGATAAAGTTTTTCCATTTATTTTGGCTTCTGGATACCACCAACAATTTTAGGTGTCAGTGCACTTATTGAGGCAGCTTTGTCTGGGTGAAAGCGCCCACGTTAGTGTCTGAAATACAAAGCACAGGCTCGTGCTTTGGCCTGTTCATGTATGTGGCTCTCTGTGTGCAAATTTCTTACTCAAAATGAAGACAATTGTTCCCAAGCCGCTTTTCTGACAAGATACTGTGTAACTCAAATAAGAAATCATATGTATAAAGGATGTAACAAATTATAAATTCCTAAATCACATATATAAATATATACTTCCTTAGGTCTTTTTGTCTCATGAAACAGTTTTGTTAAATTATCAAAGCACACTTTAATCCACTGAGCACCATGGTTTTCTGTTCTCTAGTCAGAACAATAACTTATCATAGCTTGTTTTACTTCTTATTTTTCTTTTTTTTTCATACTTATTTTTGTATTCAGGATTGACTTTAAGGCCTTAAACATGCCGAGCAGACACTGCCCCGTTAAACAGCATCCCCACCTTGCTGGATGCTGTAAATCACTACAGCATGTTAAAAGTAGAATGACTAGTAATGGAGAGCAAGGTAATAATAAAAGTGGTGCCTAACATGATTGATAGGAACACTGCCTGTTTACGTCTATCAGTGCCACTTCTCTTCACTCATTGATGTTTTCTGAAGTTGGCAATGGCTCATTAGGATGTGAACTTACTATTGCAGATTATTTGTATCATAATTTTATTAAAATTATATTGTATCTTATGAAAGCTTAGGATTATAGGCTTATATAAAACAAAGACAATTATTTTTGTAATAATTGTAAACATTTCAGTTTTAAATGTGTGAGAATGGCCTCTCACATTTTAAACTATAAACATAACAGAAAATCGTATATTTAAACACATTGCCATTTTTGTGGTGGTACATTTATGTCAAATAGTTGATGAGAAAAATAGATATGAATAAAGCAGAGAGTTTGCATGTGAAATAATCCTAACTCTGATCTATGTGTTTCATGATAGAATTCTAATATTAAATCTTAAACTGATGTTTTAGAACTAGGTTTTCTTTTCTCTACTACACAGTTTTAGTTAACTTAAAAAATTTCCATTATATAGATGAGTTTATAATGCATTGAGAATGATCAAATATCATCAAAGATACCTTTTTATTCATGTAAGTTTTAGCTTGTGGGCTTCCTAGGGAAAACATCATGATTTGTATAACTCTTGCCAGGTTTCAATGTGCTGTGTGCACTGAATCTTGTGCACATTGATCTGCTGGGTGTAGGTGCATCCCAGCTATGCATGAATATGTTAACTCAATCCCACTTTATATTATGGGAATGCATTTTTGGAATAGGTAGAATTAATTACTCATGAACCTAATTTAGAAAAAGAGGCATCATCACATACAAGAAGGGGGAGACTAGGAGGACTAAGATCTACAGAACTAAAAAAAAAAGCTATTTTATTTTTAGTTTATAGTGCATTATGTTATTTTTATTTTTCTCGTGCAGATCTAAAGTTGGCTAGAACATAGATTTGAGGATTAAGATTTTGTACATCCTTAATTTTAAAAGCCATTTAATTAGGAACACACACACACACACACACACACACACACACACACACACACACACACGGATGTATTTAGACATATCAGAATAGCTCTCAATAAATGTTTTCCACAACTGTTAGGGCTGTGCTTATGAGAGGAATCAGTGTGGCAAAGTTAAAAATGTCACATATGTGCTGCCATGAAGCAATGCATCATTACATTTCATTAACCGTGTCTTAAGAGAGTGCATTGTGATTCAATGATGTAATGCTTGTTACTAAAAACTGCTCTTTTGTTGATATTTACTTTATCAAAAGTAGATGTTTTTGTGTTCTTTTTTCAAAACAGACCTGCAATCTTAAATTCCCCTTCCTTGTCTTTCAATTTTTCTCCTTCTGAAGGAAATGACTGATGCATGTTTCTTAGTACTAGCTGAAGGAGGGGAAAAGCCACTCTAAAGAAGCATAGTGAGGTACAGAAAGAGGACAGACAAGACAATTCTTCGGGGTCTCAATAGTAAGGTTAAAATAAGTTTTCTGCAACAATGGAAAGGTGGGGAAAATAGTCACCAATTTCTTTTTTGTCATTCACTCTGATTCATGACATTATTGAACACTGAATTGTTTAGGATTTGTTCTCAGAGCCTATCACTATGGCCTTCCAACTGTGTGCTCAATATTTGTTGGTTGATTGCAAACACAGAGAAAAATGTCAAGAAAGAAGTATTAGCTAACCCAGATCAACAACTTGAGCCCAAGACACTGTAAAGCTAAAAGATTATTCTGTAAGTCAAAGTCCTCCCCAAGAGAGTAGGCAATATTTAAGAAGTTAGATTAAATCTTTACCATACCAATTTAAAAGTAGAACTAATTGAGGAAAGTGAATTATTATTCATCAACTCTATCAGTTCTTATATATTTATAGTTGGTTCTTATTCTTAAGAAGTCCTGTGTGATGAACAGTCATAAGGACAAAGATATGGAAATTGTTATTTATTAATTATAAGTATGTTAATGTGAACTTCTTAATAAGGCAAAAGGGAAGAGAAAGTTAAATAATTGTTTAATTATGCAAAGTCATGTACCAAGTTCAATAAAGTATACCTTATCCTAGCTTTCAAAACACGTTACAATTTAGGGAACAATAAAAAGCTAATACTTTTTTCAAATGAAAAATTTCTGATACTCTGGTAGAAAGTTGTTAAATGGAGTATTTCTTACTTCAGAATATTATTATTTTATGGGAGGCCTTGTCTAGAAAGCCTCTTGTTTTTATATTATAAGATTGCAATGAAAATCATACTTTATAATCTTAAATGCTTATGTACACTTTGGTACCTTAATGTAAATTTAAAAGAGTAATAACATATTTATTACGTGTAGTATTCCATCCTCTTAGAAAATAAAATGACTTTACATCCCAGTTAATTTGAAACATGACAATTCTTTATGAACAGAATTTGGTTTCCAATTAACCAACAACATGAATGTGAGCACAATTACTGATCATTTTATGAAGGGTGAAATATGAGAGTATACATCAAAACCATATCAAAGTTAATTTCCTATAATCAGTTGTTCACTTTTGCCTTAAACTTAGAAATGTTTCAGCACTCATAAGCAACCTAATCTGTATGCATGTGAATGATTTCTGTCTTTCTTTGGGTTGGATGTGATTCTGTAAACCATGTTACCCATATAATTGTAAGAACCTTTCAATTTGTCAGGACAACCAGTGGAAAACCATTACATTGTATGTGAGTCTTTATGTTCCTCTGTCTCAGTAGATATTCTCAGTCTTTGTGAATGCACTGGTCATTTTTGAATCTGTGATGTGTAATTACTGTAGACTTATTCTGAGTTTTAAGAGATGGTTAAAAATATCTGAGAGCAGTGGTTTCCCTGAGACAGTCCTACATATTTGAATGACTGTGTTTATATTTCCTGGTATACCACAGTTATTTAATCTTTAAAAAGTCAATGGAGTAAAATTAAAAGGCTTAGTCGACCCAATTGTATTTAATGATTTGTGTGATGTGTGATTATAAAATAACAAATTTCCATATGTTGATTAAGTCTTGTTGTTGACCCTCAATAAATTTTAAATGGTAATAACAATATGATTGGTTCCTGTGAATTTCAAACCTTTGAAAATAGTTTTACTTCAATTGTTTAATATTTATTGAGCGCCCACAACAGACCCGGCGCTGGGAAGGGGTGTGAGGGGCACTTGGTTGACTCAAGAGAGAAGCTGGTCTACAAACAACACCATACAATACATGCAAATGAACTCACCATGCTTTTTTAAAACATATTTTAATAGAATATTTAGCAGTTCATTTTACATGCTCATATAGACATTTCACTTTGTCTTACCCTTATTTAATATTTTTACAATAATTTTATCAAATTTGATTTGTATGACCTATAGAAAATTCCTTTCTGGTTCTAGCTTTCTTGATTTTCCACTCCCCCCTCCATTATTCCTTTGGTAAACAAACAAGTGTAAATTCTACATGTCACAGCAGAACACATTACTCAAAGAAGTTTGTATTTTTATTCTTGTTTTTTCCCACAGTACCACTATCTGTCAGGCATCATTTGATGCATGTGATTCAAATTTTTATGGGTAGCATTGACATCCAACACTGAAGACAATTTTTCCCCAGAAAATGGACCACCTGAGTCTATAATGACATTTGAAAGTGATGATAACGATATGCATTAATGCCATTCTTTACTTCCAAAACATAAAAACATGAGTATGCATGTCAGATTTTCTCAAGGGCATCCTCCAAGCCTTGCCTCTGTAAGACACCACTCCTACCATCCAGGAGCTTCAGTAACAAGAAAGTTGGAGGAGATGGTAGGTAGATGGGCTAAACTGGGTACATTGGTTATCAAGGCAGAAAACACAAATACAAGCAAAGCATCACTTCTATGTTACCTTCATTTGGTACCTTTTGTGATTCACTAGTATAGATTCAGTGATTTAGTAACAAACTCTTGTATCAATTGTGTGTCTCTATTTCACTTATAGTCCCTAATCTTTGTCTCAATGTGATAAAACACAAATATGAATCATTTCTTATTGCACAGTCAAATCTAATTATAAATACAAAGGAAATTTTCATGTGACCTGTTAATTTAATGACACAACATTTCATATTTCTTTTGAGAGTATATTATAGAATTTGAGGAAACGTTTAATCAAAACAAAAAGGTATACATTGTGACCATTTTCTACACCCAGACATCATGTGGATATTTCTTTTCCCATTTTCATCACAAGGAAAATTGCCCACACATACTGTTCTCCTCAAATAGCATTTTGATCACCATCAGTAGAATTTAGAATGAAGAATCATTAACTATTTCACATAGATAATGGAGAATTAAAAGTTTCAGATATCTAAATCTCAACTTTGCATACTCTTTGACTTTGTAAAGTAGTATGTGAAGGCTGAAGAAATGCATTATAGTCTACACCACTCAGCCCAGCAAGCAAACCCATAAAGTATGTCATAATGGCTACACTACAAAGCTGATTGGTTAAAGAAAAGACTATCTGATTTTTTTTTTGTCTTTTTTTACCCTTTGGTTTTTTGAGATAATGTTTTTCTGTATAGTTTTGGTGCTTGTCCTGGAGCTCACTTTGTAGACCAGGCTGGTCTCGAATTCATGGAGATTTGCCTGGCTCTGCCTCCCGAATGCTGCCCAGATTTTTTTTTGTCTTATTGACTAAATTATCTTATTTATATTTTGGTATTCTTACTAAAGACCTACTTATAATAAAATGAAATGACTTTAAATTTATTATTTGTTTACATTTAGTTTGTAAGATGTACCTTAGTATAAATTAGTGGATTGTCAGAATAATAATCTGGAGTGAAAGTGCAAGAGATATCTGAAATACTCATCCCTACTAATTTATCACAGTAAATGAAATCACACGTTTTAAGTTATTTCAAGAACTAGTGTGAATTTTAACAGCATCATAGATAAATTGAACTTGTGTAATCTTGTCTTACTTTTTGATAAAATGTTAATATAAGCTTGTTGAAAAGTTCTTGAAATGTCAAATTTCAATTCATAATTTCCTCCAGGAGTTTGTATTAGTATAACATTGCTTAAAAGAAAGTTCTTCATCATTATAGCTAGAAACATTTGAGTTCATTCACTTGAGTATCATACTTTACAAGATAATGAATAGTCATATAATCATCCAATGGCTGTATATTCTAATCAAAGGCCCTGAAAATAAATTTTATCATGAAAAATTCTTGAGTTAGTATTTTTGACATGTGTCTTCAAAGAAAAATTTTATGGAATTCAGTGATAGTTATGAAATATTAACTCAATATAAAGCTACCTCAAAATAAAACAGATATTAGCCTGTTCTTATTAGTAACTTCTTGTATGACATTGCCTTGTGTTGTTCTGGTTATATTTATATATCAATTATTTTTATTAGACAGTTCTTGAATGGCCTCCCATCTTATGAGAAATTCATGAGTATATGTTTCTCATTTGAAAGACAAATATCCTATATTTAAATCATTCCTATTTTTCACAAATGTGTAATAATATATTGAATTCTGGGAGTGAGAGCATTCTGCAAAATGGGAGCAGGAAAATCATATTCAAAATTCAAAAATGAAAAAATATTGTAGGGTAAGCAAGATGTCTTGTTGGATAGAGGTGCTTGCTATGAAAGCCTAGGGATCTAAGTTTTATCCCCCAACCTATGTAAAATGGAATGAGACAACCTACTTCCAAAAGTTGTCCTCTGGCCTATTCACATGCACCATGGAACATGCACACACATACACACACACACACACACACACACACACACACACACACACACACACACGTACACGCACACCCCCAGAGATACACACATATACACACACACACACCTATGCACAATCCCCAGAAATACACCAGACATACACATACACATATGTCCATACATACACACAAATGAAAAAATTTTTAAAATGAAAAATTCTAGAAACAATCTTTAAAAAGTGCTAATATTTAAAATATTTGCATATATTTAGTTACAATTAAATTTCAAAAGATATCAACAAAGCATACTATTGGGTATTAAATGAGAGAGATGAAACTTCTGTAAACATGAATTTAATCATAGGATAAGTTGTCTTGGAGATGTAATACCATATATATATATATATATATATATATATATATATATATATATATGTATATATATGTATATATATGTATATATATACATATATATAAATATATTATGAAAAATGCCACAAAATACTTTCTCTGGAGGCAGAAGACTGTGGTGATATAATGACGAGTGGCTGACACGGTTTCCTATCAGTTCTTCAGTACATACTATGTTCTTTTATTAAAACTTTACTAATTAAAACCATGAACATAAAGAAAGTTGGAATATGATAGTATTCATAAATGCCCTGATAAACTCTGCTGGGAAATCCTGCAGCTGATAAACACATTCCACAAAGTATCTGGATAAAAATTGACACACAAATATCAGTAGCCCTCCTATATACAAATGAAAATTATCTAAGAAATACATCATGGAAACAACACCTGTCATAACAGCCTCCAATAATATAAAATATCTTGGGGTATCTCTGTATCTCTAACCAAACAATTGAAAGACTTGTATGACAAATTCCTTAAGTCTTTTAAGAAAGAAATTGAAGAAAATATCAACAGATGGAAAGATGCTCCTAGATCAGCAAGGTCAATATAATATAAATGGCCTTCCTACCAAAAGCAATCTACAGATTCTGTGCAATCCACATCAAAATTCCAACACAATTCTTCACAGATCTTGAAAGGACAATTTTCATTTTCACATGGAAACACAAAAACTCTAGGATAGCTAAAACAATCCTAAATAATAAAAGAACTGTAGGAGACATCAGCAACTCTGATTTCAAGTTGTACTACAAAGGAATAGTAATAGAAACTGTATTGGCATGCCAAACTGACATGTAGATCAAGGGAATCGAATTGAAGACCCAGACATAAATCCACATAACCATGGACAACAAAGTTTTCATTAAAAGGCCAGAAATATACACTGGAAAAAAGAGCATCTTCAACAAATGATGCTGTTTAAACTGGATGGCTGCATGCAGAAGAATAAAACAGATCCATACTTATCACTCTCCCAAAAATTAACTCCAAATAGATAAAAGACCTGAACATGAAACCAGATACGCTGAACTTGACAGAAGAGAAAGTGGAAAATGCTTTGAACTCACTGGCATAGAAAAAACTTTCTGAGCAGAACACCATTAGCATAGGCACTAATATCAACAATTAGTAAATGGGACTTCATGAAACTGAGGAGCTTCTGAATGGCAAGGCCACCGTTGTTCAGACAAAGCAATAGCCTACAGAATGGGAAAAGATTTTCACCAACTACACATCTGATAGAGGATTAATATTGAAAATATCTAAATAACACAAGAAGCTTTATTTAAAGAAAATGAATAATCTACTGAAGAAAAAAATGGCATATTTATCTAAACGGAATTCTCAATAGAAGAAACTCAAATGGCCGAGAAACACTTTAAAAAAATAGTCAACATCCTTAGCCTCAGGAAAACACAACTCAAAACTGCTTTGAGATTCCATCTTATACCTGTCAGAATGGTTAAAATGAACAAAACAAGTGACAGCTCATTACGGCCAGAATATGAAGTAAGAGGGGCACTCATCCATTGCTGATAGGAGTGCAAAACTGCATAGCCACTGTGGAAATTATCATGGTGGTACCTCAGGAATATGGGAACTGATCTACTTCAAGATCCAGCTATACCATTCTTGGTTATATACAGAAGGGATGCTTCATCCTACTACAGAGACACTTGCTCAACTGTGTTCATTGCTTCTCTACTCCTAATATCCAGAATTTAGAATCAACCTAGATGTCCCGCAACAGAAGAATGAATAAAGACAATGTGGTATATTTACACAAAAGAGTATTAGCATGAAATTTGCAGGCAAGTGGATGGAACTAGCAAAAAATCATCCTGAATGAGTTCTCCCAGACTTGGAATATGGTATGTATTCAATTATATGAGGATAGTAGCTGTAAAGTCAATGATAATCAAGCTGTAATCCATAGAACAACAGAGGGCATGTATAGACTAATGGACTAGAAGGAAAAGATTGATCTTTTGGGGAAAGGGAAATAGAATAGATAGTTATGGTTGAATGGGGACCTGGAATGGGAGGATCGAGTGCGGAGAGGGGTGGTGGGAAGGAAAACAGGGAGAGACAGCTAAAATTAAGGACATTTGAGAATTAGTGTGGAGGCCTAATACAGTAGAAACTTCCTAAAATATATACATATATGAAGGCAATATAAATGAAATTGCCAAATAATGGTGGAGAATGATTCTCACCTGGCCATTTTTTGTCATTAAATGAAGCATCCAGTACTGGGATTGGGTTACATCTAATTAAGTTGTTGGTCAAAGGAGCCCCACAGGAATCCCTACATTACTCAGGCTGTTGCCAAGTGTATGGGTTGCTCTCTACAAACTGACCGCAAAAGCCCATTGTGGGAAGCAACACCTACTTAGCTCATTGAACATGGAGATGTCAACCTGATGCCTACCTAGAGCCTTCACTCCTATTTTCCCATGTCTTTCATACCAGAAAGTAGTTTGCATGCTCTCAAAATAGAAACATAAACACCAAGCCACAAACCCTTCATCTGCAATGGTGTATACTGCCTACAAGATAGGCTGGGGCAATGCTGGCACAAAATTGTAGACTAACCCACCAATAATCGGTTTGACTTGAGGCCCACTCTATAGGATGGAACCCATACTCAACACCACTAGGATTACCAAGAACATGAAACTAGATAGGCCATAGACCTAGGGTAAAACCAAATATACTACTGTTCTACTAAAAAATGTAGCAATAAAATGATTCCTAATGACATTCTGCTGTACTCATAGATCAGTGTCTTGCTCAGCCATGTTCAGAGAAGCTTCCTCCTGCAGGAGATGGGAACAAACACAGAGATAGCCAGATATTGTGCAGAAAGTGAGAGGCCTGGGAATACTCAGTTTTAAAGGGGATGTTTCCATCAAATCTTTCCCCACGGAGCTCAGGGAAATCTGATGAAGAGGAGGTGGGAAGAATGTAAGAGCCAGAGGGGATGGAGGACAACAAGAAAATAATGCCCTCTAAATTGACATGAGCAAAGTTTATTTGAACTCATAGAAGCTGAGGCTGCATACATAGGGCCTGAATGGGTCTACAACAGGTCCTCTGCTCATAGATTATGACTTCCAGTTTAGTGTTTTTATTGGATTCCTAAGTGTGCGAATGAGTGGGTCTCTGATTCTTGTATGTTCTATTAGGTTCTTTTTCTTCTGATGGTTTGTCCTGTACAAATCAATGTGATCATTTTTGTTTTATCTTAGTATATTTTATTTAGTTTTATTTTATTATTATCTCTTAGAAGCCTATTCTTTTCCAATGAGAAACAGGAAAAGAATGGACCCAGGTGGGAGGGGAAAGGAAGTGGGAAAAGTAGAGGGTAGGGAAATGGTAATCAGGATATATTACATGAAAAAAGAATCTATTTTCAATAAAAGTGGAAAAAAGAAAAAAGAAAAAGGAAAAGGAGGACATTGGATATTATGAGAAAGTGTATAGCATGTCTTAATTCTCATCATGAAAGCAGATGAGAAATAAAAATTAATAATGGATTTATTTCTTTAGAAACAATGTGGAACATTAAAAAGTTACATGTGTCAAAGCATTGTGAAATGGTGTGTATTGATTGACCAATAGATGGTTGATCTTTTAAAATATTTCTTATCCTTGTAGTTGTCTTGTCCAACTTCGGTTTGATAGTTTTTGTTTTATCATATTATATTTTATTTTGTTATATTTTTAAATGAATAAATGAAAGATTGACAACCTAGACACTAAGGTAAAGGTTAGCAACTGAGCTGTCACTTATCCCAGCTGGTACAGGGAAAATCAGTTCTTTCCACTAGATGTTTCAGGTGACCATAGGTATATCAACCACTCCAGGACAGGCTTTATGCTCAGGAGTAATTGATCATCCTACAAGGAACTCCAAAATTTTTGTTTGTGCTTCCATTTGCTTACAGTTTATTTTTTTTTGTTAGTTTGCTTTTGTCTACCAGAATACTACTATACCTGAAAAAACATCTTAAGCAAAGTGTCAGGAAACAGCACTACCACACAAAAATCAGTAGTCTTCCTCTATAATAAAGACATACTGAGTAAGAAATAAGGAAGACAATCCCATTCATAAAAATCCTTAAGAAACATAAACCTTTCAAAATAAATGTAAGCAAAGAAATGAAAGACCTGTAATGATTAAAACCTTAAAACACTGAAGGGAGAAGCTGAGGAAGAAAGAAGCAGATGAACAAAACTTCTGTGCTTGGGGATTGCTAGGACTAACATCGTGAAAATGGTTAACCTATTAAAATCAATACGCAGATTCGACGCAATCCTCGTGAAAATTCTAACTTGATTCATCAAAGAGATTGAAAACTCAATCTTAAAATTCATTGGGAAGCACAACAATCTTCAGATAGTCAAAACAATCTTGAACAATAAAACCTCTGCTTGGGGTATCACCATTCCTGATTTCAAGTTATACTCCAAAGATACAATGATAAAATGGCAATGTACTTGAATAAAAAAATAGTCTCAGTCATCAGCACAGTATAATTGAGGACACAGCTATAAGTTCACATTTCTAATTTATGATTTCTGACAAAGAAGCCACAAATGCACATTGGAAGGAAGACAACATCTTTAAGAAATAGTGATAGGAAAACAGGATAGCCATAAGTGGGCAAAGGAAACTAAATTCTTGTATCTCACCCTGTACAAAACTCAATCCCAGATGGTTTAAGGACTCAACATAAGATCTGATACCCTGAACCTTTTAGAAGAAAAAGTAGGTAACACACTTCAAATATCTACAGGTGCTGACTTTCTGAATAGGACTTTTGTAGCACAGGGAATAAGACCAATAATTAAGAAACAGGACCTCAAGGAACTCCGTACAGCAAAAAACTCTATTGATTAAGTGAAAAATTAGCCTAGAGAATGGGAAACAAGTCTTTGCCAGCAATAGAGATCACACTGTATTAGTGTCTAGAATATACAATGAACTGAAAAACTTACCACAAAGAAAGCAAACCATGTAATTAAAAGATAGGGTATGGAACAAAACAGGATTGCCATTATTTTTTACTAGGTGTATGCTTGGACAAGCTTCTGAACACATGATCTCTTAGCTTCAGCTATCATATTAATATCATTCAAGTCATTGTGCATAGATATGAAGTGGAAACAATTTTATGTCAATATATGTAACCAGGAACGCAAAGCTTTAGTTTAGGATACAATAACTGCTAAGACCATTTGTGGTTTACATTATTTATCAACATGGGGATTTGATATTGGATGTTTATCATGATTATATGAAGAAAATTTCACAAGTAATAAAATTTTCTTGAAAAAAAATCAATGTTTTGTAGTGGAATTAATTCTCTAAATATTGAAACAGAAGTTAAAATAATGCAGTCTAAAACCTTACAAAATAAAAGTCCCAAAATTTTATTTGTATATAATTACATATTACTTATACTTCTGCAAGAGCTAGGCATAGGAGAACTAAAATGCTCCCATATGAATTCCTAGAATGCCAAGAGGCATTTTGGTTAAGGTGTGATGACCACTAGACTAAGCATGTGAAGAAAGCTCTACTCTGCGGACAAGCGAAGAGCCTCAAAACAAGGTAATTAAATATGGTTCAGAATTTAGACAAATAAAAAGTGAGGCCAAATGATTTCAGGAGAGGTCTCTGATCGAAGACGATTTGAAGAACTCTATCTCACTAAAAAATGAGCCTGTCGAAGGAATTAGAACATCAAGGAGATCCAATCTTTTTCTCACCTAGGGTGGCAATCTACACCTTGATAAGCCCCATACCCATCGTGGTTTGAATTGTTAGACCATAGTATATGCTGCATTTCTAAAGTACATGTACAGCCCAGCATTCCTGGAACAAACACAGTACTTGAAGAAAGCTTTTCAAGTTCATTTCTAACATGTTTGGACTGATTGCTATTTGTTATATAGCTGGCAGTATGAGAATTCACTAAGTCTCCCCACTCCAATTATGTCACTTAGCTTTCAGACACCAATATAATTTCCTTCGTTTATGTTGTCCTGACAAATTCATCACCACAGTCTCCAAGGACTGAGAGCACTTTGTCAAACAAACCTTTATTATGAGTTTTAATCGAATTGTTATTCAGAGATAGGGGTTGCATAATCTTATTTTTTAAAACATAAATGCAAAGATTCATAATAAATACAAAGGGGTTTCTAAGACTAACCAAAAACACCAAGATGGGAATGTAGTCAAATAAAAAATTCTAACTGAATGGTTCTCAAACATTTAAAACGTATTTTGAGAGGCCAAAGAATATGTGCATAACATTCTTTTGGAAAATGGTTATTTGGGGCAATGAATAATGGAAAGTAAATTAAGGTAATTATTCATTGTTGCTGTTTTCTTTAAAAACACTTGGATACTTATTGTTTGGGATTGAAAAAATTTATAATTTTACCAGGAAGAATACTAATGTCCCTTTCCTCCCTTATGGCATTCCTTACAGTTTTCAGTCTTTTGTCTCTCCCATGAGCCTTTTATTAAATTCTTAAAAGAAGGAATATTATTTATACACATAAATTTGATTTTCTGAAGAATAGCGTTAGAAGAAAAAGAAACACTAATTTCAATTTACTTCTTATAGTCATGTTCAGACTCGATAAAACATCCCTAGATTCATGGCAATTGAATATTTTTAGGTCAAACTGAATAATCTTTAATCTCATACATTTTAAAATCTTGATCAGAACAGTTATTTTGATCACAGTCTATGTATTTAATTATAAAACAATAGCACATATAATTTTAAATAACCGTTCTTATTACCAGTATATGGATGGTATGTCAGTATGGTCTATTAGTATATTTAAGACATGTAGCTAAAACACTAGAATTTGAGGCACTAGTTCTTTTTTTATATATGTAAAAATCTGCATGTATCATTAGGGGAACTATTTTTAACTTTTATTGTACTATTGTGTAATTAATTTGTCCACTAAGTAAAGCTAATCTATTTGAAGAACCATTAGGATCTGGGGGTGGTTGATATTTAAAAAAAAAAGCATGATAGTGGTTATATTAACAGCTTTCATTTATCAATGGACTTGCTTCACTACAATGATCCTTGTATATAAGCTGCAGTTAACGTTTTCTTCAACTGTCTTCTGACTTATTTGTTTTATGGCATCTTGCTAACATGGGAAACATAACACATTCCAAAAGTTTTGTATCTCTAAAGATGTTTCTTTCCTGTGTTTTGGATCTCAGTTACTGGAATATTATTCTAAGACCTAGGAACTATTCTCGTATTCTCGGCAAAAACAAAACAACAAAACAAAACAAAAAACATCTTCTATATTTACCCCAAGTTACACAGCTAAAATGACATTTGCTGCCCAGTAAATTTCTTCTCAGCTAACAATAAACTGTCAAGGATTCTCCCCCCTTTCTCAATTTTAAGAGAGATTCAGCAAATCCTTTCCATGTGTAAAAAGAGGCATGGTGCAGTATTTTTTTTTTTTTTTTGCTCAGGTAACTACTTTTGCATCCACTAGCTGTGGGTGGAGAACACAATTTAATTGTTTTAGTAGATGATGTAGGTTTGTTTGTGATTTAATTAGAATTTAATTCAGAAAGAATAAACTAAATGATTTTCACTGAGGTAACTAATATAATTGAAATTAAATGTCAGGCTGGGTTAAAGTCCTGTGGAATTTCTGACTGCTGTATTTGCTAGGGATTTCTCTCTTTTCACTGACAATGAGTGCGATCTGGTGGATAAGAGCTCAAGTAAGGACAGTATCTGGCCATCTTTACCTGTGCTTTCTAGTATGTTGTGAGAACTTGAATGTATTCAGCTGGAATTCTTAGAGCTGGTGTCACTAGATTTTTCAATGTGGAAACTGCATGACCTTCCCAGAATTGACCTTCAAGTCACTCAGTGTCACTTTTACAGCATTATGTTGATAACAAATAACTTATGCCACCATACGTCTAACTGATGAATCTGCCCAGCCCAGGGTTCTCTGTTCTTCTAAAATGTCTTTATCATTCTATCCTGTCTCATTGATGAAATTCTCCAATTCATCTCTGTTAGTCTAATTCCCTTCTGTCTTCCAAAATCTGCCTTTGTACTATGTGCCCAAACTTTTAGTAGCTTTGATGTTGTGGTTAAGCCAGAGAAATGCTAGGTTAAGTGGCAGGTATCCTAACTTACAAGCTTGGGAAAGTTATTTAAACCTTTCATGGGGTAACAGAACTAACAAAACATACATGTCCTATAGGATTTTATGACAATACAGAACACGGTTTTGCCTCATCATACTTAGCATATGATGCTAGTTTTCTTATAATATCCCCTATAGTATTTTTTAAGTTTTGTTTTTAAGTTATAATTTAATTACATTTCTCCCTTTCCAAACTTCCCATATGACTATCCCTTTCCTCCTTCAAATTCATGACTCCTTTTTTTACTAATTGTTATTGAATGCACATGTCTATTTATACACTCATATATATTACTATATGACCTATAGGGTCCATATAATCTGCTGTGGGATGTTGTTTTATATGCTGTGAATATGTGTTGCTCTGATTTGGTTGATATATAAAACACTGATTGGCCAGTAGCCAGGCAGGAGGGATAAGCAGACAAGGAGAATTCTGGGAAGAGGAAGGCTGAGTCAGGAGTCACCAGCCAGATACAGAGGAAGCAAGAAGACAAAGCAGAACTGAGAAAAGGTACCAAGCCACATGGCTAAACATAGATAAGAATTATGGATTAATTTAAGTGCAAGAGCTAGTCAGTAATAGGCCTGAGCTAATGGCCAAGCAGTTATAATTAATATAAGCCTCTGTGTGTTTACTTGGTGGACACAAGTGGGAGAAATTTGTCCAGCCAGCCAGGACACAGGAAAACTTCCAAATACATTTGGTGCTCACTGTTGGGCATTGAACCACATAAACCTAAGAGAGCTTAAAGATTCTAAATACACAGAAACAGAGTCACACTAGGCTTCCTAGTCTCACAGTCTCATGCCAGTAGCAGCGTAGAGACTTGTCTTCCAACAACTGCCTGTGAGATGAAGCTGGCCGCCAGCTGCCATAAGCTAAGCAGCTTGGCGAATTCCCACCACAGTACACAGTGGCATCTCCAAGCTGTGCAGCACACTGCATGGTGGATTTAGCTTTTGCTAGTATTAAAAAAAGAGGTTTCTGGGCTACATGCTGCTGGATGGAGACATGGACCCACTGCCTCCCAGAGTCAGCAGAAAGCATGGCTCCCAGAGCTGGCAGTGAATTAACTCTGCCATGTTGAAAAGCTAAGATTAGTGGAGTCAACAGCCAAGGCTGCTGCTTCAGTACTAGACACTGCAGTTTAAAGCAATAGATTCACAAAAAGACAGATTCAGATGGGATAAACCCTAAACAGTTTACAATGTGTGTAAAAGTGTATGTAGGCTTGGAAGAGAAAGGAAAGGGAGTATAGACAGTTATGTACAGAAATAGAAAGCTTAAAAAAAAGTCTTTAAGGAGAAAGTAAAAGTAATATAAAAAATAAGCCACATAAAGATGGAAATCACACAGAGAGTCTAGATTATGTTGTCTTTGGTCTTTTTAACTGCAGAAAGACAGTTAATTATAAATGCTGCTCAGTTAAAGCAACATATGTATTTTAAAGGTATCTTGACTTCAAAGTTTGGATCTGAGATATGTTACTTTGGAAAGGAGACTCTGTTTTTGTTTCCACAGAAAGCAAAAGGCTATGGATTTGTTCCAGGTTAAGATGGATCAGACCTTAGCAGATGGTACCTATCAACAAAGGTTATAGCCAGGACTTGACTATTATCCTGAATTTTCTCACAATCCCCATAAGACTACCAGCATGCCCTATCAGCAGGAAGTAGCCTAGAACACTATGCCCACATTCCCAAAAATATGGATTATAGATATTTGTCTGTGGTTAGAGATTGGTTACAAATTGTTGTTGGTCACAGTAAATATCTTTCTAAAGAAAAAAGGATAGAATATAGATATGATAGGATGAAAGGGTAGATTATTAAATCTACTTTTAAAGAGCAACAACTTGTGTAAAATATTGTAAATTGTTATAGATTTTAGTTTATTACAAATTTAAAGTTAATTTTGTTATACTGTATATATATTTCTACTCTCATTTAAGGTATTATGTTTATGTAACTCATTTAAATTGTAATGGATAATTAAGAAATACAGATTAATAGTCTTCTATGATAATCACACTTTAGTTAAGTTTTCTAGACATACACAGATATTTTTCAATTAGGTAGGTAATCTTCAAACACTTCAAAGACCTACAGAATACAACATTTAAAATGTTTTAAGAACTTTGACTTTCTGGACACTGAGACATGTCTGCTCCTGGCAGCACCAATCTACTCCAGAGAAGATAATGGGCATTGAAGAAACTCATTATGGAGTTTGCTTTCTTTGTGGCAAAAGTTAGCCACTGGGGGAAAAAATGCCCTTGAGTCAACTGATTGACAGTATGTTGTATAAACTGGATATGCAGGACCCATAGGAAGGTGACCACTGAACTTAGCAAAGTGAGATGGTCCTTCAGATTCCTGCTTCACAGAAGAAACTGCCCAACATTCTATAGGACACAAAGAAAAAAAATGACTGAGAGACTAAGTCTATGGGCTAAAGATGGATGCCCCAACGTTACAGAGGAACTTTGTATGTCTGTCTAGGCAGGCAACTGTCTCTGTCATTTCCAGAATTTTGGAAGTTGCTTACAATGAATTTCCTGTTTATTTAGGTAATATTATATTTTTCTGAGTTCTTTGACATAGTTCAAGACTAGATAGTCATAATTTTCTTTGGTTATGATATAAGATAAATTAGATATGAAACTTTAGAGTCACAAATATAGGATAGATAGAATATTTTCTTTAATTTTGCCAAATACCACTAAACTAGATACTGTAACTGTAATTCTTGCTTGATAACTGTTCTATTATATGTAATTTTTACTATGTTAAAGGTAAAACCTTCCTTTTTGATTAGAAAGAAAAGGGGAAGTGCTGTGGGATGTCATTCTGTATGCTGTGAATATGTGTTGTTCTGATTTGGTCAATAAGTAAAACACTGACTGGCAAGTAGCCAGGTAGAAGGTATAGGTGGGATAAGCAAACAAGAAGAATTCTGGGAAGAGGAAGGCCAGGCAGATACAGAGGAAGCAAGATGACAAAGCAGAACTGAGAAAAGGTACCAAACCACATGACTAAACATAGATAAGAATTATGGGTTAATTCAAGTGTAAGAGCTAGTCAGTAATAAGCCTGAGCTAATGGCCAAGCAGTTATAATTAATATAAGCCTCTGTGTGCTTACTTGGTAGACATAAGTAGGAGAGTTTGGCATGACCACTGGCCAGCCAGGACACAGAAAAACTTCCAACTACAGTAATCTATAACATAGATTAGGAGGCAGCAGGATCTTGAATATCAATGAAGAGGTCCTCCAATTCTTGAGGCCCTATAAACAAAACATAGAAAAATATTATGATAAAATTATTCTGTTATTTTAATATTTTTTCCTATGATCTCTTTTAGAAACGAAAAAAGAAAAATCTGGGAAAAGTTCTTCTGTTTTGAAAGACAAAGGTAATAGAATTCATTTAATATAACAGTATAGTTGTAAGTTAAATTATGTGAACCAGTACCTTATAAATTTGGGTGTATTATCTTCACAGTTGTGCAAAACAAAATTACAAGGCTGTTTACAACATCATATGTTTTAAAATATCAGCATTTATAAGGAAGTGGGGGAGGGGAAGGCAGAAATAAAGGACAGAAGGAGTTTTGTTAATGAAAAGTAACATATATAAGAAAATAGAAGTATTAGGAAATATTTGCCTTTCTAGCCTCTGACTCCCTCATTCCACTAAAATATATGTATTTGGTAAAAGATACCATTGAAACCCTTAAAACCATTTGAAAAGGAAAAATGATGATTCTAGAAAAAGGAACCAAGACACTAATTGGAGTTCTGAATCCTCTTATTTTCTAATACTATCAGGCTTATTCTGTGTGTTTAGTCTTATCAGATTCTTATTGCTACAGAAACATAAAATTATTATTTAAACATCATGATTTGGGTTTCATGACAATAGTTAATTTACTGCCCATCAAAATCCTAGTCTTTTTTATTATTATTTATTTTTTGAGACAGGGTTTCTCTGTGTAGCTTTGTACCTTTCCTGGAACTCACTCGGTAGCCCAGGCTGGCCTCAAACTCACAGAGATCCACCTGCCTCTGCCTCCTGAGTGCTGGGATTAAAGGTGTGTGCCACCACCACCCGGCCAAAATCCTAGTCTTATTTCAAAAATAATTTCTTCATAAATCATCAACTTCATTTATTGCAGCTTTACCTCAGCCTCCTCTCTTCAGAACTAATAGAATAAAATTTTTACTTACTGCATATACAAGTTACATTAATTAGGGTTTCTATTGTGGAAAGAGATACTATGACCAAGGCAACTCTTATAAATGTAACTACTTACTTGGCAGCTTGGTTAAAATTTCAGAAGATTAGTCTATTATCATCATCATGGGGAGCACGGTGACATTCGGACAGGCATATTAGCTGAGAGATTTAGACCATCATCCCCAGGCAGTAGGCAGAGAGAGACACACTGGGCTTGGCATGGGCTTTTGAAAGCTCAAAAGCCTAACCTCAATGACACACATTCTCCAACAGGAAATACCTATTCTTAGAAGGCCTCACTTCCTAATTCATCCAAATAGCTCATCAACTGAGGAATAAGCATGCAAATACATGAGTTTATTGGGGGCATTCTTATTCAAACCACCATATTCCACTCTCTAGCTCCCATAGGCTGGTATCCATATCGTAATACAAAATTTGTTTGCTTCAACCTCAAAAGTCCCAATAGTCTTTCCTTCTAAAACTTGTTTAGGCCTCTTATGAGACTCAAGGGAATCTCTTAATTATGGTCATCTGTAAAATAATTATCCATAAGTATATCCTTCCAACATAAAATGTCACAGAATATATATTACTTTTCCAAAAATTGAGCAGTGATGGACCAAATCAAGACTGAAAATCAGCAGGAGAAACTCCACATTTAACATCTCCATGTTTAATGTCAAGTTGCTTTCCAGAACTACAACTCCTTCTGGCATTGTTGACCTCAACACACTGCTCTCTCTGAGCTGGTTCCACACCCAGTTTGCAGCTCTCCTTTGCAGGTATCCCATGGCTCCGGAACCTCCAACACCTTGGGGTCTCCAAAGGAATCTGATCTTTATACTCACAGCCTCATGAAATAGCCTCTCCAGGCCTCTAAACCATGTGGGAAGATTCTTTCTTGTATCCTTAATGATAAAGCTGAAACCACAGGACCAAAAGCTATCAAATTCTTCTGTTTCCCAAGACTAGAACTTGGGCCCTTCCTTGACTTGCATTTGCATAAGCTTTCCAGTGGGTTTTTTTTTTCCCTCACTGCTTAAACTTTCTTTTAATTCCTTTTCATAAGTGAGAAACTTAGCTGGGTAGGGTCTGGCCCTTAGGGAAAACTACTCCTGTTATTACATTTAGCACTGAGTTTTCCTTTAAACATTTTGTCTCTTGGAGCAGAATTTGGTTCCAATATTGCATTTCCTTGTGTTTTTTTTCTTTCTCTCCTCAAATAGCACATTTTGCATTCCTCTTTGCCCCCTTGCTCCTTTTCATTATAGATTTTGCATTATAGTGATCATTAATAACCAACCACAGTCAATAGCAAGTTGTCTTGAAATCTCCTGTGCCAATGCCATTAATGTAAAACTCTTCAACTTAGCCTCTTGCAAATTTTTTAGGACAATAGCAAAAAGAAGCTACATCCTTTGCCAAAGTATCACATGGTGGGAGTGTTGCAGAGGCAGAGTGATATTTGTACAAGTTCAACATTCTCTTCTATCTGTCTCTCTCCTTCCCTCCTTCTTTCCTTCTTTCTCTCTACTTTTGCTTCTCACCTTCTCTTCCCCTCCTCTCTCTACACACATATATGTGTGCTTAGGTGTTTCGGTGCACATATTGTACAATTCACAATCTACAATAAGTGTACTTTCCTTCTAATGTAGCTTGAGATAACTTTGTTTTACTTGATAATTGTGTAATGAGCATGTTTAGTTTATGAATTATTATTTACTACATAGGGAACTCAAAGAAAGATTGACACTTACCTCTAACACCAACTCTCCAGGTAATAAAACTATTACAAATTTAAATTTTTGTTTAAAGACATAACCTTGCCAAACCCCAAATTTGTATGAAAGTGGAGTTATAAAAACCTATCCTGGTAAATAAAATATCATAGACTTAAGTCTGTATTAGCTAGTTCACCAAGTTAACTACATAGACTCCTGTAATTTATGTTCTTATTAACATACAATTACAAATAAACGTCCAGTGAGACTTTCCCTCCATTTAGAATTATCTACTCTTTGCAGAATGTCTGCACACTCATTATAAAACCTTATAAATGTATATGTATGTGCACAAATATAAAAAATACATGGTTTTGTTGTATATGGCTATTGATTTAGAACTATTACAGTGGACTTCTTTATTTTTTAAAAGGTTAACATTAAAGCACTAAAATATCTTTCTAAGTTATATCAGATATTGTCTCAGAGGAAAACTATTCCTTTTTCTAGTTCTTAGCATAATTTATCATTCTAAAGTATATCAAAGAAAAATGTAATATCCCATATAAGATTTGGGGCTTTGAAAACCTCCAGGATGCTTTTCTTCCTGGAGTGTCTCTTTGAAGCCTGCTGTGGAAGTCTGTCTAAAGAAGCATGAAGCAATTTCACTTGTTAAAAGACCTCCTACTTCATCTCACTGTATTTCACGAGTTATTTCTCTTAGGCAGAAAGTGAATTTAAGCATTTACCAGTCTCCCATAGACTCTAATGCATGGACAGTCAAACCCATGTTGAATCATATTAAAATTCTAAAAAAGTAGCATTATTACAGAAAAATCATTTGAGACCACATTTTCAAGAGCTATACTAATATTAATCAATTAGGCATTTAGATAAGAGTATTGGACTTGTGTCTTTATGTAAGGAAGAGTAGGGAACTCTTGAAAAGGAAGATCAGCACACCTTGGTGCCTTTTGTTCCTGGCTGAGCTTTTAGAATGGTGAGTTCAAGACTTAAACTTTCTTCTAACATCTCAATACACATACAAGGAAGAGCCCTACTTATGTGGCCTTGGCATCCAGAAACCAGAAAACTCCAGTAGTGATACTGGTTGTTGGTTAGCTTTCTTGTAGCATACGAAACTTCTTTCTCCACTAAAATCAGTCATCCTTGAGGTTTTTGTTTCAATTATGTTTTATAACTGCTTTAATTTCATACAAACATAAATATGCACCTCCTGCCAGTAAGACTTTGAACCTGGAACTTGAAGACTTCGGGATACCACACTGGGAATCTGGCCACACCATCATTTCTCCATTCATTAAAAAAAAAAAATTGCTCTAGAAGCAGTAACTTACTCCCATCTTTGAAAAAGGGAATGAGTATACCTGTTGTGTTTCTTGATCCATGGCTTTTGATATCAATTTTACACTCTGGAATATAGGTGAAAAGCTGACCCTACTTATTTGTAGCATTGTAAGTAACAATATGAATATTGCTTTGCCACCAAATCCATTTTCAAATTTCTATATAACATATATAGGTCTAGCTTATTCCCCCAGGAAACTCTTGGTTTGAAGGACAGGATAATTTTTAAGTTTTCTTTTAGTCAACAAAATTATATACATTTTTGGGATACGTTGCAATTTTTGATATGTGTTTATCATGAGGAATATTAGATCAGAATTATTAGCAAAACTGCCACAAATTTACATTCACAGTAACACTGAAAGTCTAGGGGTTTTGAAATTTTGCTTTACAAGATGCATTAATATTCATCACAATCACCCTCATGTGCACTAGAGCAGTGCTGCTAACTTTACCCATCTAACTGAAACTTTCCACCCTTTCATTAGCTATCATCCTTCTCACCCCCAGCCACCTCTGCCATAGCATCTGGAAGCCATTCTACTCTTTAATTGTAGATCCTTGTTGATTTTGATTATATGCATCATCGTGGTGTGGTGTTTTCATTCCTGTGTCTGGCTCATGTCACCCATTCATGCTCTTAGCCACCTTAACAGCATATTCTAAGCCATGAGTAGAGGGCATCTCCACAGACCTGGGCTGCCATTGTATACTTAGAATTCCAACCCCAAACCCTGAGTTAGAAAGAATAAAGGGGCTAGCAGGATATGTCTCACATTTTTTCCATTTCTATTGCATAACAGTTTCTTTATCTGTAAAGGATTTATTGAGCTTTAATGTTGCAAAAAATAAACAGAAAAATGAATTTACCTCCAGTGTGTGAATACCCTGTTGAGTAGCAATAGTGATGTGAAAAGCATTTTCCATAGGCATGTCTGCAGCCCATTTTGTGGAACAACAGCATTGAATTGAAGTTAGTGGAGGAAAGTGCTTATTTTCATTTTTATTTTACTTCAACAGTAGACTGCATTTTAGGCCTTTGTTGTTCCACAGATAAAGCTAGCTTTTGAATAAAATCTCCTCTCAAAAGTTAATTTAGTAATCTCTATTTTGTACTGTATCTTGAAGACTAAAATACTGTATTGCATAATACAGTGTTTTCACTTGAAGATTTATTTTTGCTTTAAAAAATTAGAAATAAACAAAACTCAAAGAAACAAATTGATTTAGTGTTAATTAAATCCTATGGGGGAATGTTCAGGTGCTGTGTTCCTTTGTTTTAATAAATCCCAAATAAGTATGCTCCTATCCTTTCAAGTACCTGTTCTCTTAAATGAACAAAGATAGCTTGCTCAACGATGTGATTAGTGCAAATAAAAATGATCAGGGATGGTAAGGTCCTATTTCTGAAGATAACACCTACACAACTCATTGAACATGGAGAAGTTAAGTCAATGCCTACATAGAACCTTACTCCCTACTGCCTAGTTTTCCTTGTACTTAGAATGTGCTCTATACACTACCAAAGGTGAGAGATAAACACCAAACCAGCTATAAACCCTTGTATCTATAATGTTAACATGCCTGCCAGATGCTCTAGTGAATGGCACAAAATGATGGGAGTAACCAACCAATATTTGATTAGATTTGAGGCCTACCTCATAACATGTAACCCATTCCCAACATTGAGTATCTAATAATCTGAGATTAGATAGACCACATACCTAGGAGAAATACAAATACCAATGTTCTGCTAAAGGAATACAACAGTAAAATGACTTTTAATGGCATTCTGCTATATTCATAGATTAGTGCCTTGCTCAGCCATCATCAGAGAAGCTTCCTCCTGCAGTATATGGGAACAAACACAGAGACCCACAGACAGATCATGTACAGAGTGAGAGACCTTGGAACACTCAGTCCTAAATGGGATGTATCGATCAAATTCCTCTTCTGAGAGCTTGGGAAACCCTGCAGATGAGAAGCCAGAAAGATTCTAAGAGCCAGAGAGGGTGGGGGACACCAAGGAAGCAAGGCTCAAAATTTCCCTATGAAGGCTTGCTATTCTCTAAGATCAAATAGAACCCAAAAGTATTATAACTAAGAGGTGCTTAGAGATAAAAAGTCCAGTCTCCCCATTTGATAGATAAATGAATCAGGAGTAGGAGCAGTCTAGAAACTATGAAAGTTATAGGCTTCAGCACAAATGGTATTCAAACTATCTCTTGAATTGAGCACCATGCTCTTCATGCTACACTTCCAGCCTCCCTGTTACTAGATACGTGCCTAAGTGAGATAAGTGCTGATGTGTGATGTATCATGCATCAGAACTGGTCCTCTAAAACCTTAGTAAGGATATTAATTACTGTGTAATACTTGTATATTTTGACAAACAAAAGTATACACTGTAGAAAGAGCACCAAGCCCAGGGTGGTCCAGTATTTCTTGGTGTCAAAATAAACATAAATTTTTCATTATACCTATATTAATGAATGGTTGAAACAAGAGAAACTATGTGACTTAGATTTCAGGAGGACTCATCCATGCTGGGTTTGTCCTGTTGCAGTGAGGACCAGCCTCCGCAGCTCAGGAATTGAGGGGGAATCACAGAATTAATCACAGAATGTGATTAATCACTCAACTTGACCTTTGTATCTGAAGGAGTAAAACTTAACTCTCTGGGGCCAGTGAGGAGGGCAAAATTAACTCTCTGTGACCGACAAAAAAAGGAAAACACACATACACACACACACACACACACACACACACACACACACACACACACACCCCTTTAGGGTCTATCCATCATTTTCTCTGTTCTTTTTTCTTTTCTTACTTCTATCCAGATGTATTCATTCTGTCTCTCTTAATATCTTCTTTCTAACTCTTTTCTTCTACATTATTCCTTCTACGTCTTGGTGTTTTTCTTTTCTCATCTCTTTATTTTTTTCCCTTGCAGCTTATATACCTCAGCAAAATCTTTCAAGGGGTATAAAAATCACAATGTGGTTACAGTCTATTTTTCAAATGCATAATTACAATGAATACAAATAAAAACCAGCACGTTTTCCATATCCCTTACATGATTAAATATTTTATGTACTACAGGTGAAAAACAAGCTATCCCAAGAACCCACATACATTCATATCTAAGGAACTTATTATAGATTAACAGAGTGTAAATAAGCAAGGTATTTTTCTCAGCCAGTTCTTTTGCTGGCAGGCTGCATTTTGTGGTTACAAAGAAAGGATCAATCACTTTATTACTTATCTCAAAACATAATCTTATAAGGAATCTTAAAAGAATCACAAACAAATTTCTATATATGAAAAACAATCAACCATCTCTACTTTAAATCCTCAAGGAGCATACCCATTCATCAACAGGGATTTTTTTATGTCGGGAAGTTGGGGCAGAAATAGATACAAGGAATTAATCATCATCTTTGGTCACCAACTCATCCTAGAAAGAAAAGATGCCAGCCAGCAATAGCCTGGCTACCATTGCTCCTGCTCTCTGACCTCGAGTCCCTCGCTCAGCTATTAAAATTTTTGACTTTAAATTGTTTTCCAAGATTTTTTGCCTCAAAGTCAGTAACAAAAACATCTTAACCTAACATTAAGTCACATTTAAAGCTTTGTTTCAGCTATGATGCACACTGAAACCCATGAACACATCTCCCAACATTAAGATCGAAAGAACTTGAACTTAAGCTTCTGGGACACAATTGTTTTTCTTAATCACTAACCTAAGCCACAGTCTATACTGCTCCTCAAGAGACACTACCTCTGTGATATTTCCTTGTTCTTATTTTCTATCTTCTGCAGCCCCCGCTTTAACAGGGGTGGGGGCAATACCATATCTTGCTTTTCCCTATATTAGTTTGCCCAGTAAACTAACCTCTATCATAATCCCTTACTACATTTATTAAAAACCCTCAATCGTCAAAATTCCATTTAAACCAACATTATTATTGTATAAAAGCATTGCTTCAATTAAACAGTACAGCTTAGGAGAAAATCAACTTCATAATAATCCACAGGTAAAAATACCCAGTAGAATGGGATATCTCTATGAAATAATTACACTATATTAAAGGCAGTGGGAATCCCTCTCCCATCTCAGGCCCATTCACACATAGCAGATTCCAGAGAAAAATGGCAGTAGCAAATATGTAAAGGCACTAGAGTAGCAAGAGACATTCTGGGGCCAAAGCCATTGGGGCCTTGCCTCTCTGAGACTTGTCCATCAGTGCTTTGCTTCCTGGTAGACCAACCTCCCTCCAATTGCCATCTGCTGCTTCTCTGACATGGCCACCAGCAGGTTTGATTTCTAACAGGATACATTTTGATAGACAAAAGATGAATTTATTATAAAGAAACTATCCTAGATTTGTCTAAATGCTTTCTTATTTTATACAAAGTTTGAATTTTTAAAAATGTAATTTCACTATTGATCACTTTGGACCACTACATAAAACTCACATGCTAATGGATTTTTGACCTTTTTTTTTCACACGACACCACTATATTTCCTTTGCCAATATAAGAGAGAAATACTAAAAAAAAAAAAAAAAAAAAAAAAAAAAAAAAATGAGGAAAAGTCAGAGTATGAGAATTTTCTGAAACTTTATTTATTTATATATTATTTATTTGGGTGCTTGTGTGTGCATATGTACATGCACATACAAACATGTGGAGGCCCCAGAACCACTTATAGGGGTTGTTCTCTGCTACCATGCAAATGTCAGGTAACTTGTAAACTCAGGTGTCATGGCAACAAGCACCCTTACCCACTAAACCATCTAGCTGAACCCATTTTTGTTTTGTTTTGTTTTGTTTTTTTAAGGAAACTTTTTATTTGTTCTATTCCTATTTTGTTCACACCTCTTCAAGCATTTGTCCTCACGTCTTGTACTCTTCATATATATCTTCCTTCTCTAATCTTATAAACGACAGCCAGGCTAACTCTTACCAGTACATGGTCAGAAGAAACAAGACAAGGTAAAGACAAAGCATATCATATTGAAGAAGATGCGTTTAAATTTATTATTATTATTATTATTATTATTACAATTTCATATAAATGCACCTTGAAGACTGGCCACTATCACATCCTCCCTCCCTCCCTCCCTCATACCCATGTCCACCTACTCCTCTCCCCACATGCTCTCCCACACTTTCTTGTCTACTCATTTTACTTTGTGATCCACTAAGGTTAAGTACTGCAGTCTGTGTTCCTACGTGTTTGGGACTATCTACTAGAACCTATCCGTCTTACCTCATATCATTCATCACTAAAAACACTGATTGTTTTTTCCATTTCCCAGAGTCTACTGATACCCAGTTGCTTAGAGGTGAAGGGTGGTGCCCTGTGAATCCCTTCCTGATCCCTGAATGATTATCAATAGAGACAGTATTGTGTGGGCTCAGTGCAGGTAACCTCAGTTGATGTGACTTAATGACTTACAAAAGTTATATTAGTCTCTGGAATGGTCTTTTGTTTCCCTTAATTCCATCCACTAGCTCTCACATATTTCCTGGCCCCTCTTGTGTAATGTTCCTTGAGTCTTTCAGGGGTGGTACAAGTGACTTATCTTGGGCTAAACCGATAATGGTGCTTGTGCTTTTCATCTTGGACAGCCATGTGTCTTCATGCACCACTGTTTATTGTAAGAACAGGCTTCTCTGATCAAGGCTAGGATCTGCTTTCTATGAGTGTCAGCATGGCTATTGAGAAGGGAGTTTTCTCCTATGCAGTTTAGTTAACCATCAGAAATGCATTTGAAAATCAAGTTTTCATTTCACTAACACTCAATTGTGATTTTATTATATGGTTTTCTTTATAACGTTTAATGAACAGACATGGGGTTGCAAAGAAATTATTAAATCAACCCACCAGAATTATTTTAAATACAAACTATCTCAAGATATTTAATTAGACATTGTATTTTCCAATTTAGTGACAATGATGCCTATACTCGCTATAGGGTATTAATGGTATTATACAATTGTATGCATTCAACACCTTCTCCTCCTCCTCCTCCTCCTCCTCCTCCTCCTCTTTCTCCTCCTTCTTCTTCTACCAACCAGCATTCAATTTTATATTTTTTATCAGTGATTATGATATATAAGTTGATTCTCAATTTCCTTTTTGACAAGCGTCCCATTAGATGTTCTTTCCTTAAAAGTGCCAGTGCCTTCTCTAATACTAGAATAGTCACATGTAAAATAAGTCTACACTAAGAAGAGTCAATGTTAAAAGAAATGTGTCAAGCTAAATATTTATCAAATATTTATCACCTGTTCTTTTACTAAACAGAAAATTACTTAAAAGATTGGGTTTTTTTTTGTTTCATTGTTCTATCTATTTATTTTTGATATTTCCACTAAAGAGGCTTCACACACAGCAAGAACATTGATTTATTGTATAGTAACTTTGTAAAATTTATATAGCTATAGTGTGATCTTCTTGGCTAAAGAGATAGAGTCTAATCTATGTTCTTAACCTAGGTATGCGCTGATATCACTAATACCTCCTGTGGGGCTAGGACTCATGACTGGAAATTCTGATACAATAACTATGCACTAGAGATATGGATTCTGGCTTTTCAAAGAGCAATTTTCTAAGGCAATGAAAATACATACAGACTTTTAAAACTCTTTCTTCGTTGATAAAATGAAAGACAAAATTATAGATAGGTAAATTTAAAATGACATGATCACTTGCAACCAAGAAAAGCACATATAAGTGGATGAAAAGTAGAATAGAAAACAAGATGGTAAGATAGTGAGCTAAAAGGAAGTTGCATGGATGCCTGCTTAAACATATGCTTGCCAGAAGTGGTGTTCTCTGTAGTTAAATCATTTTTGGCTATGTGAATAAGCAAGGATGTAGCAAGACTTTTTACAATTAATCAAATTAGAAGTGAGCCTCTCCAACCTCACTCCATATGACCTTTTTATTTTCTTTTAAAGAAACTAAAAACAATTGCTGCTGGTATCTTTCTGGGTTTCAGCTTATACGAAATTGAAGACTCAGGAAAATGGAGGGAATAGACTCAGTGTCCTACCTGGGGCCTGGGAAAAGTCAACATCAGGGAGAGTGATTTGGTCAAAAAAAAGTCCTATTAAATTCATGAGACAGAGTCTGCCATCACTGAAGAAAGCATGGGATTGAAGACAAGTATTACCGTGAGAGTAAAGGAAGAGGCACAAAATCACACTGAAAGAAAAACAATTAAAAGCAATGGAAACCAGGAGTTACCATAATAACACAGCTCCCCCACTGAAATACAACACTAACTCAAACCACATTGAAGAAATGAGTGTAATGAGCACTTGGGTGAGTGCTGGTGTTTGGGATTGTGCAGTTCTTTGAGGCTTGTTCTGCTGTCTTTAATACAGGGTTTGTGGGCTCTGTCAGTATTTGAGACTCAGTCAACCTAAAGAGGTAGGAACATGAGGGTATGTGTGGCAGGTGGTAAAGGTAATCCATGTTGCTATGGAGATCATAGGTTCCTGATATGCATAATATCAGTGTGAGGAAGAAGGAGAAATGGACTGTCCTGTTGATTTTGTGTTTTCTGCCATATATGTGTTGCACTATTAACTTGATGATGATTATAGGAGAATGAAAAATATGGAATTATATGTATCAAGTTGATGTAGTTTATCAAACAACCTCAAATAGTTATTCACACACACACATATGTAATCATATCATGGCCATGTGTGTGTACTTACATTACACCTATGCTTATGTATAAATACATTAAACTTTTAGGCCAGCTTTTCCCAGAGAAATCAATCCAACAAAAATCACAATAACATTGAAAATTTTTACCTTCATCACAAATGATAGACAGATAAATGTTAGTGTGAATATTCTTTATAAATTTTAATCTTTATTTTAAAATATAAAAAAACTATTGCACATCACACACCCAAACTAACCAAACATAAGACTTTATAACTCATACATCTTTCATACAGTTAGCAAAAGCATTCAAAATGGAAGCTGTGGATATTGACATTGAATTTTTTATTTTCACCATACATATTTTTATGTATATATCCACCATCAAACATGAAGAGTCCATGGCAGAGTTTAGAACCAGAAAAATAATTCGCTATTTAGCCTCTTTTATAACATGTTCATTGCCTGCAGTCTTCTGTCATCTCATGATATACAGCATTCTTATTCTCTTTTCTACATCTTCATGCTGTACCCATGTTCACTTGTTTACATAAATACATGTATATTATAGGCTAGAGTATGCATATGAGGGAAAGTGTGGCTCATTTTTCTTTGTGAGAGTGAGTGACCTCACATACTATTATTCATTTCAACTCCATCCATTTTCCTGCAAATTTTATGATATAATTTTTCTTTAGAACTGAATAGTATTTCAATTTACATATATGCAAAATTTTCATATTTGCCTCAGGCAGGCTGCAGAAGAATAAAAATGAAGACATGTGTGGCAGGTGGCAATGTCAATCCATGATATTGATGAACATCTGTTGGTAACAATATTCTTGAAGGATTGCTGAAATGGAAAATCTTTGGCAAAACTGACCACAGAGTAGAGAAAACTGAGAGAGATAAAGAGAAAAAGGGAGGTGAAAGATGGAGATTGCAGAGGAAACAGAAGGTATTAAGTCATGGGTGACTAGATTACTGAAATTTATGTAAATATCTTTAACATTTAGATAAAGAAGGCAGTTTGGAAAATAAGTGTAAATAACAAAAATTCACTAAAAACATAGGTAATTTGAATGAAAAAGAAATTACCCTCAAAGTGAATAACAGAGATTTACTAAAAACATAGACAATTTGAATAAATAAGAAATCTTTATCCTCAAAGTGACACTAAGTGGCTTTGCGGATAGCTTTTTCTATGTTAAGAAAATTGCTTCAGATCAGAAAACAAGGGAGAAATGCACTGAAGTTGTTCAATAATGAGACAATCATGATGTCAACGAAAAACTGCACCAACCTTCATTTGCCAGGAAGTCTTGATTCAGTATGATGGCAAAAAGTCAAAAGGATTTGTGCCTTAGGAAGGAGAGGTTGAGTTCATCTTTACTGAAACCCAAAGCCAGGAGGTGTTAAGCTCTGACTGAGCTGGGCTAGCGTTAATTTCAGGAGGTGGCATAACAATGTGGTTAGCTCAAAATGTGCTTCCTCAAAGCCAGTTATTGCTTAGACACCTACTTGAAGAGAAGCTCCACTTTTCTCTACATTTTTATAGCAAAAGGATGACTTGAGAGATATCCCTGAGTAGCAAAGCTGGCACAAGGCTGGGAGATTTATCTATATTGTAAAAAGGAAGGGAGAAGTTGACATTGTAAAGGTTCTAAAGCATATTCTCTACGAAAAGGGAGGTCAGGGTCTTGTTAGGAAGAAACAAGCCAGATGTTTGATCAAAAGGAGCACCATGGTAGTCATCTTGGTCCATGACATACAATAACAGAAAGCCATCTTCAGAAAATAAAATTCCAGTAAACAATATTGTATAAAAATTATAAATAAAACAACTAATCAATTAAAACTTTCATAAGACAACATGACTTTTTAAATCATAGCAAAAATAAGGACATCAAGGAATCCTAGTTACAGTCACCTGTGCTACACATGAAGACAGACATTTAAATTATTCCTAGAAATTAAAGTCTTCTGAATACCAGTGTTGATTCATTAGCAGTGATTAGCCAAGCAAGAAAATAAAGATAAAAAAACAGAGTTCTCATGTCCACAGCAGTGGGGAAAATCTAAAACTGTCATTTCAGTTTGAACATTGTATCACACAAAGTCTCCATTGAAGAAATGGATCATAACTGAAAATGTAAAGGCCAGGCATTTACCTTTGCAGAGCATATTGTCATCCCTCTGAAAACGTTGAGTTATATACACACGGATTTGACCAGAGTAAGAGAGGCTAACAAAATTCCTAGGTACAAAATCAAACTATTCCTATTCCTCAGCAAAGGCTGATACAAATATTAATTATTTAAATTGATATTATTAATAACAGAAAATATCTACATATAAAGAATAAATTTAACTATATATTTGCAACACTTTTTATAGAAATTGTAAAACAGCTTTTAAAAAAAACATTTAAAGAACTTTAATAATTAATAGGTATTCCATCTAGAATATATTTCCTAAGCCTGAGATATGGCTCAACATATAAAAAAAAATGCCCACTTCAAAGCTTTAAAATCTGAGTTTGATCCCTGGGGACCAAAACAGGATAAAAGAGAACAGACCCCTTCAAGTTGTCCTTTGACCTCTAAAAGTGCACACATTCACAAAAGTTAATAAAATTTAAAAGTAAAATCAGAATGTACTATTTCACTCAAAAGTAACATACACGTTACAACAAATTACTTTAAACTATAAGATAACATATTTTCTAAAATTCCTTAGAAAGGAAAAGAGTAATAATTTAGGAAAGGATCTTGAAAATGAACAAATGGTAGAACTTATCTATCCAGATATGGTTATTTATTATAAAATTATTTTAAGTAAAATTCTGTAGTTAGCATGAATCTTAATGACACTGAGAATATGTGGTATGTGCAAAACTGTATGTATGGAAATACACACAATTATAAACATTTATAAGTTTAAAGCATCATATTCCTTCTTTTATCTATTTTTCTACTTAAGCCCTCATTAAAGTAGAGCAAGTCAAATGTTGCTGAAACCTACTGTGACTCAGTGTGTCCACTTTTCTCACCATTTTATATGCTTCTTTCATTGGTGCATTTCTTTTAAATGTCCTATCAATTCATTTAGTTTGAGTACTTATTTTAACTATTTTGGATGAATCATTTTCATATAGGTCATCTACTATTTTTGCAATTATAAACAAGATATAAGGTGATCCATATTTATATTAGAAATCTTACCTTAGTTGTTATTTCCATTTATGTTTAAAAGATTGAAACTGCCACCCTGAGAAGCAAAGACAAGTCTATTTAGGGACTTTACCTTTCACAAACAAAACAACTCACACTATGTATCTGTTTTTCATCTTAGCAGGTGAGTGTGGTATAATTCCTGAATCTCTTGGAAGGGTTATTGGGTCATTACAATAGTTGGAATACACCTGAGTTATCTTGGCATCTTCAAATAACATCACAAGAGCTTGTTCTTACTGAAGAGCTTTTGTATGACCTACATTGTATGCAGCCACCCCTAATTATATCTTCCCGACTTAAATGCACACACTTCACATTTGGAAGCTTCAGGGAAAGAAATCCTAATGAGACTGTACATAACTAGGCATAAAAGAGAGAACAGATAAAGTCAGGGTGGCACTATCAGACATGCGGTACACTGTATTTAGCGTACAGAACAGACGGGAATCCTGAAGATGAAACCATGACAGAATGAGGCAAGAACAATGTATGCATTTATTCAGAGCCCTCTGGCCTATTATGTGTTCTCAGTGTCCACTCAGCAAACTCATCTGAGCATCAAACTCCTTTGGGTATCTTGCCTGGAAAAGACTGCAGAATCAGAGTTTCAGCAGAACATATTGAGCACCTCAGATACAAACAGCCATTTTAGAGCTGTTCACTTCTGAATTCATAAAGAATAATTGTTTTAGCTGGGCAGCGGTGGCACACGCCTTTAATCCCAGCACAGGGAGGAAGAGGCAGGTGGATCTCTGTGAGTTCAAGGCCAGCCTGGTCTAGAGAGTGAATTTCAGGACAAATTAAAAAAAAAAAAGAATAATTGATTTTCCTTGTTAACCCAATGGTTTGAGAGCTATGTGTGAGACATGAGACAGGCAAGAAGAGACAGAGAAGATTATTGTGTATGGGGTCTGTGTGTTTGTGTGTGTGTGTGTGTGTGTGTGTGTGTGTGTGTGTGTGTGTGTGTGTGAGAGAGAGAGAGAGAGAGAGAGGGAGAGAGAGAGAGAGAGAGAGAGAGAGAGAGAGGGAGAGAGACAGAGACAGACAGAGAGAGAGATGGAGACAGAGACAGAGAAACAGAGAGAGAACATAGAACATGTATGTGAGCATTAGTAGTAGAGTGGAAAATTTTCACCTAAAATCTAAATGATTACTCAAATGATATGAAAACCATGATTTTTGAGCATATTTATGAATCTAACTCAAATTAAAATGTCACTGATTTATTTTAAAATAAATTTAAATGTGATTTAACATTAATGTCAGTGTGCAGAGAAATAAATACTAATAAAATGGCTAACACACATGGAATGCTTAACACCTAGGATTTGTTAAATACTTCATGTGTAACATGCAATTGCATTTTCACAGAGATCCTGTTTCTATTAACATGAGAATGGGAGTCCTGAAGGTGCCTTGCCAAGGTCACACAATTATCTCAGTGGACTCAGAACTCAGCTGCAGAGTCACTCTACCCGTGTCTTCAGCCACCATGCTTCCCCAAAGCCACAGATAAAAGCTCAATATGTTGGACAAATGTCAATAGATAATATCTCTTTGTGTGAATAGGATATGATCTGTTGTTCTAATAGAAAATCTTCCCAAGTTATTACTACCTCTGGATTATATGAGATAGCTACCTGTAAATGAAGGCGGAGTTTTCTGTTCCTGCTTTCTGGTCCCAAATAAACACACAAAAGCTGATATTAATTACAGAAAGTTCAGCCAATAACCCAGGCTCATTACTAACTAGCTCTTACATTTAAATTGACCCATTTCTATTAAATTATGGTGTTGCCACGTGGCCATGGCTTTACTGGTCCTATCCTCTGGCATCTTGCTTCTTGGGTAGCTCACTCACATCTCTCCTGACTGTCTTCCTTCATCCCAGTCCTCAGTTTGATTGTTCAACCTAACCTTATCCTGTGTTGCCATAGGCCAAACAGCTTTATTATTAACCAATGAGAGTAATACACATTCAGAGCGTACAGAAGATCATCCCACAGCAGATACCAATTATCTACCAGTGCTTAGAATCTTTTTTTTTGCCAACTCAATTTAAGAAACTAATTAATTCAATTGTGATTTAATGATTGACTCCAAAACACAGATGCTTCAGGATCTTTACTGAGGAAATGCAATTACAATATTGATGACTGGTAGTAGTTTTTCTAAGGTACATAATCTAAATAATATAATTTACGACATAAAGTGCACCTTATACAGTTTTTATGTGTGTCATGATTAAAAAATTTTAATTCCTTTTATAGCAATAACATTAGTGAAGTGAAATTGTTTCCTTAAAACTTGGAAATTGGAGAAAAATATGCATTCAAATACCATTTGTGCTATTTATTCAACAAAGAGGGTTTTAGATCATTAAGCCCAATATTGTCATCTGTAAAGTGAACCAAAATTTTACTTAAAAGGAATGCATTTGGGGATTATATAACTTGTCCACTTCGTTAACAAGTATTTAATGATCCCTATTTTATGCAAAGCACTATCTGAGAAGTAATTTTAACAAAGAAAATAAAAATTCATCCACAACAGCCAAAATACATATGATGTTGAGGTTAGAACACTAAAGATTATTAGTTAACATTATACAAATAAAATATAGATAATACACTTAATATACTTACTTATGAATGAATATCCTGTGCCAAATGCAAAGTATCCCTGGTTACTATGATATTGATCAATATTATATTTTACTGCACATATAAGCCTTCTGTGTGCTACTGTAGTCAACAGGAAACTATGAGGTAAAGAAATCAAAATAAAAGATTAGTGTTTTTGCAAATATTTAAATAGAAGTGTTCTAAAAATGATGAGGATTCCTGAATTTGTCCATTGAATCTGTTATGTAGCAGAAACTCCTGAGCAGAGCTGGTCTTGGCTCCTCTTTCCTGGCATGCATTTGGAAGTTACACCCTGCCTGTTCTACTTCAGAACACAGTGTTGATGACACTGAAAACTCATTAATGAAGCTCCATTCCCCAGGCCCAACAGCAATTTACATTTCATAAATGAAACCAACAGCCTGGAAAAGTGAATGCCCTATGTGAAAAGGCACGTTGTCTGCTCAGTGGCTCCGCTTGGGGATTACTGATTCCAAGTTTCTGAAATTCTCAAAATGAAGGGCCTCAGTGTCAATTGTTTTTCAAACCGGATATTGTATTCTTGTGCATAACGAATAAGTTTGAGGGGGAAAAAAACAGTGAAGAAGGTGAAAAAAAATAACAGCCCCTGCCCCTGGCATCCAAACCCTAAGATGTTCACAAACTAGTTTCTTTCTTCCCTGAAGCTTCCAAGAAGCCTTTGACTACTGTTTTTTTTTTTAATTTAATTTTATTTTTATGTGCATTTGTGTTTTGCCATGGGTGTCGGGTCCCCTGGAGTTAGAGTTACAGACATTTGTGAGCTGCCATATGGGTGCTGGGAACTGAACCCAGGTCTTCTGGAAAAGCGGACAGTCCTTTTAACCACTGAGCCATCTCTCCAGCTCCGACTATTGCTTTTTAATGGATATTTGGGGGTTAGTTTAATTTCAGTGTTCATACAAGTCCCACTTAGGAACTACATTTTCATTTGACTCAAAACGTATGTATCAATTGACAGAGATTGCATCTATAAAATGAGCTTTTATACATAAGCTCTTAAATGACAAAGTGTTCTGAAGAGCAGCTGCTCAACCTCAGCAAACCTCTACTTCATCCACTTGAGATTCTGCCTCTTGGTTCTGATCCAGGATCCACCTAGCCTTTTCATCCCTGTCTCTCCAGATAATTATTTACCTTATTGCAACCTACTTACAAGATCCCCTCTTCCCACCACACCTCCAATTCCCTGATGTGAACAGGTCCCCTAAGACCTTTCCGAAAGCCTCTCTAGGACTTTTCTCCTATCTCACCTCTATTTCTCTAGGCTAACCACCAGCTGTCAGAAACACTCCCTACCAGGCAACCCACAGCCTCAACACTTTCCAAAGATCCAGGGACAGCAACAGACGCCAAGACCCAGAAACAAAGACAAGACATAGAATCACATCAATTATCACAGCACCAGGTGCCTAGACACTAGCACAAAAATACAATCATTAACAGCCAAGACAGTATCTCTCCACCAGAACCCAGTAACCCCACTACACTAGACACTGAGAAATGCAATATAACTGAAGCACAAGACAAGCACTTCAAAGTAGTGATTAGGAATATGTTCAAGGACCTTGAAGACAATATGAATAAATCCCCTAACGAAGTCTGTGAAAACACAAACAGTGCAATAAAATAATGAAAGCAGTTTAAGACATGAAAATAGAAAAAGAACCACTAAAGAAATTCAAAGCTGAAATAAAACTTCAAATGAAAATTCAGAAAATCAAACAAAAATCTAATAGGTAAACATCATCAAAGACTGCAGGACATGGAAGAGAAAAATCTCAAGCATTAAAGACAAGGTAGAAAAAAATAAATACTTCAGTCAAAGAAAACATTAAATTAAAAGAAAAATCCAGGCAAAAAAAACATCTAGGAAAGTATGGAAGTACCAAATTTACAAGTCATAGGAATAAATGAAGGAGGAAAACACAGGTCAAAGGTACAGAAATACTTTCAACAAAATCTTAGAAGAAAATTTCCCTAACCTAAAGAAGGAAGTGCCTATAAAAATACAAGAAGAATCAGAACACCAAATAGACAGCACCAGAAAAGAAATCTCCCATGATGCATAGCAATCAAAACACTAAATAAGCAAGCAGAGAAGGAATGCTAAAAGCTTCAAGGAAAATAAACCATGTAACATAAAGGCAGGCAAATTAAAATAACACCTGATTTCTTAGTGGCGACTCTAAAAACCAGAAGGGCCTGCCAGGATGTTCTACAACTCTAAAAGGAAGGCAGCTACAGGAGGATCTGCATGAGTTTGAGGTCAGCCTGTTTTGCATAGTCAGTTCAAGGACAGCCAGAGATAGAGAGTGAGACCCTGTCTCTAAAAATTGAACTAAATAGATAGATGGATGGATAGATAGATGGATGGATGGATGGATGGATGGACGGACGGACGGACGGACGGACGGACGGACGGACAGACAGACAGACAGACAGATAGATAGATAGATAGATAGATAGATAGATAGAATATCTTTGGGGTAACTCTAAGCAAGCAACTGAAAGACTCATATAATAGAAACTTTTTTTTTTTTTTTTTTTTTTTTTTTTTTTTTTTTTTTTTTTTTTTTTTTTTGGTTTTTCGAGACAGGGTTTCTCTGTGTAGCTTTGCGCCTTTCCTGGAACTCACTTGGTAGCCCAGGTTGGCCTCGAACTCACAGAGATCCGCCTGGCTCTGCCTCCCGAGTGCTGGGATTAAAGGCGTGCGCCACCACCACCCGGCTAATAGAAACTTTTAAGACACTGAAGATAGAAATTGAAGATGCTATCAGAAGATGGAATGATCTTCAGGGTTTATGGATATACAGGAATAATATAGTGCACACAGCTGTTGTGGTAAAAGCCACTTATAGATTATCACAATCCCTGTCAAAATTCCAAAACAATCCTTCACAGAAATTGAAAGGACTATTTTTTGCTCTATGTAGAAACAGAAATAAAGTAAAACCAGGATAGCTGAAAAAATCCTGACTTTAAAGAACTGTTGGAGGTATTACCATCCCTGATCTCAAGTTATACTACAGAACTATTATCATAAAAGGAACATGGTGTGAGCATAAGAACAGACATGCTGATCAATGTAATGGAATTGAAGACCAAGACATTAAGTACACATACCTACAGATAGCTGACTTTTGACAAAGAAGCCAGAAATACACACTGGAAAAAAAAAGAGTATTTTCAAGAAATGTTGTTACACTGGATGAGTGCATGTAGAAGAATGCAAATAGATCCATATTTATTCCCCTGCAAAATTCAGCTTCAAATGGGTGAAGGACTTCAGCATAAGGCAAATATCCTGAATCTGACAGAGGAGAAAATGAGGGTTAGTGTTGAACTTGTTAGCACAGGAAAAGGCTTTCTGAATAAGATACTAATAGCACAGGTAATAAGACCAATGATTAATAAACAGGACCTCATGAAACTGAAAAGCTTCTGTATGGCAAAGGACACTTATCATGAGGACAAAACTTCAGGCTACAGAATGGGAAAAGATTTTTTTTTTTTTACCAGTTATATATCTGAGAGATAATTAATAGCAAAAGCCTTGGAGGGATAGTCCATAACCCCTTTCTTGTATCCTTGATGTGAAAACCAGAACCACATGGCTGAAGCTATCAATTTAATCTCAGGCAGATTTTTTTAAGACAAGAGTAAAAAGCAATACACTCTTTACCAAAATCTCATGAGAATGGTTTCTAGGCCACTTACTAATACTCTTCCCCTATGAAACTTCCTGAGCTGTGCCCTCCCCATGTTTCAAATCACACTTAGCAAGGTTTTCCATGTGCCTACAAGGATTGCCCAGTAACACCTGTTTTGAACATCCAGCAGCTTTTTACTTTAAAGTCACATAGAGTTCCAATAAACAGCATGGTCATTTCTGTCATAGCAATGCCCCAGTCCTTGGTGCAAACTTCTGTCTTAGTCAGTGTCTTATTGCTGTGGAGAGACACTGTGACCAAGGAAAATTTTTTAAAGAAAAGTATTTAATTTGTGGCTTGATAACAATTTCAGGGGCTTAGAGTACTCATTATCATTGTAGGGAACATGACAGCAGGCAGGCATGGTGTTGGAGAAGTAGCTGAGAGAGCTACATCCTAGTCTGTAAACACACACACAGAGAAAGAGAGAGAGAGAGAAAGAGAGAGAGAGAGAGAGAGAGAGAGAGAGAGAGAGAGAGAGAGAGAGAGAACTGAGAGAGAGAGGTGGGGTTGGTTTGTCTTTTGAAACCTCAAAGCACATCCCCAGTGATGCACTTCCTCCAATCAGGTCATGCCTTCTCCAAAAAGGCCACGCCTCCTAATCCTTCTTAATAGTGCCATTCTGATGACTAAGCATTCAAATATATAGCCTTTGGGGGACAGTTTTATTCAAAACACCACAGATATCCTTAGTCATCACAGAAACACATATCAAAAATACTTTCAAATTTCATCTTATGTAGAATGAAAAAAACAATAAAAAATGACAACTCATGCTGGTGAGTGTGTGGGTAAAGGGAACACTCATTCACAGCTGGCTGAAGTTCAAACATGTGCAGCTTGTATGGAAATCAGTGCTTGACACTGCTTGGGTGGCTAAGAAGCTGAGACTAGATGGATCCTCTACCCAGGAAAAATCCAAATACTTCTGTTCTGCTAAAGAAACTCAGCAACAAAAACGACTCCTAACAACATTCTGCTATACCTATATGTTGTGGAATATTGTTTTAATTGAGCGAAGATGTGTTATATGTATTTATGTCGCGGAATATTACTCTTTAACTTTGTGAAGGTGTGTTACAGTTGTTTCTGCTGCCTTTGTTAGTGATGTAAGGATGTGTTACATTCGTTTATGCTGCATTTGTTTAATTATGAAAAGATGGGTTGCTGTTTCACCTTGCCTGTCTATGGCACCTGATTGGTCTAATAAATAGCTGAATCCCCAGTAGCTTGGCAGAGAAAGGATAGTTGAGACTGGCAGGCAGAGAGAATAAATAGGAGAACCCTAGGTTCGAGGGAAAAGAAGAAGAGAGGAGAGAACGATGGAGAAAGAGAGGGGCATACCTGGGGCCAGAAGCCAGGCAGCCCCCAGCCAGACATGAGAAGTAGTGAAAGTAAGATATGCATACGGGGCGGGGGGGGGGGGGGAGGCAAAAAGCCCTGGGGCAAAACATAGATGAAGAGAAACAGGTGAAGTTAAGTTAAACAGAGCTAGCCAGAAATGAGCCTAAGCTAGGCTGAGCATTCATAACTAATAATAAGTCTCCATGTCATGATTTGGGAGCTGCTTGGTGGCCCAAAAGTAAACGCCTGGTACACCTGTAGATCATTGTCTCACTCAGCCATCATCAGAGAAGCTTCCTCCTTCAGTAGATGGGAATAAACACAGAGACCCACAACTGGACAGTGTGCATAGAGTGAGAGACCTTGGAACACTGAGTCCTAAATGGGATGTCCCCATCAAATTCCTCCCCTCAGGGCTCAGCAAACTGCAGAAAAGGGGGAACAATTGTAAGAACAAGAGAGGGTGATTCCAAGGAAACAGTGTCTTCCAGATACAACAAGACTGAAGCACATATGAATTTATAGAGATTGTAAGCAGCAGGGAAGAATGCTCTATTTAGGCACCTGTTTGCCTTCCCCATGTACATTGAGATATGGAAGTGTTATCTTCAGCAACAGGGTCTTACCATCATTATACACAGGGCCTGCACAGGTCCAAACCAGATGGGATCCAGAAACTGAGAATATAGACCTTAATTCTAATAGGCCTTAGTTCTAATACCAAACAAAAAGCTATCCCAAATTGACAACTGCTCACAAAGGAACATTTAGGTTTGCCAAGGGTGTCTCACTGGGTATGTGATTGAAACTTAAGGGCAAGCCCCATGCCCATCAGTCACTGGCCAATGCAAAATGAACTCAAAGGTATTTTGGAGATATTTTTGTCTCATACTACTTTGTTAGTTTGATTGATTTTTTTGTATATTATGGTTTCTGATTTTGTGTTTTATGAGTTTCGTGTGTGTGTGTGCGCGCGCGCGTGTGTGCATGATTATGTAGTTTTCATGTACTTTCTTGTTTGTTTTCTTTTATTCTTGCTTGTTTTATTTTTCTATTTGCTTGTTTGTTTTCTTGAGAGAGAGATATAGGGCTTGAAGTGTGGGGAGCTGGAAAGTATCTTGGAGGAGATCAGGGAGAGAAAATTAATCAGAAATATTGTATGCAAAAAGATTTATTTTCAATTAAAAATGATACTGTTAATTTACCACTGTATATTTCATCAGATCCTGAAACTTGTGAACAAAAGGTCAAATTCTTACGCTGATGGAAAATATTTCAAGAAGGAACATAGAATATTTAAAAAGCTATAGAAAATAACACTTATATCTTATTGAGGCATATCAATGTTAATATCAGGTTTGTTCTATAAAATTAAGTGAATGTGTCAAACTAAAGATGAGTATATGTGCCAAAGGTGTCAAAAATACAGTTTTAGTACCAATAACAGTTTTACATGATGTGCATTTGAATATTTAACAAAACAGGGTGGAGCTGACTATGCAGTTACTGTACAAAGGAATGGCTATCTAACTGTCTGCAAGTTGAGATTCATAGACTTTGGTTTTGGATAGGTGTGTGTTTGAGTGACTACATTAATCTTGGAGCTAATTTGTATTTGTAAGTTCTACACAATGAAGCACTTTTTATTTAAATAGTGAAAATGAAAACACATTAAAAGAAACCTTGAATGGAAATGACTAGAGTGAACTTAACACATTATCTATGCTCAAGGAATACCATAATTATGAGGTCATGTTTTATGCTCTTCCAAGGAAGACAACTATTATGTACATACTATGCATTGGTCAGAAGTATCTATGCCAAGAATGAGAACAAAATCCTAGGCAAGCCTGGTTGTATAGAGGATGAACCAGAAATTTTGAAAGGTAGTCATTATTGTGTTAATTAAGTTGATTCTGTGGCACTTAGTTACACACTTTTTAAAACTATGTATTTAAAAAAAACTATCTATTTTATATTAAGTTAGATTGCAGAATTTTCTAGTAAAATACGTTGACTTGTGAAAAATAATAACAGATGCTTAATCTCACCTTTATAATTAATTTTAAGCCAACTTAATTGATTTAGTAAAATTAGTAACAGAAGTAAAACATTTATCATTTTAAAATTGTGAAGGTAGCCACCAGGTGGCGCTCCATGAATTGAATCTGTGGTAGTCCATAGAAAATTGATGATTAAATTTGTCAAGTCAAGGAAAGTAATGGTAGTCTTTTTCTGAGTATGTTTAATTAGTTTCCTTATTTGTAGCAATCAATGAATTTTAAAATAATAAGGTATTGTTATTAAAGACAAAACACAAATGATTTGACTGGCATGAGATTTTTTTGTTTTGTTTAGGTATGTTTTTCTTTTTGTTTTTTGAGTAAGAGTTTCACTATGTAGCTCTGGCTGGCCTGGAACTCGCCATATACAAACCAAGCTAGTCTCAAACTCACATAAACATGTCTGCCTCTGCCTCTAGAGTGCTAGGATTCAAGGTGTGTCACCATGCCCAGCTTGACGAGCATAAAATTTTTGATAAGCTGAATTTTAAAAATAAATGGTTACATTTGTGTGTGTACACCTCTCTCTCTCTCTCTCTCTCTCTCTCTCTCTCTCTCTCTCTCTCTCTCTCTCTCTCTCTCTCTCTCTCTCTGTGTGTGTGTGTGTGGGTGTGTGTGTGTGTGTGTGTGTGTGTGTGTGTGAGTGTAGCAGTACACATGCCATGATGTGAGTGCAGAAGTCAGAGGACATCTTGCAGGACTTAGTTCTTCCCTTCCAGTATGTGGGTTCCCGGAATCTAACTCAGGTCATGAGCATTAGTGGAAATCATCTTTAGCTGGTGACTTTTAAATTCAACAATATTTTGTTTAAGTGACTTTACAGTTTACTAAGGATCATGTTGCACAAACATATTGTTAACATATGTGACTATAATCAAAACTGAGAACTTACAAGAAAAATCAGTCTAATTAGTCAACTTGGTACTGAGAACTTTTCTAATACTTATTTTCATTCCTTTGTTTGTTTGTTTGTTTGCTTGTGTCTTTCACCCCAGTACCTGAAACTAAAAAAGGTGAAATGATCTCCAAAGCAGGTAAGGGTACTAGTGGTAGCTTGCATAGGAATAAATTGTCTTTGGGGTTTGATAAAGGATGATTTACAATCTAGACAAAGGAAAGCTGTGAGCCTTCCCAAACATAGAGAAAGCAAAACAAATAAAAAGAGCAGCACACCCTCTTCATATATTTAAAGTTTACAAGCAATAAGATTGTACATATGTTAAAAATGAAATATGCTTTTATATAAAACCTGTTTTTTGGAGACAGATTTTGGGCAAGTCCATTTAACCAATAGAACCATTACCAACCACTGTTTCTTCTTTACACATACTGCAAATAAACACTTTTTCAGAGCACCAAGTAATCAATAGGGATCTCAAATCTAACCAGAGCATGATAAATGCTAGAAATTTATCTACACGATTTGATGACTAGTTGAGTGTGACACACTTACTTTTCCTTACATTCAACCAATCTTTAAATTAGTAGTGTCATATAGCACAAAGCATAAATTCTATCTTTTTCTTTTGGATATGTACCTTTGGGAAGGTAACTCTTTACCTTTGGATTTTAATTTAAAATTTCTACTATATGTATTTATTTTTATATTTATTTATTTATTGTGTATGTTGCGCTTGGGGGGAGGGGGGGCAGGTGTTGGCACACCTCTGGGGTTCAGAGGACAACTTGAAGAAGCCAGTTTTCTTCTTCCTGTAGGATGATTCCAGGGATGGAGACACAGATTAAAAGAATCGGTGACAAGCATAAGTCCCCTCTATTTATCTCCCTCGTCTGCTGTACATTTTCTAAAGTCAGGGTTTTTTAAGGGAGGAAATGAAGACTAGCTGAGTACTTAGAGAAAATGGTAGAGGTTGAAGAAGAAACATTACTGAACAGGTGAAACACACACCATGATATAAATCCAGAGCAAAATTCTAATTAATGGCAATCTTTCTAGTGCCAACCATATCTGAGATATTTCTACTATCAATATGCAGAAAATATTGTGCACAGACCTAGGCAATAGGTGGTTGTGGCTGTATCTCTGTCTCTCTGTGTAGTGAAAATTGGCTCTACAGAAAGACAAGCATTGCACTTTTGGTTTAAGAACATTTGCACATTTCCCTTTGCATATTTTCTAGCATACGTCTAAGTAATAGAAGCAGTACACTCTCTCCATCTTACATTTAATACTAACCCAAGTGATCATTTAAACTTTTCATAAAAGTAATAGCATAATCTGAAAGAAGTTTAGTGAGTCTTCTCATTTTTAGTGAGTGAATATCACCATTTTAAGTGACTTATAATCTTAAAGCAGTTGGTCTCAGGAAGAGCACATAAAAGAACTAAAGATAATACAGACTAAGAAGATAGTGTTAGCTTTGTGCTCAGTGGAAAATTTTGCAATTTTTAACTGTAGGAAAAATGAGTAGGATAATGACAATGATCTATTCCTGTTCCATGCTTATATCAAAAGTCAGATATAAATGAAGAAAAGGAAGAACAACATATAAAATACGCTATGTTGTTAGATCTTCCTGATTAGTTTCAATGAGAGTGTCCTAATACACAAAAGCTATATTACAGCATCAATTAGTGTAAGCATGGTATTGCCTTTTACCCTGTATTTTGATGCTTGTATCTAAAACAAAGGCAATATACATATGTGGTGATATTGTGTTCCTCAAAATATTGTGCACCCTAATAAGCTTATCTGGGGTCAGAGAACAGAACAGCCACTAGATACAGAGGCCAGAAAATGGTGGCACACACACCTTTAATCCTAGCATTCCGAAGGCAGAGATCCGCCTGGATCTCTCTGAGTTCAAAGCCAAACTGGAAACAGCCAGGCATGGTGACTCACGCCTTTAATCCCAGGAAGTGATGGCAGAAAGCAGAAAGGTATATAAGGCAGGAAAACCAGGAACTAGAGCCTGGTTAAGCTTTTAGGATTTTAGCAGCAGTTCAGCTGAGATCCATTTGGATGAGGACTCAGAAGCTTCCAGTCTGAGGAAACAGGATCAGTTAAGGAACTGGTGAGGTGAGGTGGCTATGGCTTGTTCTGCTTCTCTGATCTTCCAGCATTCACCCCAATACCTCGCCCCAAGTTTGTTTTATTAATAAGTCCCTTTAAGATTCATGCTACATACATACTTTCAATACATTATTATCAATCACGCTAAATATTTACTTCTGCTGTGTGAGATATTTATTTTTAACTTTCTTGAAGAAAGAGACTATGTAAAAGATAAAAATAGCTTTTTATTTTACTTTATGGCATTGAGATCATTTTGAACTACCAATATATAAATGACAGAAAGAATTATAAATGATATTTATAATATTTTTATTCTAATCTGCATATCAGGAATCTTGACTGCCATTCAATTGCTGTTAGCCTCTTCTTTATTCTCCCCCACACCCCATCCCACTGTGCTTTTCCCATCACATGAGAGGAAACATACAATATTTGTGTTCCTAGATCTGGCTTAAGTGAAAAAGAATGTTTTAACTATTAAAGACCTCACTAATTATAACAAAAAAATTTTAATTTTAACTTATGCACACAATTCTGTTGAAAATATGTATCACTGTGATATGCTTAACATGAGGATATTTTACATTAAAAACAAGTTTGCAGATAAGAGAAAATAAAAAAGAAATAAGCACAAATATCATTTTAATAAAAAATAATGAACCGGCAAACGAATGAGAACATATAGCACACTTAGTGTTACTGCCATGTGTCTGCAATTGTACTGGTGATTATAAAATCTACAAACATGTGAGAAGATGGTATTTTCTTTCCAAAAGTGATAACCATGAACTATTTCAACCTGGTTAGAGTACTAGTAAAGAGTGTTCTAGGATTCTAGATGGCGAAAGCATCCCTACACTATCAGTAAAATTCTCAGGGTAATGGTGTATTTAAATTCTAATTTCGGAATATGTAAGAGCCTCTGAGAGAGGAAATGTTTTACGACAATGATGGAGACTCCGCTGACTTTATGCTAGAAAGACATCCACTTGTCTCTCTTTGCCACTTGTTAAGGACGTGATTTAATTGGCTTATGCTTCTAAACTTCGGTTTCCTTATCCTTTTCATGAAAGTCGTCAAATTCACCTATCAAGGTTGTTATATGCAAGACAGGTGTTGCTTACAACTTGAGTTAGCTTCAGCATGTGGTAGCTGTCTTTAGAAGGGAGCCTACAATCAAGGTTGAGTGTCTCATATTGATGGGGGGAAAGAGGAATCAAACTGCACCAAAGACTCTCAGGGGCAATGAGATGAGTGGAAGACCGAAAGAATGCAGCAATAAGATGCAGCCAATATAGAAAGGGTTCTCAAAATCCAGGCCTGGGGCTGAGGAGCAGAAACAATGTTGGGATCCTTCAAGACCCGAGTAAGGAGCAAGGGTATTGAGAGTTATAACAGCACAGGGAATAATATCGTGTAGAACTATTTTTTGTGGTGATATTTTGTTTATGCTCTAACAAATAAAGCTTGCCTGGAGATCAGAGTGTGGAGCTAGCCACTAGAGGCCAGGCAGGCGTGGCACACACCTTTAATCCCAGCATTTAGGAAGAGGAACCGGAAAGTGATATGGCTGGGCCGAGAGAGGAAGTGATAAGTCGGGGTGGAGCCAGGAGCTAGGCCCTTTGGGTCTGTGGATTCGGCAGAGGTATGAAGTCTTTCTAGTGGCTGGCTGCTCTGCTTCTCTGATCTTTCAACTTTCACCCTGATATCTGGCTCTGCATTTTTGTTATTAAGACCAATTAGAATTCGCCCTACAATTTATAATTGGGGATTTGGGGATAAATTCTTTAAAATAATCAAAGTATTACAAAATAAAATTAACCACAATCATGCTCTGATATAGACAAGATATAATGATCCTAAGATGTTTCTGATTAATTATTTACTCTTCAATTTAGGTCTCTATTGCTGTGAAGAGGCAATATGACCACAGCCACTCTTATAAAAGAAAACCTTTAATTAGGGCTGGCTTACAGTTCAGAGGTTTAGTCCATTGTCATGTCAGTAAACATGGTGGCTTGCAGTCAGACATGGTGCTGGATAGTAGCTAAGAGTCCTATGTCTGAATCAGCAGCAGCAAGAAAAGAGAGTGTCACTTGCCTGGCTTGAGCATCTGAAACTCCAAAGGCCACGCCTCTAATAGTGCCAGTCCTTGGTAATGAAGCATTCAAATCTATGCGCTTATGGGAGCCATTCCTATTCAAACAGCTACAACTTTCAAAATTAATTACAACTATGACTTGTGTTTAGTACGGAAAGATTCTTTAAGGATCATTCATTCTTGGAACCCAGTGAAAAACACTGACAATTTGTCCTGTATTCCTCTGAGAATATGAATGGGGATGTATAGAGTACAACATCCTTCTCCTTGTATTATGCTGTTGCTGCTTCTGTCATTATCAAGATATTTCCTGATCAGAGAATAGATGCATATGACCTCAATATTTTTATAACTTCAAGGTCTCAAGCATGAGATGCTCCAGAAGGTGTCACTCAAGCAAGCTTCAAACATGAAATGAAGGTGTGACAGCCACATGGAGGAAGTCTATAGAACCTGGAAAATGAGTCATAAACGGCTTTGAGTCCTCATACTGTAACCATGAGTGAAGAGGCTTGAAGAAGACAGAACACAAAAACAATAATTTAAAACAATAAGAGTGGAGAGAGAAAAGGCCTGTAAAGGACCACTTCTTGGAAAAGTAAACAGGGTAGACAGGAAGCAGAAAGTGCCTTAGCAGGAAATCAGGCAATAAATAGTTCCAAGGTCCCAATGTGAAGTAGAGACATTTTCGATAGAGTCGAAATGCCAACAGTTAGAACCACTGTCTCTCTCAGGAAGGTAAACAGGCAAGATGAGAGAAAAAAAATGGTTATTATAACTTGAAAAATAAAGCTGTCATGCCATGACCTTTGAGAAGATGCTTTCAGAAGGTGGTGAGAGTAAAAACCTGACCACAGGAGTTATCAGGGGAATTCATCCATTGTAACTGAAGACAGAGCAGGGCAGCACTGTTTCTTAAGTTTATAACTTAGGGAAAATAGTAAGATTCCTGCACAGGGAAACTTCGAAATACTAATACTTTCATATTTTCGTTAGGAGAGGAAATCCCAGGAAGAGGGGAAGCAGTAACTCCACAGAGGACAATATTAATTAGTCCCAGGACTAAGAACTGTTGGGGTCTATATTTAAAGTGAAGGGAAATATTTTAATTAAGAGGAAGAAAAATTTCCCCTGAGCTTGGAGGACGTAATGAAAGAACAGATTAATCTGGAAGAGTGTGTATGAGGAGTAATATGGAAGAGTGTGTAAGGTTATGTATGTTTGGTGATCTTTCCTTCCAAAATGTTTGTCATGATTAGGAACATGTTTATATCAAAATCTAAGATAATATCCTTTCTCAATATATTAACACCTCTTGAGATATCGGATAATGTTTCCCAAAGTTCCTTATTAATTAAAGCTGTCATTCTTTGGAAAAATTAAACTATTTATGGCATAATAATTGAAAATAAAACAACTATACAAGATGACTAAATTTCTAATGCTAGGGAAGCAGTAGACTAATTATTTTTATATAGTAGACTGATAGGGAAAGTGGGTAGGGTATATATTTATGAGGTAATTTATGACAAGTTAATTATTACATTCAGGAGAATTCTACAGTAACTGAAAATAATAAATGATTTAAAAGAAACTTTATACTCTGCATCTTATGAAGATCCTTTCGTTTTGGACTTTTGCTGACTGCAAATAACATGGGCAAATGTTAGTAAAGGATACAGAAGTTCAGTTGCAGATGATGAGTTTGGGGATCAAAAGTAGAACATAGCAATTTCTATGGATATGTCTGGGTACTCATCAAATCCACACACTGAAAAATAAATTACCTGTGTGACATATGGAGGGAGAATCTGTAGAGGCATCTGATGTTAGTGTCCTCAAAAAGAGATCTCAGAGATTTACCTTGCCCTTCCTATCACCTGAATACACAGGACAAAAGCCTTGTTTGTGAACCAGAAAGCCATCATCAGATATTTAGTGTACCAGTCAATGAGTACCTTGAGCTGGGATTTACTTCGCAGTCTTCAAAAAGTAACAAATACAATTTTGTTGCTTATAAGGCACTTGGTGTATGGTGTTGTTAGAAAAGCCAAAAGAGAGTAAAACATTGGCTCGAGTCAATGACAACAAAATACTTACATTCATCAAGAGATTCTAACTTAAGCATTATTAATACTTAAGAAGAATACTAACATAAGTATTATTACCAAATCAAAACACAGAAATTCTAATATATGAGGTGTTACATGTGCAAATTAGCTTGATTTGGGGTATTTCACAATTTATATACACATCAACACATTACAATATGTCTTTAAAATATGTATGCATACATATGTACACACAATTGTTTCCTTGTGAAATACACTTTAGTAAGTGTAGAGAAAGTTCAGAATAAAAATAGGATTTTTTTCCACAAAAGACTTTGCCAAAATAAGAAGCACTAATATATTTATTAAGAAAATAGTATTTATATGAAAATTAAGTCTTCTATAATCACATATACAAGTTCTGTGTGTTACTCACCTCGCTTAAAAGCAAAAGCAGCATTTCTTCCATTTTACTTTTCCTTTATTCTTTATTTCTGTAAATGACAATCAGAATTCACCATCGGTTGCACCAATTTAAGCTTCTCTGAGTCCCTTTATCCGTGTCTTTCTTTTCGAACTCATCATTCATGTAGGTACCACATTCTGCATTGCACAAAATGTTCCCCAATTTGTTTTCTAATCAAAAGTTCTACCACCAGTCTGCCATAGTTTTCTTTGCAAAAATGGTATCTGCCATGAGCAAGATGCTAGATTACTATTTCCTACAGCCACTGCTTTACATCTCTCCAAATATACTTTCTATTATATTTTCATACAACACAGAGAGAAAGAGACAGAGAGAGAGACAGAGACAGACACAGAGAGAGACAGAGAGAGAGAGAATGTGATTACATAAACAGACAACAGCAATAAAAAAAAATAAGTAAAATAAAACACAAGCAAAATACCTGGAGAATGTTCACATTTTTTGTGAACACAAAAAATTACTAGTGTTCAGGACCAGTATCCAAAGCAGCAGATATAAGACATCCCCAAACATGAATAATTAATATTTTGGCTTATTTTTCAAGATTGTATTTTAATTGCAACAAGTCTTACTTCCCCTTCAACCTTACTTCCAAACTTTCCCACATACCCCTCCCTGTTCTTTTTCAGATTCAGAGCCAGTTTTTCTATCCATTGTTATTATCTGTATATATGTATTTGTACATACATGTATTCCCAAATATAACCTGCTGGCTCTATATAATGTTACTTCATTCTGTGTTTTCATGGATGATTATTAGCATCAGGAAATCAATTAGTGTGCTCCTCCCTGGGGATGACCACCTCTCAGGCTCCCAGCTTTACTGGGTTGCCTCCAGTTCTTTGTGTAGGATTGAGGCCTTTGTTGACATTCTACTTGTTTAGTTCACCTTTGGACAGTAATGCTGGTGAGACTTTACCAGTGTAGTTTCCAATGTTACTAGGAAACACAATATCATAGCAAAGTCTGTGATCCTCAGGAACTTACAATTTTGCTGCCTCCTCTACTGCAAAGTTCCCTGAATCTTAGGTATGTGAGTGTTTTGTAGTGGTATTTACTGGGGCTGGGCTCCACAACTCTGCATATTGAGGGGTTGTGGTTTTCTGTAGGGTTCTCCATCTGTTTTAAAGAGAAGCTTCCTTGAAGGAAGCTGAAGTCTACACTTACTTGTTCCCACAGATAAGGACAAATGTTTACAGATTGTTGCTAGGGATTATGCTGGTTTCGAAAATTAGTGGTTGCCGATTGCCCTCCAATACCATGGCCACACTAGCACCGATTTGTAAGCTTGTTTTCCAGTACTGGGAATTGTATCTTCCATGTTTATCAGGTATTAAGTCCAATTAGCAAGTCAGTGGTTACCTCATCTCTAAGGTATCATTACTCCCTAGGGTCATCATGTCATGCTGGTTGCTGATGTGGTTCATAGGCCTCATAGTTGAGTAGGACAATTTGTTGCTTCTCTCCTTTGGAAGCTTTGCATGGCTGCTTCTAGTTGCTATGAAAGCTAGTCCTCAGGAAGGGAGCATTCCAGTCAGTTCTAGTTCAAGGGCTTCTGGAACTCTTTCTGTAGTACATGATGTCTTAAGGTTTGGGAATTTACCTTCCACCTCTGGGGGTGGGGGTAGCCAAGGGCAACAGCAGTTGGCAGTGTGTTTGAGGAGTCAGACAACCCTCATCAACAACTGAAAGAAGGGCTTCAAAACATGAGTAATTATTGGCAACAGAAGTTCCAGAGAGTACACAAGATCTGGCTAGTGATGGGAAACAGTGGGGCAAACCAAGAGTCACAATGATTCCAGCATTGCTAAGCATCAAATTTGAAGCAGAAAACAGGAGTGGGTAAGACTAGACACCCACAGTAGTGCTGTCAGCTCCAGGTACCCAAGGATTGTGTCCTTTTTCTTAAATGAAAGGGGAAAGATCAAATGCAGTTAAGAAAACTGAGATTAAATTTAAATCGCATTTTGAATTTGCTCATTCTAATGGCACACAGAATTTAGAAGTAAAACAGAAACCAATGAATTCAGAAAATCACATTCTGCACACACTTGCTATTGCACTATCACTTAGAGATATTGAAAGATTTTTATAGATCATTAGTAGGGTAGAAAGTTAGAGATTGCAGACATAGTATAAATGGTCCTATAATTTGTGAAGAGAGGAGAGTACCAAAATACACACACCCACACACACACACACACAAAATCACCTAAGATAACTCCCAGAATTCTGTGTTGGGACAATCTGTAGACATCAATATCTTATAGCCTGGTCTGAATTTACAAAAGTAATGATAGATCAAGGAAATGAAGATCTCTCTGTTATGTAAATTCAGAGTATTTAATCCTATACATTTTGAAGTGTTCACTATGTGTGAAGTGATAGTCTAGTCATAAAAACAGATACAATCCATAAAAACAGATATAATCCATCTGTGTAGAGGAGAGAAATACCTTGCAGCATATGTTTCTGTGGGACATGCATTCAGGTAAGTTTATCAAGAAGGTAGGGAAAGAATACAATGATAGAGCTGGGTATCCCAGCCTGGACATTTTCGCACAGAGCAAGCAGAAAGGGAAATGAGCAAGGACTGGGTGGATAACCATGAAGGACACTATGATTTAGAGAATGGACAGAGGAGAAGTGGACCATGAAAGGACTTTAACTATACAAGGAAGGAGAAAAAAGGCAAAAGGCAGAGTGCCCCAGAAGTAGGAGATATTGTTATTGAATCCTGGAAGAAATAATTTTAAAATCTTAAATGCAGCAGAAACTGACTTCAGGATTGTCACTGCAAGGTATTCATTGGAATGCATAAAATGGAGTCATTAATAATCTTAAGGACAAGTTCTTGGAGCTGAAGGAGAAGAAATCAAATTACCAGAGTTTGAGACATTACTTCAGAAACTGAATGAAGAAAAGACAAGAAAAATGTTTTTTTTTCCTATACATTTAAAGATATTCTTACAAAATTTCTGACTCAAGAAAGACAAAGAGTAGATATTTTCATAGGAAACATCGTCGTGGAAAGTGGGCAGAAGTAAGAGAATTAGCAGTGTGGGAGCCTGTTTTCAGGTTCCTCGTGGCTTTACTCAGCAGGTTCGCATAGAGAGGATGTTTGGAACATGGGCCTGAGTGCAGGTGTCTGAGATGGTCTGCACTTGGCTGTGCTGGGGCGGGAGGTCTTTTGCTTGGTGTTTCTATAAATACCCTAGGGCAGAGACAATCAGGGCCCATTGGAATGAATAGGTTCCAGGCCCCCTTGAGGCTATCCTGTACTTTCTATCTGTTTATCTCCACAATCTAAATCTTTCTGTCTAATATTTCCTAATACTCCCACTCAGGAAAACTCTAGGGAACTGTGGGGTTGGTGAGTAGCTGCCCCACATAGTGGTTTCACATGGTTTTCAATTAATTCAAACAAAAATCAACACAGTTCTTTTCAACTTTATAAGGCTATAGTTTCATTAAAAGCCAATGATGTCACTTTTAATTGTAAGACGTTTACTTAGGTTCAGATCCCTTTAAGACATTTTATGGTTCAGACTAGGATTGTAAACTACTAACTTCATTGTGAAAAGGATGAAGTATTCTACAATATAAGTAAGCTGAACTGGGATTTTGTATTTCAAAGAATGCCCTGTTTAGAATCCTAGTTTTAATTACTGGTAAACAACAAATTTTTGAGGTTAAGTAAATTTAATATATCAAATAGTCTATCTAGGATATCAGGTAGTCATAAAAAATTCATTTTCATTTAAATAAATGTTTCCCCAAATAATTATACTATGCTTCATCTTTTACTATGAAGACAGTGTCCAGTTGAACACATTGAGAGGAATGATATCTTAACTCTTTATCTAAGAGATTTAGGTAGGTAGTTGAACAATATAATATTTGTAATAATTTAACTTGTAAAACATGATGGCAATATCTATTAGAAAATACATCATTGAGACAGACCAGAGCAATAATCACACTGAGTGATAACTAAAAAACCTGAGGATACATGTACAATAAATTCACATTCAGGAATTGCAATTTTAATTTTTAAGCAATATTAGTCTGTAAGAATTTTTAAAAGGTCAACTCCTTAACACAATACACCACAAATCATTTTCCCCATTTTCAATTCAGTGTAAAAGCTAATTAAGTATGGTGTAGTGGAGATCTTTCAGAATGGTAAAAGTAAACTAAGCAGGCTTTGTAACTTGCCATTTAAAAAGCTGATGGTTGACTATTCTGTAATGAAAGAAAAACACAGCTTTGTAGACATACCACTTGCCAAAAAAATCATTTCTACTCCAAAAGTTTTTGATTCTAGACCAATTTGTATGTTAATGAGAGATATTACAAATTTTAGAAGAATCAAATTTTAGGTCTTTAGAATTTTAGATATCTGGGTCAGTTTAAAATAAGTGTATCTTCCCTTTTATTTCCTCATCTACCCCATATTTCAAATGATTTGCATGATATCTGGAGTTGACATTCTTTTGTAAGCTCTTTAAAAATGATACGTACAGCATGAAATTTCAACCAAATTTCTTCTCTCCATGACAGAGAATAAGCTAAATACACACCGGTGGATCTGTGGATAAATACGTGTGAGAGGCTGATGTTCTTAGAAAAGTAGAGTGCTTAGAAAGTACTAAGTGTTGACAGTGCATGCTGGAGATGTAGATGAGAACATGAGTAACTATGGTGTTATACCAATGTTAAACCTTGCTGGAGATGTAGTTAAGTACATGAGGAATTATGGTGCTATATCAATGCTAATCCTTGGTGGAGATGTAGGTGAGTATATGAATAACTATGGTGCTATATCAATGTTAATCTTTGTCTATATTTTTTATAAATGGTTTGGACAGATTTGATTAATTGGTACTCTATGAACTTCATCTAATTTATTACATTTAATCCTTATTTAAATAAATTATTTGCTACTAATTAATTTTGGATCATCTCCAGTTCGTTGAATAGTAAATCACAGGATCCAAAGTGTCTACACGACTGATTTGGGGCAAAGAATTAGGTCATATCTGAGACTATGAAAGCAGTAGGATGGGTAATGAGTAAAGTATTTTCATAGGTATTCCCTGTAGGACAGTACGAAATCGAGAAATTGAACCAAACAACAGGCATCTAGACAATGTCGCACAATGCCTATGCTGTGAAAAAGGAAAGACATATCAGTTGCAGGCTTTAGTTGAAAGATTTTTCTACTGGTATCTTACTGTTCTCTCCAATATTACTGCTTTTAGAAACAGCAGACCCATGAATCACATTGTCATATGTTATGTACCCCATAATATTTCTATTTACTATAACAGGAAGTGAAAATTCCTTTAAGAGTTCAGTTTTAATTTTTATTGTATACATATATGCATATACATATATATATTTTTAAATATAACCTGTTCAGCCCATATAATTACATAAATGAATGCTTCAGAGCTAGCCATTTGGAACTGGACAACAATTAGTGAAAACAAGAGACCATGAATTTGAAGGAGAGAAAAGAGTAGTATATGAGAGGATTTGGAAGGAGGAAAAGAAAGGGAGAAATATTGTGATTAAATTGTAACCTCAAAAATAAAAGCATAAAAGAATTCAGTTCTATGTTAAATATGATGGTGCATGCTTTAATCCCAGCACTTGGGAAGCAGAGGCAGTCGAATCTCTGTGAGTTCAAGGTTAACCTGGGATATAGTGAGTTCCAAGCTAGCTAGGGATAAAACAAACAAACAAATAAATGATAGTAATAATCATAATAATAAATAATAATAGTTCCATTCTACTTATTGAAGAATATTCTTATCACATGGATCTCAGAATGTAAGAATCATTTTTCAAAGAATTCATTATCATTTTCCCTTGAATTCTATCAATTATAAATAATCTTAGTTCTCACACAATTTCCTAACAATTCTCCAAAAGTTTTTTTTTCTGGTTTTAAATTAATGGTGATTTATTATTTCAGCCCAGTAACATTTGAAAATCTAGTAGATTTTATAGTACTTCCATAGGGAATAGTTCCATAGGGAAATACTTCCAAAAGGGAAATAAAACACATCATTGTCCAAATTCACATATATATCAAAAAGCATGTTCTCTTTAAGTGTAGCAGATATTTTATCATGTATTGTCATTTATATTTTCTATTTATAGTTCCTTTATTGTAGTAATCTATTTAAAGTATTGGAGAACATTAAAATTAAAATAAGCTAGTAAAAGTGTCTTCTAGCAATATATAATAAGATTCTAAATTGATTGAATCATGGATTGCTCATTCAATATATATGGTGTTCAATTTTAGGTATTAATCTTCAAGCCAATTTAAATGATAGACTGCTCATTAGATGGCTCTTTTCAGGCAAGATGAATATCCCAGCAGAGCCAACTTCTGCTGTGTTTTTAAATGCTCTGGGCATAGAATCTGAACAGAATCACTCCTTTTACAAACAAGGTGTGCTAATGTGCCCTTACGCTTAAACAAGCTTCAATGGCAGAAAATCTATCAGGAACTGAGTAAGCAGACTTCCTAAACAGCAGTAAGCCTGGGAGGAATTAGTCTGCAGCACTTCATGTTGGTTTTTATCTGGCTGTGTCTCCATAGTAGACAGCACTTTCAATGACTTCAAATTAATCCAGTTTTGAAGTTTATACCCTCCATCTACATTCTCTGTAACTGTAAATGTTTATTAATTCTTAACTGACAAATAATAACTATGTATGTTCATGTGATTTAATGTAATCTTTGGGTGTTTGTGTAAAACCTTGACTAAGTTAGTTACTATATTTATTCCCTCACCAACCTAGCCCTTTTATGTAGAACATGGCTGTATTTGTTTTCCCGTGCTGCACCATTTGCTTAGCACAATGTCTTCAGTTTCCATCTATATACACATAAAAAACGTAATTTGTTTGTTTAAAAAGCTCCTTTTTCAAAGCTTTGTAGCATTCTACTGTATTCATGTGCCAATTTTCTGTATCCATTGACATTTCCATGGACACCTATTTGATTGCATATCAAGGTTATTGTGTATAATGTTGAAATGAACAGGAGTGGATTGAGTGTCTTCAATTCATAGGGATATCTACCCAAAACAGGATCACTGCATCATAGGCTAATTCTGCTCTTAGGTTTTTCAATAATTTTCATATTATTTTCCAAAATGTTTATGCTAACATATGTTGTTACTGATAGGGACTGATGGAAGTCCCCTTTCTTCATATCCTCCTCAGCTAGTCAGTATTCAGTTTTTAATGACATCATTTTAAAAGGTATGGGGTATATCCCATTGTTGTATTGATTAGCATTTACTGAATGGTTAGAGACAGCATTTTTTTCACATATATTTTGACCATTGGCATCCTGTAGATGAAATTTTAAATGGTCTTATTAAATAAGAAACACAGAGCCAAATTCAGAGTTAAAAGCCCAAAAGATCAGAGCACTAAGGAAGCATTTAGCAGTCACTGCTGTCCTTCCCCTCAGAGAGAGCTTCTCCTGTGTGATCTGCCTTTTTATTGCCTTTCTGTTCTACCTTCTCATTGGCTCTAAACCCAACCACATGATTTTCTCATCATTGCCTGTCTATATAGACCTCCAGGTCTGTATGGTTCATACCAAGATTAAAGGTTCAGGTCACCACTTGGCTGTATCCTTGAACACACAGTGATTCTGCCTGCCATGTGATCAGATTAAGGGCATGGGCTACCCCCACTGGACTTCTGCTAAATGGCTTGCTTTAGCTCTGATCTCCAGGCAACTTTATTTGTTAACATACAAATAAAATCACATTTCAGCACAAATAAAATATCACCATAGTATCCCTTCTTTTGAAAATACTGGTCCAAACCCATTGCTTACTTTTAAATCAGATTTATTTTCCTTGTTATTGAGTCATTTGTATTCCATATATATATTGGTCATAATATCAATCCCTTTAAAGTTTTATGGTTTACATGTCTTTTCTTCCAATTTGTAGTTTGTCTCTGAACAAGAACTAGACACACAACTTAGCTCTTTTCTTTTTATAAATGTTTTTTTAAAAATTTATTCCTTGTTGCTGCCTAGCCCAATTATCATCAGAGAGATTTCATCCAGCAGATGGAAGCAGATGCAGACACCCACAGCCAAACATTAGGTGGAGCTCTGGGAATCCTGGGTATGATGGGGAGGAAGGATTGTATGATCCAGGGGAGTCAAGGACACCATAAGAAAACTCACAGAATCAACTAAGCTGGGCTCATAGGTGCCGGGAGCCATTCCCTGGTGGTGGATGGGTCCTGCAGAGGGTATAAGGAGTCGGCGGGAGAAGGAAGTGAGCCAGGCCATGGTGGTTGGGAGAATCTTGCAGCCTGACTGACTAGCAGCCAGAGTGTTTCTTTATTTATACAGAATTTAGTTAGCAGAGATACATTCATGATGTTCCAAAACATAGATCATATAATTTTTGTTTCTGGACATATGTTTCACTTCCTTTTGCTCATCATTTAGTTATCATTAATAAACTATGACAGAACAGAGTTATCATTTCCAATCATTTTTCCTCAAGTTTTGACATCATTAACAAACAGAGTTATCATTCTTACTCATAAACCCATAACCCAATTTTTGAGAATCTAGAGGCATATGACATCCTGTGCTCAGGCTGGTTGTTTTGGTTGCTTCAAGGACATTAAACCAAAACAAAATCTTCAACCACCCTGGGCGTTTTGCCATGTCTCAAGCAATGTATTATGAACTTTTAGTGGTCAGAGTGCCCAGGAAAAATTCTCAGGCTAAAGCTGCAGTAATTATAATCAATGTTCACATTTATATCCTTATAGAATTTGTCTATATGTCTAATCCTGGCATTCTGTTGTTCCTTGGTCATATGACATTGTAGTGACTCTACATGTGCTAACTTCTAAGAGAGGGAGGTTCTGACACCTCATACTTTCATTATCTTTCCACTCCATACTTTTCTCATCAATATGTCTCTATGTAGTGCAGAGTTGTATGCTACGTAATTGTCTGAGTGTACAGTGGGAAGAGGCTTGTAATCTGAACTGCAGACAATTCCTCTAGCCCACTAAATCTTGTTGACCTTTTTTAATTTTACTTTGTTTTGGATATCTTGTTCCAGTGTAAGTACAGGGACAGATGTTTCAAGAATGTCTCATAGCCTCATAAAGAGACCTCTGGCTTTTTCTTTATGTGTCACAACCTCCAAGGCATAAGGAAGACATTCAAGTAGATAAGGATATCTCCCTCAAAGTGTGTGTGTGGGAGAATAGTATGTTCAGGACTTTCCTGGGTAAGCTTAGAAGCAGCATTCCTGGGAGAAGGCATAAATGATTCATAAGGAATTTTCCATCAAGCCAATATCCTCAAGTTGTACAAATATTAAAAGTGCCCAAGTATGCAACAGGTAGAGATGAAAACCAAAGGTGACATGGCAGCCATCATGTGGCTCAGCTTTGCTGTATCTTTGTCAAGCAGCTGTGCTCGCTTTATGACTTCTGCCATTCCATTCAGATATGACTGTGTTACGTAGGGGCTCACAGAGGCTGGACAGACAATCAGGGAGCTAGTATGGATCTGACCTAGGTCCTCTGCATGTATTTTATGGTTATGTAGCTTGGTCCTCTTGTGGGATTCCTAAAAGTGGGAAAGGGGGCTGTCATTGACATTTTGATGGCTTTTGGGACCCTATTCCTTATACTGGGTCATCTTATCCTGCCTTAATAGGAGGAGGATGCTTAGCTTTACTGCAACTTGTTATGCCATGTTTTGTTGAACTCCACAGGAGGCCTGGCCTTTTATGAATAGAAATGGAGACATAGAAGGGGGGAGGCCAGAGGTGAGGTGGAGGGAAGGGACTAGAAGGAGGGAAGGGAGGGGAAATGGCAGCCAGGATGTAAAAATAAATTAATAAAAGAAAGGAAGGAAGGAAGGAAGGAAGGAGGGGCAGAGGGAGGGAGAGAGGGAGGGAGTGAGGGGGTGAGGGAATGAAGGAAGGAAAAATGAAGGAAGGAAGAAAGAAAAAACTATTCTTTGAGTTTTATATATATATATATATATATATTATATGTGCAGTATATATAAAATAACAAAATATAATATATAGTACATACTGCACATACATATACAATGAAATATGATAATATCCAGTTCACATTTTTCTCCTCCCACTCCCACAGTTCCCCTGCAACACACGCCTTTCCCAACTCTATGCCCTCTAATTTTTGTAAAAATAACTCATTAAATACAATTGATGATGGCTTTATGTGTATGGGTATGAGACCATTAGCTGTTCAAGGTCAGCCTTCCAGTGGCTACACATCCAGACCTAATAGTATTCTCTCCTCCCTGGCAGCAGTCAGCTGCCAATCAAGCCTCAGTTGGGGTTGGAGCCGCTTATCAGTTGCTTGTAGCAACTGTATTAAGTCAAAAACGTTGTCATTTTGATCACACTGTGAAAATTTTCTTCATATGTAAATTAGGGCCCCTTGTACTTTAGTGACCCTAATTTCATACATTATGACTTACAATTTGTGGGTCTAATATAAAATATTTTTGATTCATAACTATTTGCTTTTTAACTTACTTAAAAATTAGTTGCTTGTGACTTTAGTGCTTATAGTGGGGATAAAAGAGAAGGATTGCATTGACGTTTTATTTACATTAACTCAAATAATTTGAAAATAAATAATAAAATATAAAGTTGAAACTACTAAAATGAATAAAAACACAAACATGTATATCCTTATATTGTTACTCATTGGAAATTACTTTTTTGATTGGATCAATTACTACCTACCTGAAAGAATCAAACTTACTGTAATTTCTGTTGTAAATATAATCCTGGTTATACTAATTTGATTATATAACACATTATTTCTAGATTTCAACAATAATATCTGATAGGGTACTACTGCCCTTGAAATTGTAAAAATTCCCTTACATTTAAAACATGTTATTTTTTTAGAATATTAATTTATTGGGCTGGAGAGATGGCTCAGCTGTTAAAGGCTAGGCTCACAACCAAAAATATAAGAATATTAATTTATAACCCAATAAATTGAGAGCATTTTCTCTGGCTCTTAATTAAGCCTTGTTTGCTTAGATATCAATAAACAATTAGGAAACATAATTGTGAAAAATGGTCATGATTGTGTACTAAATTAATATTGTAAACAAGTGCAACCATGGTTATTGAACAGTATATATCAAACTTCAATATGTATTGGGTAAACTTGGAAAGTATTTTGTTAATGTTTATTTACTAATATTATTTTTGAATTTACATATTTTTACATGAGTACAACATTTGCATCATTTCCATCTCATGTACTTCTGACTCCATATTCCATTCCTGCTCTCTCTATTCCCTCTCATCTTTAGGACCTCTTTATTATTATTTTTACAGATACATTATATGTGTGTATATATATATACATATGTATATATGTGTGTGTGTATGCATACATCTTACTGAGTCCATATAGTATTGCTAAAATGTGTATGTGTTTAGAGGTGATCATTTGGGATTGAATAATCTATCAGGTAGCTATCTCATCCCTGGAGAAGACTGATTCTCCCCCTCTCAGCAGCCACTAATTCCCTTAGGTCTTCATCTATTGGTAGGGCCTTGTGAGATGTCCCATATTCGTGTTGGAGGTTAAATGGTGTTATCATTAGTCTTCTTTGGGTGACTTTATTGTTAACAGTTCATGGGTGTAAATCCTTGTCATATACAGAAGAAACTATCTCATTGCAGATGTCCAGGTCTTCAGGCACTATAACTAGAAGGCACTATCTTAGTAGATTTCCTGGTCTTCTTGTTCTTACAGTCTTTCTGAACCCTCTGTGATGATGGTCCCTGAGCATCATGTGCAAGATACGTTGTAGAAGTATCAACTGGGGATGGCCACCCCACAGTCATTTGTTCCTGCATTTTGGGCAATGTGGATTAAGGCATTGGGCTCCATATTCTGCACAAGGGAAATTCTTTTATGAGGGCTGAGAACTATAGTTATCTGTGGGTACCAGGATGGATATGAGAATACAATTGGAAATTATACTGGTTTAGGAATGTGGTGGTTATTAGTTCTCTTCCAGGGTCGTTTGCCTCACCAGCCATGCATAGCTGGCTAGGTTTACAGTGCCCTGCATGAATTTGTTCCTATTTAATATATTGCATTAATTGTATTAGTATAATACAATTGTATATAAGTACCTTATATAGAACAGAAAGACAATCACTATTATTTGTGGATTCTAGCTCCAAACCTTTTTATGAGTATAAAATCTGGAGTAAACAAAGATACAAGGTAGACAAAAAGAACCACTGTAGCAATAGAGGAGCTCTAGCAAAGGGAATAGTTGGACCCAGGTGCTGTGAAGGCAGAATTGGGAAAAGCTGGATGGTACCCTATCTAGCAAGGGGGCTGTTGGAGGGATACTGAGGAAGAGAAAAGGTGGAGAGATAAAGAACACCAAGGATAACTGGAAAAATACATAGAGAAACATGTTTTATTTTAACTTAGAAACATACATTATATATATGTATGTGTGTGTGTGTGTGTGTGTGTGTGTGTGTGTGTGTGTGTGTGTGTGGTGATACTGTGTTCCCCCAAATATTGTGCATCCTAATAAACTTATTTTGGGTCAGAGACAGAACAGCCACAACATTAAACATGAGGATAGGCAGTAGTAGCACATGCCTTTAATCCTAGCATTCCAGAGGCAGAAATCCATGTGTTGAAGGATACAACCAAGCATGCTGACTCACGCCTTTAATCCCTGAAAGCGAGCCTTTAATCCCAGGGAGTGGTGGTAGAATGCAGAAAGGTATATAAGGCATGAGGACCAGAAACTAGAAGCATTTGACTGGTTAAGCTTTCAGGCTTTGGAGCAGCACAGTTCAGCTGAAATCCATTTGGATGAGGACTCACAGACTTCCAGTCTGAGGAAACAGGACCAGCTGAGGAACTGGCAAGGTGTGGTAGCTGTGGCTTGTTCTGTCTCTCTGATCTTCCAGCATTCATCCCAATAACTGGCCTCAGGTTTGTTTTTATTAATAAGAACTTTTAAGATTCCTGCAACATGTATGCATACATATTTACATATTTAAATAATTTAAATTAAGTTGGGTTACTTGAGGTGATAATGTTCCACTCAAGAGTAATAGATTATTTAACAAAGTCTCTGGTGGTAAGCAAGACAAACCTCATTTGAGTTGTTGGTCAGGGGAATTCAAGAGGTTCCCTAAACAATACAGGATATTGCCATTGTCCTTGGTTGCTTCTTAGACTTGAAAGGAAAACAGAATTGCTGGAGTCTAAACCCATTTCTCACTTGGAGAAATTGAAGGGGGAACTGACATGGGCCACCCCTACCCCTGCCACCTAGAACTAGTTCTGATAACACCCAAAGGTGCTAAGAAAACTGACAAGGGAGAAAAGAAATTAAAACTCCTCTTCAGCTGTAAAGCTGACAAAACACGACAATAGCAAAGATATTTGAATTTACATTCTTTCCTTCAAATATATTACTATTGCTGGAGAAGTACTGCCTTACAGACTTTTCTCTCCAGCAAACATTTTACACATTCCCTTTACATTGTTGCCTAAACGTTTAACCTTATCTAATGCATCCACTGAGACCATGTGTGTGTGTGTGTGTGTGTGTGTGTGTGTGTGTGTGTGTGTGTGTGTGTGTATGTGTGTGTATGTGTGTGTATGTGTGTGTATGTGCAATGTTCAATTATATATGAATACCTTTTTTTCACCTGTGGCTTTTCTTAGATTTTTTAGACTTGAACAATGTTATCTTAACTGAATATGTGACACCATCAAATCAGAGATATAAACAGCCTATGTGATATCTATATTTTACTGGTGAGATTCCATCGTTAGGACATCTTTGTTCTCTTTCTATATGCTCTGACCAGTGGTTAGCAACAAATTAAAAGTGCATAGCCATATATCTGCATCAAGACACAGTATACCAAGACCCAGTACAAATGCTGTTAATACCCCCTTGGGATAACTGTTTGCAATTGAAGTGATCCTCAGAGTCATTGAAGAAAGCTTCTAAATGATAAACTTTGGGGCCTGTCTCAAAAATGTCTTAAAGAGCAGATGTGGGGTGAGGACAGTTTCCTAGATAATGGTGTTGCTCTGGGAACTGCTCTTGGGATTTTCCACCATTGAATGTGGAATGACATGACTTATCAATGAACACACAAACACAGAGCACAACCTGGATGATTCACAAACAGGTACTTTTTATTTTATAAAATCAAAAAAAAAGTTGATTCCAGGGGATTCTTAAATCTCTTACTATGTGTTATAAAATTATAAGATTCCACTACTGTTATAGTAAGCCATTATCTCTTATTTAACTTTAATTCACTTTTTTAATGATACTCTCTGTAAGATTCCTTACAAAATTCTTCCCAAGAAAAATCTCCACATTTTTATATTCATAAAATGATTCTACGCTCAAGAATTTTATGAGACTGTAGTTGTGTTATAATTGCCTAAATTGTCTTAAAATTTAGGTGTTACAAACTCCAAATTTTAAACATATTAATTCATTTTTTTCTCTAAGTCAAGTAAAAATAATCATTCAAATTATGAATATGGTAAATAAATTCCAGAGAATTTCCCTTTCTACTTGTACATGAAACTTTTCCTTTTTTACTCTAAAATTCAAATTTTAAACAATTCAATTAAAGATAAGTCTTAGGCACTTCAGAATAGCTTCTGTATTTATCATATTGAAAGTGATTAGAAAGTCTGAGATCAATATGGAACATGAAATTCCTTCATTAATAATTCATTATAGCTATCTAAAATATGTTTTAGAGTATTAAAACTATAGATGTGTGGAACATAATGACCTAAAACCTGACAATGTGGACTACCTGACCTTCTAAGAAGTTTGCTAACCCCTGCACAATCATCTTAGCCTGTAATAAATGTGTCTATACTCAGTAAGAATTCCCAACTCAGCAGATAACAAGTTAATAATTCTAATAAAATTTAAAAATCATTGAATTTTTCATCTAGTTCAATGTTGGGTTAAAAATTAATGAGTGTCAAAATTAAATTGTGTGTGCTCTCTTCTTCACTTTCTGTACTAAGTTAGCAGTGCACACGAGCTGGTGAACATGCTCATTTTATTAATAAATGTAGTCACACTAAAAGCTCTGCAATTTAAAGGAGTCATCAATTAGCATCTTTATCATGATGTAAATAAAAATGTTATAGGAGCTCAGTAAAGAAGAATAGCTGAAGTCTATATTGATTGGTTTTTATCTTTTTAATATGTCTGTATTCTATGATACCAAATAACAATTCAATAAGCATTACAAGACTGAAATCTTTAATTTTTCTCAATGTTTCATAGGCAAAGATGCAAAGCCCAAACCACCACGTATGTTATATGCATGCTCAATGAGTGAATAAGTTAATAAATAAAACAAATATTAAATGTGTGTTTTTATATATCTATCTGAGCCCATTTTAAATATTTTGCTGAAAGCTGGTTGCTTAACTGTTTTGTCTAGACACTGTGAATAGAATCCAACTATATTTCTTACACTATGCTATGCTGAAATTTCTTCTATTCTTTTTTGTTTGATTTTTTTGTTTGTTTGTTTGTTTTGTTTTTCAAGACAAGGTTTCTCTGTGTAGCTTTGCCCCTTTCCTGGAACTTACTTTGGAGACCAGGCTGGCCTTGAACTCACAGAGATCCACATGGCTCTGCCTCCTGAGCGCTGGGATTAAAGGCATGCGCCACTACCACCTGGCTCTTCCTTTATTCTTGATGCATTGGAAACACAGACTTCCTTGACACTGTTACTGAAAGTTTTTGCTTGTGTTTCCATTTATTTTCTCAGAATAATTCTTATTTTGATTGGGAAGGGAAGGCCTTTGTTGGTCTCCCTTTCTTTGCCGTAACTGCAAGGAACATATAGTTGATTAAATTATGACAGATTAAAACAGAATTGATGCTGTATAAAAGAAATACATGTGCAGAAAAGAGACTGATACCATTGTGTAATCATTACAACTTGCATTTTTAGAGCCACAAGTGAAAAAAGAAGAGAAATCAGGTATGAATTCTAATGTATAAATTCATGCATGTATGCATTCCATACTTAAAATGAATAGCATAACTCTTTGAAATATTATGGGAAGCTAGATTATCATACATAAAGTAAGATTCTGGTCAATTGAAGTCTTTTTCTAATCCTTCCTTCCTGACCCTTTTTCCTTCTGCCACTTCTCAGTCTCTCAAACAATTGCCATCCTACATAAATGAATGAATGAATGAATGAATGAATGAATAAATAAATAAATAAATAAATAAATAAATAAATAAATAGATCAGTAAGCCTTTGTAGACAAGATTGCTTGCGACTGATTTTAAAGAGAAGCTTTCTTTCTGACTTTGTTGCAGTCCTGGGGTATCCATTTATATATCAAAAATGTACTTTGAGTATTACAAAGACATAGTATTTATTCATGGAGGAAAAATAAAACAATAAAGCTTTTTTATCCATCTAAGATATCAATTTCTTGAAAAACATGTTATTATACATATAAAAACTACAAGAAGTTTCTATGTTTCAAACAAAGCAACCAACCCATTGCCTTGACTCTTACCAACTCATACCTTTTCTCTAAATTTTGGGAGCACAGACTTCCTATCAGATAAAAATCTGTCTTCATACTTCTCCTTCCAGCCTCCTGAGTTAAATGAACAATTCCATAACAGGTTGTATGCAGAAATGTTTTCAAAAGAACACATGGTATCCAATTGTGAAACAGTTAAAGTTTTAATTCATGGCTTCTGAATATATTTGTGATATATAATTGTCAATAAAATACAATAAAATTACTAGAGGCTGCAAACAATGAGTTGGTTGAGCCATGTTTTTTTTGAAACCCACAGAGAAGAATCCATCCTTGTCTTTTTTGACTGCTAATGCTTACCAGCATTCTTGTGCCTTTCTTGCATACAGACTACTTACTCTAACTTCTGTCTCCGTGGTTACACGGCCATCTTTTCCATGAGTGTTTGGGTGTCAGTAGCTTTCTTCTTAAGAACTCCAGTCACAGTGGATGAAGAACCTACCCACATGCCTATTGTAATATCCTAACTAATTACATCTGCAAGAACACATTTCCAAATTGGATAACATTCTCAGGTCCTGCAGAAAAGTACTTGGACACACTTTTTTGGATTACATGCTTTATTCCATTCAAGTCTTTCCTTTATCCTGCCAAAATTCATGTCTTTCCTATGTGCAAAACACACTGATGCCATACCTACATTGTCAAATATTAATTACTGTAACATCTGCGATTAATCCTACCTGTTAATTTCACTTAAAAATTCCAGATGTTGATGTTATTATACAGGTGATCTACATCAGTTTTGGGTGGAAAAATATGATAAAATATTCTCTACCTATGAGTCCATCATGAATGATATGTTTACAAATACAATGATGAGACAGCCATTAGGTACACATCCTCATTCCAAGAGGAAAAATTAGAAGCAAAAATAAGGATGCGGTGGGTAAACAAGTTCTCAATCCTGGACAATTTCAAGTCTTGAGAATATTTTCTCTGTTTCTGTCCGCTGTCCTCTGGGCTTAATGGGGGTGGTAGCTATGCCTCATCTCGCTGCAGAAGAATGGCTCCAACCTTTTCAGTCATTTCTTTATTTGCTTTGGTCTCTGTTCATTTAGTAGTGTTGTCTTTTCTTATTTAAAATTCTCAATAGCTTGATTCAGCCCACATTCAATCTATGATGATTCAATAAAGACAGAATCAGAATCTTCCACACCTATCTCCAGGATCATTTTTCTTATATTTTCTGTAAGTGTGACTGGTTGGATCAAGCTGTCTATACATACTGTCAACCTTTTGTCTAGCTTCAGTTATCCCTGTCTCTAGGATTATTATGGACTGGGTGAAATTTTCCCAAATCATTGTGGGATGGTTTATTTTTTATTAACAGTTTTAATTGTATTTCACATTCTATTACAAGGGACAGATTGATATCAGTCTACACATGTCTTCAGCATTTTCTTGAAAATACTCTTCTAATTAAAAACTCAAGTTATTTGCTTACAATTTTGGCCTTTCAAATCTACAGAAGAACACAATTCGGCTCAGAGCTCTGTCTTTCAACAAATATACTCTCTTCTCCAAAGACGATGCTTCATCTCATTCTCTTTTCTACATTGTCCAATAATGTGTCCCATTTTCTAGTTAGGAAAAGCAACAAAGTCTTCTTCAGCATCCCTCTTCCAAGCAGCATGTTGTTTAAATGCAGAGCTGTACATATACTTTGGTTTGAATTTGTTCTTTCAAAGCCCAGGTGTGACAAATGCAGCGGGATTAGGAGATGAACCACAAACTGGTAGTTAGCCGATGATGGTTCCTGTTTCCAGAATGAGATCAAGGCTGTTACGAAAGTAGTTTCAGGTGCATTATTGCTTTTTATACCTTCTACCTTCTGTCCTGTGGTAGAACAACACTTCCTTTCCATAGGATGCAGCAGCAAGAAGACACCATCTTAGAACTAGGGACAGCATGTGCTGGCAATTGGCTCTTGTCTTGAACTTCACTACCACTAGTACTGTGAAAAGTGGGTTTCTTTATCACGTAAATCGCCCTCTGTGTGGTTTTCTGCTATTCCAACAAAACAAACAAACAAACAAACAAACAAAAAACCAGTGGTGACAGAAATACGAATTTTTATATGGATCTCTGTGAGGTTCGAGTTGGGAAGCCAGAAAATGAGGAGGGTCAAGGGAGACTAGGAGGATGAAGATAATACAAGGAGTCATGGGCAGATGTGACATCCTTTACTCAGGGGTACTAGTAGATACTAAACTATTTAACTCTCTTCAGAACAGTCTTCAGTGTCTTTATTTATGCAAATAGTCATCTCTTCAAGGGAATCCAGGCTCTTTTCAAGTATTTCAAAATTTTCCAGTATCCCGACACTATGTAATCCACAGCCTACTTCTGTATTTGTATTTGTTACAGCAGTATTCCACTTCCTAATACAATCTGTGAGTTTCTATGAATGGAATAAGGTACTTCAAACTGTTTCTTAAAGCAGCATAATTTCCACCACAGCTCTGCAGGTTGAACAACATTCCTTTTTCCCAGCTTAGCTGAAATATCTTCTGAGTCTTCCTTGTCTCTTCTATCTTTTAGTGGGTACCAGAAATCCATATATTCCTTGAGATTTCAACTCAGCACTTCAATCTCTGCCACCATTGTCACATTGTCCGTCTTCTCCCTCTCTGTCTGAATAGGAGCCACCCTACCTTAACAGGGTCTCACCACATCTGAATTAATTACATCAGCATTAACCAAATTTCCAAATAATATCACTTTTCAGGTGTTGATGCTGAGGACTCAGCCTATCTTTAGGGGACACATTCAAGCCATAATAGTGTATATTTAAATTCCTAAATTAAACAGATTAGTTAGATCTATTTTAGACAATCTCTTCCAATTTTGTTGTTGAAATGATTTATCTAATGTTATTTTGGAACTCTTTCTTATTACAATCAGCTTGAAACAAAGAAGACAGTTTAGGTTTAATTAAACTCCAAACTAACTGTTCACCTGAGGCACATTATAAGACAACAGTTTAATGATAGTCAAGTATACAGTGAGTTTCTACCTCTATTGTGTTCAATAATCTTTCCTTAAAAATACATCATGAATCTGAACTAATCATTAGCAAAATTCTTCATTGTCTATTGAGATAAAAATACAAATTATTTGCAATAATAAATTCATGCTTTAGTTTATTTTCTTAAGATCGTGTTTTCCTGTTTTTTTTCTCATTTCAGAGCCACAAATTAAAAAGGAAGCAAAACCAGGTAACAATATTTTAAATATTATCAGAATTCATACTTCCCTCAGGCAGAAATTGAAAATATCACTGGCTACCAACAAAATTTCCAGTTTCTCAGTTGCTTGCAATTTTCCCCTTTCTATTGTCCAATAGTATTTGACAGTACTCTAGTGAAATTCACATTTCCATTTGACAAGGTATATCTAGACTATGGCTTTCTACCAGTGCTTCTCAACCTTCCCAATGCTGCAACCCTCTAATACAGTTCCTCATGTTGTGGCGACTGCCAACCATCAAATTATCCCATTGCTACTTCATAACTGTAATTTACTACCGTTATGAATCATAACATAAATGTTTGATATGCAAATATCCGGTATGTGACACCCCAAGGTGGTCACAACCCACTTGTTGAGAACCACTGTTTTATACTTGACTTAGAGAGGACTCCAGGATTTAGAATTTATTCTGAGTGGTTTTGAAATCAAGTAGGATCGTGTCAGTTTTGTGGCTTTATTTCTATCAATAATCACCAGGCGTCACAAATTCATAAAATCATGGGCTGTTTGAGTATGAGGAGGGCAATGGCTAGAATTCACGAGGACTCCTGTGCAGCACAACTGGACACCGCTCTGTAACTTTTATCATTATGGAAGCATACAGCACAGCTAGTGCTACCCTTATACAGCAGTTTTGGAGATAGTTCAAAAGGCCAAATTGAAGCAATTAGTTTTTCAATATTTTCAAGCTAATAAAACTTAGAACTAAAATTCTGCACCGTGTCTAATTTTTTCCAAACCCCTGAGAAGTTCTATTAAGAAATCATCCAAAACTAACTGCATCATTTCATTAACAACTAAGGTTGACCTAAAAACAGGATGCCCTCTTTTAGTTTATACTGTCATGATTAAGTCCTTCTTGCAATACCAACTAGTTACTGACCTGAGGCAAGTTTATAGAAGCCCTCAAGCTCTCTGGAAGCCATTCCTTCATTATGAGAAATGATATAGCAAAATCTTTACCTATTAAGTAATCTAAGAATGCCAATCTAGAGTCATGAACAGCATTGCCATACCCCTCCACCCCTCACTAGCATTTACCCAGCAGCTAGTCATAACTTGTGTCCAGATGCTCTTGTAAATAATATATTTGCATGTATTAGGGCTTATAGATATCTATCTACCTTTTTATGACTTATTTTCTGTTTTTTTTTTGTTGACTGGTGGTTGAGTACATTTTACCAGACACTTGCATTAATTTTAAAATTATAATTATTTAGAGAGAGAGAGACAGAGAGAGAGAGAGAGAGAGAGAGACAGAGAGAGAGACAGAGAGAGAGAGAGCATATACTCATGCCAAAGTGAGCAAATTGAGGTCAGAGGAAAACTTCTGGGAACTGGCTCACTCCTTCCAACTTGTAGGTTTTGGGGAGGAAGCTTGGGTCATCCATCAGGTTTGGTGGCAAGCCCAAATCCAAATCTGATACATACAATACATACCTGTTGAACCATGTCACTGGTTCAGCATTACAAATAAAAAGCCTTTTAAAGTGAGTTGTACCTAATACCACTTAAAATTTATATTAGTTGTTTTAACATATTGTATTTGTCGGGTAATTTATTAATTTTTATCCTTTCAGCACCGTCTGACAAAGGTCAAGTACGCAGTATGTATATCTGATTCTCCTGTAATGCTCATAGACAATCTTTTTTTTTTTTTTGGTTTTTCGAGACAGGGTTTCTCTGTGTAGCTTTGCGCCTTTCCTGGGACTCACTTGGTAGCCCAGGCTGGCCTCGAACTCACAGAGATCCGCCTGGCTCTGCCTCCTGAGTGCTGGGATTAAAGGCGTGCGCCACCACCGCCCGGCCATAGACAATCTTTTTAAAAAACATTTTCTATTTCCAAAATTGTAAAGTTCAATCTATGCTTCTACATTATGCTTTGCAAAGCCTATGATTTGAAAATTACAGGTGTTATGTAAATAAAAGGTTTTGTGGTAATGTTTTTCTAAAACAAAGCCTTTAGGTCTTTGATATGAAATGGGATAGCATAGAAGTTTAAAAATATTTTCTCCCCATTGGAACAATTGTTATTTTCAACGTTATAAACCATCAGCCTAAATCAGAAAATTTTTCATTGTGTACTACACTAGAAAACTTTAAAATAACGGGTTTATCTTTTTATTATTTTCAGAACACGACCATCCCAAACCGGAGCAAGTTACTCCTCATGGTAAACCAGGTATTTCCCAAGAGGCATTGCTGCATCCAATTGTCTCCCATTGTTGTGCTTATATCAGAAGGAAGATTATAGAGTCAGATCTGAAGTCACCTGTGATAACTCATGCCATAAGCCATCACCTTCTCAAGAGCATTTCCAGTCTTAGTCATCATTCCAATACAGGTTGAACTGAGAGTTTAACAGTAGTATTCAAACAGACATCCTGCTTCCCCTGCCTAGCAGACCTGGGCTTATTGCAAAGAGCATCCCAATCAGCACCCAGGTAAATGGGCTCTACATGGGGATTTACCTTTTCCTACCTTGGACAAGACAGTCTTCTAAAAGTTGTCCTTTAGATTGCCTTCTATCACCCTAGACTTTCCAAGTTCCATCAATGTTGAGGAAATCCACATTTGTCCTGCTTCCTCGACTCCCTTCTTCTCTTCCATACTGGCCCCCTTTCCTTTTGGGTTTTAGAGGAAATAGAAGTGAAACAATGTGTTTTGATGATAAAGATGCAGAGCTTACAGAAACAACTTATTAGCTAGATTTTATTTAAGAATAGACATTTCTAGTTTTTATTAAGTGCTGATTCAGTTCAAAGTTGATTTTTAGATTAGTCAAGCCTCAGCTACTGCATACAGTATTACCATTCATCTTAGGCATCCCATGAAGTGCTACTTAATCCCGTGAATGTAGTTAGGCCTGATTCTTTGAGAAGCTTAAAATGATTTTTGCTTAAATGAAACTTGGGAAATCATTTGCTTATTGTTTTAAATTGCACGTAAGAAAATCCTTATGTAATGGATTTGAGTCAGTGTGATCTCATTCATCTAAAATTTTAAAATATGAGATCCCACAGGGTTTGGCAGCATATGCACATGCTGTAATCCCAATACTTGGTGGCTGGAAACAAAAGAATTAGTAGTTCAGAGGCATCCTCTGCTACTTAGCCAGTTTAAAGCCAGTCCAATCTATATGAGACCAGGCCCCGCATTACATGTATGCATATATACAAGACCTAAATACTATAAAACACCAGAGTAGTGAAATGAAGGCAAGAGATTGGAATGGCTACCTCATTGACAGAAAACAAAACAATAAAATAAAACAACAAAAATGGAATCTCCTAATTAAAATCTATAATGAAACATTATTTTTAAATATTCTTAAATATTTGCCATTTGGAGATGAAATACAGACAAAATGGATTTAATTTCTGTGTATATAAAGCACATTATTTTCTTCTAACAATTCTAACTTTAGTACAAACTACATGTCCTTTAAATTCTTTTATCCAATGAAACTTTCTTCATCGGATATTTAACCCACCAGTTCACTCCAACCAAAATGGTACTTCTGGAGTTCAATTTTGTATGAAATTGTTGGAATAATCACTTCATTTTGAGACACACCTTTTTAGGGTGTCATCTGTACAAGAAAGTTCAGAACTGATCTTCTTTTTTACTCAAATAATGAAAGAGTCCCATATATCTTATAGCAATACCTCTATGTATATAAGTACTATTAAGTCAGAGTCAAGAAGAAGGGAAAGGTTGATATGCACAGTGCGGGAGACAATTTAAGTTTGCAAAAATTCACTAGGAGAGCTACTGGGGAGATAGATCTCTACTGGGTCATTTTTCCTCTGCTTTCATTCAATCTAAAAGAACTTGTAGTTCGCTGTTTTATTGAAAATCTAACTTTTTAAATTTTGTTATCTAAACAAACACAAAATATGAAGGTTCGAATGCATGACTGTTTTCTACTGCTATGTTGGAAATTTCTGCTTGTATTAATATTTTCTCCTACCACAGAACAGAAGGTTTTCAAGCAGGTAAAAGCTATCACAGCGGAAAAGACAGGTAAAGAAATCCCTTTATAGTCATCTTTTCTATATCAGTCTTGTGTGTACAGATATGCACAAGTATGCATGAAGCATGTATAATTTTTAATTTAAAAAATTAAATTAAAATATAACCACATCATCTCCTCTTTCCCTGTCCTTCCTCCTACCTCTCCTATTTCCCCTACCTTTCATATTCATGATCTTTTTTTCTTGATTATTATTTTCACATATACATGTACATATGCATAAACAGATAAATACAACCTGCTGATTCCATTAAATGTTGCTTATCTAGGGCTGACAACTTGATATTGGATAACCAATCAGGGCCTCATCCCTGAGAGAGACTAATTCTCCTTCTTTTAGCATTCATTAGTTGATAGTAGTTCTTAGTCTAGGGGTAGAAACCCCAGAGATTTCTCCCCTTAAATGTTAGCATGTCCATTGGTTTTGTCATTTTTCAGTTCTTGTTTGGTATGAATTATCATAGGTGAATCATGTATACTTTTAAATCCATAAGTTGTGAAATTCTGAGTTATTGTGAATAATTTCAAATAATCAATTTTCATTGAAGGTAGTAGTTACTAAAGTGGCTTAACTTTTTTTAGAGCATGACTAGCAAAATTATACATAATTTATTAGGAAATCCATTTAAAATATTAATTATCATGTATTCTAATCTGTTCTTTCATCTTATTTTCAAAACACAATTTCTCAAATCCTCAAGTTTTAAAATTGCAGAAATCTAGATCAGTGAAATATTCAACAAGGAAACATGCTTAGTATACAAGCCAGATGGCCTGAACTTAATTCCCAAATCCCACAATAAGAAGAGAGAACTGACTTCCAAAAATTGATCTCTGAGCTCCACAATGCACACACCTGATCACTATCTACCATCTATAAATCATCTATCTATCTATCTATCTATCTATCTATCTATCTATCTATCTATCATCTGTCTATCATCTATCTATCTATCTATCTATCTATCTATCTATCTATCTATCATCTATCTATTGTCTGGCTATCATCTGGCTATCATCTATCTATCTGTCTATATCTAGCTAGCTAGCTATATCTGTCTATCTATCTTTATTTCTATCTTTCTCTGTGTGTATGCGAGTGTGAGAAAGTCTGTATGTGCATTTGCAAATGAGATACACACAGAGGCAAGAACAGAAACATAGAACAATAATGAATAAAATTTTAAAATCAAATCACATAATTTGAAGTTTTGTCCCACTTATAAATTAGCTCGTGTGATTTGTTTCATTCCTCTGAGAATTGTGTGGGTTTTTAATTAAAGATTTACCTTAAGGACTAATCAGTAGAACATATCCCCCACTGTTTCATGTGTTGAAAAAGGATTCACATTCTTTTCCGTTTTGGAGACTTTCCCAAGAAAGCAAAGAAAACTTTTGTGTCCTGCTCTGAGCTGATGTCTTAAACCCCTTACTCTCTTTTCTTTGAATCCTCCAAGAAAGCTCACCACTTTGATTATCCAGTGAACCACGTTTTATTCCACATAATTGTTCTAAAACAAATCATCTATGAAGACTTCTTTCCTTTGAACGGAGATGATGAGATGGGCAGGATTCAAATATTTCATGGAAGAAAACAGGACTCAAGGGAAAATAACTAATACAAATTATAGGCCATCCTGAGTCCACTTCACTTCACTAGATATGGCATTCTTCTATTTCTTCCTTAATGCGAGAAACCCATGAGAGTCTGCTTAAGGAGTATTAAGGAAATGTATTAGGATAAATTGAGGAAATACACTCAAGAATACAGAACCGAATTGGATAGCTGAAGTCATCCTCTGATCTGACCCAGAGTGAATCCACCTCACAATTCAGTCACACCAGGAAGCAGGAAACAGGGAGAAGAGCTTGTGGCCCCTCTCTCTTTCCTTTTGAGAGGTCACTTACAATGGGCAAGAAGCACCTCCTCCAGGCCTATAGCCCAAGGTCATCGGCGGAGCAAATACCACTACACTTCTTACCATTGAATAAATTTATAACACCAGTAAATGTTCCCTTAATTTTCAAAGTACCATGTAAAGACATCCTCCAAGCCTGGAGTATCTCAATCCACTGTGTATATTTAAGGATATAAAAAACTATCTAGGCATATTTGTATTCCAAATACAGAGATTGTTGTAAATGTTATGTGCATTACATATCTTTGGTTGTTTTTCACAAGCAATATGAATAATTATATTTACTACTTTAGCATAATAGTGCTCAGAAAACAAAGAGGTTTAATTTAAGCTGAGAAAATAATCTAAGCTAAGAACAAATATATATGGGTATGAGTGAAATATTTTTCCTGTTGCTTGTACTCATCAGCATACTGTCTACTTTGCTTCATTCTCCAAAGCGAAGTGCTAAACCAGCAAGTAAAATAGCCTACTAACTTCAATTTTAACAATTTGCTTATTTTTGTTTGTTTTTAGTGCAGACTATAACTAAATTTCTGTATAAGTGATAAATTAATGTTGTTTTATGGCTTTGATTTAACTTCCTTATGGTTCACTATTAATCAGTGATTCATGATATTTGCATAGAAGAAATGTCTGGAAGGTCTATAAGTATTATTAATATTAAACAGGTAAGTCCATACAGGTAATCAAATACTGAAACAAGAAGTAGGTAGTAAATCATGTAAATTTACATAGTGAATAGAAAGGGGAAATTAAATGAGTAATTGTGTTATTAACTATACTTACTATTAAATTTTATGTTGTAAGCTGCATTACAGATTTAGCATTTAGAAAACCACAAATTTACAAGCATTTTGTCACTTATCTACTAAAATAGTAAACTTTCCTTGAGTGGATCTTCAGAGATCCTTTCCTTATACACAGATTATAATGATGACTACTTAAGAGAGGCTGATGGAGTTCAGGAGGTTGTGAACATTTACCTGTGTTCACAAGTGGTCATTAAGTCTAATATTGTGACAAAATTATGATTCTGCTTTTTGGGGAGATGCCTTTGTAGAACACATTCTAAAATGAAGTCAGAGCATGTTTAACCACTGAGGAAAAATGAAATGATAAGATCTAAAGAGAAGTGTGACACAGAAGATAGGATGTCATGTTGGCAGCCCAGGAGATGGGGTGTGGGTTTATGGAGCCTATTTAGAATGCAAAGGTACCCTAGCACTCTTGACACATATTTTGGTTGTGTGTGTGTGTGTGTGTGTGTGTGTGTGTGTGTGTGTGTGTGTGTGCGTGTTATAATTGTTGCTTTATTTTGCTTTTGTAGTGTTGTTCTTGCAATATTTTATATTGGAATATTGGCTTCTACTTGTCATTTTGTATGAGTAGGTAATGTAGCATTTAGGTAAATTTGATTTATGGACTTTTATTCTTGAATGGTATCAAATTTAGTTTATAATTTATTTTTATGTAGTGTCACTTCTCACATATTTCTATCTTCTTCAATGGCTGGTTCATGATGTTGGAGAAAAATATCTGTAATGAAAGAGAATTCCTAAGGTCAATCATGAAGGAAAGGAAAGACAGATAACATACTGGGAAACCCCAAGACTAACTCTAGGGGTCATTAGCGTGGCCTGCTCTGGTTTTTGTTCAGTTTCCAAATATTCTCACTCCCCTTTAAGATATTTCACCATGTGAAACTTGGAAAGTCTGTATTTGGTGGAAGATAAATATTTTCAAAAAGCAATTATTGGTCTGAGTATTTTCAGAGGGTTTAGAAAGGGATCTGTTGGTCACAAATTTTGGTTCCATTTGCCACATCCTGGACCCAGTTGAGATTAAGCAGTGGTGCTTCTGGCTGGATCTGCAAGGGCAGGGTGATGTGTAGGGATACGAAGTGTGGTACACTCTAGAGTAAGGCACATCTGTATTGCATGTTAAACAAGACAAGAGAAGATGTCCAGAATTGAATTGTTTTTGACATGGAAAGAGGGAAAGTTGAAGGCAGACAGGTCAGAGGAGGAGTATAAGACCGACCGATGCCACAAGAAACACAGCCTTCACTAACAAAGCAGCTTCTTCACATTGGTCCCTTTGGCATGTTGTGTCTCCTTCCTTTTAAGCCACAGGCTATCAAGAGACTGAGTATCCTGGCACTATCTTTTAGGTGCTGAGAGAACACATTTTAGAGTCGCTTGACAATGAATCTAACCCTGTCTATACTATACTCTTTGACAATAAGCTTTCTGTGTTGTAAGTTGCATAGAAATGCCTTTAGGAATATGCTTCTTGTGCAAGTGAGGACCGTCTGCCCACATGAAATGCAACACACTCCCTGCTCCAAGAATAATCATATCTCCTGTGAATTTTCATTTTCCTCTCCAGAAAAAGCTGATCCTCAAGATAAAGAGCCTCAGTCTATTAAAACAGGTATTCTTGGCATTTTTGGCTTACATGCTGCCTTTTTTCACCATGTTTATTAAATCTGGGCATTAAAAAATGAAGTAGGCACTTTTTGTTTTATTTATCAGTCCTGTTTAGTTTGGGGTTTTGTACTATAATCTGTCTTATCTGACACTAGAGCTGTGGTATTATAGGTAATCAAAAAAGATTATCAAAGCATGCGACATAATCCAGAGGAGCTAGCAAGCTGAATTTGCTTTCATGACTTATAAGTTCTTTCCATAATATTTGCTATTTAGCAAGCTTGCTATTATTGCCATTTATCATACTCATGAATTGGGATCCCTTTATATGATTTTAAAATATTACTTAAAATTACACATGTCCAATTTGGCTGATTGTGAACATCAGCAACAATAATTTCTTGAAATAAATTCATTAAAATCTGTAACAATTAGCTTTATCATTTTTTAATATTACTAAGTTTTGTGTTATGAAGTACATTGTGTGGCTCAGATGCTGTAACTAAGGATTCTAACTGAAAAACAAAAAACTTTGTCTTCTTTTCTCTATATAGTCATTCACCATTCAAAAATAACCCAAATTATAATGTAATATTTGTCTTTGAGTAAAGAAAGCTTATATATAAGACTGAATAATATTTTTTATTAAGAGATTTTTCTATTTATTTTACATATCAACCATAGATTCCCCTGTCCTCCCTCCTCCCCCCCCAACCTCCCCCCCCACAACACACCGCCCATTCCCACCTCCTCCAAGGCAAGGACTCCCCTGGGGAGTCTGCAGAACCTGGTACATTCAGTTGAGGCAGGTCCAAGCCCCTCCTCCCTACACCAAGGCTGAGCAAATTGGACTGAATAATATTTTAATTAATAATTTCCAAAGGCATGCTGTATTGGAGAAAGAAGAAATATACTTATAAAGGGTAGATTTTTGTCTACTATTTATTTCTTCTTCCAAAGTTATTATACTACTTTTCATTCACACTCTAGAGAATTCAAATGATTAGTGAATATTAGTGCATTCCCAGAAAGGAGAGTGGCAAAAATTATATATATATATATATATATATATATATATATATATATATATATATATATATATATATATATTGCAATACAGTTCAGTTCTACATATCAGCCATGGATTCCCTTGTTCTCCACCCTCCCGCCCCCCTCACCTTCCCCCCAGCCCACCCCCCATTCCCACTTCCTCCAGGGCAAAGCCTTCCCCACAGACTGAGGTCAACCTGGTAGACTCAGTCCAGGTAGGTCTAGTCCCCTCCTCCCAGGCCGAGCCAAGAGACCCTGCATAGGCCCCAGGTTTCAAACAGCCAACTCATGCAATGAGCACAAGATCTGGTCCCACTGCCTGGATGCCTCCCAAACAGATCAAGCCAATCAACTGTCTCACCCATTCAGAGGGCCTGATCCAGTTGGGGACCCCTCAGCCATTGGTTCATAGTTCATGTGTTTCCATTCGTTTGACTGTTTGTCCCTGTGCTTTAGCCAACCTTGGTCTCAACAATTCTTGCTCATATAAACCCATGGTAAATGAAGACCACTTGAGAATAGGAAGAAGCAAAGTGCTAGAGAGGCCCACAGAAATCCACAAAGATACCCCCACAACAGACTGCTGGCAATGGTCGAGAGACAGCCCGTACTGACCTACTCTGGTGATGGGATGGCCAAACACCCTAATTGTCATGCTAGAAACCCCATCCAACGACTGAGGGATCTGGATGCAGAGATCCATGGCTAGGCCCCAGGTGGAGCTCTGGGAGTCCAATCAGTGAGAAAGAGTGGCAAAATTTTTAAGTAGGAAGTTCAGATTATTTTAAAAATTTGTATCTTATCCAATAAAAGCTGAAATTTTGCAGATGAAGAGAAAAATCAAGAAGTTAAACACTCCCAAATTCTATACCAGTTCTATGGGAACATGTTAGAAAATATTTTAAAGATATATGAAATTTTTGTCTATTACTTGTTATAATACATACTTAATTTTTCAAATTATAAAAGCAAAATAGAAAATATACAGTTAACATGATATATATGTGTGTGTGTGTGTGTGTGTGTGTGCGTGTTTGTGTGTGTGTATGAGTGTGACAGAAAATTTTCACTTATCTTTTTTTTTCTTTTAGAAAAGCCTAAGCCATCTTCAAGTAAGTGTATCATTTAGAATTTCAAGGATATGGGTATGTGAGATGACTCATAGGGTAAAAGTACTTGTTACACATTCCTGGTGACATAAATTCAATCCCTGAACCCAGTTAAAGGTGGACAGAAAAAAAAAAACAAAAAAACACCTGAGTCCGTAATGTTGTCCTCTGACCTCCATCCATGTGCTGTATAGTACATATGCACACACTTCCACAGAAGCACACACACATGCACATGCACACATGCATGCTCACATACAAATAATGCACAGTTTTTAAGATGAATATTCAATTATGAGATTTTAATTTTTCAATGTCCAAGTGGTAAACTAAATTTCAAATATAAGTTTATTAATATAGAGTATTATAATATTATTTCTATAACAGACATTCATCAACAAAAGATAAATGGTATGCTCTTTTTATTAACACCAGAGCACGTCTGCCTATGCTTATGCCTAGCACACTCTATTAGAATATATGAGGAATGCCTAAAATGTTTTCCTTTAGCATGCCCATGTAGCTAACACATTTTTCATGGAAGGATACCCGTGGATAAAAAAATGGTTGTGGAACTGAAGAGATGTTTAGCAGTTAAGAATATTGGCTGTTCTGCCAGAGAACCCAGGTATTATTCCCAGCACCCGCATGGTGGACCACAACCACCTGTAATTCCAGTTTCTGGGAGTCCAGTGCCCTATTCTGACGTCCAGGACACCAGGCATGCACTCAATGCACATACATATATGCAAGCAAAACATTTATACATAGAAAAGAAAAATAAATAAATCTTTATAAACTCACAAGTAGTTTCATCTTTTTTATCTTTTTTGGTTTAATTGTTAGGGATTATTCAATAAACACAGTGTGAAGATTCATTCAATGTTAGTGTGAAAGTCACAATGTGAGTCAAGCAGGTTCATATTTCCATATTTCTAACACTCAATTATCTTCAACTAATACATTAGTCTTTTATTTCAATTTTTAAATCCTTGAAATATTGATTTTAGTAATTAAAAATTAAACCTCTATGTTTCAAATAATAATAAAATATCATTATAAACAATAAGAATGCTTGCTTTTTTTTTTTTTTTTTTTTTGTTTTTCGAGACAGGGTTTCTCTGTGTAGCTTTGCGCCTTTCCTGGAACTCACTTGGTAGTCCAGGCTGGCCTCGAACTCACAGAGATCCACCTGGCTCTGCCTCCCGAGTGCTGGGATTAAAGGCGTGCGCCACCACCGCCCGGCGAATGCTTGCTTTTTAAAAACCCAAATTTTGTATAGGAATAAATACATGTAAATTGAATAAGAACTAGCTAGAAGTTGTTTATTTTTTTTAAAAAAAATGTTTACTGGGGCAGGAGAGGTGGGTCAGAGGTTAAGAGCACTAGCTGCTCTTCCAGAGGTCCCAAGTTCAATTCCCAGCAACACATGGTGGCTCACAGCCATCTATAATGAGATCTGGTGCCCTCTTCTGGAGAGTAGGCATATATGAAGGCAGAACACTGTATACATAATATATAAATAAATCTTTCAAAAGTTCGCCTATTGAGTCTTTCATACATATATATAATAAAATATGATCATATTCATTCTGAATTTCTCATCTCCCAACTTCATGTTTCTTTCTTTTCCTCAAATTCTTCTTCCTCTTCCTTCTCTTCCCTATTTTTCTTTTTCTGTTGAAAATAGATTTATTTTATAATAATATAGTTACAGTTTCTCTTTCCCTAACTCCCCAAATGAAACCATTACATAAAAGCAAAATACCTGTAAGATTTTTAAAAAGTCCTATCAAAGCATTATGAGATACAAAAACAAAACAAAAACAACCAGCTATCCAACCAAACAAACAAACAAACAAACCAAAGTCTCCAAAAATAACGTTGAATTCATTTTGTATTGGCCATCTAGTGCTAGGCATGGGGCCTACCCCTAAGTGTGGTTTGTATACTCAATGAATCTTCCTTGGAAAAAAACTATTTCTTTCATTTTCAAATGGTTATCAATTGGACATAGCTTCTATGTTAGGGATAGGAGCTTGTGCCTACATTTCCTCTAGGCACTGGGACCCCATCTGGCCCAGACTGTGCATGACCTATGCATGCTGTCACAGTCTCTTGAGTTCATATGTGCCTAAGTTCTTTTGTGTCTAGGTCTTTTTTCTTCCATGTCCTTCAGCCCCTCTGGCTCTTACAATCTATATGCTGCCTCTTCTGCATAATTCCCTGAGTCTGTAGGGAAAGTAATTAATGGGGACATCCCATTTAGTACTGAGTGTCACAAGGTCTGTCACTATGCCCACTGTCCAGCTATATTTGCACCATGTGCTTAAGAAGGAAGCAGCTCTAATGATGGCTGAGCAAGAAGATGCCCTAAGGTATAGCAGAATGTCATTTGGAATCACTGTGTTGCTATGATCTTTTAGGAGAACAATTGTATCTGGTTTTACCCTGGGCCTGTGGCCTATCTTGTCTTAGATTCTTGGAAACCTGAGAAGCATTGGCCATCATTTCCACTTCGTGGAGTGGATCTTTAATCCAATCAGGTAGTGTTTGGTTACTCCCCAAATTTATGTGCCACTATTGTGCCAGTGGATCTTGCAAGCAGGTTGCCATTGTAAATCCAATGGTTTATAAATGGGTTGGTGTTTAGTTTTCTCCATTAGTAGCATGAAGAGTACCTTCCAGTTCCATAAACACTAGTAAGTAAGGATGAAGGCTATAGGCATGCCCCAATTTGACTTCTTCATGTTCATTGAATTATGTAGGCATTATCTTCAACAACAGGGCTTTACCATCAGTTTGTGGAGAGCAACCTTGGCAATAGTCTGGGTTATTTGGTGGTTTCCCTGGGGCATCTTTGAATAACAGGTCAACTAGAGGACACAGAAAGTTTCATTTGGAGGAAAAAGATGTCGAGTTAGGGCTTTGTTTGCCCCATTATGTGGAAATTCCATTTAGATACCTTTCATATATATATGTATCTTTAAAGAAGCTTCTACTATAGTAAGTTTCCATATGACTTCTCAAATGGTCCTTGGTTATAGCTGTTTTTCTCTATAATTGACCCAGTACCTGCTCGTTCCTCTCCTTCTCCATTTTATTCTTCTGTTCCAGGCTCCCTCCCACCACCTATCTACACTATATAGTCTATTCATAAGCTCCTTCCTTTCATCCTAATCCCATACTCTATACATGACCTCTGTGGTTTTATGGATTGTAGCTTAATATTTTAAGACTAAGCAGCTAATATCCATATATAAGAAAATACATACCATACTTGTCTTTTGGGCCAGGTCACCTCATTGGGAATTTGTTCTAGCTCCATCCATTTACCTCAACACATGACTTTTTTTAATAGCTTAGTAATATTCTATTGCATATAGGTACCATTTTGTCATTATGTATTCATTCTTTGGTGAACATAGCAGCTATTTCTGATTTCTGGGTTTTATTAATACAGCAGCAAGGAACATAGGTGTACAAGTGTTTCTGTAGCAGGATGAAGCATCCTTTGGGTGTAACTGGATATATATTTATTCCCAGGTTTATGAGGAACTGCCACACTGATTTTAATAGTGGTTGTACAAGTTTATATGCCTACTAGCATGGGCTACCATTTACTTTATTGATCTTGGTCACTCTGGTATGAGCTATCATTTGTTTTATTGATCTTGGCCACCTTCGTTGTGTTCCATAAGTTCGCATGTTTTGTGTTTTCATGTTTATTCAATTCCACGGAGTCTTTAATTTCCTTCTTAATTTCTGTCTAGAGCAAGTTTTCCATTCGGTAATGAGTTGTTCAGTTTTCACAAATATGTAAACTCTATGTGGTACATGTTGCTATTGATATCCAGCTTTAATCCATGGAAGTGAGATAGAATAGAAGTTGTTATATCAATTTTCTTGTATCTGTTGAAGCTTGCTTTGAGCCTGGGCATGGAGTCAGTTTAGGAAAAATTTACTGATGAAAACTACTAAGAAGAAAATATACTCCTTTGTGTTCGTGTGAAATGTTCTGTAAAGATCTGTTAGGCCCTTTTGGTTTCTGACATCATTCAGCTCCAGAATTTCTCTGTTTAGTTTTTGTGTGGATGACCTATCTATTGGCAAGAGTAACATACTGAAGTCACCATCACTGTGAGAGCAAATATATGATTGTAACTGTAGTAGTGTTTCTTTTATGAACTTGGGTGCTCTTCTGTTTGCTGCATAAATGTTTAGAATTGCACTATCCTCTGGGTTGATTTTTCCTTTGATAATCCTGTCTTTTTCTATCTCTTTTGGTTAGAAGTCTATTTTGTCAGATATTAAAATGGCTACACATGTTTGCATATTGGATCTATTTGTTTGCAATAGCTTTTTTCGTGCTTTTATCCTGAGATTATGTCTATCCTTGATTTTGGGGTGTGTCTTTTGCATGCAGGGTAAAGATGGATCTTATCTTTGAATCCTATCTATTAGTATGTCTTTTTTATTGGGGAACTAAAAACACCAGTACTGAGAACTATCAATGAGCAGTGTTTTTTCATCTGTTGCTTTGCTGTTCTGGTGTGTTTTCCCCTTCTTTTGATATGTTAGTCTGAGATAAAATATTCCTTTTGTTTTCTTTGGTGTGATAAACCTCTTCAAGTTGATGTTTTCCTTCTATACAACTAGTCTTATAGATAGATGGTGCTTAAATCTGGTTTTAGCACAGAATGTCTTTCTTTCTCTGTCAATTGTTATTGAAAGTTGTTCTGGGTATAGTAGTCTGGGATGGCCAAAATCTCCAAAAATTTTTAGAACATCTATCCAGATTTTTCTGGATTTTAGAGTCTACAATTATAAGTCAGGTATTATTCTAATGGGTCTGCCTTTATATATTACTTGGTCTTTTTCCCTTGCAGCTTTTAGAATTCTTTCTCTGTTGTGTACATTTATATGTTGTGGGGAATTTCTTTCTTGGCCTGTCTAGTTGGTGTTCTGTTTGCTTCTTTTATCTTGATAAGCACCTCCTTCTGAAGGTTAGGGAAATTTTCATCTATCATTTTGTTGAAATCTTATTTTACTTTATTGTATTATTATTTTATATTCCTGGTCGTATTTCAGTGAGGTAGAGAAAGAGAGGGTGTAGATTTTGGTGGGTGAGTAATTAGGGAGACTGTGGGATGAGATGTGGGAGGACAAACCATAATCAGAAATTTTATAATTGTAAGAAATCAATCTATTTTCAATAACAAACAAAATAAAAGTTATATTCTGCTCCTTTGACCTGAGTTTTTCTCCTTCCTCTTTTACTATTTTTCTTATGTTTGTTCATTTCATAATGTCCCAAATTTCCTGGGCGTTTTGTGCCTTGATATTTTCTTGGCATTTTTAGATTTAAGAGTTTGTTTTTGTTTTTGTTTTTGTGGGTTTTTTTTTGCCTGTGATATCTGTCTCTTCTATCTTGTCTTCTCTCCTCCATTAGTTTGTGGAAGGTTTGTGAAGTTTACCATTGAGGTTTTTGCTTAACTTCCTAAATTTTTCCTTTCCAGTTTTTCTTCAGTTTTGGTTTTCTTTAGTGATTCCATTTCTACTTCCGTGACTTGAACTTTTTTCATGATTCCACGCCACTGTTACTGTTTTTGCAGATTTTATTAATGGAGTTATTGATATTCTCTTTAAGGATCTTGAATACATTTGTAGGAGTTATTTTGAAGTCCTTGTCTCATGCTCATTCATAGTATATTTCTCAGATAGGGTTCCTGGCTTCTGGTGGAGACACTTTGTTTTGGGTGTTAACGAATGTGTTCTGTGATGGTGCCTAGGCATCTGCATTCGGGATGATTGTGATTCTAGGTCTTGATATCTGGTCTTGTCTTTTTGAAGTAGGTGTACCATTCCTTGGTTTCTGTTGCTCTCTCTGGATCTTAGGAGAGTTTGGGGGGTGTGGGGTTGCCTGGTAGGGAATGCTTCTGTTCCCTGTCAGTGTGTTTGGTCACTGGGGATCCCAGGTAGGTTAAAAAGTATTTCTAGTATTAGGGCTGACAGGAAGGAATGGAGATGAGCTTGAAGTGGGCTCTGGAATGATCCACATGTAGGAAGAAAGCTGGTTATGCCTACAAGTAAAGCAGAATCTACAGGTAATGGGGGCCAAGAGGGAGGGCAGATTTTTGCAAATGATCTGCTATGGGGCTGAGGATAAGACTGGGAAATTAGGAATAGAAAAGTGCAGGAGAAGTGAAAGACAATGAAGATCACCTACTTGTTTCCCATGTCTGCTGGACAGTAGGTTCCCAGGTAGAGACTGCCTCCAGGTGTCAGAGGCGGGCACAAACAGATGGAATGAGGAGGATGGTTGACTCCACACAAGGATTAGGACAATCCCCAAGGAATGGAGGCAGAGAGGGAGCTCATTTTAAATTTTTTAAATGCCAAGGACCAACTGCTTTCTTAATAGCATTATAACATTCTTAAAAAAATCCAGCTATGGATTCCTCTGAAGAGTTAAAGTGTCAACCTTAAACATTAAATATTACTCTTACAATGGAGAAAATTGTTTCCATACTTAGTTTGTATTATCACTGCTGATGTAAAGAATATTACCAAAATAAAAGGTTTCCAGTTAAAATAGAATGATTGCCATGAGAAAATAATATTTTGTTTATGAACTTATTAATTTATTACAGTCATTATTAAAATTATTTTACTTCTTCTAAAAATATAGATGTAGCTCCAAGAATTTTACTGAGGATTAATAACTAAATATGTAAATTTTCTAGAAATTAGTGTTTTAAGAGGTACTTTTTGATAGTTTGAAAGATTTATTTTCAGTAAATATTGATCTTTTCATATAATTTTAAGGATAAAAAACTTGCTGAGTAACATTTAGAATATTATTAGTCTGTGAATTAACTAAAGGAGAAAAAACAAATACTGTTTAAGCAATGTTACAACTAAAGGCAAATATCATTTTACATCACTAAGTGCTAAGTCAGTTGCTGCTACAGTTTACACTGCCTTTTATAATTTCATTTCACTGCCCATGGCACAGAATCTTATATATGGGAATTTAATAAAAGTTAATGGGAAATGCATGCATTTATGAGATCAAGTTAAACATTGATGCAACAGAGTTATAAAATTTATATTGTAATTTTATATGGTTTAAAATTTACCTGTATCATATTGGATGGCTCTTACTTACTTTGTACAATAAATCCATTTTCAAAGTAGATGTCTCATTGTAGTTTAGAAGTACTAATTATCAGAATATTTCTTTGTCATTTTCGGCATTTTGTCTATTGTGATTTAATAAGAATATCTGAAAATAAAGTTCAATTACCTACCAAAATAAACATTATTATCTTCTATTTTTCTTTCTCTTTTAACTATTTTCTTCTAAAGAAGGAACATCAGAAGTCACAGACTCAGGTAAATATTTTGTCTCTGAAATGAAGTAATACTGAATTATGGAAAATAGTTGTAACCTGGGTCTGTCTTTAACCATGTAGCATGAACAGGCATAAACAAAGTTGCTCAAATGCTCAAGTTCTTGGTGTTCTCATCTGCAGACAAGTACAAGTCTTCCAAAACCTACTTGTAAGAGTGAATAAAAAACATACCTCACATTTCCACCATATATTTAGTTTTCACTCATTATTTCTCGTTCTTGCCTAAAACACATATTAAGGAAAACCATCAGTCAGTCAATATCATTGTTTGCTAATCTATTTCCACAGTCTATTTAGCTAGCCCAAGTGACTTTTTCATTGTTTACATCCATTAGTTTGAGAAACTACTGTACAATGTCAAATCTTAATTATCTACAGCAACAATGAAAATTTAGATTTTTTTTCTGCTTCTATTTTGAATCTCTCTTTTTAACGCTGTAGTCTTATTCTTCAAATTACATAAGGAAAAACAAAGGGCACTATACATACAGGTAGCTAAATATAAGTAGCACACTTCTTTTCATACCTAGAATGTCCCTACTCATCTCAAAGTGGAACAGCCCTAATCACCCATCGGTCTCATGGGCTCAATACTCATTTTCAGCTGTCCAAGAATGAATGAAAACATTATGTTTCACAAGCTGATTGTTGTGTGTCATTTTTTTCTTCCTAGGGAAGAAGAAAACTGAAAAATCTGAAAAGGAAAATAAAGGTAAACATAGCAAATTTATACATGTATGTCTCAAAAAAAAGAAGCAAAGCAATTCATGAAAATTGGTTATTGGTTATATCAAAATTTCAGTTAAACACTCAAAAGTTATAGTCTTCTCATGGTTATTATTAAGTATCAAAGGAATAAAAAATTTAGATCCCAAAGTAAATTCTACCTACCTCTTATTGATAAACAAACTTCATACATATGACTTGAATTGTGGATATTGATGACACAAAATTCATTACCAAACTTCAACACATAAGAATACAGACATTTATTTAAGGTATCCTTTGGTTATTTTTACTGAAGAACATTAAAGTGAAATATAAATATTATCAGGAAAAGATAAAAATAAGCCAATGTTTTGAAGCCAGAATCATTTGAGTTATATTTTATTTATATCATCTTTAAGTAAAATTTAAGGTGTGCATTTTAAAGGTATTGTTTGATTGAAAGAAATTTTTAGTGAATATGGTATGGTGACATTGTCAAAACATTAATGGATGAAAGATAAATTGTAGAAATTAAGCATTCATTTATTTTGCCACTGGTGGACAATCTGGAAACCATATGACAGTTTTCCTTTCCCCTTAAAATTAGGTTTACATTAGTAAGCTACCTAATATCATACAGTCATGGTTGGTTTTAGCATAATCATTTGGAAAGCTTACAGATGCATTAATTATCTAATAAATACATACCAAACCAAGAAGAAAGCATGATTGACAAAAATAAAAATGATAAGTTTGGTTTATTCCTATTTGAGTGCTCAGGGTGACCTGTTTTCCACAAATACTAATCCTCTAAATAATTGCATTACTGTTGTATCTCTCTTTTTAACAGTAGAATGATAATTTTGTTACCACTTACTTTCATTAGATATTAGTTCAATATAAAACGAAATTGTTGAAAATTACTTTGAGAAACTAGTTATAACACTGCAATTATTCTAATCTCATAATTTAATATTTAAAATGAGGCAAACATTTAATGCAAAGTTACTTTAAAGTTTTATATTTTAATATGCATTTTTAATAAACAGTTCCAACAAGACAAGAAAATCTTCATGTGCATAATGTGACTAAAGGTAAACTTGAACTTTATGAACATTAATATTCTCTATTGCTATGTAAATTCATATTGTACTCGACATTATTATAACTAACACTGATTTTTAAAGAAGTTTGTGGATATGACTTTCTGCTAATACATGAGAACAAGATTTTAGAACTAATTCCCCTAAGACAGAAGAGAAGCCCAACCACAGTCAATTATTTTTCTTTGTCATAAACACATAGATCTTCATGGAGAGGAAGACAAACCCTGGTTTCCCTCAGGTCCCTTTGGTGCTTGTTGTAGCATGTACACTCAAAAGGCAGGATGTTCCTACATACATTGTGCCATGTACTTATTAGTAATTGAGACGGCACTATGGCATTCAGTGGAGAAGAACTGTTAATTCTCGAAGCATACCAGTTCATTACAAGCATTACTTGTTTCTTCATTTAAAGGATAGTTCATTGTATCTTGGTTTCCACTTGGGTCCTTTGTAGGTTCTATCTCCTTAACCATGCTAGTATTTTTAAAGTAGAAGAATTATTAGTGAAGAACTTTAAGTTATTTAGCTTTGTGATTTTCTGTTTAAGGCGTCCAGCTACAGCAATCCCCAAAACACAAGTCTCCAAATTCAAACTGTTTTCTTTTAAAACTATATATTTGTAAATTTGTAATTCTTAAATCTGCAGGAGAAACTCCACAGGTCTTAAAGTATGTCAATGTAATTCAGATTCTATTGAAATTATATTTTGAAGCCTGACCATTTAAATTTAATAAATGGTGGTAGAAGACAGATATGACCCATCTCCTTTTCTAAGAAAATAGCCTATCCCCTAGCATTTTGAATAATCATCTCACTGTGTATTTTATGTTATAAACATACAGTTAATGAGATGCACTTCTTCAAATAATCATCACTCACTGAAAAGAGAAAAGAAAAAAATCCAATTTGTATGATGCGTTTACAGAGTCATTAGTTTCTTAATGTAATTGGCAGTTACTTGCCTTTATTCATCGTTGAAAGGGAAATAATTCTCAATATACTTTATGTAGTTTAGAAATTGTAAAGTGTACATAAACTGCATCATGCAAAGTAATTTTATTCAAGTTATCTATAATTACAGTTGAACTAAAATAATTTTTAAAAGATCCTGCTGATTTTAGTAAGAGTGTTAAAAAATTAAATTGCTTGACAGTTGAGATGAAGAATGGCTTTTTTGACAGCATGCATATCTTCATCTATAAAAGAGACCACGTTATTCAAAGAAACATGTTCACAGGCAATGGAAAGCTATATTTGTTCATTAATTTTTAATCAGTAGGGGAAGGACCTGAAGAGATTAGGTACACTTACATAGTCCATTGACACATGCTACAAATCCCTTGCTTTATTATCTTAGTAAAACATAATATATATTCTCTTTTCAGCAGAAAAATCTGCAAAAATACCAAGTAAGTACTGTTGGTGTTAGCGATAAATTCATTTTGGTACATGTATGTGACTGTGGTATATACTCAGGAAAAATCAATCATCTAAAGAAGGAAACATTCCAGAGGGGTCAGTCTGTGGTCACCATTCCATCACTTTGGGCCTGAGATGAGGTGGGGTATTGTGGCAGTGGAAACAAGTGTTTTAAGAGGTGACCTTCCTCAGGGGCACTTGAGATACAGAGACATGGAGAGACAGGATATTGGGCAAGGTGTACTTCTGAAGGTTACACCTCAGTAAGACACTTCCTCCAGTTCAATCCTGCATTCTAATAACCCACTGGGCTACTCACTCATCTGCTGGAAGCTCGTGAAGTCCAGGATGAATGTCAGTCATGTGAATATTGACAGTGTGTGCAGAAAATTTCCACTGTAGCTCTCTCCCCCACGCTGGAAAGTTTATGGCCTGAAGACTGCTCCTCTACAGAGACTGCTTCTATTGGGATTAGCCAAGCCTGCCTGTCTGTTCAGCTAATATAATAGCTCAGACTCTGTTTATCTGTATGCAATAACCCTGCCTCCCTGTTCAATTGAATACAATAAATACATTGAGTTTTCTGGGCATCCTAAATATATATGAACCTACTGTAAACAAACTTGTAAAAATTTCTAGAATTCACTGAAATAATCATATTTATTCTTTCCCATGTTTCCAGATTTAAGAAAATCAAATCATTGAATATTAGGATTATCATAAAATGAGAATACTGCAGCTATATGTATAATTTTTATTTTGATAGATGTATAAGTTTTTTAAAAAGTAGGTGAAATTATTTTAGTATTATCTTTAATCCAATACATATGTATATCATTTTAAAATATGTAATAAGCATACAGGTTCACAACTTTTTTAATGCAAATTTAAAGTTGTGTGTGCTTTTTATATTTGTAACACATTTATATTTGTAATACCCACATTTCAATTCCCCACACACTGCGTAGTTAATGGCTGATACATGGACTGAGCAGGTCTAAATATTTATTATTTATCCACTAGCTGAGTACAAAAATGAACATTGAAATAATAATTAAGAACTCTAACTTGTCAAATTCATCATTCAAAAGTTCTTTGATTGAAAGTAATAAAACCTCATATAGTCTCTAGTAATTTAAAAAGGAGACTTACAAGTTTAATGAATTATCTCATGGATGTAAGGACAAGATTTATAGTTGAGCCTGCAGAAGAGCCCTAGGAAACTACACTATTATGCATTCTTTCTCTACGGTCCCTAAAGCTAAGGATCACAAGAGCAGACTCCATGGAGGAAGTAGTACCTTGAAGAATGGTTAGAGTATGGAAGACTGGAAAATGATAGAATTGGAAGAAAAATACAGTATAGTACACTAAATGTAGCTTGTAATGAACAATGACCATTGTATCCCTCCACCTCCTTGGCGTTATTTAATGTGTTAGAAGAAGTGGGGGTGGTGTTGTTTTGAGTGTGATAACTTATACTTGTCATCATTTACTTTTCTCTTGATAAAGGATGTTTAAGAATTAGTTGTGGCCGGGCGGTGGTGGCGCACGCCTTTAATCCCAGCACTCAGGAGGCAGAGCCAGGCGGATCTCTGTGAGTTCGAGGCCAGCCTGGGCTACCAAGTGAGTTCCAGGACAGGCGCAAAACTACACAGAGAAACCCTGTCTCGAAAAACCAAAAAAAAAAAAAAAAAAAAAAAAAAAAGAATTAGTTGTGTTTGAAACAGTTACCTGCATTTCTTGTCGGCTGGCTGGACCAGGCCCTCTAACTAAATTAACAGATGAGGTCACCTTTTGTTTTTTCTCCCTGTTGTGTTTCAATGTGTCCCAAGACCGTCCATGGTGCTGAAGAGAAGGGAAGAAACACTGTCAGATAAGAAAGGCCCAGACTGAGGACAAACACAAGCTGCGTTGTAGCGCGCACTTGGAGTGGATGCCTGAAGACATCCCAGTGGCCTGTGTTCTCACGCATCAGGGCTTCCGCTGAGAGGATAGCAGAGATACTCAGGGAGGTTACAATGCAGGAACCACTGCAGAGTGGAATGTCCCATGCTTCAAACAGGATGAGGGATTAAAGAGTATTTGTTCCGTGGTTTAGTTATTTCTTAAGGGCATAAACTTAAGATTTTCTTATATAAATGTGGTAGGTAAGTAATTTTCTTCCATATTAGAGTGGATGGATCACAGGGGTGCCAGTGGTTCCACATTATCCTAAAAATTAGCATAAAGTGTTAAATGAGATTTAGATATAATTAAATAAGGATTTCACCAGTGTAAGTGATAATGCTTTCTTCTTGAATTTATATCTTTGGTATATGTAGGTCTGAAAATCCAACTCCGAAATGGTTATCTATTAAACATTTCTTCTTAATATAATCAGCTATAATAAATATATAGTGTTTGGCATTAATGAAATGATTAATAATTTTATGTACATTCCTACATTACAATTTTCCAATAGCTTCAGAAATCCACAATATCCCAAGGGGAATTTAATTTATATACTGAAGGAATATGGCATTTTTCAAATAATAGTTTTACTATTACTGATTTAATTGAGTCACACACAAAAAAAGCTAATTTTCTTAAGTTCTTAAGTGCAAAAAACACACCCTTTGCATTGTGTTGTTACCACCCTTAGCCCTATTTTTTAATGAATGGATTTGTGGTCTTTACTGAAGTGATAAAAATCTATCCTGAAAGATACTTAAGAGTTAGTTCACTTCTAAAATTAATTAATGTTATAAGAGATTAATTAAGTTGCTGAGAAAATTACCTTGCAATTAATTAATGGAAATATATCAGCCTTTTAACTTTTAAAGAATTGAATTAGTTTTACCACTGTACAACACATGCCAGTCACATTTCCTGTGCTCCAAAGAAAACATAATGATCTTATTAAGATGCAGTTGCAGCAAAAACCTTTGATGTACTGTCTACTTAATTCTACTGAATGGAACGGTGATATTCTTGCCAATATATGTTGAATTTATTTTAAATGTGGCCAAAGTCCAAACAAGAAATAAATGGCATTGTAAGAACTAAGTAGCTATTACATCTCTCCTCCTGGTCTGTTAAAAGTGTTGGGGAGGCCGGAGTGAGTCACCCCTGGTGCTGTCAACATATGATTTAAAGTATGACTGCCTTTGTATCATTTCAGTCAGTGAGATTAGGACTTTTTTTTAAGTCAAAAGGAAAATAAAGTCTTTGTCATTCCTAAAATAATCCCTCAGAAGATAAAAATGTAGAAAAGGAGTTAGAAAATGAAGATTTTAGAGAGATTGTTGTTCTTTGTTTTTGCTGTTTATGTTTAGCTCTTTAACAAGATGAAAAAAAACTCCATTCAATTCATCCTTGGCTTGTTTTTCAGTCATGAAATGATGGTATTGGATTTTGGCAAAAAACATGTTCTGTATCTATTAGCATAGTGATGGTATAACACAGTAACTGAGTTTTAGATGCTAAACAAATCTTGCACTTCTAGAATACACCTCGCTTGATTGTTGTATGGATTTCGTACATTGATGGTTTCAGTTTGCTAGTAAGAGCTTTTCATCCCAATTTATAAGAGGACAGTGGTCCATAGTTTATTTTTTTTTGTTTTTAAGATGTGTTGGTCTGGGTTTGATTTCAGAGTGAGACTGCCTCATAGAATGAGAGAACTACATATGCCCTTTTGTGTTTTTAGAAGACTATGAAAACATTCTTTAAGATGCCGTGTAGACTTAACCAGTGGTGTGATCTGAGACATGGGTTTTAATTTGCAAGGATTCTGTGTGTTGTCAACATATTGTCAATGTAGCCATTTTACTTATTATGAATCTGTTCAGTCTAATTTTCTTGAATCAGTTTTGTACCTTTCCAAGAAATGTTCATCTTTAAAGTGTTTTTAATTTTTACTTTTTAGCAACCATGCTTTATTTTATATATAGCAATACAATGTGCATATTCACTAGCACTATAATAGAATTATTTGATATAGTTTTTAAAAGTAGAAAAGAGAAAAAAATGTTTTCTGTTACAAAAAGCTCCAGAACAATTGTCAATTAAAAAGAATTTTGCTGGATGGTGGTGGCACATGCCTTTAATCCCAGCATTTGGGAGGCAGAGGCAGGTGGATCTCCGAGTTGGAGCCTTGTGGGGGACCAGCCCCTACCGTTATTTACCGCAGGAACTCATGAGGAATGAGTGATAAGTGACTTGTTAGAAATAGAGAGGGGAGAGAAAACAGAGAGAAGAAACACAGGGTAGACTCGGGTGGGTCAGGTTCCTTGTCCACTGGCCCAGAACTTTATTCCAAAGGTCTGTTTACAACAATGTCAAGGGGTGGTGGAAAAGACCTCCCCCTTGCTAGTTAGACCCTTATAAACACCTGGTACCCAGGCCCGTGGTCCAATCAACCTCTTATGCAGTCTTGCTGGGTACAGCCATTAGGAAACCTAGTGGGCTCCAACACAGCCTGATCTACAGAGCAAGTTCTAGGACAGCTACGTCTACGCAGAGAAACTGTGCTTCAAAATACAAAACAAGAAAGCATGAAGAATAATTTCGTTTTATCTGATTTATCATGCACAGACTTTTATATTACTTGATATCCTTTGTACTGCTGTCGAGTCATGGTACAGTTCTTGTTCTTGCTTCTGATTATAATGATTTGAGTGTTATGTCTTCTTGATCAAGGATGCAAACAAATATAAATAATTGGAGTGCTTCTGTTTTTAAACCTAGTTTATTATGGAAAATATGACATGTATAAAATAGCACACAAAGCATATGCTGCCACCAGCAGCGTGGTTTCCTCTTGACCACATTCCTTGATTTTTGTCAGAGACAAGGACTATCAGGCCATCATTTTTGAGCTCCCTGGCTTATTTTTCTCATTTCAAGTTGTATATCGTCCTTATAACTTTGCATGTTTGTGAACATGGGGAACATGCTACAGGTTAGAGGTTGCATTCTGAGAATTCTGCTTAATATTATCCTTCTAAGGTTCCCATGTGTTTCTGTATAGTCATAATTCACTCTTTTACATAGTTATCCAAATTTAAAGGAAGTTCTAACTTAATTATGCTGTTTTCAAAATAAAAGTATTCTCTAATTTCAAATCTTATTTTTTTTCTTTTTAAATGTGTTCTATTTTGAATCCCATAACACTATGGAAGAGGTCTCCCTTATTTCCCTTAACCATCTCTTAAAACATACAAATCCAATCACATCAAGTCATTTATATGCTAATTGCATTCTGTACTTGCAGTCCTTAGAAACTCTAACATATTAATTTAATCTATATTCTATTTGAGTCAATATATGTCTATATTTATGCCAGTTTAACTGCTTCCAACGTTTTAATGTGTCTGCCTTCCAGTGACATCTTCTTCAGAACTACCTTCAGCAAAGTCATTTGGGAGCCCACTCCGCTTTCCTTTAACAGCAATTGTTCTCTGGCATCCCACAATTAGCCTTTTATATGGTTAGGATAGTGAGGATGGGGTAGAGAATAAGACAAGTATTGCTATTAGCCCAGGATTAACTCCGGCTGGTGAGCCTTCGCTACCAGCTTCCCAAGTGATGGGATTGTAGATGAATTCTACCATTTCCAGCCCAAAAGCCTGTTGTCATTAAGCACAGAGCAATGTAAACTGGGTCTCTACTTGCATGTTGAGAGAAGCTTTCAATCTATTATTCCATTACATTTCTAGTCTACGGTTAGGGCAGGAGAATTCTGTGGCCAATTTAAATATTCTCTCTTTCTTTGAGGCTATCATTTCTCTCTGCCTTTGTGTTGTTGGTTGTTTTTACTCTTTTGGGTGCCCACTAACTAGTACTCGGATAAATCACACACAGAGTCTTATTCTTACTTATAAATGCCCAGCCTTAGCTTGGCTCCTTTCTTTTTTTTTTTTTTTTTTTTTTTTTTTTGGTTTTTCGAGACAGGGTTTCTCTGTGTAGCTTTGCGCCTTTCCTGGAACTCACTTGGTAGCCCAAGCTGGCCTCGAACTCACAGAGATCCGCCTGGCTCTGCCTCCCGAGTGCTGGGATTAAAGGCATGCGCCACCACCTTGACTCCTTTTTTGCTAGCTTTCCTTAACATAAATTATCCCATCCACCTTTTGCCTCTGGGCTTTTCCCATTCTCACTTCTGTAATTCTTACTCTTACTCTGCAGTTTGCTGTGTAGCTGGGTGGCTGGCCCCTGATATCCTCTTCCTTCTCTGGCTACTTCTTCCTTTCTCCTTCTAGATTTTTCCTTCTGTATATTCTTTCTGCCTGCCAGACCTGCCTATCCTTTCTCCTGCCTTGCTATTGGCCATTCAGTTCTTTATTAGACCAACATGTGTTCTAGACAGGCACAGTAACAGAGCTTCACAGAGTTAAACAAATGCAACATAAACAAAAGTAACACAATAATATTCTACAACATCTTTGCTCTACTATAGGTTTACTTCAGTACCCTGGGGAAGGTAAATGATTAAATATATAAGAGAAACACACATTTGAAAAAGAATTTGTGTTTTTAGTAGTATGTGATTCAGGGCTGGGGAGCAACTTGGTATAATGCTCAGTGTGAAGAAACCATGGTCCAATCCCCAATACTACATAAACATTTTGTGGTAGTACATGCTTGTAATTGCAGCACTTAGGAGATAGAGGTAGGAGAACCAGAAGTTCAAGGTTATCCTCACCTATATAGTAATTTCAAGACCAATCTTGAAATTGTAAATATATATGAGCATATATATAATATATATATGAGTTTGTATATATATATGAGATTGTCACAAGGAAATTAATATCTATTACATATGACACAACAATTAATAATTAATTTTAAGAAATTCAAAATAAAATACTTTAATAGTAACTGCCAAAGAGTATGTATAAGTAAACATTAAGTAGAAGAAAATATTTAACATCACTAGATATTAATAAAATACAGATTTATCCACTCATATGTAACACTTCACATGCTCTGGAATCACTGAAAATCTTAAAACACTAAAAAATAAATGAGGACAGGGTTTTTAGCCACCGGAACTTTTATAATTGCTATTGGGAATGAAAATGGTCCTGACATCATAGATACTGCTTTAGCATTTTATTTTTATAAACATCAGGTTTACTTTAAAAACCTCACCATTTCCTCCCTGGAGGGTGAAAGGAATGAAAACTCATGTTCACACAAAAGGCTGTGCATGAATATTTATAGAACTAGCTTAATAATTGGCCAAACTGGAAATAACCCACATGCCCTCAACAGTGGAGTGGATACATCACCTGAGGTACAGCTACATGATCGACTACTACAAAGGATTTTGTGCTAAAATCCAAGCTCGTGTGCTGTAAAGTCGTTGTGAAAATAAGCTAAAATCTCACAGGAAAAATACATTTAAAAAAAATGGCAGTTTGCTCTCATTTTTCTTGTTTGTCTCAATTGTCCTACCTTCTACACTTTTATTACAAGCTCAGGAGTCTCTTACCTTTGGTGAGTTCTCATCACGAAAATGAGCTACAGCTGGTGGGTTCCCAGAAGTCAAGGGGGGTACCTGCTTGCTCCTGTGGTTTCAGCCCTCAGGGTGGTCCTTTTTGCTTTCTTATTTTTGAAGTGGGCAAGGCCCTGCCCACTTCAGCAGATGATCTCTCAAGTCAGCGTGATTTACTCAGGAAGATATCGACTCACATTTTGAGAGTTTCTATTCTCCACTCTCTCACAATCCTGATTGTTTGCCCCAATTCCTCCTTCACGGGTTTGATTCACTGTGAGTTTTAGCCATTGTTTCCATCCAAGGGTGTTTGTGGGTCTATTTAATTTTTTTTTGCGTGCATTTTGGTGTATATCTATTTTATCATTTCCTTGAAAGAGATGAAGAAGATTTAATTTCTGTTACTGCTATTTTTCTTATTTCCTTGCCCTATTCTATCTTAACAACAGACCCCAGCCTCCATACCCTACACTGAAGCTTAATTTGTGAGTTTTAACATGAATAGACTCTTGTATATCCTGCACAACACAAGAACCCACCTCTTATCAGCTGAGGTCTTTTCCCCTACTTTGAGCTCAAAACCTCAACAAAATGGAAGTCTTCTCTTTTGTGTTGAGCTCTTGGGTATGCAATTGAGCATATCACCAGAACTAATAATGCCTGAAATTTTTTATTTTTCCCCACATCTGATATTAGCTGAGCAGTAACAAGTGCTTTTCTAAATTAAAAGGAGAATCATCATCTGTCTTAGCTTCATACTATTTTATGAGCTAATTATATAACTAAAAAGATAGAGCAGCTGATTATAAAATCCTAAATTTCAATAATTGAGGGGGATAATTACTGGAACAAAATGTTGAAAAATCATGATATCAAAAATTTTGATATAAGGAAATTAACATCAAATTTCTACAAACTGTTTCATAGGACAATGTGGCTGCTGATACTGGGGGCCTCAACTTCAGAAATATTCATATAAAAGCTATATGTATTTGGAAAAATTACTTAATATTTCTGGACTTCTATAAAATTACTTCATATTTCTGAACTTACGTTAAAAATTTGAATTGCAATGATGTTTATTCTACAAAATTTGGAAAGATCAACTAACGTAAAATAGTAAGGTATATAAATAGGGTTTGGTGCATAATGCTGATCACTGATCATTTAGTCATGTGGGTATTTGGTGATAATAAGGACTGTGGTAGTGACCATTCATGTAAACCTGCTTCTTCTCCAGCTAGGGGCAGATTCCATTTTGGTATCAACACGAGTAAAATTACCAAGTGCATTACTAGGAAGAATGTATGTTTCCTGCCTTTTAGGTTAGATTTGAAAACCATCTCAACTTTTGGAACAAGTGTAACTGAATTCACTTTGTTCCAGGAGTTAGCAATGGAACAGTCACTTTGACTGAAGTCTTTTATGTACTGGTTGCATGAATATCATTCTGAATACCTCTCTCCTCTTTGCTGACCCTGAGAAATTCTATGTTAGGTGCATTTGGTGAGATGTTTGCCACTGTTCCATATTAGTCTTTGGGTCACAGCAGTGTGGCCTCATTTGTTTATGGGTGACGTTAAGTTATTCTGACATTGCCCTCAAGACAAGCATCTCACTCTAAGAGTGACAGTGTGGATACTCTGAAAGGACTACATACATTTATTTAACACCCTTGGCTTCACTGTGTGATGTGTGCAAAATTCCAAATGTGAGCTGTCTCTGCATACTTTATTACTCCCTGGAGCCAAGTTCAAGAATTCTGTGCCTATTGTTCAGTGTTGCAGTTAATTTTCTTTAAATCGCATGATCATTTTGAATAATATAATGTATAAGAGGAGCCTCTCACACCTGAGGGCTAAAAATAAACTTATCTGCTAACTCTTACTTTGAATCATGGTGGATGCATTGGATTTCTTGGGAAAATATAAACTCATAGAATATAATATTCTATTAACCTGTTTATGCACAATTCAGAAAGTCAGTTGAAAAATAATTTGAAACATTGGATAGCCCTAAAAATACAAAGCAATGTGTTGAATTTAATGAAGTGATGGGAGCCGGGAGGAATACAAAACTCCAGGCTGAATTTCCTTTGTGTTTGTGCCTGAGGTTCCCAGATGTTTAATAATGAGTATCTCTTGGAACTGCAGCTATCCAGACAGATTGCTAGCAGAGAAAAGATACAGTAACTGTGTGGGTACAAAATACATGCATTATTTAGCTAGATTTTATTTATTTATTGTGTTTGCTAAGAACATGCAGAGCTGTCTGAACATCACAGAGGAAAATTATATATTTTAAAACGTGAGATGGTTAATCTTGATTGCCAATTTGACCAAATTAGTAGGTGCCTAGCGATTAGTAAAGCATGTGTCTGGGTGTTTCTGTGAATTCAGTTAGAGAGGATCAGACAGGCAAGGAAGATGTGTTCCAGATGTCGACAGCACCATGTTGTGGGGTAGATGCACACAGGGAATAAAGGGAGAAAATGAGAGACTCAGATAACACAAATTTCCTTTTCTTTTATTGGCTCCTGTCTACCATAATGTGATGATCCTTCTCCATATGTTCATACTACTCTGATGCCCAAACTTACTCAAGCCCAGCATGATAAAGCTGAGGGATAATGGATGGAAAACTCTGAAACCAGGAGCCAAAATGCATCTTTCTCATTCTTTAAGTTATCCTCTGGGTACTTTGGTCCCCACTACAGATAGCTGATTTAAAATAGAGAAGATGAAATTAACAGTCTATGCTATCACTATGAGTTCCTTAGCATGTATCATCTTTCCAAGTTACAGTGTCTTAATCTTGCTCATCCTACCATGCCATCACCCCCGCTGTGTCTCAAATCAGGAAATGCTCATTCAAACTTTTCCTCAAAGCAGGGCATGGTAGATTACTCCTGTAACCCCATCATTTGGAAAGTGGAGTCTAAAGGATCAGAGCGTATTCTCAGCCTTAGTTACATAGTGATCTTGAGGCCAGTCTGGGCTCCACGACACTACCTTAAAAATTTGCAAACAAACTAAAAAAAAATCCCTTTATACACCAATTCTCATTTTGACTATCAGTCAGGCATGTTCTGTTTTCACTCTAAGGCAACAGCTCTTTTAGGGTCAAACAACCCTTTCACAGGGGTCACCTAAGACCATCAGAAAACAGATTTACATTATGATTCATAACAGTAGCAAAATGAGAGTTACGAAGTAGTAATGAAAATAACTTTAACATTGAGGTCACTACAACATGAGGAACTGTATTAAGGGGTCATGCATTAGGGGAGGTTGAGAACCACTGCCCTAAGGGATGCCCTCCCCTATGCCCATGCAGATGTACACCTATTCTTCTGTGCCATTCCCATTGCTATGTCTGCTTCCTGGAGTTTTCATGTACTCATACTTCTGACATCTATCTCTCATTGATCCCTTACCATTCCATCAGTTTTAACTTCCCATATCTGGATCAACTCACCCCACACTTACTTCAAATACCTCATTTAAATTTCATTTCAGAATTTGAAGTTACAAAGCTGAGTGGCCATGTCTAACCTTTCTGAAACACTATACACTGTGGATCCACCACATTTTTAGAAATGTTTTTCCTTCATGACTTCTATAGTATCACATTGTTTCAAGCCAACCTATTTCCTTAGTAATTTCCCCCTAAAGAAATAGTCCTCAACCTGTGGTTCATGATCTACTGGGGGGATTGAATGACCCTTTCAAATGGGTTACCTGAGATCATCAGAAACATTGATATTTACATTTCATAACAGTAGCAAAATTACAGGTATGAAATAGCAATGAAAATAATTTTGTGGTTGGGAGTCACCACATGAGGAATAAAGGGTCACGATTAGGAAGGTTGAGAACCAACGCTCTAGAGGCTAAATTCCAATTTCAGTGCTCTTTCCTCCTTTCCTCCTCCTCATTAGAATCACGTACTGTGACTCTTAACCCTGCTGTCTACACTTGAACAGTACTCCGAAGTCTTCTTTCAACTTCATAGTTATTTGTGACTTTTTCTATAATGTCATCCTTCTTAAGTCTTTCCATTTCTCCAAATCTCCAAGAAATTTCTCCTATAACACTGAGTCTTGCTCCCTCTTCACTTAGACATAGAGCTCAAACAGAGTTTTGACTATCAGTGTGTCTTCTCTCCTGTCTAGTTCTCTTATCAAATAATGCTGTTTCTTACTGTTTATTACCTGAGTCATTGCATTGACTGTTGAACGACAGAATGACTTTCTGATTTGGGTCATTCTTCCTTTTCATGTCTACCCAGATTGCTTCCCAAAAGAATCTTATAATGAATAGGTCATTAATATGAGAAAAATCCAATAACTTTTCAGTGAACATTGATTTAAGTTGATGCTCTTTATTTAGCAAAAGGATGTAGAAACTCCAAGATATAGATGTAAACTTTACCATAATTTGTCCCATCATTATATTTTTTTTTTAGGAATTATCATTCTTATCTCTAACTACCCAAGTTCTTGTGCTTTCTTGACAGCCATTGTCAATGAGATGGTTCCTATAAATACTTAGAATAAGTTGATGGGAAGAGTGAGGCTCTAGACATTTAGAGAAAATGGCCTCATGCCTCTCTTTTCTATGTTACTTCAGCAAAGTTAATTTTCAGTCTTCATTGTTTCTCAGTTGTCTTTTAAGAAGTTGAGATTTTCTATGTATTTCTTAGGTGTATTTTTAAGTTTCCATGAAAACATATATATAGAGTACCTGGCATAGCAAAAAATATTTATAGTTTTTTGATGTTACTGAAAAGGTATTTTTTTTTTTTTTTTTTTTGGTTTTTCGAGACAGGGTTTCTCTGTGTAGCTTTGCGCCTTTCCTGGAACTCACTTGGTAGCCCAGGCTGGCCTCGAACTCACAGAGATCCGCCTGGCTCTGCCTCCCGAGTGCTGGGATTAAAGGCGTGCGCCACCACCGCCAGGCTGAAAAGGTATTTTTAATGAGTAAATTAAAAAAAAATAAACTCTGCAAATTGTTTTAGTTTTAGTATTCTAAACACACCTATCATGCAGAAATATCCACATGGTAAGTCTCACCTTTAGGATGAAAATCTGAACTTTACATCACCTAAGAGAATACTGTGAATACAAGTTCCTAATTAATCCATTTGCACACATCAAATAGTGTTATTAATTGTGCTTTGGATAATTGGTTATCCAAACTCGGGAGTTGTTTTAACAGAGTTTGAAACTGATAACTCTCCTGAACAATGTGGATTTCACTTTTGTTATATTTCAAGTTAATTTAAAATATGGCTTCTAATGTGAAATTTGCATTAGTTAATTGGCAATAATTAATATTGAATATTAATGGCTGTTTTATTTAGGCTTATTATTGTTATGAAGAAATAACATGACCAAAAGCAAGTTGGGGAAGGTAGGGTTTATTTGGCTTATACTTGCACATCATAGTCTATCCTTGAAAGAAGTCGGGATGGGAACTCAAACAGGGCAAGAACCTGAAGGCAGGAGCCAATGTAGAGATTATGGAGGAGTGCTGCTTACTGGCTTGTTCCTGCTTACTAGCTTGCTCAGCCTGTGTTTTTGTAGATCCCTGGACCACTAGCCCACAATGGGCTCAGCTTTCCCTTATCAATAGGTTGTTAACAAAATTCCCTATAGGCCTGCCTACAGCCAGATACTGTGGAGATGTTTTCTTAATGGAGGTTCCCTCCTCTCAAATGACTTTAGCTTATATAAAGTTGACATAAAACTAACCACCTCAATGGCTTTCCATAAAATACATAAGTCAAGAATACATCCCAATATAGTAATTCGTACTTTGAACAGTCCAGTTTTATGTTGTCTGTTTTATTGTTGATATTCTACATAATTTTGTTTATAATTACATTTACATAGGCATGTCTTCATTTAAGAACTAATAATTCCTTGGCTATTTTTTTTAAAACACTTTGGCTTGATGGAATTTATCATGCCTATTTTTAAATAGTCCCCTTTCTTTTGACATGTTGTATTACATTATCTATTTTTATAATACATTATCTATCATATAGAAATCCAGTTTGGTATTTGAAGTAGCACTTCTCAATGTGTGCTCAGCAGATCTTTGGAATCACCTAACTCTTTCAAGTGACATATAACTCAAGCCCTTGTTGGGCAAGCATGGAGGAACTAAGCTTGGATCCCCAGCACACACATAAAAACTGGACTTGGTAGCATGTTTTTGTGCACTCAGTCTCCCATGGTAAGACATGGGTCAGAGTCAGTTCATGCACCAGATAACCTGGCTGACATATACAGCACTCAACAAGAGACTCTGTCCCAGATAAGGGTGGAGGGAAACCCAAGGTAGTCCTTTAACCTGCAACATGTAATTGCTTCCTCAGAAACATGAACATGCATACACACACACACACACACACACACACACACATACACACACACACACACACACACACATACACATTGACATATTGACTAAAATAAAATCCTTCTTTCTAGCATCCATTCCCTATAACATTTTCCACCCCCTTATTCTGATAAATGTACATTGGAATTCTCCAGAGACCTAATGATACATGAATGCATCAATGCATTAAGAGAATAGATGCTTGGGATTCTTTCAAAATGAATTATTAAATGATTGCTCTAATTTCCAAACATCAATTACCAATATATTATCTATATAAACAAAAGTTCTTTGGAGTCCTCAATCTTTTTTAAGATTTTTAAAAAAAAATCTCTCTGAGAATCACTATTCTAGATAATATAAAACTAATGGGACCAACACAAAATTGTCTCCTTAAAATTTAAAAGTTTTATAATTGTCCACCCTATGTCCCACTGGCACTGATGCTAGACTGCCTATTTCTTTATGACTAATAAATTCTAACCAAAACTTGAACTCATACAACATACATATGTCTGTTTAGCAAACACTTTGTACAGATAATATATGGAGATTATATACAAGTATGTTATATGTGTATAAAGTGTGCAATCTCCTAACTGCCAACATATGGGGCCTTCAGTTTGTCTCCTTCATCAGCCTCACAGAACCTATGCTATCCTGCCTCCATCATGACTTAGATTTTACTCAGGAAGCAGATCTGAATCTCTTTCAGTTATTTTAAATTTTTTATTGAAAATACATATTTCATACAGTATATTCTCATCACAGTTTCCACTCCTTTGTTTCACCCTAAATTCTCTGCACCACATTTTCTTTCTCTCCCTCCCTAGGAAAACCAACAGTCCAATAGAAAAACAAGCAAACCAGAATAAGAAAGGCAAAGAAACAAAGAAAGTAAAATACAAAGCACAAAAAAAACACATATACAGGAAAACATACACATATACAACACACACACACACACACACACACACACACACACACACACACACACACCATACAGAAAACCCATAAAAACACAAAGTTAGAAACCATAACAGAGCCAGGTGGTGGTGGCGCATGCCTTTAATTCCAGCACTCAGGAGGCAGAAGCAGAGGCAGGCAGATCTCTGTGAGTTCGAGGCCAGTCTGGGCTACCAAGTAATTTCCAGGAAAGGCACAAAGCTACACAGAGAAACCCTGTCTCGAAGAACCCAAAAATAAATAAATAAATAAATAAATGAATTAATTAATGAATGAATGGATAAATAAATAAATAAATAAATAAATAGAAAAGAAACCATAATAGATAAGCAAAAGAAATAAGGTAAAAAATTAATAATAAATAAATAAATAAACAAAGCATTACGAGACAAACTCCAAAAATACCACTTGCGTTCATTTTGTGTTTGCCATCTCGTGCTGGCCATGGGTCCTCTCTTAAGTGTGGTTTCCATATCCAGTGAGACTCCATTGGAGAAAACGCTTTTTCCTCTGTGAGTGGTCATTAACTGGTGAGAGATACTGGGTTCGGAATTGTGGCTCATGGCCACTTTCTTTTCAGTGCTGAGACCCCACCTGACCCAGACCTGTGCAGGTCCTTTATACGCAGCCACACTCCGTGAGTTTGTATGTGTGTCCGGAACTCACTGTTTCCTTGATGTCGCCCATCCACCCTGGCTCTTAAATTTTTCCACCTCCTCTTCCACATAGTTCCCTGAGTTGTGAGGAGAGAGATTTGAAGAAGACCTCCCATTTAGGATTGAGTGTGCCAAGGTTTCTCATGCTCTGAACAATATCCAGTATGAGAGTGGGGTTTGGGGACTGGTGGTATGGCTTAGCAGTTAAAGTGTAGTTAATGCTCTTGAAGAGGACCAGAATTCAGTTCCTAGCACCATATCAGGAAGACAACCCACAAACACTTATAACTCCAGCTTCAGGAGTTCGGCCATGCTCTAGAGAAGTGGTTCTCAACCTGTGTCTCATGATCCCATTGTGAGTTGAAGGACCCTTCCACAGGAGTTGTCTAAGACCATCCTGTATATCAGATATTTACATTACTATTCATAACAGTAGGGAAACTACAGTTATGAAGGAGTAACAAAAACAATTTTATGGTTGGGGGTCACCACAACACAAGGAACTGTATTAAAGGGTCACAGCATTAGGAAGGTTGAGCACCACTTACAAGAGGCACTGTACTGACATGCACACACCCACACAGACACAAAGTTAAAAGAATAAAAATATGTTTTAAAAATATAGTTAAGTTTCATTTATGCTTATCCTGGGGGAAAGAACTGCTGAGAATAAGTGTTTTAATTTTTGGTATGTTATAACCTACCAACAGTTATGTATGTTTCTGTAGATGAGGACCTTGTACCATTTTGAGTTTGTGCATAAATTTCATGTAAGCACACTAATTCTTAAAGGAAGAAGATCTCTTTCTTCATCTAGATAGTCTGGCATCGTTTTCAAAAGATACATACTACGTTGCTTCCAAACATCATGTCACCACTTGCAGATTTCCTTTATTTATAGCTGTAGATCAGTTGGGTTAAGATTATGGCCATATCATCAGTATTTAGTGAGCTAATCCAACATTTGAATAAACTTTAAAACAGGTCAATTCAAACTTTAATTACGAACTATAAAAATGGTGCTAGTAATTTTGTTTTCCGTTTTGTTCTTTTACATAATAATCTTTCTCCTTGAAGGTCACATTTCTTTTCTATTCGAGAAAATTCAAATACTGACCTATCTTACCTCTTTTCCATTTATTAGTTAAAATATGCAAATTCTGAGTAAATAAAACAATAACAAGTACTAAAAGAGTGCAGTGAAAGTCAAGATTGCTCCAGTATATTGTATTAGTGTTGTCTGATTTAAAATTACATCTGCACAATTCCATATGTGCCTGCAAGTCAGAATGCATAAAAGACAAAGTAATTTTCAAAATATAATTGAGGTTTAATTAAAGTTTCATGTCATTTTTCTCTAGTTTCGTTGAGGTATAATGGTAAAAACAAATTGTATGTTTGGAGATGTACAACATGAAGGTTTAATACACACATGCATCAAGATATAATTATGATGCCTAAGCTAATTAGCATATTAATTGGCTTAGTTAACTTTTGTAGTAAGAACTTTACATTACTGTCTGTTGTCTTAGAGAATTGTGTGTGTGTGTGTGTGTGTATGTGTGTGTGTGTGTGTGTGTGTGTGTGTGTGTGTGTGTGTGTGTGTGTGTGAGATGTGGGGTTTTTTTGTGTGTACATGTGTATGTGCAGGTATGTGCACATGCATGTTGAAGTTACAGGTCCATTTCAGGTGTTCTCTTCCATAGCCCCCCACCTTGGCTTTTGAGGCAAGATTTTTACTGACCCTGATGTTCATTGTTTTGGGAATGTCAGCAAGCTCCAGAGATCCTCCTGCTTTCCCATGCCCAGGGCCAGAATTACAGATGTGTACCACCACACCTGATTTTTTATGTTGATTTAGAGCATCCAAACACAAATTGTCATGTTTCTTTTTCTCTAAATACTTGTTATTATTTGACATTATTTGATAATGGTCATTCTGACATGCAATGTGATGTCTTATAATGATTTTTTTGGGGGGGAGGGTTTACAAGACAGGGTTTCTCTATGCAGATTTGGTGCTTGTCCTGGACTTCACTCTGTAGACCAGGCTAGACTCAAACTCACAGAGATCTGCCTGTCTCTGCCTCCCGAGTGCTGGGATCAAAGGGATGTGCCACCACCGTCCGGCTTACTTATAATGATTTTTAATTCATTTCCATGAAAATTGATGAGATTGACCACATTTTTATGTTACTGTTTACCATGTGTGTATATTTTATGGATATTTTTAATTGGGCTATTTTTTTCTCTCCAGGCATATGACTTACTTGTTTGTAATCTCCTATTAGCTATATGATTTGCATATATTTTTATCTCATTTAAGTTGTCTTTTTAACCTCAGAATTGTTTGCTTTGTTGCTTAGAATGTTTTGATGTGATGTATCCCATCCTCTGATATGATGTGTCCCGTCCTTTGTCCCTCTGCTTTGGAAGCAGCTCTGTGCTGCCCCTCTACACCCGCTTCCCAAGTCAGAATGCTTGAACTAAGATGCACTTAGGATTAGCGATCTATAACTGGTAAAATCTTTAAGTAGAGTGTTTTCCTTCGAACAAAAAAAAGGCTGTAGACTGATTTACTTTTCATTTTTGTTCTCTAGAAGATTCCAAAGACACATCAGCTTCAAAGAAAGACAAAGGTGAGTTTGTTACTTTTTACCCATTTACACATTTTCTCTCAAGGATGCAGTGGTTTTCTTCCCATTGCTTGTTTGTTTAATTTAATGTTTTGAACCTCTTTGTACAATTATTGGAATTTCTAGGCAACATTTATGTGGTAGAATTATTTTTTAATAATATTGTATTTTTACAAACTATGCATTTCCTGATATACTGAAAAAAACGAGCTGGACATTATTTAACAGTAATTACCAGGTGCGTTCATTGATTAATCTGCAGAAATATTCTTTAAAAATTATCAAGTTTAAAGATAATTTTATGAAGTAGGGCAAACCTACTATTTCATCAAGAATTACTCTTAATTAAGAAAAAGTCACCTATAATAAAAGCCCTCTCATAATGAGAATACAAGGAAGTAAGAAAGGGAGGATAGGACCTGGAACATACACACACACACATACACACACACACACACACACACACACACACACACACACACACACATACATACACACACATACACACTTACAAACACACACATATACACACACATACACACACACATATATACATACATACACACATACATACACACACACACATACACATATTGAGAAAAGAAAATAAAACTTTCATATTAGCATCCATCTCCTATAACCTTTTCCACTCCCTTGTTCTGATGAACATACATTAGAGTTCTCCAGAGAATGCCAAAACAGAAATGTATCATTGCTCTAAGAGAATATATGCTTGAGATTCTTTCAAAATGTATTTTAAAATGTTTGCTTTATTTTCCAAACATAATTACCAGTGGATGTATTATCTATATAAACAAAAGCTCTCTGGAGTCTTCAAACTCTCCTTAAGATTAAAAAGTCACTTGATGACACTATTCTAAGGAATAAACAATGGAAATATGGAGACATGTGCTCATACGTACACACTCATACACAGATACAATATACACATAATAGAAATAAATGTTTGAAGAATATAGTTAAGATTTTATTCTACTTGGAATTAGTGGTTGAGTATGTTATAACATACAAACTCTTATGTATGTTTCTATGGATGAGATCTTTGTACCACTTTGTGTTTGTACAGAAATTTGTATACATATACAAATTCCTTAAAAAAGTCAGTTATTTTTCCTCATTTAGATAGTCTGGCATCATTTTCAAAAAGATACACATTATCTTATTCCAAATATCATCTCACCATTTGTAGATTTCCTTTATTTATAGCTGTTGATCAGTCCGGTTAAGATTATGGCCATTTCATCCGTATTTAAATGAGCTAAGACAAAATAATAAATTTTAAAACAGGTCAATTCAACCTTTAATTACAAACTATAAAAATGGTGCTAGTAATTTTGTTTTGTTTTCCATTTTATTCTTATGTTATAATAATGTTTCACCTTAGAGGTCACATTTTTTTTTTCTATTAGACAAAATTCAAATACTGTCCTACCTTACCCCTTTCACATTTATTAGTTAAAATGTGGCATGTAAACTTTAAGCAAATAAGCCGGGCGGTGGTGGCGCACGCCTTTAATCCCAGCACTCAGGAGGCAGAGCCAGGCGGATCTCTGTGAGTTCAAGGCCAGCCTGGGCTACCAAGTGAGTTCCAGGAAAGGCGCAAAGCTACACAGAGAAACCCTGTCTCGAAAAATCAAAAAAAAAAAAAAAAACAAAAACAAAAACAAAAACAAAAAAAAACAATTATAAGTACTAAAAGACTGCAGTGAAAAATCAAAAGACTGTTCCAGTATATTGTGTTAGTGTTGTCTCTGATTTAAACTTTCTTCCACACGATTCCATTTGTGCCTGCAAGTCAGAACGCATAAAAGACATGGTAATTTTCAAAATATAACTGAGTTACTGTTTATGTCTTTGAGTTTCAGTTCAAATTTAATGTCTTTTTTCTCTAGTTTCTTTGAGGTATAATTGGTAAAGAAAAATTGTACATTTTAAGTTGTACAGTCTGATGGCTTAATATACATATGAATCAAAATATAATTATGATCATTAAGCTGATTAACATACTGATTGTTTCAATTAACTTTTGTAGTAAGAATTTTACATTAAAATCTGTTGTCTTAGAGAATGTGTGTGTGTGTGTGTGTGTGTGTGTGTGTGTGTGTGTGTGTCCACATGCTATGGTTGTATGTGTGTTTTTCTGTACACATGCATTCTTACAGGTGCATGCACATGTATGCTGAAGCTACATGTCTATGATAGGTGTTTTCCCACTTAACTCTCCACGTTAGCTTCTCAGGTGTGATTTCTGACTGACTCTGATGCTCATTGATTTGGGATTGTCAGCAAGCTTCAGAGATCCTCCTGTTTCCTCACATCCAGGGCTAGGATGATAGATCTGCACCACCACGTGTTAGGTTTATTCTGGACATCCAAACCCACGCTCTCATACTTGCAAGCTCTTTACCCACTGAACCATCTCTCCAGGCACTATCTTAGAAAATTTCATATGCATGATGAGCCTGAGCATGCCCTGAACATGAACCCCCAGGTGGAGTTGCTGAATATTATATAACAAATCCATTTTCTATGGTTTTGAAAAACTCCATAAATTTTCTTTGGTGACCAGACCAATTTAATTTCCAACCAAGAAAGTAAAAAAGCTTCTTTTCCTCTTAATACTTGCTTTATTTGACATTATTTGATAATAGTCAATTTGACATGTGATGTCTTACAATGATTGTTACTTTATTTCCGTGACAATTCATTTTTTTAAATATATATATATATATATCTGAATCATGTTTATTTATATATTCCTTTAATTATTTTATTTTTATAAATATATTTAATATTTATTTATTTATTTTATACTCTTCCCCCACCTCCCCCACCTGATCCCTCAAGTTCCTAACCCACATGTTCCCAGTCCAAACCAGGAAATCTCTTCTATTTCCCCTTCCCATGGAGATCCAAGTGTCCTCCTTTGAGCCTTCCTTATTACCTAGCCTCTCTGGGTCTGTGAATTGTGACATAGTTATTGACCACATTTGTATGTATCTTTTGACAATGTGTATACCTTTTATGGATACTTATAATTGGGCTATCTTTTTCTCTCTAGGCATATGACTTCCATATTTTACATATTAATCTTCTATTATGTATATGGTTTACAAATATTTTATCTCATTTTATAAGTTGTCTTTTCATTCTCTTATCTGTTTGCTTTGTTGCTTAGAAACATTTTGATGTGATGTGTCCCTTACTTTAATGTGATGTGTCCCATACTTTGATGTGATATATCCTGTACTTTGATGTGATGTGTCCTGTACTTTGATGTGATGTGTCCTGTACTTTGATGTAATATGTCCTGTACTTTGATGTGATATGTCCTGTACTTTGTCTCTCTGCTTTGGAACAGCTCAGTGTTGCCCCCTTTAAACCCATTTCCCAAGTCAGAATGCTTGATTTAGATGCTGCATTTAGATTAGCGACCTACAACTCATAAAAAAAAAAAAAAATACCTTAAGTAGAGCATTTTCCCTTGAGCAACAAAAAGCATTTAGAATGTGATTTACTTTTATTTTTGTATTCTAGAAGATTCCAAAGATGCACCAGTTTCAAAGAAAGACAAAGGTGAGTCAGTTGCATTCTGCTCCTTTCCACATTTTCTCTCAAGGACGCAATGTTTTGCTTTTTATTGTCTGTGTGTTTTAGTTTAATGTTTTCGATCTCTTTCTATAATTATTAACATCTATGTGGTAGATTTATTTTTTAATAGTTCCATATTTTTTACCAACTATTCATTTCCTTGAATATTGAGGAAGAGTTGGATGGACATTATTTACATATAATAATCAGATACATTTATTGTCTAATCTGTAGAAATGTTCTTTAAGATTATCATGTTTAATGATAACAAAATTATCACTTCATTGAGTGCAAACCTATTATTTTGTCAAGAATTGCTCCTAATTAAGAAAAAAGTCACCAGTAGCAACAGCCTTCTCATAAAGGGAAAAAACAAAGAAGTAAGGGAGGGAAGATAGGAACTAGAAAAGACACATACACACACACATACACACACACACACACACACACACACACACACACACACACACACACACACATATACTTAGTGCATGCACTCAGAAAAACTTGCTACCTCCAGATGTCTAATCTAAACCAAACATTTCCAAATGTCTCTGTCTGGAAAGTGAGAATTGGAACTAGCTTGGTCAGTTTTTGTCATTGTTGTTTGCTGAAGAGCTCCTAGCTTCTGACTTTGGACTACAACACACTCATTTTACGTTCTGCTCGTATTCTGTGAATAGTAAAAGTTGTCCAAGATTTCTTCTTGCTATGAAATATATGTTCTGTAACTGGTCTTGGACTTCATTAAAAATGTAAAAAGCATTGCTTTGAAAAAAGACAGTAAGATAAATGGATACCCATGTCTTGCAAAACAAATTTTAGGTTTAATCTTGTATTAAAGTGTGTTACTGGAAAATGTATCAATTGTCATTTTTATAATTGGTGAGAATGTCAATTGATTTAGCAATTTAAGATACAAGCATTCCTTTTAAAACTAAAAATAGACCTAATACATCATCTATCACTTCCACTATTGAATATATCTTCAAATGAAACAAATCATTATTATCACAACATGATACCTGCACTTCCATATTAATTACAGCACTGTTTACACAGCCATAGCACAGAATGAACACAGATGCCTGTTTGTAAATGAGAGGTACAAGAATTTTGGCGTATATACACAATGGGTTATTATTTAACCAAAAACCAAACCAAACAAAACAAACAAAAAAACCTGTAAGCTGCTATCTGCAGCAAAACGGAAGGGTCTGAAAGTCATTGTGTTAAGTGAAATAAGACAAGTACCACATACCATCACCATGTTTTCAAAACTAGATCTCAATTGCATACCAGAGCAGAATGGAGCAATTGTGATAAAGTGGGGACAGCAAAAGATAAGTAATGAATGACTCAACTAAAGAACAGCGAAACCCAGAAAGGATGAATTCTGTTTTCCCATAGTGCACTAGAGTAACCATTGGTTAAAAGCGTCTATGTGATAATTTGAAATAATGAAAGAAAACTGCAAACCCTCCAGTACATAAAGAGTCAGAATTATTTATGTAGATACTACCTTTACAATTTTTATACCTGAGCATCAAAGACCACATCTTAAGAAATGAGCACATGCCAGTTCATCCCCATCCATTAGCACCCCAACCAAAAGGGCCAGCCTTCCTGTTGATACAGTTGCCAAGAGCGTGTTTCTTTACCTAGGTATTCATTTTTATGAGGAAAGTTGAATTGAATCTAAATAAAAACCTCGGGTGTGTAAGAAGGGTATTTTCTGCCACTAAAATACTGTGCTTATGTATAGAAGACTCACACCGTGTACATCATATGTATCTCTGCACATATTAGTACTTACCTTTTAAATTTTTCTCCTCTAGAAGTAACTGATGAGGTACCTTCCCCAAAGAAGCAAAAAAGTAAGTTTATAATTAAATTCAAAAAACAACTAACTCCTCCAATAATGTAGATACTACTTAGAAATTTAAACTGAGAGCCTCCCAAGAACAGTAATTAAAGAAAAAAGATTTTTAAAACTGGCCTGAAGAATGACCTTAAAGTGAACCATTTATATTTCAAAGAGAAACTTGTCGTTTTCGTGTCAGGAAAGAAGTGCAGAGTTGGATAACTCTAAGTAATGATTGAAGTGGCATTTATCACAAACCATTCTGTACAATTCTGATCCTGGGCTTTCTAGGTGAATCTTGCTTAAATGTGAGTTCCTGTCTGCTATATAACAGAACAGTAGAAGTGAGGTGCTGAAATTCTTTAAATCAATTTTTGTTAAAATATAAAAATAGGTTTCAGCAATTCAGTTGCTTGGAAATTCATTCCCAAGATTCAAATTTCCTTTTGACATCCCTGGATACCTGGCAAGCTTTTGGCAGACAATCTCTGGGATCCTTGATTCTAGAATCCAATCAGTATTCACATGCAGTTGTAAAACTTGGTGCTCAAAATTATCATTATCCCAGTGCTTCCAAATTAGAATTTTTTCCTATGTTAAAGCAGTAAATCATGGATACACACACACATATGGATATATGGATATCTATATATATACAAATTAAACCTTCACCAGGCAGAATAGAAGAGGCAGTTTTAAAATGATGACCAGCAAGGTCATCACAAATAATGCTTTAAAGTAAAGAACTGAATATGTATCTGAGAAAATAATTCCTATAGGATGTGCATGGTCTCTTCCATGCCTTCTGCAGAAATTTGCTGAAGTGGTTTATTAATTGAGAGGTTTGGATGCCTACTACGCTGCAAGCATTGCTGGTGATACTGACATGTCAGAAACACATAAAAGATGATCACTGGAATGCTTCATACAATCAGACTGTGAGAAATACAGGAGTATAAGCAGTCTTGATGTAATTATTTCAGATACCATTGCAAAATTCATGAAGAAGCAATTATTATCCATGCTTTCACACTATCCCAATTGATAAACTACTGTTAATAATTTTCAACTAAGTTGCGTCAATAGTTGAACTCGCTTATTTCATAAATAAGCATTCAAAGAAAATTCAATATGTAGATTGTGCCCACTAATTTCCTGTTTATCTTGCCTATGTTAGAAACTGGGTGAACATGCATGAAATATTTCTGTATCGTTTCTTACAATTGCATGTGAATCTAAAATTATTTCAACATAAAAAGAAATGGAATTGAAAGTCTCCAGGCACAGTTTCTACTACTAGCACTCTAGATGCTGAGGCATGGTGATTGCTATGAGTTCAAGGCCATCCTGGGACACATACTAAGTAACTCAAGATAGCCATTGTTACAGAGCAAAAATATTTCCTTGAAGACAAAACAAAATAAAATTTAATAAAAATAAATACGTTAAATATTTTTCAAGTATTTTTCAGTAATCTTCACTCTTGGAATTTATTATATCAAAGCATTTTCCCATTTTTACCTTAACAGTAGTTTTATATCCTTGTCTTCAGGAGCCTTTAATGTAGGTTCTAAAATTTTTGGAACCAGTGATATTTTTATTAATAGCTCTTTCAACTGGAGTTAGATGCATATGTCAGGACAGCACCGGAATCTGCTAAGGCTCAAATGGAACAGACCGACCTTTCATGAAGAGGCCCTTGCATTTTAGTGTCAGGGCTGTTATTTCTCTCTGACTCCAACAGCTTCTTTGTTACTTCCATCTAATGCACACTCACTGTTACAGTCTCTGCAGCTTTGGGAGAAGAGGATTTGTGCTACCAAAGCAGAACAAAAGGGCAAGCAGGTTAATTTCTGAAAACCTGGTTATTGAGGCTGGACAGCCTCTAAGCACTCGAATCTGAAGATACCCTCAGTGTGACTCATGCCTATAACCTCAGAACTTGGGAGGCTGAGGCAAAAGGAATTTGGGAGGCTAGCCTAAGAGGTATTATTCCTTCTTTCAGCTTCTTTCCCCCATGCTTCATTTCATTCATACAAATCTGGCCTTTTCTTCCCTGGCCTTCTGCAAAATGTCTGCAATTGTTTGCAATAATATACAAGGATAGGCTGGAAAAGAGTAAAGGGTCAATAACTTTGTCTGTGATTATAGGAGAAGTGTTGCATCTCAGCACAGCTGCCTCCAAGGTGACCCGGTTTAACGTCCAGAGCTCAGGTTCTGCCCATCGCTTCACGGAATATCTTGCACTGCACTCTTTAAAAACAAATTTATTCATTTAGGTGGAGGTGGGCGATAGGCATCTAGTGTGTGGGTGTCAGAAGATACTACATTAGGAGTTGATTCCCCCTTCCATCATGTGGGTTATGGGGCTTGAACTTAGGTAGTCAAGATTGACAGCAAGCACCTTTACCCACTGAGTCATCTCATTGGCCCTGTCCTACATTCATTTCACTTTCCTGTGTTCTTCTATGCTTGAGGGGCCTGGGTTTGGGCATTGCCGGAAGAATAAAGTACGCTGTCTCAGCAGAGCTCATACCTTCAGAATTAAGATAAATGGAACAATTCGTTACTTTAGGGCTCACAGACTCTCTGGGACATTATCACATACACACACACACACACACACACACACACACACACACACACACACACACACATACCCTATGTTGGTTTATTTACTTTTCTCAGTATCCCCATCCTGATTTCTGTTGTTTTGATTTTATGCTTGAACAACCCAAGGTATAATGAAGTTTAGTTCTCCCCAGGAGCCATAGAGGCTAACTATAGTCTACTGTGGTGCCCAACTCAGTGTACCTGCTCTTCTGATGCGCAGGCCCTTCTTGTAACAAAACCATGCTCTCTTCCTTAGATCCGATCAGTTTCTTCCAATGTGTCTACTTGGATGGATACAATGGCTATGGATTTCAGTTTCCTGTCACTCCTGCCCAACGTCCTGGAGAAAACTCTGGGAAACCCAACTCTCCAGGACAGAAACAGCAAGGACAATAGACACCCGTGCATGACCCTGACAACTGCATTAGGGGGTGAAAATTGAATCTTCTCTTTAGTCCACAGTGGCACAGGCAATTGAAACTATCCAATGCTGAGATTTCATTGTAAACATTCTACCTTTCTGCCTGGCATAGAGAGATGGTGTGGACAAAGGGGTTGACTAATAAGCAAATGTGTTGGAGGGTCTAATGCTTAAGAATCTTCATGTGTGTCTGCTGCTGTGGGACGGGTACTTACATTTAGCTGTTTCTAGTCATTGTATGGTTGTATACCCATTAAAGTTTATTTTGTATTGGTCTTCTAAATATAATTGGGTAATTGGCCCATTACAAAATGAAATTTCTGGCTTCAGGTAGTTTTTAAAGTGGTAACAGACTATGTTCTAGGTGTAAATGGTAGAGGAGCGTGAATAAAAGTTGCTCTTCTGAATCATGGGAGTAAACTCAGTTTACTCAAAGACCTATGTGCATCATTATATTCGTGTCTGTTTCTAGTTCAGTTGTGGCAAGGTTCTACAACAGTTATGACTTACACCAGAGTGTTGTAAGTCCCTTGTCACATTCTTAAAACTCAAAGTATCAGACAGACAGGACATGACAAGGAACAGATGCTTGACAAATCTTATTTTTGAGGTTTGTCTTGAGCTACAATTTAGACATGTGGACATGTACTTGTAGTAAAGCATGTCTAGCAAATCATTCATTTAATACGGGAATGAGGAGATGTGAAATTATCACATGTCTCCAGATTATGTCCCAGTGAAAACATCACCTGGGTGAAGGTTTAGATAAATCAATAATCATGCGTGACCAAGGCAAACATAATTTTATTTCTCAATACATTCTTTCTGTAAAATTAAATGTTTTCTTTTTCAACTGAAAACAATACAAATGCTGTAAAAGTTCAAGTGAGACATTTTGGTCCTAGATATGTTCATGAGGTGTCTTACTTTCTTTTGACTAATTGGACATTAATGCCAATTAAATTAATGGCATTTTTTAACTTACTCATCCATGTCCATCACTATAAATAACAGTTGAGAGTGTTCATCTTCCTGGTGATACACTCAGTTTTAATGAACTTTTCTTATCAACTTTAGAAAATGTGTCTGTAATTTTTCAGCACATTTCCAGTTGCAGCTGAACCTATGACAAATTAGCTCAGGAAATGGCTTACCATTTCTGGCACTATCATCAACTCAGCATTGACTGAGCTACTCAGTGAATGACCTAGCCATGTGATTGGTTTTCAAGCAACGCAACCAACTACAGTTCTTGAGATCCAAAATACAGGTCAGTTTTATCAATCCCCGGGTAAGGTGTGGATTATATATTCAGCATTAATGTTGGAACATCAGTAACTTTTGTAAGAAAGTTAGTTTTAACCAGATGCTGACAGACTTAATTCACACCACAAAAGCCAACACCACAATGAACTAGATTCATGGAACCATTTGGAGGGGAAGGGAAACCTAGAAATACATCATTTCACATCTGAGCAGATGGTACCATCTTGCAAAGTCCCTTCATTCAGCAATTCAAAATTACAAGGAGGACAGTGGATAAAGTGTTCCCTTTAGATGCAGTTTCATCCATGCAATTTCCTGAATAAAGGAAGAGAGAGCAAATGTGATAGTTGTTTTAAAATTCACATAACAGGATGGTTTATCCACTATGTTAGCCTTCAGTGACTGTGTACCAAGCGCTTAGTCTTTCAACTCTGTGTCAGGTACTATACTGTGTAACAAAATACAGCAATAGATTTTACTTAGTGCTATTCTGGCACAGTAGATGACATTGGAAAATTTACTAAAAGGACTGAATCTGTATCTCCATGTGTAAAGGAGAAGCATCAAAACAAACAGCTCAATGCTTCACAGATTTACTGTGGAGACAGATAGGTGTCTTAATATGGATATGTTTGAAAACATTTTCTGAAATTTTGTTTTTGGAGATGACACTAATTTTATCTCCATGGACTTTTAAATATCATCGTCTATTTTCTTTATGAAACAAATTGATAAAAAATTAACAGATGCTATTTAAATGCAATTGTAGATTTAGAGAAACCAATTATGGTGCAATTAACATTAACAATAATTGTTAAAGTTTGTCTAAAATTTCAATGATGATTATAATTTGAAAATATCATCTCAACTATCATCTGTTTGTATCTTTACATCAATAAAATATTTCTGGCCTTTTTGAGTTTAATGGTTTGTATCTTTAAAAGAAAAAGCATGAATAGCTAATTCTCCATTTTAAAATTTCCTCCATGGTTTATGCTTTGTTGGCCCAAATGTGTAGGTGACTGCTTACATTTTTAGCTTTGTCTAGAGGATGTGAGCTACCCTGCCCAGCCCTGTATATTCCCATCTTTCACTCCATCTTGATATTTGAAAGTATACAGGAAATAAGAACACTTCTTTTAGCCCATGCTTTCTTATTTCTCTACAGTCATGGATATTCTGTTAATCATAATTCAAATGTAACAAAAGTAATTTTGTGTGTTTTCTTCATGAAAAGGGCCTTCTGTGGACTCATTATGATATTTCCTTGTCTAAACTCTTAAGGTAAATACTTCAGAATGGTTATTGCATATTTATGAACTCTGCCTATTTCTTTGAGTAATCTTGCTGAATAAAAAGGCAAGAAGAATAACAAATATTGCAAGTAGAAAATTAAAAATTCATCTAGCCAAGCTGAAATCTTCAGAAAAAAGAAAATACTCCAAGAGAAAAAATAGGACATTTAAAAAAAAATCACTATTTTTAACCAGATTAATGTGAGAAATGTGTTCAGTAGCAATCATGTCTAATTTCTACTTCACTAATGGTGAGTAAAATTAAAGGTGAACCCAGCCTTCATAACCATTGTTTCAGAAGAAGAGATACCTGTGGATATGCCGGAAGTTACTGGTAATTTCAAAGGTAGGCCTTGGACCTTCTCTTACTCTTAAATGTCCTCGACTAGTTCTTAGGGTCTTTAAAATTTGCATTATTTTAAAATTATATTTGTATTATCTGTGTGCCTGTGTGAAGTAGTGTAACCGTGAGTATGGTACTGCAGAGACCAGAAGAGGACCTTCGATTCCCGAAAGCTGAAGTTACAGGATGTTGTGTGCTGCCCATTGCAGATGCTGGCCATCCAACTCTGGTCCTCTGAAAGAGCACCAAGTGCGATTAATTGCTGAACCATCTCTCTGGTCTGTGGGTGTTTCTCAATGACTGTTGACGATTTTTCTAGCATCCTTCAAATCTGTCCTATGAATTACAATCCGTATTGTAACCTTGTGTGCAAAGACTCATTTTCTTCTGCTCAAAAGCTGAAGAATGCCTGCCATGTTCCTTAGTCATCATCATCTGAAGCAAAAAGATTGGATCTTAGAGAGGTTAGGGAAACTAGGCAGTGGTGCCACATGCCCTTAATTCCAGCACTCAGGAGGCAGAGTCAGGCAAATCTCTGAGTTTGAGGCCAACCTGGTCTACAGAGCAAGTTTCAGGATAGCCAGGTATATGTGGAGAAACTCTGTCTCAAAATACACACACACACACACACACACACACACACACACACACACACACACACACACAGAGGATAAGGACATCTCCTTACTAGAAGAACTGCACTGTGAGCTCGGATCTTTTCTAGTCTGTCCGTATCTTTCTTGAGTTGTATGACCCCATGTGGTATCCTTATATTACTCAAGTTTCCTTTTTGTTACTGGAAGACTTATTTCTTTTTGTTATTGAAGACACAGGAACTTGGAACAACTTTCCAAGAACTCCTCTTGCTGAATTGCCTTTAGCGTTATGTCAATGTTCTCTTGTTCCTTTACCTTCATTAATCATACATAAGACATCCAGCTATTCCTGTAGGTATTTTTCCTTTGTGCACAGAATAAAGAGCAGTAGTTCCCACAAGCTATTTAACTATATAAAAATATCATTAGTCATTGCAGTGAAAAGCCCCAATAATTTCCCCAAATCGAAAGGAAGTAATAAGTCTCTTTAAATTAGTTACTGTTTCTCCAAAGATACCAAAGATACAGCCTAAAATTAAATATCTATATAGTATAAAATGCAATTGAGCTGTAGAGAAAAAACTCAGAATGAATTAAGTGAGTCATTGCTAATTCACAGTTAAGAATCATACCAGTCCCAGTGGGGAGAACATATTTACAAAGTGGTGAGAGCCAAGAGGGAAATTCCTTGCATAGCCATTTTAGCCTTCAAGACTTGGTATCACCAATATCTCTGTCTGTGAGCTGGTATCAATGACTACCGACCTGAATCAAGTCATGCTGTTTTTTTCACTTTTCTGCCTAGTGTATCCAGAGCCCACTTACATAGCCTGCCCTCTTACCAGTAGACTAACCCATGCCTCTGATTTGAGATCAAATTGTTGTGGCAAAGAACCCCTGGCACAGAGAGCCTGTGACTGTGATGCTAGGACCAACATTGATCACTGATCATCCCTGTTCCTCTGTACTTCAAATGAAAATGAAAGTCTCCACAGAATAAGAACCTTCATCTCTTGGTGAGAAAGCACCCGGTACGGTGATGTTGTCCAAACTGTTCAACTTCTCTAGTTTGGGTACTCAATGATCTGGATGTGACCTATACTGAAAACCTAGTGTGGTTGTGTAGCATGAACAAAAGTAACAAGTGAAAATCAGAACTGTTAAAGCCAAACACAAAGGCGGGAACATTGTCACTGGCAAACGGATTTTATTTTTAAAAGAACCACTGTTTTGTGACATTTTCATGAAGTGTATGTAAACCAATGGCAAGAGACTATCCTTCACTATTAGAGGCTATTGGGGTCCAGCCTCTAATAGTCTTTTCCCAGGGTTCCAGAAAAGATGCTACCAGCAACGAGAATTAATCTGAAGGATTCTCAAATGAACCTACGTACACAAAACTCTAGTCCACTCACTTTATTCTTCTAAGTCAGTTCTCTGTCTACACAGCTTCTTTTCTACTCTCATGCCTAGCTCCTCTGTTGCCTGATTCCTTCTGCATTTTCCTGCTGTTCCCTCTAAGTGCTATCTTAATCCCTTCATCTAGCTCTACCCCATCTTGGTTCTCATCCATCTAGTTCTTCCCCATCTGTTCCTCTTAGTCCTTAGTTCCTCTCTTTATTCTGCTAAGTTCTCTCTCTTGTTCTTCTCCACATCTACTTCTTTCTCATCTCCTTAGTTCTTCCCACCTTATTCTTTCCCATCTCGTCCTTCTCCATATGGCTCTTCCTCCTCTAGTTCTTCCCCCATCTTCCATCTCATTCTTCTAGTTCTCAGTCTAGTCTAAGGTCTCTGAGGTTTACAGTTATATGCCCATGCAATAACAGTGCTCTGGCTAAGGCAAGATCACCAGGCTTGAATTCCATTGCCAGTAGTCTATTGTGGAGGTATCTTTGTGGATTTCTGGGGACCTCTCTAGCACTCTGCTTCTTCCTATTCCCGTGGGGTCTTCATTTATCATGGTATCTCTTTTCTTGTTCTCCCATTCTGCTCCTGATCCAGCTGGGACCTCCAGCTCCCCTAAGCTCTCTTTCCCCCGACCCTTGCCCTCCATTTCCATGTCCAGGTTGCTCATGTAGATCTCATCCATTTCTCTGTCATGGGGTGATCCGTATATCTTTCTTAGGGTCCTCTTTACTAAGTAGCCTCCCTGAAGTTGTGAGTTGCAGTCTGGTTATCTTTTGCTTTACATCTAGTATCTACTTATGAGTGAGTACATACCATGTTTGTCTTTCTGAGTCTGGGTTACCTCACTCAGAATGATTTTTTCTAGTTCCATCCATTTGCCTGCAAACCTCATGATGTCGTTGTTTTTCTCTGCTGAGTAGTACTCCATTATGTATATGTACCACATTTTATTTATCCATTTTTCAGTTGAAGGGGATCCAGGTTCTGGCTATTACAAATAATGCTGTTATGAACATAGTTGAGCATGTGATCACAACATAAATCCAATTACTCTGAACCTGATAGAAGAGAAAGTAGGAAGTATTCTTGAACGCATTGTCACTGGAGATCACTTCCTAAATATAACACCAGTAGCACAGACACTGAGAGAAAAAATCAATAAATGGGACCTCTTGAAACTGAGAAGCTTTTGTAGGGCAAAGGACACAGTCAACGAGACAAAACGACAGCCCACAGAATGGGAAAAGTTCTTCACCAACCCCACATCTGACAGAGGGCTGATATCCAGAATATATAAAGAACTCAAGAAATTAGACATCAAAATAACCAACAGTCCAATTTAAAAAATGGGCTATAGAGCTCAACAGAGAGTTCTCAACAGAAGAAGCTCAGAAGGCTGAAAGACATTTAAGGAATTGCTCAACATCCTTAGTCATCAGGGAAATGCAAATCAAAACGACTCTGAGATACCATCTTACATCTGTCAGAATGGCTAAGATCAAAAACACTGAAGACACCTTATGCTGGAGAGGATGTGGAGCAAGGAGAACACTCCTACATTGTTGGTCGGAATGCAAACTTGCTTGTACAACCACTTTGGAAATCAATATGGCACTGTCTTAGAAAATTGGCAATCAATCTCCCTCAAGACCCAGCTATACCACTCTTGGGCATATACCCAAGGAATGTTCAAACATACCACAAGGACACCTGATGTTTATATTTCCAAGAATATTTTGAGTATGTTCACTGGTTTAAAATCAAAATGGTTCTGGAAGTGAAGATTAAGCATATTTTCATCCCATCCTCACTGCTTCCATCCCAGTTCAGCCCTTTTAAATCCTACAGCTAGTCGTGATTATAGTCGTATGTGTTCTGTTTTACCCTGTTAGACAGAAGGCCAGTGTATTCTTACTTTTGTCTTACTAAAATACCCTATGTAAGAAACATCATTCACCTCCTTTTCTGAACAATGTGAACTAGATTATGTGTCTGTACCAGTGTCTACAAAGCTTCATTGTTAATTACAGAAAAAGGTACAGATTGATCTTCTGCTCACAGTACTATGAAAGCATTTCAAGTATAAAGCTACAAACACCTAAGAAATCACAGCCAGGGTCAAATATAGCACATTGATAACATGCCCAAAGCCTCATTCATATTCCAGTCACTTCTCCTAGGAAACCACCAGAGCCTCTATCATCACAGAATTTGCTGTTTTGACATTTATGTGGGTAAAATAGTAAATGTTGTAGTTTCTATGCCAAGTTTCTTTCCTCAACAATACAAACGGGAGACACATGTATTTTGGTGCAAATATAAGTAATTTATTCCTCTTAATTGTCTCAAATAATAAAGGAATTATTTGTATAGTCTATTATGTGGGAATTAGGTTGTTTCTAAATTTGTCTATTAAAACAGCATTCTAAAAAATACATGGCAGTGTATTTAGTGTGAGTAGACATTATACACATGAGTGGAATTGCTGCATTTTTTCAGTATGACAACACTCATCTTTTGTACATACTGCTAAGCATTGTCTAACTAGATGTTCCTAATGAAACTTCATTAGCGCAGTGTAAAGGTCCCAGTTCCTCCAGACCTTTGCAAGCACTTGCTAGCCTCTTATTTTACCAACTTTATTGTATGAAAATAAGCATGATTATCTTTAAAAATTAGATTAGCCTAGTGACTGGTGATATAGAGAATTATCTGCCTTCTGTATGGATAATTTTAATATCCTCTTTTATGAAAAGCCTAAGATTTTTTAACTGTTGCTAGTTGGATTTTTGACATTTTTCTTAAGACCTTAATTAGTCATAAATATTACAAACGTATTCTCTTACTCTGTGCTTTATGTTTTAAAGTTTTTTTTCAAGGCAGGGTTTCTCTGTGTAATTTTGGTGCATGTCCTGGACCTTGCTCTGTAGACCAGGCTGGCCTCCAATTCACAGAGATCCGCCTGGCTCTGCCTCCCGGGTGCTGGGATTAAAGGCTTGTGCCACCACCACCCTGCTTGTTTTAAAGTTTTAAACTAAAAGTAGTTCATTAAGATTACCCTTTAAGAACTGTGTTTTTTAACCTAAAATTAATATGTGCTTTAGCTACACTATCAAAGAAATCATTTCCCAATCTATAGGAAAGAGTAAATTGATACCCTAGTGTACACCTCTGGCAAGTTCTGGTGTACAGTCATCTGACTATGTGACTCTCAAGGCCATAAAAGCATCTGAAGATGAACCATATGTCATTCAAAAACATATGTCACTAGTGCTTAATACAGTGGTTAATTCATTGCTCTCCAAATTTGCATATCATATATATATATGAAGGTATTAACTTATTATTAGATTAATGGTCTAAATTAGTGGTCAAGCAGTCCTCTAATACAGCCCTGCTGGGTAAAGCAAGCTCAGATCTCACTAGGAAACCTTCATGGGCCTCCACAGGAGCCCATGCCCAACACTGCATGGATGATCATGAACAAGAGTGCTATGATAGAAAAAAAAAGCAATAAAATGATTCCTAATGAAACTCTTACATGCTTATAGATAGGTGCCTAGCCCAAATGTCATCAGAGAGGCTTCCACCAGCAGCTGATGGGAGCAGATGCAGAGACCCACAGCTAAACATTAGGTGCAGAGAGAGCCTAAATTGAAGATCTCCATCGGTTCCTTCCCCCTTGGAGCTTGGGGAACCCTGCAGAAGAGGAGGAAGAAGAATTGTAGGAGGCAGAGAGTCCTAGGACACAAGGAGAACATAGCACACAGACATCAACTAATCAGGGCCCATGGAGGCTTGCAGAGACTGAGGCGGCAATAACGGAGCCTGCATGGGTTTGTGCTAGGTCCTCTGCATATGTTTTATGGTTGTGGGCTTGGTGATTTTGGGGGATTCCTAGCAGTGGGTGTGGTTGGTGTCTTTTGCCTGCTCTTGGGACTCTTTTCTTCTTACTGAGTTGCCTTGTCCAGCCTTGATATGAAGGTTTGTGCCTAGTCTTATCTCATCTTGTCATGCCATCTTCAGTTGATATCCCTGGGAGCCCAGTTCCTTTCTGAAGGGAAACAAAGGAGGAGTTGGTCTGGAGGAGAGGAAAAGTGTGTTTTGGGGTACTGGGAGGAGTTGAGGTAAGTGAAACTGTGGTCCAGATGTATTGAAAACAAAAACAAATAAAAAAGAGAGTCTAATGAGTTTTGAGCCCGGAGTTTTGAGCCTTAGTCAGTCACACCATTTTCTACCCATAATATTATATGTATGTATGTATGTATGTATGTGTGTGTGTATATATATATGTATATATGTATATATAAAATGAGACCATACATTGCAAGAGAAAGAAGAGAGAATGAGAGGATGAGGAGGGCAGAAAGGGAATGGGGAAAGGATGCAGTTATATTATAGTCTTAAAAATAAAAAGAGAATTTTCAAAAATGAGAATAAAATCCATCAATAAATCAACCAATTAATAAAGTGAAATACTTTAATAATGGCAAAATAAACTGACATTTACAAATAGAAGGATTCATTATCTCTTCATTATCGGTCTAGTGAGAAGTTATTAGAAAAGGATCACAATTTATTGCACAATGTATTGTTATTCAAAATGACCCATTCAGATAACTTTTCTTAATAATCATGTGGCTTTGTAACTAAGAGTAATATATTTATTTCATTTCAAATAAAGTTTTAATATTGGTGAATAATCACTGATGTTTTAGATGGAGTAGGGAAGAAATTTTAATGTGTAGCTCTCAACGGCAGAAATTTAAGAGAATTATGCAATAATTTTAATAGTTTGTATTTAATACCAAAAATAACCTCAAAGTAAACCCAAATTTTATTCTCATCATGGCATATAGAAAATACTTTAAAGAAATGGAAAGGCCATGATTCACACCATTAACTCTTCAGCATTACATTTATACTTTGATGTGAAAAGTCTTTGATTATTAGTTCAATAGAGTCTTTCTCTAAACTAAGGAAAATTTTATTTCATTTTGCTCTCTTCCATCAGCACTTATAACTACTTGTCCAGGGGAAGGAAATATAACATAGAACTGTCTTACCTAGATGGCTGAGACCTGCCCAAATCTGTCCACACAAAATGCTTAAAATAATTTTAATTCACACCAGTGACACTTCTAATAAAATCCTTCTGCCATACATCCCTTATAAGTTGTTAAATCAACTATAAAGCATGAGTCAAGTTTGTAGGAACCAGTGATACTTATTTGTCTTATTTGTTAATTTCTTATTGTAATAATTACTTATTAGTAGCACATAAAGCTAAGACTCAGTGAAAGTCCATCATTTGCAATGGCTATTTGTAACTTTTTTTGATGAATGATTTAAAAACTCTACATCGTGTGTGGAATTGCACAAAAATAATGAGGAAGGAATTATCTACTACAGAAAAAGGAACCATCAAGTAGTTAGGTTTTCTGTATTTTAATTTTAGTCAGGCTACTTTTACTCAGAAAATAGGCAGCTTCTTGAAATACATAGCATAATTTTAATAGGGGAATTTTACTCTTTGCTTACCAGGCTTCTTTTGAACTATATAAATAGATGTGTTGAGCAAGACTTAGTGGATTAAAAATAATGATGTCAGCCTCTTTCCATGGATCAACTGCTGAGATATATCCTAAGCCCCACTGGTAGAGTAGAAGGATCAGTTACTAGTTGGCAATTAATGATGACGTAGCTTCGAGCATTAATACAAGAATGAGTAGGTTTGGTTTTACTTCAAAACAACTTGTCACAGTTGAATCTAAAAGTTAAGTATGCATCTTATTTTATGTTTAATTTATTTTTAAATACCATTCATCAAAAGATGGTCACTAATTCAGTAGTAAATACTTTTAAATGCCTGAAGAAAAAAATCTACCCAAATTGAATATTTAATCATAAAAACATTTTGATTTAAATGGACATTCCTGTAATTTGGTTAACAGGATAACAAAACCCAAGAACAGAGATAAGTACAACAACATATCTAAATCACAAGTTTTTATTTTGATTTGTGTTCTTGTTTTGTTTTAATTAAGACATGGTTTCTCAGTATCCCAAGATGACATGAAATGAAATATGTAGACCAGTCTTGCCTCAATCCTAAGTTAATTCTCCAGCCTCAGTCTCTTGAGTACTAAGATAACAGGTGTAAGCTCCTATTTCTAGGTCAAAACCACAAATGATGACAATTCAAGAACCTTGATATTAATAAACCTATATATCTGTACATTATTTAAAATGTTTCTGCTGGGAAAGGAAAATCAAGTTTTTTTTTTCAGTTAAGTGATACTGGGCATAGCCATTACATTCCAGGCCCAATGCTCAAGAGTATGCATCCAATACTAACCAGACTCCATGTATTTTTGTTTGTTTGTTTGTTTGTTTTGCTTTTAAGAGAAAGGAAGAACAGGATGATAGGTGAGTAAGGAGTTGTGGAGGACCTGAGAGGGTCTATAATGGAAGGAAATATAAAGATGGCTTTCTGAAAAATTGGTACAGTTAAGTTTACTTGGTGTCTATTTATCCTGACAAATTCCATTGTGACAAAGTCTACTTTAGTATTTCCATGGTTACACATTTTCTCTTCACTAGCATTTGTTTTTATTGTCTGTCATTTTAAACCTAGGTATACCTTTATATTTGAAAAGTGTTTCTTTGTGGAAACATACAGCTATGTCTTGTCTTATTATCTAGAATGATATTCTCTGCATTTTAAGAGGTAATGCTAGACAATTTACAATAGGTAATGTTTGTATGTTTGAATTTAAAAAAAACTAACATTTTGCTTACTCGAGGTGTTTTTTACTTCTCTTTCTTATTTATTTTTGCTTGCTTTTATAGTAATTGACTATTATTCATGATCAGCTATTTTCACTATTAGTTTCTTTTGTTATTTTAGAAGTCATTTTTGTTTGTCTTTGGACTATCATAAAGACCTTTGATTAGGCACATTCTACTCTCAAGGAGTACTTCTAGTTTTCAATACAACATACTCTAAAATGTTGCAGTCAAAATACCACTTCTCAAGTTTTGTGCCTTGATTTTTCAATTGTTTACATCATAAACTACCAACTTTGGCCCATTTATTTCTTGGAATAACTAACTTTCAGAGTTTTAAACAGAAGAAAACCTGCTACATATTATAGAATTCTATTCTTTTTTCAAAGTTAAAAATTTTGGAATACATTGTGAATTTTCATTTTGCATATTTAATAGGTTGTCTTGAACAGTGAGAAAGATTTAATGTAATTCTCTCTCTCTCTCTCTCTCTCTCTCTCTCTCTCTCTCTCTCTCTCTCTCTCTCTCTCTCTCTCTTTCCTGTTTTATATGGAGATTGGATCTGCTCCACGGCTAAGACCTGGACTCAAAAGCCCTCCAATGGCCACTGACAATGTCCTCAGAGGCTGACAGAGATAGATGATGGGAGTTTAGAACTACTAATTCAGGAAACCAAGCTCTACCACAGTGAAGCAGTGCCACCAAATCATCCTTCATGTTACCTGCCAACCAAGCTTGTTCTCAGTAGAGAGGGAGATGCACATGTCCACATGGGCAATTTGAATACTGTAAGCCTAGCGCTTTCTTCACAGTCTTAACACATATTACATAATGAGACTTAACAGGGCACTGAGCATCAATATGTGAATGATGGCCCTTAAACAAAGTCTAACACTGTATAGCTTCTGCTTGGTGTTTGCTGAAGTCTGGATGAGATACTGAGAGTTGGGACAGCAGGATTTTCTCATCCTGATTAACCTGTTTCCTGAGCTTTAGGAGGGGGCTTTACCTAGCTGTTTCTTTTTAGGTTAAACTTTCCTTTGAGATTTACCTCAGCTACAGTATGTCTTCATCTTTTCCATGGAAGAGAAGAGCGCTGCCTTCCCTGCAGAGGTAAAAAGTCTTTCCCTCTTACGTTAAACACAAAGACAGGAGGAGACTCCATACACAAAAAATGCTTATGTTTACAGTTATTGCATTGAGTTTTTTGTGCTCTCATGCTAGCCCATTTTCATTCCTTAGCCATTCTTTAGCATTTCACAGGAAATTACTTTCCTGTTGATTTTGAGGCTTCAGCTTTCTCCAGTTGCTCCACGGAACCTGGAATTATATTGAGTTGTGACACCTTCTTCTAGATTAAATGCTAATCTTTATAAGTTAATCACAACCCTCAAAGAGAAACATGAACCATTATGATCCTATAGTTAATGGCTTTTTACCCTTATTATTTGTACTTTTTAAGGGCAAAAATGCCATAGTTCCTTTGTTTGATTGCTAAGCCAAACTTTGCTGCATATCAAAATACACGGCAATCAGTTTCTATGGAAGACTGTTCTGTAGTATTTAACTTGAAGATAGAACTTAGTTTTCCATTATAGCAGAAGTTAAGTAAAACATAATCACCATAGGCAGAAGGTCACAAACATTAAGAGTTAAAAGACCCAGCCCTTTTACTTTTAAAATCTGGCACATTTACAGCAGGTATTTCTTTTTAAAAGGAAATTCAATATTAGACACTTTTAATTTCAAACTTCATATTTGTTCATTTTTTATTTAAAAATTTTAAAGGTTAGCCAGTCAGCAAGATAGTTAAAAACATGTATTTTTATTTTTTAACATTTGTAAATGTTAATTATCACATTTTACAGGAATAGTTCATTCTTATTATAACTCTCCTTGAATGAGTGTAACTCCATTTTTAGCTGGTAAAGTTCCTCATATGCATGTGCACTAACACTGTCGGAAACCTTGGATTTGTGAATTTGTACCCTTTTCTATACTTGCCCAAACTCAATATGTGTGACCTCTATTTTTAATTTGTTAATTTTGGGTTTTTTGTTTGTTTGTTTGTTTGTTTGGAGTTTAATTTGGTTTTGTGGTTGTGTTTATTTGTTTCCTTGTGTTACTTTCTTAACAGTTCTATTGATTTGTTAATGCTTTTAGTTTATCATAAATTAATTCTTATCATACATTGTTACCATAGGATTTAGCCCTTGAGTGCCAATGTACTTGTGTTACTGAGTCTCTTCTCTGTACTTTTTTATTTTGTTCATGGTTTTGTTCTTTTTAAATACAGTTGGTAGTGTATTTAAAATACAGAATGTAACATATAAGAGAAGAATAAATACAAAATTTATTAAAAATACTTTCCATCTTATGTTACTTTATTTTTCTTGTGCCTAATGAACATAAAGTACAGACCTGCTAACAGCTAATTTTTCAGCTTTTAAAAGTTTTTTAAACATTTTTTTCTGCTATATTTACAAAATATGTGCTTACTTAATCCGGAATTCTATATTGATTTTAAATTAGTTAAAGGTCATTCTGTTGTCATTTGACTGACATTATTTTCTGTGAGACTTTTTCAGTCTATTATTTTAATTTGTTCACAAGCGATATCTGTTTCCTGGCTTTAATAGTTTCTTGCTGCCATGTGCTTCAACACCATGATTCTGACTTACCTTGTTATTTCTTTGTTTTGATTTTTGTTTTCTATTTTCTATTGACATGTTTATGATCTTCATAAGCTCAGAAACGTCTAAGACTAGTTCTCCAAACATTTAATGAGCCCTTAACTTTCTGGTACTCGAGTGACAAGTAGTTAAGTCATTTGCTCATCATGGCTTTACATCTTTTTCTCGTCATTCTGAAAGCTTTAAATTTTTTTCTATGTCTATGAGCTCACTGACAGTATTTTTTCCTGAAATGTGTAATCAGTATGTAAATTGTGAGCTTTCTTCTGCAATGTTTAATTTGTGTATTTACTCAGCTCATGGATTCCTTGGTTCCTTTTAAATGTATTTTTATTAGTTCTTTGGTAACTTCAGACATGTTTTGATCGTATTCACCTCTTTTTTCTAGCCGTTCCCATATCCAGTCCTCTCCTTCCTCTTTTTCTACTTTGTGTCTTAAAAACAAAACAAAACAGGGGCTGGAGAGATGGCTCAGCCATTAAAGGCTAGGCTCACAACCAAAAACAAAACAAAACAGAACAAAACACCAAGGCAATCTTGTGCCTCCCAAATATTCTTGGATGTGTAGCCTTCCACTGAAGTGTAGTCAACTTAACAGGTCCTAAATTATTAGAGAAAACTGACTCTCTGCCAGCAACCAGCAACTGCCAATTGATCTGCAGTTAGGGGTGGGACTTCATGTCCATCCTGGGATTTGGTTTGGTTTGACCTTGCATAGGTATTGTGCGTGCTGTCATAACCACCGTGAGTTCATATGACATATACATTGCTGTGTCTGTAATGCACTCTTTTCCTGTATCTACTATCTCTGTCTCATATCTTTTCTGTCCCTTCCTCTGCAATCATTCCCAAGCCTTAGGAAGTGGGGACTGATATAAATATCCTGTTTATAAATGACCTCTTCATAGTCACTCATCTTCTATACCTTGTCCAGTTGTAGATCTCTGTTAACCATCATCTATTGCAAACACAAAGTTCTCTAATGAGGTCTGAGAGATGCATTAATCTATGGGTATAGGAATAAGTCATAAGAACTGGCTTAATGCTTGTCCATTTGGCAGAATAGTAGTAGTAGGTTTTCTCATAAGGCCTATGAGCTGCCTATCCACAGTTAGTTGCCCTGCCAATGGTGCCAGATTTCCTACTGTGAATCGTGACTAAAATCCCATCAGAAAGTGGCTAGTTACTCCTATGATGCTCATATACCAGTGGGCATGTCTTACCCAGCCAATCATTATTGTGGCTTGCAGATGACTCAGAGATGGGTAAGACTGATGATTACTTTTCTCCTCAAGAAACATTCAGGGCTCTTTCTGGCACTACAAAGTTAGTCAGTAGGAAGTAAACTTCTAGGTAAGTACCAGCTTGACTTCTCTATGTTCTATACCTCAGGTAAGTGTTACTTTCAGCAATAGAGTCTTACCATGAAGTTCTGGAGAGTAAACAGTACATTTGCCAATACTTATAGTGTTTTGAGGGGTCTATGGGACCTTGCTAAACAACTCCCAAAGAATTAATATATTCCTGACACTAGCTTTTTATTAGTTAGTCTGTGGTAGGTGCATCTAGTAGGGGCATTGATGCCCTGTTACAGGGTAACTCCATTTTATCTTGTGTGTGTGTGTGTGTGTGTGTGTGTGTGTGTGTGTGTGTGTGTGCATGTACACAAATATTAGGAAGATTTTATGTTTCATATAACTTTTCTGAAATGTCTTTAATGTTGTTTTTGCCATCTCATATTCCTTTCTATACTTATTTCCTATCATTTCTAAGTGTTCATATTGACACTACTTCTATTTTTCTCCTTATATATTTGTGGTAAACATTTTATTCACTTATTCTTTTCCACTTAAGTTTTGCTTGATCAGTTTTTATTTTTGTGAGATAGTGCCTTACTATATACCCTTACTGCTCACCTGGAACTGATGACCCTCCTTCACCCTCCTGGAGGTAGCATTATAGATATACACTATATAAATTCTTAACATGCTTGAAGTAGCTATGTGAAGAGTCTTTTCTGCTGATTTCTTCATTGTTCAAATTTCTGTATGTTTTTATTGGTTCTTCTTTTCAATAGGAGACACAATTTATGTAACAGTCTAGGAACATTTAATTAATACTGTACATTTTGACACTTTACAGCGTTGGACTTTGGTCTTCTTTTAAGAGCTATTCAGTCAAACAATTACAGATCTACTTACTTCTGTCAGTTGATCTGGTCACCTTCATTACCTGTTACTTTAATCTTCCATTCTGTCTAGAGTCTATGGAAGGTCCTCTGTGTTTGCAGCAGTGTCTCCACTCTCAATACCCAAAATATGCTTTGGACACTTGGGAAATTGTTTGACTTCCAGTGCCACAGTAATCACTTATTTTGAATTGTCGTATATCTCCCTGGGTAATTATGGTTTGGTATTCAGCCTCTGACTCTGTGCATAGTTCTGAATTTCTTTTTCTCTATTTATCCTCCTTGTTGATTCCCCTATTAAGTTCTGCCTTTCCAATCCTGCTTAACCTTCTCAGTGCAAGCAAGCTGCCTTACTCCGCTGGGAATCCCTCATCTGTGTCTCATTATGGATAGCTTCCTTTAGGTAGAGTGACATGTGATGGGTTGTTGTGGCATGTGTTTACTCCCTCATAGAATCTGAGTCCAAATGTTGTACAATTTCTAAACAGTTATATCACTTCTCAGGCTTTTGACTAAGATCAAGTGTCATGTATTCTTAGGAGTCCAAACAAAGTTATCTCATATTTTTATTAAATTTAGCTCTTTGTGGTACAAGAGAAAATACTGGTTGTTCTCCCATGAGTGGAAGTGAAAGCCCGCAATTCCTTTTCACAGTTTTTACAAGAAATGCATGTTAGGGCCATCCATGCCTCTTCCATTTCAGTTTGCTTTGTCATAGTCCTAAGAATCCATCTCAGCAGAGAATTATGTCAGATGATAGGATATTTTTTGAGAGAAGGAAAGAAAAATACAAAGATATAGATGACTGATTGATTGATTGATTGATTGATAGTTGATAGATGATAGAAAGACAGACAGATGGATATAGATAGATAGATGATAGATAGATAGATAGATAGATAGATAGATAGATAGATAGGAAGATAGATAGACAGATAGTAAAAAGAAAAAGTGAAAGAGTATGATGGTTGAAGATTCCAAGACATAAGGGCCAGGAAAGTAGCCAGTAACCCCGATTTTAAAGCTGGGCCTTCGTGAATCATTATAGTATGAGAGTGAAATAAGAAAAAATAATAGATTCTCAATCATATTTGATGCTAAAATTTAGTGCTTAGTGTGAGAGGGTAGGATAAGCCTGAAAACTAGAAGAAAACATATTAAAATGTGTTCCATAGGAAAAGAATAAAAATTTAGGAATAAAGCTATTTGAGTATAACTGCCTACCTACATCCTGAAAAACATTTATCCTTCATTATAAACATATTTACTTAATGGGACTAGTCTAATTATCAAGTGTTTACAACAATTTTAATATTAAAGAAGTATATAATTGCTTTTGTTATAACTTAATGTGTAATGTAAGTTAAAATAATTGGTTTGAACAGATTTTTTACTTTAATATATTCTAGTTCATGATTTTTTTCAGTGTTGACTACAATTTTAACTCAGACATAATAAGTTAAGTTATAAGACATATTTATGGTTTCTCACTAAACAGAAAGTCCTCAGGGAAAAATAACTTTGATAAACTATCAGAAGAGTGGGTTTTGTTTGTTCGTTTGTTTTACAAATATGACCCCAAATTGGTATCTCCAGAATGAAGAAGCCAGTACAACTTGATGCAGACTTTTCTGGAATACATTTAGTACCTCCACATAGTTGGCATAGTGAAATATGGTCCTAAGCTTTGTGAAAACACACATGCGCATGTACAAACACACACACACACACACACACACACACACACACACACACACACTCATGGGGAGGGTAAGAGCCAAAGTTACCTTGTAAGTTCCACCTGCCTGAGGACAAGGTAACTTCCTGGAGTGCTGGGAGTCGTAGTTCTTGTGAAGTAGCAAGTCACATGCTCACCCCCATAAAAGAGTTTGTTAGAACCAAAACAATGGATGTGTTTGATTTACATGTAGGCAGGAAATGTGTCAAGATCTATGTTTGTCTCTGATTGGGTGATGGGAAATGCAATGAATTATGGGTTTTGTTTTTTAAGCCACTGCAAAATGTGACTTGGGGTGACTCACTGGGATCCCAGAGTGAATCTGACCAGAGTCCATCCTGGTCAGTATTTAATTAAAGCTTGCTTCAAATTTGGCTCAAAATTGTGGAACTGGCTTTTCTCTCATGAATCTCAGGATTAACAGGGGGACTGGTATTAACTCAAAAGGAAGAAAGAGAATAAGGGGTTTTGTCTTGAGAATGTTGCTCTCCTCAATATGTGTGAGGGTCTTGAGGATCTTCAAATGTTAACACTGAACAAAGTCATTCCTTTTAAGAGCCTCTTTCTAAAATCAATGATGCATTTTATTCTGTGTGTATTTCCCTTTATTAAATATGAAAATGGGCAGATTCCCACATGTATATGTCAGCGTAGACATCTTGGGTCTCATAACTAGAATAAGCCTATTATGAACTATATACTTTACAAATCTTAGGGGAAAACAGCTTCTTTGATTTTACTTAATCTCTTCCTTGAGCCCACTTTACAATTATCATGACAATCTTCCCCCCAGCCATCACTCGTTACATGATGTTGGTTCATGGGAAGAAAATGTGCTCAAAACTTTCCTCAGAAAATTAAGGAAGTCTCTTTCAACTACCACCCTCCATCCTGGTATCTACACTCCCCCTTTAAGCTGCTTTTCTTTTTAACAAAGTCTCTACATCTGCCTGCCCCTTTCAACCTGTCACCACAAAGCAACTCACCTACGGATGTTTTTTTTGGAAAGAAAATAATTTAATCACCATGTAATTTTCTGCACCCTTACAGTTCATTGCCTCTGTTGCCATCTCTTAAAAACACCCACTTTTCCTCATTTAGTTCAATTTCTACAAAGCCGTGGGGAGAGACTCTTTTATGCTAATAATGAAACAGATGAGTGTCTTGTTTAAATTGAGTTAGCAAACATATCCGATTACTCTGCAGCCATTTTTAATTTAAGAAGAGAGATGCTTGTCAGCCCAGAAGAGGTAAGACCTGGGTCCTTTCCCTCTCCTCTGTATAAATTTTCATCTGTACCTAAATATTTGCATCGCAGTGACTAATGTTTGACTGGCTAGGCAGGTTAACTTAACTTCCCCAAAGTAAAACCCGATTTAACAAGGGAGCTAGCTGATAGTTTGTTCTGTCTGTCAATTAGAGAACTATAAATTTTAACCTATTTGGATGATTTTTAACTGATAATCCTATACCCCAAATAGCTACTGCATCACATTTATCTATATATTGAAGCATTGTCTCTCTTTTTAAAGATATCATTGCCTATTTCCTAAGTTTTTAAAATTACCTTGGGAATAAATTTCTTAGGTTATAAATAATATTATTTTTCAATAAGAATTTTAGGCAACGATCTCAGGTTAATTCATTCCCAGACTTTTAGCAAGGCTTAATCTTATATAAGACCCATAACCCAGTCACTGGAGACTGATGATTTCATAATGATCAGGGTATCTTTGTTTTTGTTTTCTCTTTAAGTTTTTGAGATATGCAGAGAACATCTATGCACAATATGGGGTAATTATACAGAATGTACAAAATAGAGAAAAACTTTTTTATTACAGAAGTCTAGAAGATTATTGTCCATGTGGTACCAAAGAAAGAATTGCGGGTACATAAAGATTGGCCGAAAAGGCAAAAATCAAAAAAACGAACGACAATTCGAGGGGAGAAAGACCTAGGATGGTGAAATGAAGAATGTGGTGGTCTTTTTAAGACATGGAAGAAAATGCTATGTTGTGGCCCAAGAAAAACGTGATGCCGGCTGTCTGTAGCAGTTAGAAATTATGTGAAGAGATAATGTCTGCATCGAGAGTGGTCAGGTTATGTCTGTTTTAGTGAATAAATGTATCATATTGGCTCTGGTTTTGTAGATTTAAGCTCATTTTGGAGTACTGAGTCTAGGTCCATGTTTTAGCATCTAGGATACAGCTTCAGAAGAAAAAAGAATAAACATCTCTTTTCTACAGATTTCTTTCAGGGTCAACAAGGTCCTGAGCCCTAGTTAAACATACTATGCTCCCATAATTCCAATTAGCTGTTATCCATTGTAAAGTAGGACGACAGTGTTATTAAACATATGTTTACAAAGCTGGGTTCACCCTGTTGAGTCTTTGGCCTACCCAGCAGTGGTTAGAACAGTAACTTTCTCCTAACTGTTACCTGAAGAAGAGGCTGTGGCTTTGAGAAATTCTAACCCTTTTGATACTAGTGATTCACAAACCAGAAGATTTGTTATAATCAAAAAAACACTGCAGACTAGCCCTTATGAATGCCCAGGAGGCCAAGTTAGAAAGAAATGGATGTCACTGACATTTTTTAATCCATCCTTTCTCTGATCTTATTCAAGCAATGGCAGCAAAACCTCCATTATATGAAAAACTGTGTGCTATAGTAATTTAAATGTCTATTTGACACTGCAGAAAATTGGAGGAATTTGCAGAAATTGAGCAAAATGAGATATGATCAAGAACTGTTTTAGAAAGGAGCAGGTTCTGAAGTGCTTAATGTGTAATCCCTAAGCTTTACAAAAAGAAATTCTGTTCACAGCCCAAATCACTCCCAAACGTATATGTGACACTTGAACCATGAGATGCAAAAGAGAATCATGTGACCAGAAAAATGCTTAGTGGATTTTCTTCTTTCCTAAAAGGTGACTTGAGAAAATTGGTGATATTTTGGATTGGATCTTAATATGTTCCCTAACTTGTGTGCTTTAAACCCTGGGTGCTATGGGCAGGTGAAGGAACCCTTGGGGCATGGAGGCTAATGGGTGGAAATAAGATAATTAGGTTCATGGACTTGACGTGCTATTGGGACCCAGATCTTACCTTCTTTCTGCCTTGGTTTTGTAGACATCATTAGGTGAGTTGCTTTTCTCTGTTGCACACTTCCAAAATGACAGACTGCCTCTCTACTGAACCAACACTATAGGGGTCAAGTGACCATAAACTAACTGAAACAATTGAAACCATGACTCAAATTGAATCTTTCCTCACAATGGGTTCATCTGAAGTATTTCTGCCACAGGAAAGAAGTACTGACAACCACAAATACCCAGATGTTTATTTGGAAATATGGTTTTCTTTATGTTTGTGTATGTTCAGATGTGTGTACCTGCACACATGTGAACATGCATGTGGAAACCAGAGAACACCCTTGGGTGTCATTCCAAAGTTACAGTCCACCTTATGATTTTATGGGTAGTTTCCTTATTAATCTAAAGCTCACCAGATAGGTGAGCCTGGCTGGACAACTCCAGGGATCTGTGTCTCTACCTCCCCAGTACTGAGGATACAGGAATCCATCAGCAGAGGCACACACATTTTTTTATGTGGGGGGTTGTTACTAGGATCAGACCCAGGTCCTCAAGCTTGCTTGGGAAGCACTTTGCTGACTAAAATACTTTACCAGCCCATAAATAATTATTCTTTTAAATTTAGAAACTGATTTTGAGTGGTGTAGATTGACAAGGCTACTGCAGAAATAAATTGGTACAGGCTAGATGGCTTAAATGATCATAATTTGTTTTGTCAGAATTCTAACATCTAGATATCCAACATAAGACCACTAGCAGTCAGTGCCTCCTTGAACATCTATCTCTCTTTAGTTTTCAGAAGGAAGCCTTCTTATTATTACCTCATGTGTCCTTTCCTATATGCATACTCATCTTGGGAATATCATTCTTCTTTCCTTATACCCCCATTCCAATGAGTTTAGGTCCTACTACTGATGACCCCAGCTAACCATAGTTAGTTACCTTTACAAAGGACCTTTTAACAAATGTAATCACACTCTAAAGGATTGAGGTCAGGGTTTCAGCTTATAAATATTTTTGACCATGAAGTAATTCATAACATGTAGTTTGAAATAAAACTTGGAAACATGGATTATAAAATTCCCTTTCAGAAAGCCTTGAAAGCAACATAGCTTAAGAATAAGATGTAAATAATAAAAAAGTACATACAATCTCCTTATATATGCAGAATATGGGGCCCTCACCACTACAAATAGAGGGATGTTGGGTTGCTTTGGTCCTTTCCCTGTGCCTGAGTCCATTCTTGCCTTCCTTGCTCCACTACTTACTCATAGGTGTTACTAGGCAAGCTTCTTCACTTAAATTTTAATCCCCTTTGGTTCTACATATAGAATACAAGTATTATTCTTATAGCTTGAGACAAATGTTTAGATATCATTAACCATAGAACTGCAAATAAATTATATTTGTCAATATTTGATTTTGAAATGTAATTAAAGCCAGCATTTTCTGAAACCTCATGCAGCATTTATGCGACATTCGATCACACATGCATGGGTTCAGGACTGAGATATGGATAGATTTTAGTGTCTCAGCCTATTGAGAAGTAAGAATGGAATCAAGGCCAAGTAAATATGAGATACTGAGAGCCAAAGTCTGTGGTCAGAACTGCCACTCAACACCAGTGTCTGAGATGGTCCCTCTTGTTGGAAAGAAATAGCCTTGTGGCAGAGACTACAGGCTTTAATAGCTAAGTGGCGAATCATAGAAGGAGTCTACTCTATATCAGTGTAGTAGTTTGAATGAAATTGGTCCCCCTTAGGCTCATAGGGAGTGGCACTATTAGGAGGTGTGGCCTTGTTGGAATAAGTATGGCACTGTTGAAGGAAATGTGCTTTATTCACTTTGTGGATCAAGATGTAGAAATCTTAGCTCCTTCCCCAGCACCATGACTGCCTGGATGCTGCCAAGCTTTCCTCTATGAGGATAATAGACTAAATTTCTGAAACTGTAAGCCAGTGTCAATGAAAAGTTTTTCTTCTTAAGAGTTGCCGTAGTCATGGTGTCTCTTCATGGCAATAGAAATCCTAACTAATACAATCAGTGAGACAGAAAATGAGATCCAATTCCCACAGGCACACCAACTTTGGCTTCCAGCTTCTAGAATTATGAGAAATACATTTCTGGATTTTGTACATCCAATATCTGTTATTTTATTTTAGTAGTTCTAGCTGACCAAATAGATTCTTAGCCTAAGATTCAAGATAAACTTTTGTCTGTTTGTTTGTGAAGTTATACAGGATCTGTTGAACTCCAGACCACAGAAAAGGGATTCTCACCTGTAACAGTCCACCTCATGTTTGGCCATCATGTTTTATAAAGAAAATAGTTAGTTGGTAAATCTTATTCTAGAAAATTCTTTGTATTTATTGAAATAAAGGACTACATTGATGATTTATCCTTTAGCAATTGTGTTTATTTCACATTTATTGTAATGTGGCACTCAGAAGCACCATTATTATAGGCTGTTTTTAACCTATTTTGTACTTCATGACAGTTATTGGCTTTCAACTTAACTTGTTTTCCCTTCACTAGAATGTACTTCATAAAAACAAGAGGTTTGTTTTTTATCTCATCTTAGGTATGTGACACTAAAGATTGTACCATTAATCTTTGATAACATTGGTTCTTTAGTTTTAGGTCAGAGCATGTCAACATTTGTTTTCTTTAGTGTTACTAGAGAAATGATACTATTGATCAGGAAATGAACAGACAATTCTTTTTTTTGATTTTTTGAGACAGGGTTTCTCTGTGTAGCTTTGCACCTTTCCTGGAACTCACTTGGTAGCCCAGGCTGGCCTCGAACTCACAGAGATCCACCTGGCTCTGCCTCCCGAGTGCTGGGATTAAAGGCATGCGCCACCACCGCCCGGCCCAGACAATTCTTATAAAGAAGAAAATATTAATGTTGTCAACCATAATCAATCAGATTAATGGCAAATATTTTTAAATGCTGATTTTTTTATTCTTATATTTTTGCTTGTAGATCTTTCAGGGATAAACATTTAGCTCATTGGGGAGGGAGGGAAATCTAAATAGATGTGTATTATCCATGTATTAATAAACTATAAGCATAGTACCAGTAATCACTTAATTTAATTTCTATGTGGTCAGTACTTAGATTATTAATGCTTGTATAAGGTTCTAGTTATCTGTGGTAAAATTGTTGTGATCTGGGCCATCACTATGCACTGAAAAGATACAAAAGAAATCAAGCATCCATCTTTTCTGTAATTACTTATGGTCTATGAAACACTTTCACAGCATGCAGAACATCCCATAGCACCTTGGCTCTTTCATTTTTTTCCTATGTGAACATTTTGTTGAAGAATAGATCTTGTATGCTGCAATGTTTCCCTGCGTTTATAAGGGAGCTGAGAATTCCTATCACCTGATATTTTCACTGTAGTTTTTTACATTGCAAGATACACAAATACTTACCACCATACTATGATTGCCTACATTATTCAATGAAACAAATGTGTTATGGTCTAGGAGTAATAGACTAGGGCATATAGTCTAGTCAGGCTTCTTTAGAGAAACAGAACTGATGAAGTGTGTGTGTGTGTGTGTGTGTGTGTGTGTGTGTGTGTGTGTGTGTGTGTGTGTCCATCTAATGTATTCTATATCTAACATGTGGAATTTATTTATTAGAATGGCTTACAGGCTGTGGTCCAGCTAGTCTAACAATGGAAAGTTCAAGTCTCCAGTAGTTGTTTAGTCCTCAAGGCTTGATGTCTCATCTACCCTTGAGTACACAGTAGAATCCCAAATAAGTAGTCTGTAATGCCAGTGATGGAATGGATTTGTCAACTAGAATGGGAGCAAAAATGTAAAGAGCAAGTGCTTCCTTCTTCCATGTTCTTTAAATAGGCTGCCACCAGAAGGTGTGGCCTAGATTAAAGGTAGATCTTCCCACCTAAAAAAACTCTGGATTTAGGATGGGTCTTCCCACTTCCAATGATTTTATTAAGAAAAATCCCACTCAGATGTACCCAGGTGCTTTGGTTTTAGTTAATTTCAGATGTAATCATGTTGACAACTAAGAATAGTCATTCATCACACATGCATTACTATTATTATATGTTGATTGTTTTGCTCTCTCTCCTCTGCCTACATGGTATTGCTCACTTTCCAAAATTCTAGCTGATTTTGTCCTAGAGTTTTACATTTTAATCAGGGAAAATTGGCTGCAATGAGATATATTATCTCTCTCTCTCTCTCTCTCTCTCTCTCTCTCTCTCTCTCTCTCTCTCTCTCTCAGTAGAAGTCTCTCTCATGATGTTTCATCATAGCCCTATTTATCCAGTCATGGCCAATATTTAAAGTCCAGGGGCACTTAGAGCGACTACTTATGCCTTAAGTTGTTTAAACACTTTTAAAGTTGCGTATATAAAGCTATTTCTGTTCAAAGCACACAGAAACTTTAATTGATATGAAATATTAATTTGCCTGAAGCAAAATTAAGAAAACACATCATGGTCGGTGAGCACTTGGAAATTGATTTACCAAATCACTTTTGGGCAACAGGATAATGGAATTGAAGAATACATAATTGGGTTCCTTTGCTTACTAAGTACCTTTGTGTATGTTATTTTCCTTTATACAACACATACATGTAAATTACTGGAGCTTTGGTGCATTTATTATTGAGAAGTAATTAAGGTTCCAGAGTATTTGAGATGATATATAGTGTGAAGAAGACTAAACTCTACACATTTGCACTCTCTACCTAAGTGAAAAGTAATACTACTCTAGTTTCAATATAAAATGTGCCCCATCGCCTCTTTAGTCCTAAGCTTGTGTCACCATCCGTTCTTTTTCTTAAATAAATCAAATGAGCAATTTTATTCTCATGCACGAAGATAGTGCTATTATGCTCTATGGCTTAAATTATTAGGAAATGTTACAGCCTACTGAAGTATGATAACCTTGCTGAACTATAATAGGGATTTCAAACTATATTGAAAACTGCAGCTGAGTATAACACATTCCACAGGGGGCTGCAGAGATGACCTAGCTGCTTCCAGAGGACCTGACCTTGTGATGCAGCTCCCACCTCAAGCAGCTCACAATCTCTTGTAACTCAAGCACCTTGGGCTTGGACACCCCTTCCTGGCCTTCTCAGGCACCTATATGCACATGATATACACTCACAAATAAATGCATACACATAAAAAATAAATCTTAAAAGAAAAAATCTCAGAGATGCCGATAGAACATAGTTCTTGAGTACACTTCAATGGCTAAGTTAAAGTATAATTTAAATAAATAAAAGGTATATAAATTATTTCATAATTTGTAAAATGCTATATGAACTTTGCTACTAGTTTCTTCTCTTAAAAGAACACATTTCTTTCATTCTACCCCACCCCCACCCCATGCTTTTTCAATGTGTTTCTTTGTTTTTGTTATTGTTTTGTTTCAGGGTAGAATCTGTCCATGTAGCTCCAGCTCTCCTGGAGCTCACTTTGTAGAGCAGGCTGACCTCGAACGTACAGAGATCTACCTGGCTCTGCCTTTCAAGGGCTGGGATTCAAGGTGTATGCCCCCATGCCTGGTTTTTCTGTGTGATTCTTATTTGAATTTTCTTCACCCAGTCTTGACTCTTTCCTTTCCTTTCCTGTCTTCCACTGGAGCACATAATGTTACACATCAGATCATGTTGATGATCTGATTTCAAGACTTTAATAACCCTCTGTCAACAAGTCAAATTTGAGGGTCATTGTTGCACAAATTATGTGCGTATGTATGTATGTGTGTATGTGTTTTTGTGAGGGAGTGCATGTTTGCTATGGAGTACATGTGGAGATCACAGGGCAGTATGTCATTATAGTTTCTTTCTTTTTAAGGTATGACTCCTAAGAGTGGAGCTCAAGTCTTAGGCTTGGCAGCAGTCTTTTCTTTACATACGGAGCCATCTTACCAGCCCCAGGATTATGTAAATTGCCTCATTTTTGCAATGGCAAACATCCATCTTGCTTCCCAACACTGAACTTGCAACTCCTGGGGCATCACATGATGTTTAAAATCTCCCAAGTTATCACATCCTGCTTCTTTTACCATCTGATTCTTCAAGTGGATTACTATTTATCTTTGAAAATCCACCTGTTATGCTTTTTCTGTAGCCACAAGAAAAAGCTAGGGGGAAAAAATCCCACATTTTCTTCTTACCACAAAATATAATTTGTGATTTTACCATATAACACGTGCTAGTCTAACTCTTAATTGTGTTCTAAGAAGGTATTTTACACAAGCTAATCCCTCCACATATATTATTAACTGAGTGATGTGTAAAGCAAACTTAAGTGAGGACACTTAGTAAGCTACAACGGTATTGAGACTAAGGTGAGACCTATGCTGAAAATATTAACAGCTCAATCTTCCCTTTCATTCCACTATAAAGCATTACAATAGTGATTTCTGACCTGTTCAGAGAATTCTGTTGCGTCTCTAGTCATTGAGAACAACTTAAAACTACGTTCTTACCCGTGACTCTTGCCATTGTTATAAGATTTTATTTTCATAATAGGATCAAGAGCCTGAGCTGGCAGGGCTGCAGTAATCACAGAGCTGTGACATTTGTCGCAGCTGTGAAGTTTCAAGGTTTTAAAGTCATGTCTTTTGTGATTATCTTGTACTTGTACTCATGATGGATATTACAAGGAGCTTCTAATACACTAATTATCCTTGAGGCAGTCAAGAAAAGGGCTTATTCAGTAGCATTTCTACACTCCTTTTCTTGAGATGAGAAGAGACAATTTGTTATTATGAATGCCATTTATGAAGGTGATTTGATTTTTTTTCTTAGCTTATGAAACACATTTTCTAAGACAATTCCTATGAAAAGCGTCTGTAGACCTCGTGATATCTGCACTTTTCTGAAGCTGTTTTTATTGTTGCTCATTATTCACTGCAATTTTGGTAGCACTGTTCCCTCACTCTCACTATTACAAAGACTGTAATTAAATTCAGGGACCATTCGTAGGGAATTAGACTTAATAGCCTTTTTGTATATAATCTCCTTCCTGCTCATATCATTCATACCCACCTTCACTTTCTATTTCTTTCTCCATTTCCATTAATTTATTTTGCCATATCTGTAACTAAAGACAGAAAGTTCTCACAAAGTTTATCAGTAGAATATAAGGCATACAGATCTCACACTGTTCTTTTTTTTCATCCCCCTTTACACGGTGAATAGTCTATTAGAATTTAATTATTCTATAAAAAGAAAATAATTTGAGGGACTCCAGTACTCATGAGTTTTCTACATGAAACCCAGCAGTGGCTATGTAAAGTCAGGACATATGTGCATATACATATAAATATGTACATGTGCATCATATATATGTCATTCTATCTAGTCTATATTTTATATGCAGCATATGTAATATTACCATGCTTTCTAATCCATTAATAATTATAATTTAATAAAAATATACTTAGTGACCCAGAGGCCTACAACATTCAATAATTAAGAGGGTCCGGGAGACTGACAGAGTAGTGGCAGTGGATCCTATCTCTTAGAAGTCTATATATCAAAGTACTCAAGGTTTTTGATGGGATAAGGAAAACAAAGTGAAATACTGGTTAAAGTCAGAGAAAAAAGGGAACATAGAATGGAGGAAAAAAATATCTGAATCATCTGAGAGCCTACTGGAAACCAGTTTAAGTAGTGAGCTGGGACTAGGTAATCTTTCACAGGTAGAACTGCAAAGAAAAGGGTGGCCGTAGAACAGAATTCTTCACAATGTGGTGAGAATTCTGAGAGGATACTCTAGTGGACGTGGGCTATCAGAATCAGAGAGATATGGATTTACGTGGATGTAAAGATTGGTGACCAGAGGAGATAGAGTCTACACTCATGATCCATAGCTCTTGAAAATTTATCATATTCTCCATGTTAGGAAGGAAATGTTCACACCCACATCAGCAGCAAATTTGAATGATACAGGGAAGACAAGAATTGCACCTGGACAAGGATAAGGAAATTCATTAAGCATTTCATTGTATAGACATTTTTAAAAGATCCATCTTTCATTAAATTCAGAAAGGTGATGATATAACTGTTCAGGCTGCTGAATAGTGGCCTCATCAGAAATATATAATTAATCATAACTAGCCATCTATAATTGCTTGTCATAATACTGATGATGCAGTGCTGAAGTCCAGGGACACATAAGTTGTCCAAGACCAACAGTATAAGAAACCTTTTCTAGAAAGCTTGTTTCTATATACTCATTTTTTAAACACTTCTTGTTGATAAAACTTTTTCACATGTCTCAGTGGTACCCATGGTTGTTAACTGATTGTCACTGAGTACATAATACCTGTGCAAACTACACGTGGCCATTCACTTGCAGAACTAAAGATACCCATTTGTCATTTTGTTTCCACAGTTATTAGGCATTTTGTTATTTAAAAGCATCCAGTCTAAATTTTCACAGACTGATAAAATCACTAAAAACTACAGGCTCCGAATTGTCCTATGTCCTCAATTGTTTATACAGGATGAGGTCATAGGAAACCCTGCAAAAGGAGCCCAAACCATCAATACAAGGTATCTCTCAAGAAAGGACCCATTCCATTAATCCATATGTCTTCATTATGTTTCCATAGAACTACAGTAACGGATAATTATTCTATTTTCAGGGGGGAAATGTAGATACAAATCTACATACCAACACTCAATGCAACTCTTCCCTATCTTGTTAAAAAGAAGAAAGACTACTAAAATATTCTAGGGCAGCATATTCTGGAAAAGGCCATTTGCTATTTTCTAGCCATTGCCTCCTAATGTTCTCTACTTTAATAACAGGAGCCCTCCATGCAAGTTATTTAATAATACTGCCATGACTCTGCTAGCTGTCTTAATTAGAACTGCTTCCTAGCTCTCCCTTGATTCTCACGTGTTCTAACAAGTTATGAAGTCTGCTGGTTTCTATTATAAGATTTCTCTAACTCTGGAGTTTGATCCTCTACATAAAATAAAAGGCCCATGTCTTGATCATAGCTTATCTATATATAAAAAGTGTTTCTCAGTTAATTTCTCACCTTTCTGAAACAAAGCACATGATTCTATAGTAACAGGAAGATAATTCATCTGACCCTGAGCTCTGATTTAGTAACCATTCTGATCCCATGGATTCACTGGTTTGGTCTTGTATCAGAAAGAAATCAAAATCCCTGACTCAGTTTTTGTACATACATGCATGAAAAGACTATATATATATATATATAGTGTGTGTGTGTGTGTGTGTGTGTGTGTGTGTGTGTGTGTGTGTGTGTGTTACGGGTTGCAAAGGACAGTTTTAGATAGTATTGACACAGAAAAAGGAGATGGAGGTTGCGAGTATTGTAATTGAAGCCATAGAGCTACATCATACACAAAAGATCAGAAAATTGAGGAAATTAAGGAGTTCCAATAAGGATCTCTTTGAAAGGTATTTCTCCTTGAAGCAATTTAATGATTCCAAGCATCTCTGCTGAGATCAACATGCTATTGATACTGTTTTCTGCTTTGCCTCCTGCATATTTTCACAGGGACAGGAAGCAAAAATGGAGTGATCACTCTCCCTTTTCTTTCTTCACTACAGAGTGGAGCAAGGCTGGTTTTGCATTTACTCGGAGGACACAGATGTAGCTCAAGAAAAACTGCACAGTTAAAAGGGAGGCTTATTGCAAATTTTGTCATTTACCAAAATTTATCAATTATGTTTATTTTTCCTTTCAGACATAGCCAGTGGTTACTGTTTAATTGCTGCAAGATGTCTATTCTTCTAGACTGAAGCACTTGATACCTAGTAAGGCGATAATAGGTGCATTTCCTGGTGCTATCTAACTATGGGTCACTGAGGCCTCCCATGAAGCAGGACAGTTTCTTATTATTTTTTGTGGTTTTTCGAGACAGAATTAATCTGTGTAGCTTTGCTCCTTTCCAGGAACTCAATCTGTAGCCCAGGCTAGCCTCAGAACTCACAGAGATCCGCCTGGCTCTGCCTCCCGAGTGCTGGGATTAAAGGCGTGTGCCACCACCGCCCGGCCAAGGACAGTTTCTTCTTACTCCATATGACGCAAACATGTTTGGACAGCACATTGGATTTGTGTCTACCTTATGTTAAAAAGTCAGTTCCTACATAGGTGTAAGAAGGTTAAGATAGAGAAACATGGCTGTGCTCTGTATTTACTTGTTATACACTATATGTATTTTCTTCATATGTATATATATGTATATATATATATATATATATATATATATATACAAATAGAAAAATCAGGTTAATGGTAATATTTTCAGCCTTACTTGTCTCACTAACAATATAATTTTGAAGTACTCTATGAAGAAAATCCTGAGTCAGGCAGATATGTAGCAGCAAATCGCAAATGCTTTGTAGGAGTTCTCTCTTTTGCTTTAGGATATTCCTTTTTACAAGTGACCCAGAAACATAAAGAAGAAGCATGTGTCTCAGACTTTAACAATTTTAATGTCTACTTATATTCAGTACAAAGCCTAAAAATAACATTAAAAAAACTCCAACTATGAAATAAAAAGTGAAATTATTCAACTTAATAACGTCCTATGGAGATTTATTAAATGTTTATATGACATTTTGCAGTTGACCCACTGGACCATGGTGAAAAACGCTCTCAGCAGCTAGCTCTGATTCTTTGCCTGGTGTTTATCTGATGGTGACTCAGTATGAGCCAGTGCCTGTAGCATGAAGAAATACTGCCTTTTCAATGAATCAACTTTGGGTATAGTGACAAAATAAATCTAAATTGTATGTAATAACTTAGTCTTCATTAGATGCCTTTTAGCATCATTTAAATAATGAGAAGAAATTGAGGATGAGATTGAATATTCCCAAATTAGTCATTCCACTGGTCAGGTGAGGTCAACAGCTTTCAAGTTAATCATTGCTCAACTGCTGATTCAATTACCACACAGAATGTTTCAAATAGTAGGCAATTGTTTTGCATGCATATTTTGCAGAATATGTTTTCTGAAATATTGGATAGTGTGCTAAAAGTGGAATTTGAATTCCATTTCTTTCCTATCTATAAAGCATGCTCACTTACTTGAATGAAGCTAATGTGACTGAAGAGAGGTACCCAAGACAGCATCCTCAAGTAATTTAATTCTCCTACTATTTAGGGGAAAAATAGACTCAGTCCTATTCCATTCAAAAGAATCTTTCTGAGTCATTATTATGTGCATAGAAATATTAGGTTAAAAGGTGAACTAGCACAGCTCTTTCTAAAGAATATTTCAGTATGCAAATGAGAAAAGTCACAAAACAAATATAAAAGGGAAATATGAACAAGGTGATGTAGAATTCAGAAGCAAAAGGGGTTAAAATTTCAAGAAAAATAATAGATGTTATTTGAAGTAAAAAGAGTGCATATTTGGGCCCAGGCTTCATAATGGGCTAGATTTAGACAGGAGAAGATGAGTATGTAGTAGTAGTAGTAGTAGCAGTAGTAGTAGTACAGAAAATTAGAGAAGGAAAGTGTGACTCTTCTGTAAGTATGCCAATATAAATAGTGATGAGTCAGTGATTACCTATTTGACAGACTACACTAGGCAGTCTACAAACACTATTTCATATTCTATAAGAGTCTTGTAAATTAGCTATTTGGATATAGAAATTGGAGCACAGGAGACTTATAAGACTTTACTGAAATCACAGCCTCTAAGAGTTATCCTGGATTCCATGTCAAGGCTGATGGGTTTCCACTCTGCCCTGTTTGAACTACCCACACTCACGCCAAATTGCTGAGTTTTCGAAGTAATTAAAACTTGAACAAATTCCAAGTATTCATTCATTCTCTGACTAACACTTCTAGAATGTAATCTTCATGAAAGTTGTGATGTCATGGACCATGTTCTTAACTCTATCCTTCTCTCATAAACAATTCCTCACATGGCTTGAGAATCCTCAATATCTCATGAATCTGTGGACAGAAAGTAATTTTCTGGTAGAAGCTCAGCAGGTGTCCTGCTACCAATTACATGTACCTGGAGCTTTGGTTTCTTTAACCATTTAATACTTGTGTATGTTTTCATAGTCTCAATCAGAAGAAAAACTTTGCTTTAACTTCACAACTGAGGTAGAATGACTCCACATGCTCATTCAACCATAGTTATGATTCATACGACTGTAATTTTCCCTTTCTTGTCCCTGCCCTTATACTTTTCTCAACTCAATTTCCACAACTTGGTGCAATTTTAATTTTATTTCTTAAGATACATCAAAAATAACAATTTTTGTAATTATTTGTGAGAGTAAGGTGGAAATTTTAATTTTAAAACCACAGAAAAGTCTTATAGCATAAGAATGGAGCATAAAAGCATATTTATATTTTAGTTCAGTAAGTATATCTGGATATTTGTACTTATATGGCATGTGTGTATGTAAGACTACACATACACACAAGCAAATGGACACACACAAAGTGGCCACACCTGCTGTGGGATATATTTCTGTACACTGTGAATACGTTTTATTACAGTTGGTTAATAAAGAAGCTGCTTTGGCCTGTAGAAGGCAGGAAAGAGCAAGGAGGGAAATCCAAGCAGAGATACAGGGAAAAGGGCAGAGTCAGGGGCGGATGCCAGCCAGCCATCAGAGGAGCAAGAGGTATTAGAACACAGGTGAAGCCACGAGACATGCGCAAAACATAGATTAATAGAAATGGGTTAATTTAAGTTATTAGAGCTAGTTAGTAATAAGCCTGATCAATAGGCCAGTTTGTAATTAATATTAAGCCTCTGAGTTATTATTTTTTCTTTTTTTAACTAAGAATAATTTTTTTCATTCATTTTATATACCAATCAAAGATACCCCTCTTCCCTTCTCCTGCCCCCCAGCATCCCTCTCCCAACCCACCCCCATTCCCACCCACAAGAAGGCAAGGCCTCCCATGGGGAGGCACATCCAGTAAAGGCAAGTCCAAGGCCTTCCCCCACCTCAAGACTGCACAAACTGTTCCATCATAGGCAGTGGGCTCCAAAAAAGCCCCCTCATGCACCAGAAATGGATTCTGATTCTACAACCAGGGGGCCCCCAAGCAGATCAAGCTACACAATTGTCTCACCAAGCAGAGGGCCTAGTCCAGTCTCATGCAGGCTCCACAGCCATTGGTACAACTTTCATGAGTTCCCACTAGTTTGGTTTGGTCGTCTCTGCAGGTTTCCCCGTTATGATCCTGATGCACTTGCTCATAGAATCCCTCCTCTCTCTCTCTCTTTGACTGGACTCCTAGAGCTCTGCCTGATGTTTGGCTGTGGATCTCTGCATCTGCCTCCATTAGTCATTGGAGAAAAGTTCTGTGATGACAGTTATGGTCACTGGGGCAAGCCAATTCAGTTCAGGCACCCTCTCCACTATTGCTAGTAGTCCAAGCTGGGGTCACCCTTGGGGGTTCCTGGCAACTTCCTTGACACTGAATCTCTCTCTATCCCCATGATATCTCCCTCCATCATGGTATCTCTCTCATTGCTTTCTCACTCCATCCCTGTTACAGCTCAATCATCCCATTCCCTTATGTTTTTATCACCCATCCCCTACCCTCCATTGCCCCACCCCTTATTCGCAGTTCACTCATGGAGATCTCATCTATTTCCCCTTCACAGGACAGTCCATGCATCCCTCTTTGGATATTCCTTGTCAGCCAGCTTCTCTGAAGTGTGGGTTATTGTCTGGTTATCCTTTGCTTTACTTCTAGTATCCATTTATGAATGGGACATATCATGGTTGTTAAAGCTTCTGTTTACAAATGGCATCCAACATGGGGCCCATACATCCACAAAAAAGGTTCTAATACACAGAAATGGAGCCATACTGTCCTTCCATAGTCTCTTCTGCCAGCCGTGGTGCCCACGAAATGGAGTTGGCTATCAGCCACCATAAGCCAAGCCTCATGGCAGGTTTCTGCAGTCTCTAAGGGGCTTCAGCACAAAGAGGCTTCTCCCAGCTGCTGCCTGCAGGATTAAGCTATCAGCACAAGCTCCAGCAGCATGCTGTGGGTGGCTTAAGGTTTTTGCTCATATAAACAAAGGGTTAAGAAACACAGTAAAAACAAATTCAGATAGAAAGACCTCTAAACAGGTCATGGTATATTTTTTAAAAAATGTACTCAGGCTTGAAAGAGAAGAGAGAAATATATATATTATTTTAAAAGCAGCTGTGGGACCGGGCAGGACAGAAAAGCCTCCTTTTACACACACCATACCATATAAACATATAGAAAGAAAACAAAAAAAACTTCCAAGGGCATAATAATAAAACATTATGTGGGTGATGGTGGTGCATACCTTTAATCCCAGCATGGGAGGCAGAGGCAGGCAGAACTCTGTGAATTAGAGGCCAGGCTGGTCTTCAGAGTGAGATCCAGAACAGCTAGGGCTATACAACACAGTGAAACCCAATCTCAAAAATAAAACAAAAAGAAAGAAAGAAAGAAAGAAAGAGAGAGAGAGAGAGAGAGAGAGAGAGAGAGAGAGAGAGAGAGAGAGAGAAAGAAAGAAAGAAAGAAAGAAAGAAAGAAAGAAAGAAAGAAAGAAAGAAAGAAAGAAAGAAAGAAAAAAAGAAAGAAAGAAAAAGAAAGAAAGGAAGGAAGGAAGGAAGGAAGAAAGGAAAGAAAGAAACTGCGTGTATGAACTGACACAAAATGGGAATGAAGAAAAACAGTGACAACACCCTTTAAGGGCAGCTGAAACATTTCAGCCAAGTCCTTAGTGTGCATTAAATAAGCTTTATGTAGTCACCTTTGTTTCCTCTTCAATGCTGTAGATGAGATTAACAGGCTACAGTTGTGTGGGCATGTGACTGAAAACACTTGACATATATGGAACCTCTCCTTTTTAAAGAAGATTAAGATGAGATGTCCACACACTGAAGTATGGTTTTGTGAATGTCTGAAGCATACCCATAAGTCACAATTACCCAAAATGTGGCCAAAGAAGAATTTCTAAATACTGAGACAGCATTAATCCCTATAGCTAAGTAAAATACTCCCTCCTGGACACCAGCGCTCAGGTGAGGAGGGCAGATACTCTCCAGAGAAGCGCAGCTTCCTCAACCACAGGCCCAGGCTCCGTGGGACCAGGGTTTGGCTACACCCAGACCCTATCACTTACCAGCCATGCTACCTTGGTCACGTTATTTCTTTTCATATCCTCTTCAGGAGCATTAGAAACAGCCGCTCATTTGTTAGAGTTGTTGAGAGAAAGTATGAGAAGGTGATCCTTCCCTGATCCTACTATCCATTTTGCCTGTTTCATCTTTCATGTCACAGGAGAGACCCCACAACTTCAACCTTTTTGCAAAGGAGTCTGCATTGCTAAAGCAATCGTTCTCTTCTGGCCTTCCTTGTGTCAACCCCTATCCCCATGTCAAAACTATTGATGTTCCAAAAGGAGAGGATTTCTTTTACAAGCATTGTTTCTCTCTGTCTCTCTGTCTCTGTCTCTCTCTATCCCTGTCTCTCTTTCTTTCTCTTCTTTTACTGCAACTTGAAAGCCTGTGGGATGTCTCATCCCTAACAGGCTTGAGGGCCAGCCGGCCCAAACAAGTAAAAAAGATACTTTCTGAGAGCCGATCTGGGTCTGCTAAGGGCCTTAGCAACAGCACCTGAAACATGATCTGGAGATGACCTGGACCAAGGAGAGGCAGCCATGTCACACCAGCAGATGCACATTCATCAGACCTCTTCCCAGGGTGGGGTGGAGGGTATATAAGGCTTGCCTCTTCCTGAATAAACTGAGCTTGTTGTTTCAACATTCTCCCAGAGTCTGTGTGGTTTGACTCTGTGCCTACTTGGTCCCCACCCCCAAAGGGAACAACAGCACAGGACCCTGCCACATCTGGTGCTGAAACCCAGGAAATTTGGTACTTGAACAGGGTCTGTTTGTCTCCCTTTAGTCATGTGCGGCACTGGTTGAGCAGCCCCCTTGAACGATGTATTTCAGTGAGTAAGCCCCTCTACATTGTGTAAATTCGGACCCTTCAGCAGGTAAATGCTGGGACCCCGCTTTCTTCTTTTGTTTGTCTTGTTTGTGAATCTGTCTGTACAGTAGGGTGGCACATACTTTTGTTCAGGCTTGCCTAGTATTTCCATATAAGGGCTGGACCATTAGGAAACAATAGCCACAGTCTATTTTTAGTTTTTTTATGTGTATATGTGTATATATATATATATATATATATATATATATATATGTGTGTGTGTGTGTGTGTGTGTGTGTGTGTGTGTGTGTGTGTGTGTGTGTGTGTGTGAATGCATGCATGTGCTGGTGGGTTATGATGCCTGGAGAGATGGCTCAGCAGTTCAGAGTGTGCGCTACTTCTCCAGAGAACATGTGGGAACCTGATCTGTGGATAGGAGTTCTGTTCCTGGCCAGCAAAAGTGAAGTGGCCTCAGGAGTAACTCTCCAATTGTTTGTTATGCCCATTTTGTTGACTATAATTGCTGGCCTAAAGTCATCACATCCTCTACTGAGGAGATCATTAAGGCTCACAGTAAGCACTGCCAGGAGCAATGTAACACCAACTTATCTATCGCCTTCATTCCATCCATGACTGATATTTCCTCTGCCTCTGCTAATGAGGAGAGGCATGAGAATGGGTGTAAAGTGAAGGAAAGGGATGGAAAGAGAGAGGAAATGATTGCAGCAGCACCCAAGCCTATACTGGCAGCCCCCTCTCTGTTCCCCCTGTGCCTCGAATGGGTACCCTCTTACTGCAGTATCCACAGAGTGATTTGCCTGGATTTCTGCCTGCCGAGCCAGCTGCTCTGCATACCTCCCAGCCTATTCCACCTATGGTGCTGCACATGCCCACCAAGGCATTTCCAGTTAATGTGGGCCCCAATGTGGCCAACCAGCCACGCATACCTGCCCTTCTTGCAGACCTGTCTTTGTCCCGTAAGGCTGCTAATGAATCAGGTCCTGACTCGACGTATTTTGAGCAAGTCCTACGACAATGGGCAATATATTTACAGACTTATTATGACTGGCACTATTTGATGAAGGCTGTGTTGGAGCCTATGATCTCCTTAACTGGTACATTGTCTATGATGACCAGGCCGAGGTTCAGGCTCATTTTAATATACAGTACAACATCACTGTTTCTCTTGAGGTGCTCACGGGCCAAGAACCATATGTCACACAAGCTCAAATTGGACAACATGCTTATTTACCTACCTCGGGAGACACCATTGCCCTTGGTGCGTTGGAGGGATCCCATCATCCTTCAGTGGCAACACTCTGTTTCCCTATTAACCCGAGACAAGGATATGCTTTCATTTTTCCCCAGAATACCACCACACCGATATGGGTACCCTCCAGAGATATGCGTCCAGCAACAGACCAAGAGAAAATGTGTCAGAGGGGTAATTATGATTTGCCCCGCTACTGTGGCATTAGTAAAGGTCATGTTATCACTGGCATGTGATGCTAGATATAAAGCAATTGTCTCACCCCCTACAAGGTCGCTAATGCATCACCAGAAAGACTTCGATTGACACAATAAATGTGACTAGGGTCCCATCCATGTCCTTGAGACTAAGTTTTTGACTAATCCTCCTCTTGTTCAAATATCTTCTGCGACAGGTTCACCAACAGAAGGTGGCCATAAAGGCGACCCTACCAGTTTTATTGGCTCTCAGATACCTAGATCAAAGTCCTCCTAGAGAGATAATGCATGCATGGCTCACTGAGATACAGAAGGCTACTGCCTAAAGCCCACCACCCAGACAGCTCTCCAGGATTGATGCTCTTCCAGGGCTGGTAGTCAATGATGGATACGAGCTTGTTTGGCAAGCCAGTCTAAGACAGGCACAGTACATTATGCTGAGCTCTCCTGAGGTGGGGTCAACAAGGTTAGGGCAATGCACCTTAGCTCCTACTGAGCATGTCCTATAAAATAATAAAAAGGGGTGGATATGTGGGATGACTCATTCCTAATGAGCTTGAGGGTCAGCCAGCCCAAACAAGCAAAAAAGATACTTTCTGAGAGCCAACCTAGGTCTGCCTAAGGGCCTTAGCAACAGCAGCTAAAACATGACATGAGATGACTTGGACCAATGAGAAGCAGCCATGTCACACCAGCAGATGCACATTCATCAGACCTCTCCCCAGGGTGGGATGGAGGGTATATAAGGCTTGCCTCTTCTTGAATAAATTGGTAGGAAATAATAATAATAATAATAATAATAATAATATAATAAATATAATAATAGTAATATTTTTGTCATAAAGTAAATATAACCAAGGGGTAGACTACCATTTTCTATAGGCATTTGGGTTATTGACCCTTATAGTGTATATATATTTTAAGATCTATGGGTCAAGAGTGTGTGGTGCATCACACAGGTAGCTTTAGGTTCTTAATCTGTCTCTTTGAAGCTCTGTGGTAATGGGCAAATAGCTTCATCACTGCAAATGTCAGTTTTCTTCAGGGTGAGTAACTATTATATCTGCCTCACTCTGTTGTAACGAGAATATTAAAAACTAAATAAATGAATCATGCAACATATTAATCTTCTCTCTCTCTCTCTCTCTCTCTCACTCTCTCTCTCTCTCTCTCTCTGTGTGTGTGTGTGTGTGTGTGTGTGTGTGTGTGTGTGTGTGTGTGTGTGTGTGTTTTCAGAGGGAAGGGGTTATGTACTAGACATGTGTGTGGTGAAAGAGTACATGTGTGTGGAGACCAGAGGTGAAATTCAAGTGTCTACCGCAGTAACTCTCACTGTGAACCACGGCTTGCTAATTCTGCTGGCCTGGCTGGCTGGCCATTCCTGGGACACACCTGTTGTTTCCCACAGCAAGAATTCCAAGCGTGCACCAGCACTCAGCATTTTCACATGGATTCTGCAGATGGAACTCAGGTTCCTATGGTTGTGCGGCAAGCACGTTAGCAGCAGGGCCATCTCCTCAGGCCTTGATTTTTATTTCCTAGACTAAAAATAAATTTTCCATAATTTTCTCAATGCTTTTAGTATTTCATTTCTTTTTGTTCTCAGTTTTTTTCAAAATTCAACTTTACCAAAAGAGTAAGCTTGTATCCTTGCCTGTATTTCTTAGTCATTAGCAAAACAAAAATAAATTCTTAAATCATATTGCTTAGTTATTTTTCTCAGTGTTTCCTTGGTGTAAAGTAATATTGATTTTACTTAATTTATATCTCAATGTTTTATATAATTTTAATTTTTAGCTACCATGCTATAAAAACATTTATTTGTGAGAAAAAGTGGCCTGTATGACAATTAAGTGTTGGCTATGACACTGAATGGCAATCATACAGTATCAGAAAAAAAATGTAGGATTAAAAAAAATATTGATTTTTTAAAATTTCATTTTTAATCTTATTGAAAATAGATCTTTTAAGAAATATATTCTAGTTATGGTTTTCTTCTCCCTGACTACTCCCAGATCCTTCCCACTTCCCCACAAACACAATCTATACCCTTTTAAATATACTCTCTAATTAAGATACAGACAGGCACCTAAAAAATGATACTACTACTAATAAAATGAAACTAGATAAAATAAAAATAGACCAGAAGAGGACAAAAAAACAGAAAAATATCATGAAATTCATATTGATGAACACACACACATTCACAGATAGAGAAATCCTGTAAAAACGAAAACCCCAAAATCAAAAATCACAATATATATATACAAAGAACCTGTTAATGTAAAAAAAAATTAAATTAAAAAATTACAAACCCCAAGAAAGCATTATGAAATAAAAAAAAACTCAAAAAATGTCATTGAGTTCATAATTGTGTTGGCCATCTACTGTCGGAAATGAGGCCTGTCATTAAAAGTGGTTTGTAACCCCAGTGAGACTCCACTCGAGAAAACTAAGTTTTTCTTTTGTGAGCAGTTATCAATTAGATAACTTCAGGATTAATAATGTGGGCTTATGTCCACTTCCCCACCCACTGTTGGAACCCCATCGAGCCCAGACCTAAGCAGGGTTTGTGCTACCACAATCTCTCTGAGTTCATATGTGTCTGTGTGTATCTTGCTGTGTTTAGAAGTCCTTGTTTCTTTGATGTCCTCATTCCCTTTTGGCTCTCAAAGTCATTCAGCCTCCTCTTCCACAGGGTTTCCTGAGGCCTGCAGGGAGTGAACTGATGGAGACATCCCATTTAAGACTGAGTGTTCCAAGGTCTCTCATTCCCTGCACTTCATCCACTTGTGAGTCTTTGTTTGTTCTCATGTGTTGCAGGAGGAAGAATTTCTGATGATGACTGAGTAAGACACTAATATATGACTGTAGCAAAATTTGTCATTAGGAGTCATTTGGTGGCTGCTTTCCTTTATCAGGACATTAGTTTCTGCTAATATTGTTTTCCCCTAGGTTCCTGGCCAACCTATTCTCAGGCTCTTGGCTACCCAAGCAATGCCAGGCATAGGTTCCATCTCATGGAATAGGCCTTAAATCCATTAAGATGTTGGTTGGTTACTTCCACGGGCTTTGTTCCACTATTGCATTAGCATATATTACAGGCAGGTCATCACTGTAGATCCAAGCATTTATAGCTGGGTTGGTGTTTACTTTACCATTCGGTAGCATCAGAGTACCTCCTAGTGCCATGAACACTATTCCATAGGTATGAAGGCTATAGGCATGCACCATTTCAACCTCTGTGTTCAATGAGTTGTGTATTATGTTCATTAATAGGGCTTTACCATAAGTTTTTGGAAAACAACCAATAGCCTTGGCAATAATGTAGGTTATTTTGGGGTTCCTCTGGGGCACCTTTGGTCAATAACTCGATTAGATGTAACCTATTCCTAAAACTAGAGACTTCATTTGGTAATGAGAGATGTCTAGTTGGTGCTGTCTCCCTCATCATTTGGCAATTCCATTTAAATCATCTTCGTATATGTATATAGTTTAGGAAGCTTTGTTGGGGCCCACAAAGATTCCGACTTGACTTGTGGTTTGACTCAATATTAGAGAGTCAGAATTTATGTTGCTCTCCAAGGCTGCATAATAGGGTACAAAAGCATGGTTATCAGGTGTCTTATACTTCAAGGCCTAATCACAAGATGCATTGCTGTGGGGCGTGGTTACCAGGTGTTTTGAAGGGTCTACACTTGGTTGTATGTTGTGCTTTGATCTTGGAAGGAGGAGGTCTTTTGCTCCTCCCCTTGCTAGTGTATAAAAATCCCATTAGAAATAAACTTGAGGCTGCTGAGTATTGACCCAAGGCCCTCCCAAAGATATCTTGTGTCTCTGTCTTTTTCTTCATCTATATTTCTATCTAGCACTTCTCAGTTACTCACTCTCCCCTTCAAGGGACCTTTCAATAGGTCAAGGCTGAACCCCAACATTGGACCCTGACAAAGTTTCTACTGTATTAGGTTTCCATATGCTCTCCCAAATGGCCCTTAGTTTTAGCTGTCCTTCCCTGTATTCCTTCTTATCTCCACTTCCTTTTATCTCCCCCTTTGAACCTCCCATTCCAATGCCACCCATGCATCTACAACTATCTATTCTATTTTCTTTCCCTAGGGTAACCCAATCCTCCCCTGCATTCCCTTAATCTATACCTAACTTCTGTGGTTATATGAATTGCACTGTGCTTATCAAGGACTTAACAGCTGACATCCACATATAAGTGAATGCATACCATATTTGTCTCTTGGGTCTTGGTTACCCAACTCAGGTTGATTATTTTTATAGCTACATCTATTTTCCTGTTCATTTCATGATTTCATTAATGACAGCTAAATAATATTCTGTTCTATAAATGTACCACATTTTTAAAAAATCCATTCATACATTGATGGACATCTAGTCTGTTTACAATTTCTAATTACTATGAATCAAGGATCAAAGAGCATGACTAAGCAAGTGGCTCTGTTTAAAGATGTAGAGATTTTTAGGTATATACCCAAAAGTAGCAGAGCTAGATCTTGAGGCAATATATTTCCCAAGTCCCGAGGAAATGCCACACTGGTTGGACAAGTTTACACTCCCACCAGCAGTGGAAGAGTGTTCCCCTTGTTCCACATCCTCACCAGTATTTTATTGATCTTGGCCATTGTGACTGATGAAATCTCAAAGTAGTTTTTGTTGTTGTTTTGCAGTTTCCTGAGGACCAACCATGTTGAACATTTTTTAAGTGTTTCTCAACTGTTTATGTTTAGTTATTTATGTGTTTTAGATATTAGCCTTCTATTGGATGTGTAGTTAATAAAAATCATTTCTAATTCTGTTGCCTCTTGCTTTCCCAGAATGATGGTGTCCTATGGCATGGAAAAGCTTTTGAGTTTCATGAGGTCCCATTTATTAATTGTTGTGCCTTCACTACTCGTGTCCTTTTCAGTAAGTCTTTTTCTGTGTCAATGAGTTCAAGACTGTTTTCTACTTTCTCTTCTATCAGATTCAATGTATCTGGCCTTATGTTAACTTTTTGATCCCTTTGGAAGTGTGTTTTGTGCAGGATGATAAATATGGCTCTATTTTCATCCTTTTGCATGCAGCCATCCAGTTTGAACGATACCATTTGTTTAAGATGCTGACTGTTTCCCAATGAGCATTTCTGGCTTTTTTATGAAAAAAAAAATCAGGTATCTACAAATATGTGGACTTTTGTCTGGATCTTCAACTTGATTCTATTTATCTTTTTGTCTGTTTTTATGCCAATACCATCCTGGTTTTATGACTATACCCCTGCAGTGCACTTTGAGGTGAAGGATGGTGATACCTCCATCAATTATTTTACTATTCAAGATTATGAAAAATTATTAATTAGAAAACTTAACCTTATGGTTAAAATCAAATCAACCTTATGGTTTTTGTTTATTTGTTTGTTTAGGTTTTAGTGGTACAGTAATTGAACCCAGATCCTTGAACAAATGAGGTGTGTATTTTACTACTGAGCCACACTCCTCAGCCCTGGACTATATGCTTTGGTCTCTGGAAAATAACCAAAAGACTTGGCTATATCAAAGTGATTTTACTCAAGAAAATCAACTGAAATAAGGTTATCAGCTCTGTACTTCTTTAAATGACTAGTGTTTACTTAATTTCTATCTCCCTGAAGATGAAAATTTGAAGACCATCAGCCTTGGGTAGAGCACAGTCATGCATCCTCAACACCCAGTTTGGAGAGGATTATTATTATTGGGCATGATTCCTTAGATTCCCCTGCTGCTTGATAAGTGAATCTTTATTTCAGCTGACTTCTTACTTGTCAGTGCAGAAAAGTCTTTTTCTCCTAGAAGACGTAAAAAAAATAATAGAATCTATCAGCAAACAGCCTTGCTGTTGGAGATAGTAAATAAAAAGTGAAGCAAAAAATGAGCTAACAAAACGGCTTACAAGGCAAAGAGATGTAATGAGGAATTCCTAGGGATCTTGGAAAATTCTGTCACATTCTTGGGAATCTAGAAGCACCGTGAAATTATTTTCCAGGTGTCAACTAAACTAGGCTATTTCCAAGGTACACAGCACATTTATAATCTAGGTGATGCTGTTATGGCATTGTCTGACTACTGTCTTAAGATTCCATATATGTATATATATGAATTATATAGTATTTATCCTTCTGTGCCTGGTTTATTTATTTTTCTTAGTATGTCTTCTAGATTCATACATGTCATCACAAATGATACAGTGCCCTACCTTTTAATGCTTAAATAGCATTTCAGTATTAGAGTAGACTGTGATTGCCAAAAGCTGACAGTGGAGGTGAGCAGGGGAAGAAGAGAAGTTACACGTGTAATCACAAAGGAGTCAAAATTTTTAGTGATGTATTCCACGGGGTGGTGATTATAATTGGTAATTGACTTGTACTAACTAATCATTAATTTATGAATAATTAATCACAGGTACATACATTATATATTTCAAAATTGCCATGAATAAAATCTAAATGTCCCCACAACAAATAATGTGTATGTGATTAAGGTGAGGAACATGTCAATCAGATTTATTTAATCTTTCTCCACTGTAAACATGTATTACGAGATCAAAGTTATACCTTACATGGATGTACCATTATTATTGTTAATTTTAAAGGTATTAATTATCTATATTTTGTGTGTATTAAACATTGCATTTCATGTTATGTTTTCCTCGCACATATATATGTACACCAAGGGTATGCCAGGTGCCTGTGGAAGCCAGAGCATCAGAAACCCTGAGACTTGAGTTATAGAAGATTGAAGCCATCATGTACATGCTTGGAATCAAACCTGAATTCTCTACAAGCACAGCAAGTGCTTTTAACCACTGAGTCCATATTGTCAATATTTTCAAAGATAAAAAATAGTAACATCTAATTCTCTCAGCTAAGACAGGGGCAGGTGCAAGGAAAAGAAAAAGGGGGAGCTTCAACCATGGATGTGGGGGATTGGAGAAATGAGGGTACTGGTAGTGGTGAGGATTAGCCAAAATGAAGGATATGTGGGACACCATATAGAAAACTTCTACTTTATAACTCAAAAAAATAAAATAGAATAGAACCTGAAGAGGGTCACCCCACATACCTGGATAATGCAGTGAGTTAATAAACAACCCCCCCCCCCCCAGTGCCAGGTGTGGGGTACCTCCACTAAAGGTTATCAAGGAGGCGCCAGAGGTCAACAAGATGATACGGGCTCTTGTCGGTCCTCTTGGTTGGTCACCAGAACTAGAGGCTAAGATGCTATTGCTTAAGGCACCACACACTTGGCGTATATGATACGCAGAATGCCAAGTTGGAGCTGAGCTGAATACTACCTCGCGGCTCACCAGCTTTTGGTGTTCCGGAAGATGTTGTGTAGGCTGCTCGGAGAGAAAAAGCATTAATCTTACCCAGCTTTGAACTCTCTGAATGAAGAAACCAACCTGCTGGGCAGTGTGCCCACTTGTGAAATAGTGACAGAACTGTTGTGGTGGTAATCAACCACATTCTGTTTGAAGTTGAGGCTTGAAGCATGCATCTATTTAGTCATAACAAATAAAAACCCAGAGTCAGACATCAGGGTGAAAGTTAAAAGATCAGAGAGGTAAAGCAGCCAGACACCAGAGACTTCTTACCTCTACGAAATCTCGGACCGATTGGGCAACTCTCTACAAATCGTCAGACTGAGTGGGGGCAGTCCTGTCTCCACCCACCTTATATTCCTGTCTCCACTTCTCTAGTGCTGGGATCAAAGGCTTGAACATCCCAAGTGTTATGATCAAAGACATGCACCACCACTGCCTGGCTCTGTTTCTCTCTCCTTTTTTTATTAAGAATTGTTTTATTCATTTTACATACAAATCATAGATCCTCCTCTTCCTTCCTAGCACCTCTCCAGTCTATCCCCCCAAACCACCCCCCATTCTCTCCTACGAGAAGGTAACGCCTCTCATGGGGAGTCAGCAGAGCCTAGTACATTCAGTAGAGGCAGGTCCAAGCCCCTCCCCCTGCCTCAAGGCTGTGTGAGGTGTCCCACCATAGGTAGTGGGTTCCAAAAGGTCAGCTCAGGCACCAGGGATGGATCCTGATCCTACTGCCAGGGGGCCCCTTAAGCAGATCAAGCTACACAACTGTCTCACTTATGCAGAGGGACTAGGTCAGTCCCGTGGAGGCTCCACAGGTGTTGGTCTGTACTTCCTTTCATGAGTTCCCAATAGTTTGGTTTAGTTGTCTTTTAGACTGGTTCAATCTCACGTAGCCTAGGATGGTGGCCTTGAATCCCTGATCTTCCTGCTTCCTCCACCTAAGTGCTGGGATTAAAGGTGTGTGCCACCACTGCCTGCCCTCTATGGTTAACTAGTGGCTACCTCTGCACTCTGATCTCCAGGCAAGCTTTATTTGTCAGAACACAAACAAAATATCACACAGCAGAGACCCATTCTACAGAAGGAATCCCATGCCTAATATTATAAGCATGTTTAACAACCTATGCCTGGGAAGGTTGCAGGCCCATGTAAGGAACTTACTATTATTGTTTAAATTGACAGCATCAAACTGTCTTCTAAATCTCAATGTTTATGTGCTTGACAAAGGTTATTCTTAGCCTTAATCAGAGAACTCTAACTTGGCAGCGAATGACAGTGAAGTCAGAGATGCGTGACAGCCTAAGATGCTAACAATAAATGACCATTGAGGGCTCAGGCCTAACCAAGACACATATCACCTCTCCTAAAGTACCGGGGATATTGCACATGAGAGGGTTGTAAGTATATTAGAGCTGAAAGACAGAATGAAGGTCTGAAAAATGCAGTCATGAACTCACAATTACAGTTACTTAAATTAGCTACCAAGACTGGCCTCCTCCTAAATTAGTTATAGAAGAGGAAATAGCTCAAAGGATTCTACCTCTTATTGCTGAAAGATTGGCCACTGACAGATTATGAAAGGGGTATTATTGTCTTCAGTTGTGTACACACTGCTAAGTCTACCAAGCTCCAAAGAGTAACTCCAAACCCACAGTCACACAGATTGTTCTCATAAAACATAATAGAAATGAACAGGAGAAAGATAAAATTTAAGTGTGGGAGGTAAGTAGGGTTACCTATTTAATAGAGAGGTGAAAGGAGGTGAGAATGGGCAGGATACCTTATATACATCTATGAAATTGTTGCGAACAAATTTAATGTATAAATGAAAAAAATCCAAGATTGAAACACTTAGTGCAAAAGTGTTCTAACGGGTCTAGTGTTAGACTTTAGCCATATATATATGTATATATATATACATATATATATGTATATATATACATATACATATACACATACACACATGTATGTATGTATGTATGTATGTATGTATGTATGTATGTATGTATGATGGGAAACATGAGGTGGTAGTCAGGGATCAGTCTGCTTATTTACAGAGTATCCTCCTGGGAAAAATCCTTAGATTCTGATTCCCATAAAATGTGAGCTATGGCCCAAGTGATATCAGTCTTTAAATTTCTCTTGGGTAATTCACAGTCTGCTTTCTCACAATCAGACATAAAGTCCAGGCTGGGCAGAAAGATAAAAATTTTCTGGAGATTTGTTTTCCATTATCTAAGCTCTCCACTGGCTGCTTTTTCCCTAGTATCAGGGAGCCTTTACCCCCAGGTTGTATTAATCCAGTTTCACTTCTTCGTTGGTCATTTTCCCAAGCATAACCAAGTGTGACCAATGAGTCTACATATCCTCCTCAGACAGCTGCCTTTCACTGGAAAGGAAATCACATTTCAGTGGAATCCCACTGGATTTTCCCCATCTCGCTGCTTGTAATTAGAGGCATACTTATTTCTAGGAATAGCAATATGAAACATCCATTGTCACTTTCAGCTTAGCTCAGGTGCAGGGCAAAGTGGCATTAGAGCAAATTTGGGTGCTTCTTAAAATGCCCTTGGAAAGAAATCTGTTGCAATACCGGGAATGATATCATATATTCAGCATATCTGCCTCTCACCTGGCGTGACTAGGCAAGGAAACCAGAAATGAATGAATATCTTCTTAGCTTAAAGAGACTCACCATATGGTGACAGTGTGAAGTGCTACAAATCTCACACTCCATGTGGCTGCATAACAAAAACAAGTATTCAATAATAATCATGTATCATTGTCTTTCACTTAAAGTTTGTATCAAATTGATTTCAATGTGAATGTTTTCTCTTGAATGACTGTCTTTTAGTCCTATTCTGAAGACATTTTAAATTTAAATATTTGGTGTTTCTTCAAGCATAAAAATGATTTTAAAAAGTCAACTAATTACATGATGTGTTTAAGCAAACTTGGTTATCATTAAACCAGCTGACTAATTAGTTATGAGTCACAATGGTAAACCCAATCAACTAAAATAATCAAAGAAGAGCTCAGTTTTTTATTAATCTTGCATATGAAATAAATTGCTTAAGAGGACATGTGAGGAGATCTTACAAAATAGGAAAGACTACTCCAGTTAGAAAATAACCATACTTTAAGGATATTCAGGAGGAATTTGGATGTAGACAACCTCACAAAGCTCCTCAGTCATAAACCTGATGATTTAGTCTGACTAAATGATGAAATCCTTTGACTTCATAGAGAAGAGTACTCATCATTTGAGAAAAATTCTATTTGAGAAGAAATAGCACAAAGGAAAAAGCATTGCATATATTGAAACTATTCATTTGTTGTTTTGTTTTGTTTATTTGTTTTTGGGTGTTTTATTTTTTTTTTCTCTTTTTCAGATAAGCTTTCTCTCTGTAAAAGCCCTGGCTGTCCTAGAACTTACTTTGTAGTCCAGGCTGGCCTTGAATTCACTGAGATCTGCCAGCCTCTGCTTCCTAAGTGCTGGGATTAAAGGCATGTGCCACTACTGCCCGAATTACTGAGCTGTAATGCTATAAAATGAAGGTAAGTCTCACAGAGGCTCAGATCTTACATATTTTGACTTTCCTGCTGTCAGGCACACATATATTTTGGACTTTACTTTATCATTACTTCAACTTGCACAGCATTGCCCTTAATATTCACTGCTTTTTGTACTGACTTTGTTAGTGGTCTCCCTCTTCCCCCCCAAAAAAGCACTTCAATACAGAATGAGCTTAAAAATCACAAGGTGTTTTAAAATTTGGTACTAACATTATATTTGCAGTGGAATACTGTTTCCCAAGTTGGAGGGCTTGGAAATAAAGTTGTTTGGCAACTAAAAATAAAAAGTCTTGTTTCCTTACTTGCTTCTTGAGCCAGGATTTTGCTGTTTAGCACAGGCTATGCTTCATGTCATGTCCCTCTTGTCTCAGCCTCCCAATTGCTAGTATAGTCTACCATAACACCTAATCAATCAAATGATGCTTTTAGATAAATTTCAAACCCTGGTTGTAAATTTCTGTACACTTCTGCATTTGTAGAAAAACATACTATTATAATTTTCATGCACTATTGCTATTTTTACATAAGACAGGCACATACATTTGAATAATTCTTTAAATTTCCAAAAAAGTGTTAATGTTATATTGTTTGGGATCCAAGAAATTTTATCAGTCAAGAAAACCAAACATCATGGAGCTGAGATCTGCCTTAGACACTCACACTGGAGAAAAGAAGGAAGTCTAGCCAGATGTGAGTATGAATAAAAAGTACAGCATAAGCTTAAGAGGCTGCTTGGTTGGTTTTTGGTGAAAACTGAATGACTTTAAAGTTATATGGTTTAGGAAATAAAGTGAAATTAATATGTAAAGAAGTGTGTGAACATTCAGATTATAAAGGGCTAACCTCCAACTTTACCTGTTATCAAATTTAACAAGAGAAATTTCTAGATGAGTAGATATGTGTTGTTAGAAAATTATTGCTATGAGGCTGGAGGGATGGCTCTATCTTTAACAGTGCTTACTGCTTTTGCAGAAGACCTGGGTTAGATTCCCAGCACCCACCTCAGGGCTCACAACTATCTGTAGTTGCAACTTCCTAACCTCCTTTCCTAACTAACCTTTCTGAACCTCCACAAGCTCATGTACACACATAATGTACATACATATGTCAAAGAACTCTCTCTCTCTCTCTCTCTCTCTCTCTCTCTCTCTCTTTCATACACACACACACACACACACACACACACACACACACACACACACACACAATACACACACTAAATATTTAAAAGAAAATTGCTGTAGGTAGATACAAATGACCACGTGAAGTATTTCCAGTTCAGTAGCATGAGATATGATTCATATATCATTGAGGAAAACTGTAAGAAGGCTAGTTTTCTGTAACTTTTCAAGGTAGGAGGGAGAACAACAAATAATAAGCAGCCACATGTCTCTTAATGATGAGAATACATTCTATCAAATGCACCTTAGGCAATTGTGTATTTGGGTGAACATGGGAAAGTGTTCAAACAAACCTAAATTGTTTTGTATACTATACATCTAGACTATATGCCCTAGTCTATTACTCCTAGACCATAACACTTTTTTTTCATTGAATAATGTAGGCAATCATAGTATGGTGGTAAGTATTTGTGTATCTTGCAATGTAAAAAACTACAGTGAAAATACCAGGCGATAGGAATTCTCAGCTCCCTTATAAACGCAGGGAAACATTGCAGCATACAAGATCTATTCTTCAACAAAATGTTCACATAGGAAAAAAATGAAAGAGCCAAGGTGCTATGGGATGTTCTGTATGCTGTGAATGTGTTGCTCTGATTGGTTGATGGATTAAAAAGCTGATTGGTCAGTGGCCAGGCAGGAAGTATAGGCAAGATAAGCAGAGAAGGAGAATTCTGGGAAGAGAAAGGCTGAGTCAGGAGACACCAGCCCACTGTCCAGGGAGCGGCATGTAATGGCACCCAGGTAAAGCCACGGAACACGTGGCAACATATACATTAACAGAAATGGCCTGAGTTTAAGTGTAAGAGCTAGCCAGTAGTTAGCCTGACCTAATTGCCAAGCAGTTATAATTAATATAAGCCTCTGTGTGTTTACTTGAGGGACATGAGTGGGAGAGATTTGTCCTGACCACCGGCAGGCCAGGACACAGGAAAACTTCCAACTACACCAAGGGGTCTGGAAGTTTTCTCTGAGACAGTGTCTTCTAGTAATCTTGCAAGCTAAACCCATAAAGTCACTAGTATGGCTGCTTAAACCTGAACTGAAAAAGCACAACAGCAATAGGCACATCAAAGTGGGTGGGTGGAAATCCATCAGACCTCAACCCTACACAAAGAACGAATGAAGGCTAAGGAATACTGAGAATGAGAGAAATCGTCTCCCCCAGGGAAGAGCACACCTGCTGGTTATCCAAATAGTCGACCCTGAAAACATACACACAAGAAACATTATACGGCCTGAGAAGTTTCTATTTAGGAATATATATGTGTGTACCTACACATATATGCATGTGATAATTAATGAGAAAAGAAGCCATGAATTTGAGAGAGATCAAGGAGGGATATATGGGAGGGTTTGGAGAGAGGGAAGAAGGAGATGATGTAACTACATTATAATCTCAAAAATAAAAGAAAAAAATATGTCACTTTAGCACATGGAAGTTTGAGATCTAAAAATAAAACTTTACTTGAAACTGTATTTTCTGAAGTTTTGTGTTTCCCAAAGATAGTATATTTATATTACTTAAGTAATCAGAAAAAGTAAGATGTCTATATGTGATCAATAAAATTGAAACAAACTACAAAAAAAAAAAAAAACCAGTCTGTATGAGCTATGAGCTACATGTCTGCATCGCTAACTGGGATGAGACTAATAGGAAAATAAGGAATCTCTGGGGAATGTAGTCCAAAGAGGGGAGAACTTGCTTAACATACATCAGGCTCTTGGTTTTATCCTAGCACTGTAGATAGCAAAGACAGGCAAAAAACAAAAACAAACAAACAAACACATACAAAACAAACAAACGAAACCAGTAGCATAGATGAAATCAGTGTAGAGAAATGTCCAATGCCTGAATTAAGTTCTATATTTTGCCTTCAGCTTTTAAAACTGAAACCTCTACTTGTACTTAACAATAATTACAGTTGAGCAAATCTGTGCACGTTTTTCCTTCTCTCACATTCCGCATCCAAACTAAGTACATTCTACAGAAACCACTATATTCCCTTGTGTGTTTAATGTTTACAAATGCTACTTAAAATGAAGAGTGTAAAATGCAAACTAAATACCCCTTTCTTCCACATTATGCTCAAACGCGAGCACAGTGTGCATTTTAAGTTCAAAATTTGCATACAGTATTTTCCACCAACACTGTTTTCTAATGTGCTTGTGAAAAAATTGAGTCAGCATCATTATACTTTGTTATAAATTAGGAAGGCATCGAAACAGTAATTGGAGTGTTATTACATGAATGAACTATATAATTTTATCATTACTCCTCCCATTAGCAGACAATTAACATGCCATGTAATTGCACTGTTCAATCAAGATCTCAATGGAATGGAGTGGCATTGGAATGGAAGGAAGTTTGAATGCAGAGAACTGCGGTTTCCACTAAAGATTCTCAGTTTTGCTCTGTGTTTACAACTGTTGGGTGGTAATCCAGTGGCATAACAGAATTTATTTCTGGTTAATAATTCAAGTGTATTTGATAAATGAGCTTTTGAAAACCCAACACAGGCTTAGACTGGAATAGAACTGTTCACTAAAAATTAAGATAAATACAGCTCTTGACCTCAAGTTATGCAAAGTGGTATCATTTGTCAAGTGACAGAAAGTTGCTGTATGTTACCCAGGGTTAAGTGGTAATAAAATGATACTGGTGCTTATACACATGGTGTCTGAACTCTCTAGGGTAAATATGGCTCCTATTTACAATGATGTTTAAAGCAAGGTTAAAAATAAGTAGGACTGAGGATAAAAAGTCATATCAATGTTAAATTAAACATTTAAAGTCAGAGTATTAAACAAAGGCATTAATAAATTTTTAAAAAAGGAAAACACCACCATGTGTATTAATTATTTCACTTATCACTACCTCAACTATTTCTGCATCTCAACTTGTTTCCTAGATCAGTACCGTTTCCCTCCAGTACAATTGTCATGTTGATGTCGGGAATCATATCTCTAGCTTTGTAGCTTAGACCTTGAACTCCACCTCCAGAACTGACTTCCTACTCAAAGATTCTACTCTGTTACTAATGGAGTTACCAAAATGAATGAGAAAATAGCCAGGGTACTAATTCTTCAACATTTCCAGTGACTACACATGCCAGTTTCTTTCATTAGAATTGTTCAGGAGAAAAAAAATAGAGTAACCATGTACTGTCTCACACATTCCACATCTCATCATTTCCCCAGGGATTATCCTCAAAATAGTCTTGAAAATTGACAATATGTTGCCACTACAATGTCAATTTCATCTCAGGCAACCAGTGTCTTTCTTCTAAAGGATGCTAGAAACCCCCTACAGGTGTTTCCAATCCCATGCAGTGCTCCAATACATTCAGACACTTCTTTAAAGTGGAAATTGGATCAATGTAATCCCCTCTAAACCTACAAATACTCTTTTTCTGAACAAAGGCTGAGATGCCCCTTCCCTGAGATATCCACATAGCTGGGCCCTTCACTGTGGCTTTTGCTCTAGTTGTTAACAGACCCTGGAGCACTTCTCCTCATCTCATACTACAAAATGATTCCCACATCATTATCCTGCTTCTTTTTTCTATGTCTTTTCTCAGCATCCTGAACACAGGAAGTTTGATCTGTTTTACTGATCACTCTTGCCTTAAAACCTGTACTAGTTCTTAATATACATGACAGTCGCTCAGTAAATATATTTTTCTAGCAGTGAGCAAATTATTTTAACTTGGGATGATAATGAACAGGTAAAATGAGCTAGTATTTATTTATGTTTCTACATAATCATTATTCATAAAAGAAAGAACTTGCCATACGTAGTCTTTTCAGTAGCATACGAATTGATTAGCTAATTGACTAATCAGTTTGCACTCCTTTGATGAATAAATACTTGTATAGTTCTTAATGCAGAGGGATACTTCCAATGAACTAAGCACATGATCCTTACCCTCATGAAACATATATAAAGGAGAAAGAAATATAATTGTAACTAATATTGTACACAGAACATATTACGACAAGAGTATGTTTTGGAAACTTAGAAAGTAGCCACTTAGAGCTTGAAAATTCATAGAAGGCTTGCAAGTGTGCCTGTGCCCTTGGAGAGTCCTATCTGAGTTGTCCTCATCATTTGTACTTGCTTCGTCAAGTTCATGCTGCAGGTACATCTCTTGAAAGTGAGTTGGGACTAAAGAGACCCTTTCTCTAGCCATAAATGGATTCCAACCAGAGAAATGTGAGGACATGTATGAAAAAGAACACAGACAACCAGAATGGGACTGAAACGAGAAGTAGATAGAGGAAGGAAAGTGGTCAACTACAACCATCAGAGTTAACTTGGGTCAGACAGGACTTAGTCAGATAATTCAAAATTATGAATATATGCTTTATTCCAATCATTATTTTACAATGCACATGATTTAATTGCATGCTTCTCTCTAAAAAAAAAAAATCATTATTGCAAGGCAAGCTTCTGCTATGAAATTTATGTAGATGAATTTTAGCTTGAAGAAATGCAAATACCTCCTGAAACCAGGGTTCCAAATAATGTAATGCTTTTGTCTCTTATTTTAGTCAACATTTTCTAAGATCCTGACAGTGTCATCTTCTTATGTGACTGTGATTTGGTTGAATTGAAAAGTGATATTGAAGACTAGATTGTTCTGGCTGCCTGCTGTCTCAGTTCTGTGGATTCCTTTAAAAGCCTAACTTCTGACAACTCTACCTGGAAGCAGAGGAAGCTAAATAGCATTCTCATAAACTCATAAACACAAAAAAGCACGTATATTTTGTATTGTTGAAAAGGGCTTTATGTTTATCCTTACAACCGAATAGCTTTATTTTAGCTGGTTGTGATAAGTGAATGAGGAAAGACCTTTGTCACGGCTATCCAGTAAGCTCAGAATAACAATGCATGGTATTATTTGTCTCTGTCATTGTTATGGGCCTCTGAATTTCAGTCTCAGCTGGAAAATCAAGTTGTGATGTTAGCCTCCTGCTAGAAATGTTACTGGAAATTACTACAAACTGTGAAGGCCTCTGAAAGAGTGCCGACATGCTACAGCCAATGCATTTGCTGCATTATTTCTATAATATTTTATTCTTAAACACATAGCACTCCTGAGTGAGAAAAAGAATAAAGTCGATTGCCTATTATTTCCTCAACTATTTTCCTTGAATTTGCTAACATAAACTAGGTTTATCCATCTATTTCAAAGTATGGAAAAACATACAACTTATATTCTTTTTGTTTTCCTTTGCCTTTTTAAAATATAACATGTTTAGAATGTAAGCTTCATAATTAAGAAGGGAAAATCTAACAGAATAAAGCTGCTTTTGAGAAGGAGTTGTTTGGGGAAAGGGAGTTTGTTTAGCAGGTAAAGGTGCACACCATGCAGGAATAAGCCTGATGACCTCGGTTCCTTCCCCAGAACCCATATGTATAGCTCACTTTACATGTCAACTTGCCACAGTGTAGAATCACCTGGGAAGAGTATCAGTTGAGTAATTGTCTCTATCTGGTTGTTCTGTAGACATTTATGTAAGGGATTTTCCTGATTGCTAATTGATACAAGACGATCCAGACCGTAGTGGTTGGTGCTGTTCTTTGAGCAATGTTTTCTCAACTATACAGATCAGGAGAATGGAATCAGAGAGCAGAATCTACAAGCAGGTAGTAGAAGGAGTGAACAACAGCATCCAGAATGTCTCTCTCTGCTCTTTACTGTGGATGTGACACTTTGAGTTTCTCCCTTGACTTTCTTAACTCAAAATTGTAAATCAGATAAACTGTTGGCTCCCTTACATCAATTTGTGTCAGGGCATTTATCAGAGTAACAGAATATAACCTAGGACACTATGTAAATGTAGAAGGGGAAAAACCAGTTCCACAAAGTTGATCTCTGGCATGTATGCCATGGAGCTTGTGCTTCCCATACACACAGCATGCACAGGCAAGCAGGCACACACACACACACACACACACACACACACACACACACACACACACACACACACACAGGAAGTTATACATACACACAATAACAACAACAACAAATAGTATTTTTAAATTAAAAGAATTGTTTGATGGACAATTACAAAATAAAAGCATCTAACCAAATAAATATAAATATGCTCCAAACACTTCCACAGATTGTTTTCACTTTTTTCTGTACAACTGTGGCTTGCTAAAATTACAACCATATTGTTAGCAAATACTGGACACTGCAAAAGAACACAAGACTCTGAACTCTCAGAACAAATGGATTTAATGACCTGACCAATGACTTATGAGAAGCAAAAGAAGTATTTAAAAGTCAACTTAGTCCTGTGCTCATTGCATGAGTTGGCTGTTTGAAACCTGGGACCTATGCAGGATTGCTTGGCTTGGCCTGGGAGGAGGGGACTGGACCTACCTGGACTGAGTCTACCAGGTTGATCTCAGTCTGTGGGGAAGGCTTTGCCCTGGAGGAGATGGGAATGGCGGGGGTGGGGGCTGAGGGGAAGGTGAGGGGGACGGGAAGGGGGAGAACAAGGGAATCCGTGGCTGATATGTAGAACTGAATTGTATTGCAAAATTAAAAAAAAAAGTCAACTTAATAACTAGTTGGTAGTTTGTGTGTATCAGTGATCCATTTATTAACAGTTTTGTGATCCCAAGGTGAATCTGGGCAAATTCTGTAGTTTCTGAAGAAAATGATCTGTAATCAGTTTATTATCATTTTAAGAAGAAATAGAAATCTTTGTTCAGTTCATTTTAGGATTTGTGGGTATTACATACCAAGTAAGCATTTGATTTTGAAGATTGCTTTGTATGCAAGGATGTTATCATTTAAGTTTTGATGAACAGCTCAGAGTGCTGTCATCATTCATAAATCTATAGCTTCCTGTTGTGGAAAACTGTGACATTTTGTTCTTAAACTTTCTCTGTGTTTATCTGGATAGATATTTAGCCTGTAAGGGGAGTCAGTGCTCTTAGTAACATCTGCTGTTTCATCATACGGCCACACTAACTCAACCTTCTTCTTGATTATATATCTATGATAATAAACCCCAAGAACAGACAAAATGCCTGTATGCCAGTGTATAAATTACACTGTATAAGTTATAGTCACCAAGGTGACCGGATATATATCATATGCCCTAACACAGAAAAATATTGAGAGTGATAAGAAGCATAATTAAAAGTTCTGAAGATACATTAGTAACAAGATGGGGAATTTACAAAATTAGCAGAGAAAAAGGAAAAAATATAAAATGTAATTCCAGATCCAAAAACTATACATGTGGCCCACAATCAAAACTACAGAAAGTGTCTGGCACTAAATATTTCATTTCCTCTAGAAATATATGCTATGTACCAATCTTCCTGATCAAGTATTTTTATTTAACATGAACTATGAATCATTCAACCTATAAACATAGGCTTACCAGGTTAATAAATATAAAAGAAGTTGATGGGAAATTGCTTAACATAGGTTCAAATTGCAAACGTGTTTGTCACTCACTTTGTTATGTCCACTTGGGCACTGCTGGCACTCTCATGAGAAGAAATAATCTGATAACCATGTCTATTGCCACTCAATAGATTCGTTGTCTTGTATATTATGCTACATTGATTATTCCATTTCATCCTTAAACCCCTGAAGATATAATGCCCATTATGAAGATGAAAAAACTAAAATAAATGGGTGTCATGTGTTAATCAGTATCCAGCTGATTCATACAGAGTCCTTCTGGTCTTAAAACCTCTATAGGACATCTTTTATGGGTCTTTGTTGCCCATTTATACAATAAATTGAAATACATAGTTGCAAAAGGATTTAAATATTAAAATTTGTAAAGGATTCTATTTAGCAATGTATATAAAAGCCTTAGTTTCAACTTCTATAATTATATTCAACCATTTTTTAAATTCTTTTAATTAAAATATAATTACATCACTTTACCCCTTTCCTCTTCTCCCTTTATCCCCCCTTATGCCCTCCCACATACTCTGAAATTGATGGCCTCTTTTTGGTTTTCAATATTATTGTTACATATGGTAAACATGGGCTGAAATCTGCCAGCCGAGTTTTTTGGGGTATAAAAGCTGATGATTAAGTATTTCATTCAGTATCCTGACATCCTAGACAGACACTGTTGATGAAAAGAGCAAACACTGATTTCGATTTGGGATGTAAATGGGTGACCAGCTAATGTGTAGACACACTGCCTGTGGGGTTCCCTTGATGACTGCTGTGACTTCACTTTGTTTAAAAAAGTGACAAGATTATGTGTCATTTTAAATTATTTTAGAGGCATGTTTTACAAAGAACAAAAGAAAATGCTATCTTGTTAGCATTCAACTTGTATTATCATCCTTGCCTGCAATACAATGAGATTTAAAAGGGCAATTTTTTTTAATGTCTAGTGTTATTTTATTCAACTTTTGTCCAAAAACTTCCTTTCTAGAGGATTTTCTTATTGTAAACAGTGTATGTGTGTGTATGTGTTGTGTGTGTATGTGTGTGTTTGTGTGTGTGAGAGAGAGACAGAGACAGAGACAAAGAGAGAAAGAGACAGACACACAGAGAGAATGCATATATGAGAGCATAGGGTCTGACTGACACTGTTTTGCTTTATCAATTTCCAATGTACTTTTTGAGACAAGGTCTTTTCACTGAACCTCTATCTCATTGATTGTCTAACCAACAAGCCCCTAGGATCTATCTACCTCTGCCCCACACCTCAGCACTCGGGTTATAGATGCTTACCTCACATTTTGAATTTACTTGGGTATTAGGGGTCTGAACTCAAGCCCATTCAAGCATTTTATCCACATATTCATCTTTCTAGTTCCATTTTCAACCATGGTACATGATTTAATTTCTTAACAAACATGTACTTATTGCCAACTTTACTCTGAGAATTGTTTTAGGTGCTGAATAATAGTAATAAAAAATACAAAAATAGCATCTGACTATTCAGTACAGTGCTTGAAGTCTTAGCTAGAGCAATAAGACAACTGAAGGAAATCAAGAGGATACACATTGGAAAGTAAGAAGTCAAAGTATCATTATTTGCAGATGATATGATAGTATATATAAGTGACCTTAAAAAATCCACTGGGGAACTCCCACAGCTCATAAACACTTTCAGCAAAGTAGCTGGATACAAAATTAACTCAAAAAAATACGTAGACTTCCTACACACAAATGACAAAAGAATCTAGAAAGAAATCAGGGAAACAACACCCTTCATAATAGCCTCAAATAATATAAAATATCTTGAGTAACTCTAACCAAGCAAATAAAAGATTTGTATAATTAAAAACTTCAATTTTTTGAAGAAAGAAATTGGAGAAGATATCAGAAGATGGGAAGACTTCTCATGCTCATGGATCGGTAGGTTTATCATAGCTAAAATGGCCATCCTACCAAAAGCAATCTACAGATTGAATGTAATCTCAATCAAAATTCCAACACAGTTGTCCACATATCTTGAAAGAACAATTCTTAGCTTTATATGAAAACATATACACACATACAGAGAGAGAGAGAGAGAGAGAGAGAGAGAGAGAGAGAGAGAGAGAGAGAGAGAGGATAGTTAAAACAATCCTGAACAATAAAAGAACTTCTAGAGGTATCACTATTCCCAATTTCAAGTTGTACTACAGTGCAATATTAATAAATAAACAACATGATATAAGCATAAAAACAAACACATTGATCAGTATAAATCAACTGAAGATCCAGATATAAGTCCACACACCTATGGACACCTGATTTTTGATAAAGAAGTCAAAAATGAACTCTGGACAGCATCTTTAACAAATGGTGCTGGTCAGAATGGATGTCTGCATGCAAACGAATGCAATGAGATTCATATTTATCATGCTGCACAAAACTCAAGTCCAAGTAGATCAAAGACATCAACATAAAGCCAGATATACTGAAACTGATAGAGAAAGTGGGAATAGCCTTGAACTCATTGGCACAGGAAATTACTTTCTGAACAGAGCACCATTATTAGCACAGACATTAAGATCAACAATTAATAAATAGGACCTTATAAAACCGAAGAGATTCTGTAAGGCACAGGACACATCATTTAGACAAAATGGCAGCCTACAGAATGAGAAGAGAGTTTTACCAATTCAGCATCCAATTAACGAATGCTCAATTTTAAATAATGTGTAAATGTACATTTTTACTGACCAAATATTCTGTCTATTCTGAAATATCTTTTGGAGAAATCAGGGCACACTTGTCATTTCATCATTGTAACATTATTTACTCATGATTCAAATTGAAATAGTGACATATGCTAGTATAGTTTTCTCAGACTCAAGATTAAGTGTCCCACCTACATATACTCTATAATGGTGAGACCAGCTATCGAAAGTTTGTATTCTCTTTACTGAGTAATATATTTACCCAAGCCTTTCTAGGTTATTGTGAGAGACTGCTTTGAGAACAAGAACTAAAGTTAAATGTTGAGTTAAAAGACAATTGCATTTAGCTTTCAATTCGGCAGGCTGATTTTGAATAAATCTCCATGAATGCCTACAAAGAAAATATGTGAGCCCTACTTTTCTATCATCCAAACCATTGGCGAATATTAAAAAACCCCTAGTTTTTCCTAGGGGAAAAACCCCAACCAACGTTTTATCATGTCTTCCCTAGATTTTCTACATTCCCCTGTCTCCCATTTGCACTGGAGTCTGTCATTCACTTGTAGATTTACAGGTCTTTACTGAATATAGACTTTAGCTTTTATTTGTAGTAAATACCATTCACAGTTTGGGACTTACTTCATATTCACTTTCTATGCTTTCTGAAATATCTCCCAAGGATATATCCTTTCCTCTTAAATTCAGTCCACATCTAATGCTCTAAAAATATGAAACAGCTACTTCATTCTTCTGTTCATACTGTGAGACTTCCACAGTGCATTCATCTTCTACTAAAACCCGTGAGTCTCCTGGGCAGCCCTGTAGCAGACTGCTTGCAGGGACCTATCCTGCCTCCTTCCCTCCATTCCCTGTAAAGTCAATTTTATGCATGATGTTATTTAATTCCAACATCTCTCCGATTAGTTTCTGTCTTGACATGTCTGTTGACAAGAGTGGGGTATTGTAATCACACGCTACCACTATGTGAGGGTAAATACATGATTTTAGCTGTAATAGCATTTCTTTTATGAACTGGGGCACTCTTGTGTTTGATGCATAAATGTTTAGAATTGCAATATCCTCTTGAGGGACTTTTTTTTCTGTGATGAACTTGTAGTTTCCCTCCCTATCTCTTCTGATTAGTTTTGAAGTTCATTTTGTCAGATATTAATATGGTTACAACTGATTGATTCTTGGGTCCATTTGCTTGGAATCATTTTTGCATCCTTCTACCCTAAGATTATGTCTACTCTTAATGATAATGTGTGTTTCTTGGATGTAGCAGAAGGATGAATCCTATCTTCTAATCCAGTCTGCTAATCTGTAACTTCTCATTGGGGAATCGAGGCCATCAATGTTGAGAGTGAGCAATGAGTAATGTTACATTGGTTCCTATTATTTTGCTGTTATGGATGCCCCTCCCCATTCTGTTAATTTGCTTGTCTGGAATTGTTTATTCTTCCTGTTTTCTTCGGAGTGTTTAACCTCTTCGAGTTGAAGTTTTTCATTTAGCATCTTCTGTATAGCTGGTTTTGTGGATAGATACTTCTTAAATTTGTCATAGTGGAATGGAAACTTCCTTTTCCCATCTGTTGTGATTGAAAGTTTTCCTAGGTATAGTTGTCTGGCCAGGCATCTGTTGTCTCAAAGAGTTGGTAGAAAATCTTCCCAGGACTTTTTGGCCTTTATAGACTCTGTTGAAAAGGCATGTGTTATTCTAATAGTTCTGCCTTTGTATGTTGCTTGGTCTTTTTCCCTTGCGTCTTTTAATATTCTTCTTTGTTCTGTACAGTTAGTTTTCTCTTATTGTGTTGTGAAGAATTTCTTTTCTGGTCCAGTCTGTTTGGTATTCTGTATGTTTCTTGTGTCTTGATAAGGACATCTTTAGGTTGGTATGATTTTCTTCTATTATTTTGCTGAAAATATTTTCTGCATCTTTGACCTTTCTTTTTTTCTTCCTCTAGTCCTATTAGTTTTAGATTTGGTCTTTTAATGATGTCCTGGATTTCCTGGATGTTTTGTTACTGTTTGTTTGTTTGTTTGTTTTTAGGGTTTTTTATTATTTATTTAACATTTTATTTGACTGATGTATCAATTTCTTCTATCTTGTCTTTGGTACCTGAGATTTTCTCTTCCATATCTTGTGTTCTGTTGGTGATGCACCTCTGGGGTACTTTTTTGACTTCCTAAGTTTTTCATTTCCAGTTTTATTTCAGGTTGGGTTTTCTTTAATGATTCTCTTTCTACTTTTATGGCTTAAATGATTTTCTTTGGTTTATTACATTGTTTTTTGTGGTGTGTTTTCATAGATTTTATTAATGTATTTATAAATATTATCTTTAAGGTCCTTGCACATATTCATAATAGCCATTTTGGAGTCCTGTCTTGTGCTTCAGCCGTATTACATTTCTCAGCCTATTGTAGAAGGACTACAGGTTCTAGTGGAGACATACTGCCCTGGCTGTTATTGGTTGTTTTTTTACACTATTATCTAAGCCTCTGGGTTTAGTTTGGTTGCAATTATAGGTGCTACTAGCTGGTCTTATGTTTGTGGGTAGGTTTTTCTTTCCTTGGTTTCTGTTGCCCTCTCTGGATCTTAGGAGAGTGTGGTAACTGTATGTTACCTGATAGGGAATGTTTCTGAAATTCTGCTAGATGTGACCACAAGGGATCCAGGATGGAACTAGGTATGGAGAGCTGACATGTAGGAATGGGAATGGGCTAGAAGGGTAGGGGGTTGAAAGAGTCCACAGGAGTCAGGAAAGCTGAATCTGCCAGAAGGATGACTTCCTGGCCTATGGGTCTATGGGTTTCCAGGGAGAGAGTATCTCAGGTATTGGCTGATGAGACAAATGATGGAATAAGGAAGAAAGGTTGATTCACTGGAGGTTGTGGCCTGTGGGTTTCCAGGGAGAGACTGCCTTGGATATTTGTGGGTGAGACAAAGGGATGGAGTGAGAAAGGAAGGCTGTATGAAGGGATCTGCTCAGTTCCCTGGGATTGGGAATGGAGGCAGAGTGGAAGGAGAGGTCACAGAACATGATCTGCTATAAAGCTAGGGATAAGACTGGGGAATTGGAATTGGATGGTGGGAAAAAGAATGAAATTAGCTTACCTGATTCCCTATCCAGGCTCAAACTGCTTCCTGAACAAGAGTGCATATTCCCATAGATCACTGTTTATGTCAGCCACAACTCATAGCCCCTTGTGAATCTCCTGAGAACAAGTGACTGCTAGTTGCTGTGGCACAGTGGCCTAATTATCACCCTTTGTAGTCACCTACTCCAAGGCTCAGGGATCATTACAGAAGAGGAGGCAGGAAGAATGTAAGTGATGGAGGAAGTGGTGGAGATCTGTGTAGCTGTTTCCTCCGATGACTTATTCTATTCTGCAGAGAAGTTCCTTAAGTCACAAGGTAAACAACTGAAAATAGCTTCAGGAAGTCCCAGAAAGTGGCCAGATTCACTAGGCACCTCTGTTTCAGAGTAAGAATAAAGAATTCTGAGAGTCCCTCTCAGCCAAGCGAGGATGTGAAGAAAACTCGGAGACCTGACCAGCTGCCTAGAAGAAGCAGAAACCAGCAGAGCTGCCTGGAGTAAGGTTAGACCAGATGAGTCACTTGAAAGTACACTCTTCACCCTATTGAGTTGGCTGCAGGCTATGCAGTGGACCCCAGGTTCCCAGCTTTGGTGAGCTGTCACCCATGATGGGGTGGGCCTTCGTGATGCAGCTGTCTTTGCATCGTTTCTGCTACTGTAAATAACCCCTTGCTTATATTCCTATAAGTGATCCCAAGAAAACTTATGGCTCACCAAGTTGGACTTGATGGTATGTGAACTATGGTTTGTCATGGCCTCTCTATCTGGGGTGAGTAGACATAACACTCACTACATTTGTGTGTGCTGCTGGAGAAGTACACCTGTGCATATTGCTCTTCACTGACATACATATTGACTGTTGCACTAATACATGCATGTGAATACTTATGCTAGAACATCAGTATGCATTTGTGTGCAATTACACTAGTACTGCAGTTACCATGTGCACTGCTATAATAATATATTCCTGCCTCAGATTTGTTCTCAGGAATGATGGAAATTTGCATAGATCATCTTCCTGTCAAACACAGCACTTTTCCTAAGCTAAATTTCCAAAATTCCATCTTAATTCATGACTCTTGACACCAACAAGAGTCACCTGAGATGAAGTAACTCCCTCCAACAGAGTGCCCTGTGGGCATGTCTGTGGAATATGTTGATTGATGGTTGATGTGGAAAAGCCCCGACAGAATGGGTGATGTCACTACTAGAAAGGTGTTCCTTTGTTGTATCAGAAAGCAAACTGAGCAGGCCATGAAGAGCAAGTCACTAAGCAGGTTTCCTGCACAATTTCTGCTTCAAGATCCTGCCCTGGCTTCCTTTGTTGGCTTCCCTTCATTTGTAAGATGAAATCCCCCCACCCCACACCTATGCACAAGTGGACTTGGTCAATGTTTTGTTATAGCAACAGAGAAGCAAACTTGGACACTCAGATTTTCCTTTGTCCTTCTTTTTCCTTCCCTTTCCCTGCTCTCACTTCCTTCTCTTTCCTTTCCTCACTTTCTCTTCCCTATTCTTTTCTTTCCTTTGAGTTTCTTAACTGGCTCTCCCATCCCTCCCTTCTTCCTTCTTTCTTCCCGGTCGCAGACACTCAGTATGGGCTTCATTAGTTTTCCTATAACACCGACGAGGCAATCACAATAGAAGCTCTAGGGTCTGGAAATGGCTCAGTAAAGAGGTTTGCCTCTAAACTGGACAATGTGAGTTTAATCTCTGGGATACACATGATGGAAGCAGAGAAATGAATCTAGAAAGTTGTCCTCTGACCCTCTTATTGACACAAGAGTACTATGGTACAAAACAACCCTCCTCCACAAAACAACAAATAGATAAATAAATAAATGTAATAAAAAACGTACGAAAATATCTCTAGTACACACACACACACACACACACACACACACACACACACACACACACAAATCACTATAATGCTATCTATCTCATAAATCTTAGGACACTGAACACAACTCCACTTTTACCCACATTCACCACATCAATGCTGCTGGTCACTCTGGAATACCGTTGGAGATAACACTGGGAATTCATATGGTCAAAATAACATTTAGTATTTGCTTTAATATAATGTTTTAATTGAATCTAATCATTATTTTTGTGTCACTCTAGTGATCAAAGAATTCTAGATCTTGCTCACATCAGATTGACATCTCAATAGTCTCTAAAAAGAAAGAAAGAGTAAGCTTCCCTATCTTCTTTCAAATCAATTACAGCACCCATCTTACTTTGATGATCCTCTAGGATTTTACTCTAATGAATACTAAGTTAGACACTTGTGAATTTGGATTTTTTTAAAAAAAGAAACATTTACTGGGTGTGGTATATGCCTGGAATACCAACAGTTGGGAGGCTAAGTCAAAAGGACCACAAGTTAGAGGCCAGCCTGGGCTATGGAATGAAACGTCTCAATAAACAATGCAAAATAAAAAATGAATGAATGAATAAATAAATAAATAAATAAAATAAGTAAATAAATAAATAAATAAATAAATAAATAAATAAATAAATAAATAAATAAATGGAGGGAGTTAATTTTTGCTGATGGGAATGGCAATGGTATGTCTGCCTCTTACATTAAGTAATAAGTTTTCATTAGAAGACTTGATCCTCATGATTACACAACTCATTTCAAGGGCAAAGGGTATATGAATCCTGTGATACATGATCTGTGTGACAAGTTATGTGCTGTTCTTTAGTAACAGCATAATGCCTACATCTCATGTGTTTTTTATATCTTGTTTTAAACCAATTTCATAGGAAGCAAAGATATTTACCTTACAAATATGTTTGTAATTCTGATTTAAAATAAACACAAGTTCTATAGCATATTTTACTTTACCACATAGTTAAGGAATACGGTTTCATTTGAAGAAAGATCTTTGCCTAGTGGCCTCTAAGGAAAATAAGAGTGATTGTGATTCATGTTGATGTTCTGGGGCAGAATAGGGTGATTTCATATTTAATTCTGTGCCTGTTAGAATATATTAAAACATAGTAATAAGCAGCTTTTCTTTGGACATCATACTGAAAATTTTTTATTTATGAGACTGTAGGATTTAATGAGACTTCGAGAATTCACTGTGGTATACCAGGGGACTTATGAGTTTTAAAAATAAAGATCAATTAGTACAAGTGCCCACAGAGTTGTATATTATACTTAAGACAATCCCGCTTTGCCAAAGATAGCAAAGGGAAAAAATCTAGATGCAATAGCAGCCAGCTTTCTACAAAGCAAGAAAAATAATTTATGGAATAAAAACATCCATGCCAGCAAAATCAAAGAACTTCTTGGAATAACATTAACACAAATATATTGTCATAAAATATTTAGTACTCTAAAGGAAAAAATATCTACTTTTCCATATGCACTTAAATCTTTAGAAACTTTATTTTCATGTATAATTAAGAGAATCAAAGTTGTTGCCTTTTTGAGACATAGCTGTAAGAATTCAACTCACTGTGTCACCCTGCAGCTTCCATGATGAGATTTTTAATTTGTCCTTTTTACTCTTAAATTTTGTTTTATTTGGGGGAGTGCAGGAGTGGAGGGCAGATGTGAAGAGACGGGGAAACAAATGGGATCAAGATACATGATGTAAAAGTCACAGCATAGGTAAAAAGAAAATTAAAAAAAAATTCTTTCACTAATCCTGTCATTAACATCAACCCTGAGCTTGTATCAAAAGGATATTTGTGTGGTCAACAACATCTGTGGTGATTTGAAGGAGAAATTCTCCCCATAGACTTGGGTATTTAAACAGTTAGTTGTTCCTCAGATAGTGACATTGTTAGAAACATCTAGGAAGTATGGCCTTGCTAGAGAAAGTACATCACTGAGGGCATTTCCATCCATTCCCAGCCCTCACTCACTTGGTTTAGTGCTTACATTACAGAATGTGAATTCATAGCATCCTTCTCCAGCCACCATGCCTGTCAGTTTCCATGTCTCCCCACCATGAAGATGATGGACTCTTATCCCTGTGGAACCATAAGCCCACATAACCCTTTTTTCTATAGTTGCCTTGGCCACAGTGTTTTACCACAGCAACATGAAAGTAACTAATACAGCATCATTTATTTAAAATTAAAATGTATAGTTCTCAGAGGGAGTTATTTAAGTATCATTAGGGGAAAAGCAATTTTGGGCTACATGTCTGACCTATAAATAAGAGACAATATCAAGATTGTGGTGGATGAGTGCTCTTAACTAAAGAAATGCTAGTGAGATAGCCAAAAATCATTTGCTGCAGTCATATCCATTGTGAGTGCAGAGGCTCCACATGCTTTAAGAGCCAAATGTAATTAAACATAATTTCATTTTTACTACATCTCATCACAATCCTTATAGGGATACAAATGAGCAGTTTTACTCTTCCTATTGTCCACTGGTACATCCTAAATGAATACTGGACCAAAGACCCAACAACAGGCACTTCATTATGCCCTCAGATTCTGTGCAATAAGAACACAGAGAGATAAAGGAAGCAAGGTTGTACACCCTCTACAGTGACTTGGTCATTTTCTGATTAGCCTAGATTTCCCCAGAAGCATTTCATATCTGATATATAGGTGGAGGATAACCCAAAGGCTGAGCCTTGCTGAGATTGTTGATTATTAGAACTTCATTTGCTGTGTTAGTATCCATTCTTGGTTGTGCAGTCTCCAAGCTATAATACTTACAATTAGTGTTAATCAATAACTTAAATTGAATGACTTACTAGGATGGGCTTCTCATAGCATGGAGGCTTGGATCTGATAGGGAGCATGTGGGCTTGTAGCAAAAGTTCCAAGAGAAAGGTGGATGGTACCTAGCTTTATCTGTATTTGCCACAGTAGTCATTTAACATGTTTTTGTACTCTGTTGCTCAGAAGATAGCATGGCTTTGTCCCAATCAAGAGTACTAGGCCTGCCTCTTAATAATGTCAAAATAATATTGCAGAAGGGCACATGTAATTCATGAACTCTCTGCCATCCCTGGAAAATATAACCTGCTACAATTTTATATTTTCATCATTTCACGCATCTTTTCTATAGCCCTTACATTAATCTACCACATTCTCAATGGGAAACAAATTAAATTCCCCATAATCTATCTTGTACTTCTCTTAATTTTTCAACACTTTACTGTGTATATCAACTTAACCTCTAAGAGTTATCTAACCTGCATCCCACAGGCCACATATAGCCAAGGATAACTATGACTGTATTCCAACACAAAATCATAAACTTACTTAAAACATTTTGAGGTCATTATTTATTTATACTAACTTGATCACAACTGAATGTAGCATTATGTCTTCTCTGTCTTTATTCATCCACTATTCTTTGTGCCAATGTTACTTTATTTCTTCATCCTGCCATGCTAGAAGTAATCTCCACCAGACCCCAAGATATCTCTTCAACTACAAATAGTCAAGGAACAAATATGAACCAATTGCCAGTGATTAATTCATCTTAGGTCTAACTAAGAAGGACATTACTAATAGAAGCCTGATGACACAGCCTAATTTTAGCCCTTAGCCCTTAAGCCATGCTCACATTTAATGTATTGAAGGATTGTCTAAAGCTGCTACCACATATCACTTATTAGTCACTGATTTTAAATCACCTAGACAAAGTTTTGACTAGGCAATTTTTGAGTTTCTAGGTTCCCTCTGCTTTCTCAGCAGATGCATATTGAAGTTATATGTATATCATGTTAAATCTTTAACACTCAAGCTTTAGTCATTGACTGCCATGGCATATATTCCTTCTCATGTCAGCTTCTGGCCTTTGGTTTAAAAAACTCTAAGAGCAGGCATTGTAGTCAACAATAAGCATGTCTATTTGTCAGACTTTGACCCTTATTCCATTAATGTGACATGTCCTCTACCCAACTCACCTTTCAAAAGTAGGCCAGGGTTCTGATATGACTTAGCCTATTCTAGAGGCTCTAAAGACAAATGAATTTTGAGACTTACAATGCAGTAAAAAAAAAAAATTCTAAGGTTGAACCATAAATCTCAAAGAAAAATTAACATTTTCACAAATAAATCAGCTTCATATGTGAACAAAATCACTTCATTGTCTCCAAAGAATGTCAATATTGACCTGTTGCCTGAATGTAGGATATATTAAATTAATTTACATGTCAACATGCTAAGAATAATGTTTTTGTCTACTTGATTTAGTAAACTTACATAGTTCTAAACAGATTTGACTTTCTGCTATCATTATTCAACACTACAAGACACATTTCCCTACAACTCATGCTCGTGGTGATTCTTTAATGCATAATTAAATTACAGTGACTATAACACATCAAATTTACCTTTTCCCATTGGTACCATTGTTCCCATAAGGTTGTCATATAAAGATATGCTTATATGTTTATGTTAGAATCAGATTTCCAAATAAATATCCTTTAAATGAGTGCATAAAGTAACTCTTGGTTCAGAAATCTATGTACCGTTGCAATAAGAATATGAGCGTGGTGACACATTCTGTGAGCGTGGTGACACATTCCTGTAATCCTAGCATCAAGGGACTAAGGGAGATGGATAGTAGCTTTGATTCCTACAAAGCATGGGCTACATATCAAGATCTTGTCCTAAAACAAATTCAGAAGGTGTGTGTGTGTGTGCATGCGCGCGCACACACGTGCATACATATAAGGTACAATAATAGTCAAAGACAAAGAGGTCATGGATTTGAGAGGAAGGGACTGGAATGGGACACATGAAGGGAAGGAAAGTAGGGTAGAAATAATGTAACCATAGTACTTATGCATGAAATTCTCAAAACAAAATAAAATTAAGAAAAAAGAAGATGAGAATCTTCCATCCAGTAAAGCATGTCTGCAACCAAAGAAAATGTGGTACATATACACAATGGAGTACTACATAGCAGAGAAAAACAATGGCATCATGAAATTTGCTGGCAAATATGTGGAATTAGAAAATATCATCCTGAGTGAGGTAACCCAGACTCAGAAGGACAAACACAGTATGTACTCACTCATAAGTGGATACTAGATGTAAAGCAAAGGATAATCAGACAACCCACAACTCCAGAGAAGCTAGCTAACAAGGAAGACCCAAAGAGGGACGCATGGTCACCCTGGGAAGGGGAAATAGATGAGATCTCCATGAGTAAACTGGGGATGAGGGGTGGGCAATGGAGGGTAAGGGATAGGAGATGAGAACATAAGGGAATAAGATGGTTGAACTGGAACAGGGATGGAGGGGGAAAGCAGTGAAAGAGATACAATGATAGAGGGAGATATCATGGGAATAGAGAGAAACCCAGTGCTAGGGAAGCTGCCAGGAGTCCCCAAGGATGACCCCAGCTTGGACTAATAAAAATAGTGGAGGGGGTGCCTGCATGAACTGGCTTACCCCAGTAATCAGACCAATGGATACCCTAATTGTCATCATAAAGCTTCTCTCCAATGACTGATGGAAGCAGATGCAGAGATCCACAGCCAAACACCAGGCAGAACTCCAAGAGTCCAGTCAAAGAGAGAGAAGAGGGATTCTATAAGCAAGTGCACCATGATCATGATGGGGAAATGGCGTCAACCGTGGTGGCAAGAGTTTCCACCTAAAAACTGAGAAAAAGGATTCTAAAATGGAGCTAAAAACAGTTCCTAATTGTCTCTCTCAAATGAGCGGCAGCTGCCGGTTTGAGCTACCGGTGGGTTCCTAGTGTGCGCGCTCGACCTGCCGTATGGCGGGAACGAGGCCTCAGCAAGTGGCACATTAAGCTGCATTGTGGATTTAGCCTTTGCTAGTACAAAACAAAAAAAGAGGTTTCTGGGCTACATGCTGCTTGGATAAAAAGCATAGACCCACGATGGCTCCCAGAGCTGGCGGTAAGCATACCGCCGCCATGTTGGGAAGCTGAGGTGGGCGGAGCCAGCAGCCACAGCTGCTGCAGCTTAAAGCAACAGATTCACAATAAGACAAATTCAGATGTAATAGTTTAATGTATGTAAAATATACGTAGGCTTAAAAGAGACAAAAAAAGGTGATATATACAGTATAGAAACAAATACATAGTTTTAAAAAATAAAGTCTTTAAAGAGACAGTAAAATTAATATAAAAAAAAAGCCATGTAAAGATAAATATTACACAGAGAATCTGGATTGTGTTGTCTTTGGGATTTTTAACTGCACAAAAACATTTGATTGTAAAAGCTGTTGAGTTATGCCAAAATGTATATTTTAAAGGTACCTTGACTTCAAAATTTGGATATAAGGATATGTTACTTTAGAAAGGAGATTCTGCTTTTGTTTCCACAGAAAGCAAGAGACTATGGATTTGTTCCAGAGTAAGATACATCAGGTTTGACCAGCCAAGACCCCCTGAAAGGTCTCTGATGACACCATGGCCCACATGATCCAACATCCAGAACCGTTTCAAGGCAACTGACTCAGATGATACAGCCTCACGGACTACTCCATGATCCTAAAATTTTCTTTGTTTCCCCAGAAGATACAGCGCCCCCCTCCAGCAGGAAGTAGTAAGAGAAGCTACGCCCAAATTCCCAAATATACCAAACTGACTTTGGAGATGTATAAAGGTTAAAACCTTCCTTTTTAAGAAAAAAAAAGGGGAGGTGCTGTGGGATGGTCTGTATGTCAAATGTGTTGCTGATTGGTCAATAAATAAATCACTGATTGGCCTGTGGCCAGGCAGGAAGTATAGGCGGGACAAGGAGGAGAATAGAACTGGGAAGTGGAAGGCTGAGAGAGAGAGACACTGCCAGCCGCCATGATGAGAAACAGCATGTAAAGATGCCGGTAAGCCACGAGCCATGTGGCAAGGTATAGATTAATAGAAATGGATTAATTTAAGCTGTAAGAACAGTTAGCAAGAAGCCTGCCACGGCCATACAGTTTGTAAGCAATATAAGTCTCTGTGTTTACTTGGTCGGGTCTGAGTGGCTGTGGGACTGGCGGGTGAGAAAGATTTGTCCTGACTGTGGGCCAGGCAGGAAAACTTTAGCTACAGGGAAACCTGCAGAGGCAACCAAATCAAACTAGTGGGAACTCATGAAAGTTGGATCAATGACTGTAGAGCCTGCATGGGACTGGTCTAGGCCCTCTGCATGGCCAGACAGTTGTATAGCCTGATCTGCTTGGGGGGACCCCTGGCGGTAGGATAAGAATCCATCTCTGGTGCATGAGGTGGGTTTTTGGAGCCCACTACCTATGATGGGACACCTCATACAACTTTGAGTCAGGGAGAAGGGCTTGGACTTGCCTCTACTGGATGTGCCTCCCCATAGAAGGCCTTGCCTTCTTGTGGGGTGGAGTGGGGGGTGGGTTAGGAGGGGGAGACTTGGGGGGTGGGAGGATGGATGAGGGGGATCTTTGATTGGTCTGTAAAATGAATGAAAAATTTTTCTTAATAAAAAAATAAAATGGAAAAAATAAACTAAAAGAAATAAAATAAAAAAAAACAATTGAACATGTTTATCTCAATGAAAGAAAAAAGTCAATACAGTGAAATGTGACATAACAGTAGATGCCATGAAGATACTAATTGAGAAGGAGAAACAAGACACATCTTTACTTTAAAAGACAATACAGCATGTGTGTTTGTGAGAAAGAGAGAAAGGGAGACAGACAGATAGAGAGACAGAGACAGAAAGGAGAGTGTGGGAGGAAGCAACCAGAGATTTGTGAAATTTATTTGGTATTTAATAACATAAAGACTATTTTCATAATTCTTATATAAGTTGGTTGCATAGTACTTTTAACATCATTTGTTCTTAGACTCACAGGCACCAGGATCTCTTACCTCAGGAGGTAAATTTGCATTAAAGGAGGTATTAGTGGCCATACATCCTGATCCCTTCCCTGTCTGTACCTCTCTGAGAATCACAAAGACTAGCTGCAGGCCTGTGCTGTGAATACAGCCACCTCAGAAAGGTATAAGAAGGGACCAGACTTCTGTCATATGGATCCTGATTTCAGAGCCCCTGCCATGCTATGGTCTGGTCTGTCCATGGCATTAATAGAACTTCTAATGAACTCTTTATCCTCAACAAACCATCTCAGGGATCATTTTGCTTTCAGGGCCCCCAGGGATAATTCAGGGTAACTGCCTTTCTTAACATTGGTGACCTTAACAAATGGAAAAGAGGTTTTTAGTAATAATCACAAATTAAATTGAAGGATTTTCGTTCATTTCTAAATAATCTAAAAGGAGAGAGGAAGTTTATAAGTGAACTAGACAGAAGTTGAGTGCTGTCTATTATTAATTGGTCTTTATTACACTATTTTTCTAATATTATGTCCATATCTTTAATTTTCAATAGTTAAAAACAATCATTATACCTAAATATATTATAGTGAACCTACTTAATGTATTTTATAAATCTTAAGAACATCTAGTAAAAAAGATATTGATTCTTTAGCTGAATTAAAAGTAGAATAAACTATAAAATTACAAGAATGAAATTCTATATGTAAATGGAATTATAGCTAAGTAGGAAAGAAAAAAGTGACAAAAAAAAAGAGAGCATGGAGTTTGGTAGGACCCGTGTTGATAGAGGTTTTGGGAGTAATTAGAGTGTGATGGGGTAGACATGATCTATTTTATTGTATAAATGTATGAAATTCTCAAGAATAGAGACAAGTTAATATTAATTAAAAATAACTTTAAATGGGAAAAAAACCCTGAAACCCCTAAACTGCTAACGGAAAAAGTAAAGAACACACTTCAACTTGTAGAAACAGGTAAAGACATTTTGTATAGGACTCCAGCAGCACAGAAAATAAGATCAACAATTGACACATGGGATTTCCTTTAGTTAGAAGACTCATGTAAAGCAAAGGAGACTCCAGGTGGAATGCAGAGGCAGCTCACAGGTTGAAAAGAGGGTAGAGAGTTATTTCAAAAGGCCTCATGGTGGGAAAGTTGGGGTGGACCTGGGAAAAATTAGGGAAGGTGAAGGCGGTCAAAATACATTGCCTGAAATTCTCCAAGAATTAATAAAAATAAAAGACTAGGCTAGTACTTCAGGTCACATCTATCCTTTCTATTAACTTTGCCCTGACAGAACTCAGTCTCAGGAATGTAGGAAGGTTGCTAGATGTATTGGGCAGCTGGAAAATCAAGAGGAACAAAAACACTCCACTGCTGGTCTACAATCTCAACTACCCCTGATAACCCAAGGTCTTCACTGGTGTATTCAATTATTATACTGTCTTCAGTGGTTCCTGGGGGCATTTCTACCTAGAACTTTTATCTTTCTTATAATTGCTTCTATACTCTGAGAGTAAGACTAATTATCTTTGTTCTTACTATTAACAATGTAGCCATTTTCCCAATGTTGTGTTGTAGACAGTCTAAAGATTTCTAAAATAAAACAGACTTCCATAAGTAAACTGAATTTTCAACATTTCAAGTCAACTGGTTGCTATATATTTTAGTTTTAAAATAAAATGCATTTAAAAATGGATTTAAAAGAAAAGATTTAAAAAATATTTCAAAAAAAATCCCGAATGGGTAGAGATGTGGAGAGCAAAGGAAATCAGCAAAACACAAAACAAATAAAATGGCACAAATAAGGGGCAGTATAGGTTTAAATATAGTCACAATGAATATGAATACATTTAATATGCCAGTTTAAAAACAGGAATTGCGCCGGGCGGTGGTGGCTCACGCCTTTAATCCCAGCACTCGGGAGGCAGAGCCAGGCGGATCTCTGTGAGTTCGAGGCCAGCCTGGACTACCAAGTGAGTTCCAGGAAAGGCGCAAAGCTACACAGAGAAACCCTGTCTCGAAAAACCAAAAAAAAAAAAAAAAACAGGAATTGCACTCTGTATTTTAAATGGATAGTCACAATCTGTGAATAACAGGTACATCTAAAATATGAAATACTTGAAATATGAAAATAGAAGCCTACAATAAAAATGCAAAGTAAACTCAAGTCAAAGAGCCTTGTGAAGCTAAGTAAATAAAAGCCTTCTTAGACTGTAGAAGGCACAGTTAAGAAGAAAACAGAATCTGCATGGTGTAAAGAGACTCTATAAATAACAATTTGAATCCTCCACAAACCAGTGAAATAGCCAGATTCTATGGTCTAAAACTCAATAGAGGGTGAAAGCTTTATAGTGAAAATTTTCAATACTATTTTCTATTGCTGAGGAAGAAAATGACACTTAACAGCAGTGGGAACAATTAAATTAAAAGTTAAAAAACTTGACTGAATACATAAAGGAGCCTCACAGTAAACTCAAGCTGTTTTCAGTATTTGAGCATGTGCTAGACTACCATGCAGAAGAAGAAAATACACTGTAGTATATCAAACCTGGATGACTTTAGAAGAGTTAATTTTATGCATCCAGCATTCTTACATCATAATTCATTTAGAAGACTTACTTTGTAAGAAAAAACTAAGACAAAAATGTATTTTATAGGCTTGCTACAATCAAACATCATTTTTTTTCACTCTTAGGTAATTTCATACATGTTTACAGTGTATTTAGATCATATTCACCCCTCACTTCCCCTCTAAGTCATCACAATATTACCTCCTAACCCTCCCCACACAGGTTCATGTCTTTCTCTTTTCTTTCATTACTAGCTTTTTTTAATAGCCCATGGAGTCCAATAGGGCTGCTCTATGCACATGGGTGTAGGGTGCCATCCACTGAAGCACTGATAACTTACCATGGCATACAGATAGCACTGGAGAAAACTGGGGAGTCAAGAATCTTAAGATACATATTTTAGTAACTGATGTGCCAAGCATGTAAGCATAATAAAATTAAAGTGCTTAGGTTAGAACACTGTAATATATAATTAATTACTCCTAATGAATACATAATTATTTGTTAAGGACATTGATCAGTAATAGCACTCATTATAGATATATAAACATTTATGAAGTAATTAGCACAAGAGCTATAGCACAATACAGAATTTAAAGATGACCCCACTACTGTGATACCCATGTGAAAACTGTGCTAAGGACAGAAGTATGTGGCTGAGAATGCAAATGATATCTACATCCAGTTACACTCTGTAAACCAAGACTTATCTCTGCTGCCTTGAATAGGAGGGGGAATTTCTGTATATTTTGCAGATACCATTTGTGGGTGAATGGGTATTCAGATCAATAGTTAACAAATAACAGAAAATTGTAGCTGGAGTTATCTCCAGTCCTGCCTGGGCCTGCAGCCACTCAGACCCAAATAAACACATAGACACTTATATTATTTAAACTGTTTGGCCTAATGGCTCAGGCTTCTTGCTTTCTAGTTCTTATATCTTAAATTAACCCATTTCTATTAATCTGTAAGTTGCCATGTGGTTTGTGGCTTATTGGTACTTTACATCTTGCTCTCATGGCAGTGGCAGGCAGTGTCTCCTGACTCAGCCTTCCACTTCCCACAATTCTCTTCTCTGCTTAGCCCACCTCTACTGTACTTCCTGCCTGGCTACTGGCCAATCAGTGTTTTATTTATCAATCCATCATAGCAATGCATTTTCACAGCACACAGAAAGACATCCACAGCAGAAAATTCCTAGGATAACCTATCAGAGGACACGAAGAAAGAGGAGAAGGGAAGAAGGTATGGCAGGTATGCACATCTTCCTCTCCAACCACCACTTAGATCAGCAATTCTAGCAACAATAAATGGCTCCAAGAAAAAAGCCATCTTTCAGAGACTCTACCTAGTTCTCCAACTGTCTCTGAAACAAAGGGAAATCACTGCTTGAATGACAATCAACTGATACCAACAGCAAGATACACCAGATATTGAAATTACCTAATAAATCAGTCATTACATTCATCACCTCGCATTTGTTTGAAATGAATGAAAAACAGAAAATCTGAGAAATGAAATGGGGGTAATAAGCAAAAAACAAATGATGAATCATTGATTAAAGAAAACTGAAGACAAAACAGCAGAAAGACCTCTGTTCACTGCTATGGGGTATTAGTACACTATGGAAAGGTGTATTGCTGTGATTGGTGTAACAAAAATCTGAATGGCCAATAGCCAGACAAGAGGTATAGGTAGGACTTTAGTAGATAGGGAAGACTCTGGGATAAAGAAAAGGGAGACTCTAAGAGACACAGAAGAAGTAGGATAGGTGATAGGTGACAGAATGTAGATAATAAAAATGGATTAATTTAAGTTATATGAACTAGTTAGGAACAAACCTAAGCTAAGATCAAGCTTTCAAAATTAATAATAAATCTCCATGTCATTATTTGGGAGCTGGCTAGTGGGACAGAAAATGACACATTCCAGTTCACAAGTTGGAATGATTCATATTGCTGAAATGGCCCTACTACCAAACACCTCTATAAAAAATACCAGTGTAATCCTCAAAGGTGTGGAAAACTAAACACTAAATTTTTTTGTAAAACAACAACAACAACCAAGGAATAATCCCTGATCAATTGAAGCCATCTTGATCTAAAATAAATTAAGAAGTGTTATAGGACCTTCCTTTAAAGTGTACTACAAAAACATACTACTCAAAACTCCATAGTGGACTGGTATCTTAGTCGGGGTTTCTATTGCTGTAATGAAACACCATGACCAAAGGCAGTTTAGGGAAAAAAGGTTTATTTGGCTTGCAGTTCTGTATCAATGTTCATCACCAAAGGAAGTTAGGACAGGAACTCGAACAGGAAGAAATCTGGAAGCAGGAGTTGATGTAGAGGCCACGAAGGAGTGTTGCTTACTAGCTTGTTCCTCATGGTTTTCTCAGCCTGCTTTCTTACAGAACTCAGGATCATTAGCCAAGGGATAGCACCACTGACAATGAACTGGTAGCTCCCCTGTCAATCACTAATTAGGAAAATGCCCTACAAGATTACGTACAGCCTGATCTTATGGAGGTTTTTTCTTAATTGAGGTTCCCTCCTCTCAGACGACTTTAGCATTTTTCAAGTTGACATCAAATTATCCAGCACAACTGACCCCTTGTCAACTTGACACACAAACATGTCACTGTTAGGCTATATTCTATCTTTTCTTGTTCATCCCCAAGACCACACATTAATATCAACATCACAGTATAAAACATTTTACAAACTTTAAAAGTTCCATAATCTTAACAAATTCAAACTTTAAAATTCAGTCTCTTTAAAAAATCTTTTAAAACCTAAAATCTCTTTTAAAATTCATTCTCTCAACTGTGTCTACCTGTTAAATAAAAAATAATTGAAATATGTCCTTACTTCAAGAGGAAAGTGCCAGGACACAGTCACAATCAAGTCAAAGATAAACCAAAACACAACAGTATAAATAACTCTATGTCCAATATCTGGGATTTACTCATTATCTTCTGGGTTCCTATAAAGGGCTTGGATCATTTCTCTAGATCAGCCCTCTGTAGCACACATAGCTGGTCTTGCAGGCTCTGGTAGGCTCAATCCCTCATTGCTGCTATTCTTAGTAGCCATCCCATGGTACTGGTATCTTTAAAATATTGGGGTCTCTTCTGCAACTGGGCTTAACTTTCATCAATATCCTCTCCTGGGCTCTCTTAATGGTTCCAAACCTTAACTCCTCTCCATGACACCAGTCTGGACCTTCAACTGCTACTAAGACTATAACTTCTCCAATGGACTATCATGGCCTCTCATAGTGCAAAGCCTCAGATGTTTTTCATGACCTCTTAATACCTTCAAACCACCTTGGTATCTCTTACACATTACTGAGTTAGGCTGCCAGTGTGAGGCATAACCTTGGCAGCCTCTAGAACACAGCTTCTGTGCTCTGATTCTGAGGAAACACTTCCTAGAAGATTTCACCACAGTGATGTTGGTCACTTCTTAATCAGTACTTATTTCTTAGCTCCAGATGACTAGCATCAATTGTCCCAATAAAGCAAATACTTTACTTCAGTGGTTTTGTTCACTTGTTAATCATAATTGATTCTTTAACCTCAGCTAACCAGAACAACAGCTCTGCAACTCAAAATGGCCGACATTCCTTATAGAGTCTTTATGTGGCTCTCGAACTTCCCTCTATAGCTTCACAAGCCAGGCTTTCATCATTTGCATTGCTTTCAACATTCTTATCTTCCAAGCTCCCATAGAAAACCACACCAAGCTTTTAACACTCAATAGATTTTCTGGCTTGTATTTCCAAAGTCCTCATAATCCTCCTCCAAAACAACATGGCCAGGTCGCTCAGAGCAATAACCCAGCATCTTTGCACAAATGTATAGAACTCAAGACCACAAGCCCAAGGGTGCAATCATCCATAGTGAACATCAATCTCTAGTTTAAAAAATTCACTACAGGCTTGCCCACAGCCTGATTTTATCAAGACATTTTTGTAATTGAGGTTTCCTCCCCTCAGATGACTTTTGCTTGTACCAAGTTGGCATCAAACTATCTAGCACAACTGGCGAGATGACTCTTTGTGCAAAAAAATTTGCTGTGCAATTAAGAAGACCTGAGTTTTCATCACTAGAACCCATGTGAAGCTAAGTCAATAACCCAGCAAAACCCAAGGTAGAAATGAGAAATTGCCTGGAAAATGGTTGGCCAGCTAGCCAGGAGTATGCATCTTTGAAAAACAAAGAAGAGACTTTGTCCCAAACAAGGTGGAAGGACAGGGCTAACACACAAGGTTTTCCTCTGACTTCCACATACAAACTATGATACACATATAACTTGCAACAACACAATGCACATACATACTGGCACAGGAGGTTTTTAGAAGTGTATTGTTGTCATAAATAAATGCATGTATATCAATAAATAGTAGTAAGAAAATGAATATCCACTTTCAAGAGCTTGAAGATAGATGCCTACATTTCATAAGTTATACAACTCACATCAAGATGGATTAAAGATCTGAAACTAGGAAAATACTGTAAATAAAAACAATGGGAAATGCTTGAGGGGCAAGGTTTTCTGTTTTTTTTTTTTGTTTTCTTAACAGATCCCTAAAGCATGGGAAACAAAAATGAAAGAACATAAATTTTATTACATCAAATAAAAGCAGTCTACACAGTGTAGACACAATTGTCAGAATGGGGGAAACTTTCAAACTATTCTGAATGAGAGAAAATATTGTACAGTATAAAGACAACTTGTGGAGTGAGAAAAATACTTTTGTTATTAAGAATGCAAAATTAGCTGTATGTAGTAGCATACCCCTTTGATTTTAGCACATGAGAGCAGAGGCAGGTGGATTTCTCTAAGTTTGAGACCAGCCTGATCTACATAGAGCATTCCAGTCCAGCCATGGTTATATCAGGACCTTGTCTCAAAAAACAAAAAGGCAAATAATTCTAAAATCTCAAAGGCAAAACTGAAAAAAATCATAAAGTGGAATATATCTAAGAAATTTCTTAAAGGAAGATGTATAGATAGTCCAAAGATGTTAGTATAACCAAGTAATAAAGAGTATGAAGACACTTCAAAAGATTTAAAATAGAGCTAACATATGCTCCAACAATCCACTACTGGGCATATATCTAAATGAAAATTAAATTGGTATATCAAAATCATTTTCACTCCCATGCTGATTGAAGCACATTTACAGTATCCACCAAAAACTGAAATCAACTTAAGTGCCTATCAACCAGTGAGTCAATAAACTTGACGATATAGACAATGGACTATTTATTACTCACCCACAACGACATCTGCAATCAACACAAGAGGACCTGAGTATTATCATGAGAAGTAAAATAGGAAAACACAGAAGGACAAGAACCTTGTAAACCTCAACTGTAATGAAGTCCAGCCAATGATGAGCTCATAGCACTTGAGAGTCAGTGATCCCTAGAAGCTGAGGTCAGTGGGCAAAAGGGAGATGGAGAAATGCTGGTCAATAGTCCTGTGTAATTGTGTATAGGAGCAGTAAGTTCTGATGGGCACAGCAGTATAGCCATATAACAATATTGCATTTTAGCTATCCAGAATTTGGAAGAAATTATTTTAAAAGTTTTACTATCAAGGAAATAATGCTTAGGGAGACAAATGTTTCTGTAATGCCGACATACGTCTATACATTAAAGACAGCCCATTAACATGTACTCAGAGTTTTATTTTTCATTTAAAATAAATTAAAAAGAAAAAATAGTCCAATGAAAAACATACAACTAAAGGTAAAATGGTAATATTTTTTTAAAAAACCTCTAAACCAGTATCATTAATAAAAAACAAGATTGCAGAGAAAAGGATTAGTGAATTAGGGGGAGATATAATACAATTTATCTTAATTAAATGAGGCAAAGTACAATAGATTGGATAAACAAGTTGATAGAGCTTCAAGTAACTATTAGAAAAAGCAAAGAACTCAATATTAATTTAATTTGTGTTAAAACATTAGAGAAAGAAGAAAATGCATCTGAAAAAATGTTCAAAGAAATATAGACTAACATGACAGCATCCAAAATTTGCCAAAAAGCAAAATACTTAGAGCCAAAGTAAGCAAATCCAAAAAAAGAATTCTATTCTAAGGCATATAATCATTACACTGCAGAGGACTTAGAGGAAATGTTGAAAGCAGTCAAGGAGATTTGATGGAGCCTACCAACTTAAAGGACAGCAAATCTTTCATCAGAAACCATGGTGTCCAGTAGAACACAAGACAAAATTCAAATGCAAAAGTTTTGTCAGCCTTCCATACCATACCTAGTGATGTCATCTTTCAGAGATGAAAATGGTAAAGGAAGAGAAATGAATCCAGCAGCAATACCACTTAAAATTAGGTGGAGAAGGTTCACAAGGCAGAAAGTGAATGATATAAGAATAAACCTGAGTCATCATCAAGAAGGAAAGGATGGAAAGAGCAGAAATATGACTACAAATTGTCCTGCAAGTAGATGGTAATAATTATAGTAACTTGTAATAATAAATGCAGTCATATTGAAGTATCATTAGGGTAGAGGAACAAACATACAAATGAGTATACTACATTGCAAAGTTTTCAAATACTGGTAGTATCCTAGTTGATAACAATAAGCCACACACATTATAATATGAAAGACAACTACTAAAAATACTAAAAGAACTATACTCAAAAACCTAAAATAATCAGAATATAATCCTGAAAATTATTCAAGTCATCCAAAGGAAGGCAGATGTCCTGAGTTTAATACTTTAATAAACTGCAATATAGCCATGCTGTGGCAGTTTTTTGGTAGAAATTTTAGGGTTTGTCTTAGTTAGGGTTTCTATTGCTGTGGAGAGACACCATGACTGTGGCAACTCTTATAAAGGAGAACATTTAATTGGGGTGGGGTGGCTCACTTACCATTCAGAGGTTCAGTCCATTATCATCATTGTGGGACATGGCAGCATGCAGGTAGACAAGGTGCTGGAGAGGTAGCTGAGAGTCATACATCTTTCAGGCATCAGGAAGTCCACTGGAATACTGGGCAGTATCCTGAGCATAGACAACCTCAAAGCCTGTCGCTACAGTGACTACACTTCCTCCAACAAGGCCATATCCAAATCCACACCTCCTAATAGTGCCACTCCCTGTGAGATTATGAGGGCCAATTACATTAAAATACCACAGGGCCACTTAAGTATATCACCTGCAAATAAGGATACTTTTATTGCCTTCAACTGTCTTATTGGTCTAATACTTCAAGCACTATATTGCATAGGTATGGAGAGAAAAGACAACCTTTCTTGTTCCTAATATTAGTGGAAATGCTTTGATTTCCTCTCCTTTTAGGTCCATGGTGGCTGTGTGTTTGATATAAATCACCTTTATTATCTTAAGGTATCGTCCTTGTAATCCTAGTCTCTGCAGTATTTTTATCATGAAGGGGTGTTGGATTTTGTCAAAATCCTTTTCTGCATCTAATGAGATGATCACGTAATTTTTGTCTTTCATTCTGTTTGTATTGTGGACATTTGTGAATTTATGTATGTTGAGTCATCCCAGCATCTCTGGGATGTAGCCTACTTGATCAACGTGGATTAAATTTTTGGTGAGCTCTTGGATTCTGCTTTCAAGTATTTGAGAAATTTTGCACTCATTTTTCATATGAGAAATTGTTTTGTAATTCTCATTCTTTGGTCTTTATGCAGTTTAGATATCTGAGTAACCGATGCTTCATAAAAAGGATTGGGCAATGTCCCTTCTGCTTCGATTTTGTGGATTAATTTGAGGAATATTGGTATTAATTTTAGCTTTGACATCCGGTAGAATTTTGCACTAAAATTTTTGGTTGGGAGACTTTTAATGAATGCTTCTATTTCACTAGGGGTTATAGGTATATTTAAATACCTGAACAATTTTGATTTAACTTTGGTAGGTGATATGTATCAATAAAATTATCTGTTTCATTTTGCAATTTAATAAAATATGGTTTTTTTTGATTCTCTGGATTTCCTCATTATCTGATGCAATGTACCTAGTTTCATCTATAATTTGTTAATTCTTCCCCTCCAACTTTTCATGAAATTGGCTAAAGGTTTGTCAGTATTATCAAATTTTCACAATAAAAAGACAAACTGTTTCATTGATAATTTTTATCACTTGTTATTATTTTGTTTCTATTTTATTGATCACAGCCCCAAGTTTCATTGTTTGTTACTGTCTATTTTAGGCATTATTTTTTTCTTTTTGTTCTAGAGCTTTGAGGTGTAGCACTGTTGCTAATATGAGATCTTTTCAAATTTTTATGTAGGCACTTAATGCTATGAATGTAGTTTTTAAAGCCATCTTCACAGTATCCCATAAGTTTGGGTACATCATGTTTTCACATTCATTCAATTATATATATATATAATTGAATATATATATATTTAATTTTTTCTTAATTTCTGTCTTGGTTCATTTTTTATTCAGTGGTGAGTTGTTCACCTCTCATGAGTTTGCAATCTTTCTGTTGTTTATGTTGTTGTTGATATACAGCTTTATTCTGTGGTGATTATATACAGTGTGTTATTTCAATTTTCTTGTATCTGTTGAGATTTGCTTTGCATTTGAGTACATGGTTAATTTTGGATAAAGTTCCATTAGCTGCAGAGATGAAGATATATTCTTTTGTGTTTGTGTGAAATGTTCTGTAAAAGTCTGTTGGGTCCATTTGGTTTATAATGTTAGTTAGCTCCAAAATTTCTTTGTTTAGTTTTTGTCTGAATTATCTGTCTATTGTTAAAAGTGGAATATTGAAGTCATCCACTGTCACTGTATGAGGGTCAAAATGTAATATTATCTGCAGTAACTTTTCTTTTGTAAACTTGGGTGACCCTGTGTTTGGTGCATAGATGATAAGAATTGCAATATTCTGTTGGTAGATTTTTCCTTTGATGAGTGTCCTTCCCTATCCTTGAGTAGTTTTGATTTGTAGTCTATTTTGTCAAATGTTAAAATGGCTACACTTGCTTGCTTATTTGGATGATTTATTTGGAATATTTTTCCATCTTTTTATCATGAGATGATGTCTACCTTTGACATTAAGGTGTTTCTTGGATACAGCAGAAGGATGGTCTATGTTTCCATCCAATCTGTTAGTTGGTGTCTTTTTATTGGGGAACTGAGACTATTGATACTGAGTTATCAATGAGTGGTGTTTGTTGATTTCTATCATATTGTTCTGTGGTGGTATGGGGTTTTCCCCTCTAAGATTTTTGGTTTTCTGGTCTAAGACTATTTATCCCTTGTCTTTTCTTTTCTCTTGAGTGCTGTTAACCTCTTCATGTTGAAATTTCCTTCTAGCACCTTTTGTAGAGCTGGATTTGCATGCAGACAGATACTACTTAAATTGTGTTTATTGCAGAATATCTTTCTTTCTCCACATATTGTCACTGAAACTTTTGTCTGGGCTAGCATCTGTGGTCTTTTAGAGTTTTTAGAACATCTGTCCAGTTCTTTCTGGGTTTTAGAGTATCCAGTGAGAAGTCAAATGTTATTTAACTAAGTCTGCTTTTATATTTGGCTTCCCCCCTTGCAGCTTTCCCTTTTTTCAAAATTCTTTCTTTGTTATGTACATTGAGTGTTTTTAATATTATGGTCCTAGGAGATATTCTTTTCTGGTCTTGTCTATTTGGTATTTTGTATGCTTCTTATACCTTGATATATACCTCCTTCATTAGGTTAGTAAAATTTTCTTCTATGATTTTATTGAAAGTATTTTCTGTGCCTTTGGCTTAGGTTTCTTCTTCCTCTCTTCGTATTATTATTAGGTTTTGTCTTTTCAAAGTGTCCCAAATTTCTTGGCTGTTTTGTGCCTGGATATTTTTTAGATTTAAAATTTTCCCTGACTGGGGCATCCATTTATCTGTCTCATCTTCAATGCCTGAGAATCTCTCCTCCACCTCTTGTAATCTGTTGGTGAATCTTGACTCTGAAATTCTTGTCCAATTTCCTCAATTTTGCTTTTCCAGTTTTCCTTCATTTGGGTTTTCTTTATTGATTCTGTCTACTTTCATATCTTTAACAGTTTTCTTTATTTCACCTGAGTACTTGTGTTTTCATAGATTTCAAATGGAATTACTCATATCTTCTTTAAGGTCCATGAGCACATTCACAATAGATATTTTTAAGTAACTGTCTTGTGCTTCGGCTGTGTTGCATTCCTCAGGGTTGACTGTAGTAAGGATGTTAGACTCTAGTGAGGATGTACTCTCCTGGCTGTTATTGGTTATGTTTTTACGGTTTTAGGAATCTGGGTTTGGAATGATTGTAATTCTAAGTGTTGATATCTGGTCTTGTTTTTGTTGGGTAGGATTTATACTGCTTGGTTTCTGTCGCCACCTCTGGACTCTAGGAGTGTGTGGTAGCCATGGATTGCCTGGTAGGGAATGCTTCTGAGTCCCTCACCAGGTGTGATGATTGGGGATCCTGGGTAGAACCTGTTTATAGGTATTGGGACCAAACATGCAGGCATGGCGATGAGATAAAAATGGTGGGAGGCTGAAAGGGTTTGCTTGCAGGAGGAAAGCCTGGACTGCCAGGATGACCTGACTCCCTGGGTGGCATGATTTCAGGGTGTCCAAGGAGAGAGTGTCTTGGATATTTGCAGGTGGCACAAAGGGGTAGAATGATGATGGAAGGCTGATTCCTTAGTGTCCTATTCAGTGGGTTTCTGGAGGAAGCCATTCTTAATACTTACAACGGAACACTAAACTCTTTCAAGAGACCCTGTCTAATACGTTTAAACTACCCAAATCCTAGCCATCGCAATTAGTTCCAGTTACATTAAACAGAAATTCTGTTAGCATGTCAGTGGTGCAATTTATTTGGAGGGAACAGTGAGGACACTAACCTTCACTTCACATTTTAATATTGTAAATGATCTTGTATCTGTGGTTTCTGCTTTCCAATGTTTGAATGCAGAAAGACTTCCAAATGCTATGCAAGCTAGTTCTTAGTATAGAAAAACATATGATAATTAGACACTTTTTATTAGTCTTTACATTGAGCATTCTGATATTTGCAAATGTTTCAAGAGAGCAAAGCCTAAAAAGGTATAAGCCACCGCACTGGGTGATCAGAGTATATGTATGTTAAGAGTCAGGGTGACTAATGTATATCATCACGTAACACAGTCATCAAATCTAGGTCATTTCAGTAGTTTTCTAATGCTACTTTCTCATAGGGTCACAACCAGTTATTTTAACCAATTTAAAGTGCACACTTCACTTTATAAGGCCAATCAAGCACTGCAATTGCTCACTAATAGAAAATTAGCACCTTGAGAGAGATGCTGGTCACTAATTATAGAGTACTATGCTCATGAAATTGCCTCCTTCAACAAAATTAAGCCAAAATAATTAAGCATGCTGAAGAGAAGAAAAGAGACCACCCTTGTTGCCAAAGATAGCACTTTACAAACTCATCCTCCTTTTTACCTATGTTTATTTCTCTGAGCGTGACTGTTAGCTCATTAAGCAAACAAAAAAAACCTCTAGTTAACTAAAAGTATTTAAAAGTTTTTACCTTTCTACAGTTGTGAGAAGAAAAACTTTTATATTATTGGGAGCTTATTCCCAGTGTGACAGTAAATAAGCACCTTTCATGTCTCCCTCCCTCCCCCCCAAAAAAAGTTTATTTGATAATCGTTCAGTGGGAATAGTGGCGTTCTAAATAAAATGAAATTAGAAATGAGCTCTGTGCCGTGGATAGTCTGTGAGACCTTGGGGAGACCAATTTAAATTCAATGGCCCTCATTCTCCTCATTTGTGACTTGGTGGTATATGACCTACATATAAGGTTACTGTGTAGATTAAGCATGTCAGTGTGTAAACTGATTGACACTTTGTCTAAATCATCATACCAAAATAATGAAAACAATAATGAGGGAGTTTGGTTGTTTTCTTTACAGAAGCTCCAATTACCTGGATACACAGATTCAAACACAGATTGAGTTTTAGCTAAATAAACTATATTTAATGTGTATACGTAAAACACATTTTCAAGGGAATGTTAACTTTCTAAAAGTTTAAAGTACAGGCCTAGAGAGATGGTTCAGCTGTTAAGAGCACTAGCTGCTTGTCCAGAGAAACCAGGCTGGAATCCCAGCACCCACGTGGTAGCTCACAGCCCTCTTCAATTCCAGTTCTAGGAGATCTAACATCTACTTCTGGGATTCTTGGGCACCAGGCATGCATGTGGTACACAGACGCTCATGCTGGCAAAACAGCCATACCCATGAAATAAAATAAAAATAAAAGTTCAAAATAATACTCTTAATTGAATATAGTTCATTGCTTGATAAATGTGGCTTGTTATATTCTATATTTCATAGAATGACATTTATGTGTTTTATGCACCTCTTTTTTATATCTTAATTTTATTCTTATCTGTATATATATATATATATATATATATATATATATATATATATATTCATGTGCACATACCCATGCATGTTTTTCTAAAATCAAGTAGGATAACAGGCTCAATTGTAGATGATTTTCCACCCTTTCCAGGCTATTCCCCTTACTACTTTTAAATCTTGTTCTTTGTTTATTACTTCATGTTTGTGACCAATTATATTTCATTAGGGTTCTTATTGTTAATGAAAATACATTTTTTCAAATATAAGGAAATACAAGATTTAAATACTGCTTTTCATGAAGAATAAGCTAAGTCCATTTTTTTTCCACATTCACACAACAGCAAATTTTCTTCTAGGATGTTTGCAGTTGTCTCTTTAGAATTTATTCCCTCTTGGAGCCTGAATCCGCTATCTCCTGTAACCAGGCAAGACTTGGGAGGGATTGGGGCAGCCACCCAACCACAAACCTACAGTTTGTCCTGCCTACAAGGTGTGCTTAGATAAAGATGGTACAGAAATCGTGGGAGTGACCAACTAATGACTGGCCTGGTTGGAGACCCATACCCTGATAGGCAGCTCACCCCTGAGGGCTAAGACTCAGAGGCAGGATACCCCAAAGACCTGGGATAGAACCAAATCTGACTGATGAAAGAAAGAAAGAAAGAAAGAAAGAAAGAAAGAAAGAAAGAAAGAAAGAAAGAAAGAAAGAAAGAAAGAAAGAGAGAAAGAAAGAGAGAAAGAAAAGAAGTCAATGAAATGACTCCTAATGATATTCTGCTCTTTTCATGGATTGATGCTTAGCCCAGCTGTCATCAGAGAAGCTTCATCCAGCAACTGATAGAAACACATGTGGATATCCATTGCCAAACATTAGGAAAAGCTCAGAGAATCCTATGAAAGAACAGGAGGGAGGATTGGAGGAGCCAGAGAGGTGGAGGACACCACATGGAAATCCACAGAATCAACTCACGTGGGCTCATAGGGGCTCACAGAGACTCAACTGACAACCAAGGAGTTTGCATGAGACTGATTGAGGCCCTCTGAATATATGTTACAGTTGTGCAACGTGGTCTTCTTATGAGACTTCTTGTGAGAGCAAGGCTGTCTCTGCCTGTGTTGCCTGCTTTTGGGACCCTTTCCTCCTACTGGATTGCCTCATCCAGTCTTAAGAGGAGGAGCCTAGTTTCATTGCAATTTGGTATACCTTGGCTGGCTAATATCCATGAGAGGCCTGCCTGTATCTGAAGAGAAACAGTGGAGGAGGAGTGGATGGGGGAGGGGAGGAGAGAAGTAGTAGGGAGGAATTGGGAGTAGGGGAGGGAGGAAAAACTTTGGTTGGGATATAAAAACAAGAAAAAATTGATTTTTTTTCCATACAGTATATTCTGATTATGGTTTCTACTACTTCAACTCCCCCAAGATCCTTCCCACCTCCCCTCCAATCCAAATCCACATCTTGTCTGTTTCTTATTTTACAAAAATAAAAAAACAACTACTGAATAATAATAAAATAAGATAAAAAAACAAAGAATCTGGAAAAGATCAAAACAAACAGAATAAAAAGAAAAAGCAGAAGAAACATGCAGATGCAGAGACACACACATTGGAACACCCAGGGATCCCCTGAAAACACAAAGCTAGAAGCCACAATATATACACAAAGGACCTGTAAAGGAAAAAAGAAAAGTCCTAACACAATGTTATGAGACAAAGAACCTTCAAAGATGCCACTGAGTTCATTTTATGTGGGTCACCTACTCCTGGGCATGGGACTTGCCCTTAAGAGTGGTTTTTATCCCGTGTGAGATTCATTTGTTAGTAGTGATGAATTGGAGGAAACTAGGTTAAGGATAGGGGTTTGTGTCTTCCTTTCCTTTCATGGCCAGGCACCCACCTGGTACAGCTCCATGCAGGCATTGTGCATGCTGCCACAGTCTCTATGCCAGAGTTCATAGAGACTTGTGCCTTGTTCCTGCTGTGTGTTTGAAGGCCTTGGTGTTCTCCATCCCCTTTGGCTTTTACAATCTTTTTGGGTCCTCTCCTGCAGGGTTCCCTGAGTGGTGAATTAATGGAGACATTCCACTTGGGACCTAATGTTCTAAGTCTCTCTGCACCGTTTCCAGCTCTGGGTCTCTATTTGCTCCTGTCTACTGCAGGATGAAGCTTCTCGATAATGACTAAGCTATGATCTATGAGCATAGCAGAATATGATTAGGAGTCATTTTGTTGCTACCTTCCCTTAAGAGAGCAGTAGCATTTGTTTTTTGTTTTTTGTTTTTTTCCCTAAGGCGGCCTATCTAGTCTCAGGTTCTTGGCCACCTAATTGATAATAGGAATTGATATTCCATTCCATCAAGTGGGCCTCAGCCCAATCAGATATTGGTCAATTGTTTCCAAAAGTTTTGTGCCACCGTTGCACTTCTCACAGGAAGGTCACCATTGTAGATATAACTTGATTAGTGTTTACCTTTCTCTTTTGGCAACCTTCAGAGTATGCTCCATGTGACGGTTTGAAGGAAAATGGTCCCCATAGGTAGTGGCACTATTAGGAGGTGTGGCTTTGTTGGAGGAAGTGTGTCACTGTGGCTGTGGGCTTTGAGGTCTCCTTTGCTTGAGCTATGCTCAGTGTGATACACAATTACCTCTCCTGCCTGTGGATCAACACATGGAACTTACAGCTCTTTCTCCAGCACCATGTCTGCCTACATGCCACCATGCTACTTGCCATGACGATAATGGACTCAACCTCTGAACTGTAAGCTAATCCCAGTTAAATGTTTTCCTTCATAAGAGTTGCCATGGCCATGGCGTCTCTTCACAACAATAGAAACCATAACTAAGACAGAAGTTGGTACCAGGGCCTGGGGTTTTTCCATGATAGGCCTGAATGTGCTTTTGTTTGGAGAGATTTAGACTTTGATACTTTGGATTGGGAAAGTAGTGGAATGAGTTAAGTGCTGCTTAATGAGCCATACTATTAGGAACATGGAAGACAGTGGTGCTGAGGGAGATTTGAACTGCGGGGGGCCTGTCTCAAGAGGTTTCAGAGGAGAAGAATTTCAGTATGTTGACTAAAGATTATTCTTGTGGTATTTTGATGAATAATGTGGCTGTTTTTGCCTTGTCTGGAGAGTCTATCTGAGGCTAAAGTGAAGAGATTTGGATTAATTCTGTTGGCAGAGGAAATCTCAAAACAGCCTAACATTGACTCTGTCATGTGGTTATTAGTGTTAACTCTAATGAAGGTTTATAATGAAAGAAGCAAGCTGATCAAGTAAAAATACAAAATGGATCAACTGAGAAAAGGGGCACCAGTAATTGGAATAGAGATACACCATGTGTTCAAAGAGATGAACAGATTGAGAAATGGAATAAAGGGAGTGGTGACCTCAGGGCAATACCTCACCCAGCTAAGATTCCAACTTGTAGAAAAGAATTAAAGAAAAGCTTAAAGCCTGGTTTGGTGGTGCATACCTTTAATCCCAGCACTCTAGAGGCAGAAGCAGATAGATCTCTGAGTATGAGGTCAGCCTGATCTACAGAGAAAGTTCCAAGACAACTGGTCTTAGGCAAAAACAGAAAGCTGCTAAAGATATAATTGACTGAAGGGCGGGGCGGGGGGGGGGGGGGCATGTTGCAGCCCATGCAAGCAGCAGAACTTGGCAGCTTTGTTGGCTTTAGAGCCAAGGATAGAAGAAAGGGGTTCTGGAGACTTTCCTCTGAGACTAAGAAAAGCCTCTGAGGCCAGGCATGTGTCAGGGGTGTTCCTAAATGGAGGCCTAGAGAGGCCATTGCATGAAGCTGTGAAGATGAAGCCTGGATTGCTTTGGAGACCCCAAGATGTTGGAGATTCCAGAGCCATGGGAAACCTGCAGAAGAGAGCTGCTAACAGGGAATGGAACCAGCCCAAGAGAAAGAAATATGTTGCAGTTAACAAAGTTGAAAGGAGTTGGAGATTTGAAGAGCATTTTGACACCAGACATAGAGGTGCAAAGTTTGGAGTTTTCTGAGCTGGTTTTCAGTCTTGCTTTGGTCCAGTATTTCCTCACGATGCCCCCTTCCCTATGTTTTGGAACAGTAAGTGGAATGGGAGTGTCATGTGGTAGTTTGAAAGAAAATAGTCCCCCAAAAGGAGTGGTTATATTGGAAGGTGTGACTTTTTTGGAGTACATGTGACCTTACTGGAGGAAATGTGTTACTATGGGAATGGGTTTTGAGATCTCCTTTGCTCAAGCTATGCTCAATTTGACACACAGTTGTTTCTGCTACCTGTGGATCAAGATGTAGAACTCTCCACTCCTTCTCCAGCACCTTTTCTTCCTGCATGATGCCAGGCCGTCTGCCCTGACAATAATGAAGTAAGCCTCTGAACTGCAAGCTAGCCACAATTAAACGTTTCCCTTTATAAGAGTTGCTGTGGTCATGGTGTCTCTTCACAGCAATAGAAAACCTAACTAAAACATTCCATGAACACTAGTCTATAGAGGTAAAAGCCCCATGTAGGCACCAGCTCTAATTCTTCATGCTCAATGAGTTGAGTGGATGTCTTTAGCAACCAAGCTTTACCTTCAGCTTGTGGTGAACAACCAATAGCCTCAGCAATCACCTAGACTGTTTGAGGGTTCCCATGGGGCTCATTTGACCAAACACTCCAGTGATGGAATCTATTCCCAGCAGAGGCTTCATTTGGTGGCAAAAGATGTCCAGTTGAGACTCCATCTCCCCCATCATTTGGAAATTTCATTTAGATTACCTTCACACATGTATATAATTTAGGAAGCTTCTACTGTATTAGATGTCCATATAATCCCTCACATGGCCTTTAGCTTTAGCTGTCCCTTCCTGTATTCTCTCCTTTGCCCCTTTCCTCTATGCCTTTCCCTTCACGGTCTAATCCTCCCTAGAGTGGTTATTTCTCTATAGAAAATGTATTTCCCACATATCCTAGTGACCTTTAACTGTTTATGGATATTCCAAGAAGGGTGAGTCTTTTGAGCCTCTCTCTTTCTGCTGTCATCATCTGCTTGTAACTCCTCAGAAAAAGGGAGAGGCTCATCAGCCCTTTCCTGCTTCCCGGGGAAAGATGCTGATAGGGCCGATCTTGTGCAGGAAACCTCATTGTAAGTTATTTTTCAGGAAGGTTCCAGAGGCCACCAAAACAATCCAGGGTTTTTAACATTCTTTTTAGTTACTCATCATTACTAGATGATAAGATTCTATTGCCAAAGATTCCAGACATTTTTGGTACAAGACAGAGAAAAATCAAGTTATTACTGATTTTGAAGCTTCCTTCTTCCTAGCCAACTTTCATGCTGCCAGAAAGAGATTTGCAGACTTCTCAAGGAGAAGAGTCTTCAGCAAACGTATCCAACTTCTAACCCTGCAAATTACTGTACCAACTTGTAAGGTGAGATATGCTCACTTAGGTAATAGTTACATGACTAGTATGAAGGTAACCAATTACTTTCTAGGATTGGATTCTAGGCCCACTCTACAGGGTATGGTACTGAAATCTAGACAATGCACATGCTGGAGGAGCCACAGACCCTAGTGTAGAGCCCAATATTGTTGTTTTACTAAATGTCCATGGTGTCAATCTATCCTCTAAATATTTGTGTTTATATTCATAGTTCAGTGCTGATCTCACCCCTGGTTAGAGAAGTTTCTGTTTATATTGAGTAATGGTAAATACAAAGACTCATGACTGGCTAACCTGCTAAGAGCATGGATTGTTGAATGCTCAGCCTTAAACAGGACATCTTTATCTCCCTCCAAACACAAATAAATGCAACAGAACATAAAATCCAATAGAGTAGAAGGCACAATAAGAGAACTGATGAAGGGACTTTTCTTTTACATACGGTTGGGAACAAATACAGAATTACAGGAAGCAGAAACCAGTGAGTAGGAGATAACACTTTTGCCTGGGTTAGAAGTCCACAAAAAATCATTTTCCAGCTAGACTAGTCAAGAAAGACACATTTGGTTTATGAAAGAATGTGTGAGTGAGAACAGAGAGCCAGCCTGTTCGTGATATGTTTTACAAATTGTGACGCACCGAAAATGTCATAGAATGGGACCTTGTGGGGACAGACCAGAAACAAAACTGGGAAGAAAATAATATGATCAGATTGTGAGATAAGCAGGGAGGGTGGCCAGGTCAGAGAGGAGAGATCAGTAATAAGTTTTATACTGTCAAAGAGGTGGGCAAAGAAACAGAGGCTTTGAACCTGGAAGCAGACAGAGTTCTGACCTCATTTTATTCTCCCTTTCAGTGATTCATTTTTGTATTTTCCTCCTATGTAAAATTTGTTTGTCAGATAGATATATTTTAATCAGAAGAGTCTTAGTTCTCTAGTTCCACCAAGGGAGAACTGGGAGAATGGGCAATCAAAGGAGTGATTTACATCTCTAGGGACTGAAAGGAGAGCTGAAAGGTCATTACTCTATCCTTTGCCCCACGGAGCAGGCAAACAAGGAGAAAGATCAAGAGTTGCACTTTTCCTAGCTTTAATGATGATCCTGTCCAGGTTCTTTCACAGCAGACAATGCTCTGCATAATTGGACCCTATTTAGCATGCAAGCCTCATTCTTTGGCCCTCCCCTGGTGTGGACGATCAGCTTTGGTCTTTCTGTGGGAATTTTAACAGCCTGAACTTACTGTTCTTTTCATCCTTCTCTTCCTTCTCACAATCTTATCACTACTTCAAATCATAAACATCTTACTTCTGATTCCTTCTTAGACTGTAATTCTCATTCATTCTTTCAATGCAGGTAGAATCTACTCTAGGAAGCTTTGGCTGATTATTTTGAATCTGGCCATCTAAAAAAATGCCTCGTTTGGGGCAGTTTAAAAATCAATCAGTGAGGAACAGTAATTATAACTCATGTATGTCCTGCCATTACAATACATCTATTCTGATAAGGGGGTCACATTTTACCATATTCATTTCTCACAACAAAATTTAGGATATGAAGATCACCTTTACAGATATACCTCTTGAATATAACTCTTTGGAAATCATTTTAGAATTTTTTTCAACGAATCTGGATATGAAATTTCATTTGACTTGATTGTCCCTGATCCCAACATTTACCAAATTCTTCTTAGATTAGATATAAGCTCAGCCAACTTCATCAGATAGTGATATTTGTTCATAAGTAAAAAATAAATAAATAAATAAATAAATAAATAAATAAAAGGAGTAGAATAGTTAAGAATGTGATGGTGCAGAACAGTGATTCTCAACCTTCCTAATGATGTGATCCCTTAATACAGTTCCTCATGTTGTGGTGACCCCCTATAATAAAATTTTTTTCATTGCTACTTCATGACTTTAATTTTGCTATTGTTATAAATCATAATCTAAATTTCTAATATAGCAGGATATCTGATATACAATCCCTGTAAAGTCTTTGTTCGACCCACAAATGGGTAATGACTCACAGGTGAGAACCATTGGTGTGGAGGATGCTGACCACCTAAACAATCTAACTTCCCTCAAGACTAGTCAACCAGTGCCTTGTAGAGATTCTGGCCAAATGTAAACTATGTCTAATTTTCTCTTTCACATTAGCCAGTAACCTGTACTTCTCTCTTTCTTAGAGAGATAGAGAAAAAACTTGAGCATATATATAGAGAGATAGCATATATGTACATATTCAACTTCTGTGTTTCTCTGAAGATCAATGTGTTTTGATATGTGGACATTTGAATATGACAGTACTGAAAGATTGGGTGTTAGTGTGATGACCAGGTTGGGAGGGTAAAACACTCACAAGGTGAATAAATACTTTCATTAGAAAGACCGCAGACAGTGTATTGTTCTTTAGGCCTGTGGGAAGATGGCAAGTGAGAAAGCAGGTCCTCAGCAGACACCGCAGCTGCCAGCACTGTGATCAGGGCTTTCCAGCTGCTAAATCGTGAGAAAGGGATTTTTGTTCTGTAAGCCACCCAGCTGAGAGCATTCTGCCCTAGAAACCTGATCTAATGCAATATTTAATATGAAACCTTTGGATTTACAAGTCTCATAGTTAAATTCAAATAATAAAATAATCCTTTTCAGGCCAATAGTACACCAAGTGAATTAATTTATCAATTAGTTAAATTCTGATTTATCTTATAATTATTTAAAATTTTAAGTACTTATTTGTGCTACTATTATTTCCTAAAATATATTTCCAGCCCTCTAGACTAAAAGTCCAAGAGGGCCTGCATTATGTGTGCTTTATTCAATCTCATATTTGATGAGCTAGAGTAGTTCATAAAAAGAAACATGGGTTTTGAGCCCTCTTAGACAGAGACCCACTTAAAATTTTTCACTGACCAACAAACAACCACTGGACAACTGTTCACCATTTGTGTGCCTTACTGCACAAAATGTACTTATTCATAACCTGTTTATTGTATTATTCTGAGGCCAAAGTACAACAATAAAGATAAAATGCTTAAGATGATGGTTGTTCATTATAGGATGTTTTCCCACTGATAAATGGGAGCAGTCAAATAAACACCATCCTACAATCAACTTTTGTGTGGTTTTGTGCTCTACAGTTACAGTGGTAGATGAACTTGACAAAATTCAAAGACCATATCCAAAGTTTATGTATTTCAGTTTGTGTGAAGGGAAGAAAACTGAACAAGTGAATTTCATGGTTCCATGAGAGAAAGAGCAAGAAATACGTAAAGGAGTGGTGTGAATAGGACCACAGGCTAGGACGGTATTATATGATGCAAACTTTCCCTCCGTCCCTACAATATAATATATAAAATAAATATGTTTAAAGAAAATGAAAACTCAATTTATTCCTAAGTGTTTCATTACAGAAACATGAATAACAAGGGACACTTCTATTGAGTCTGGAAGACAAACTTTAAGTTCTAGATTCTGGTTTTCTGTTTTGCCTATAAATGATATGCATGTTATTTATAAGCAAGTATAGACAGCTTATACTTTGTTATTAAAGGTTGATTAGAACATATATGAAAAAGAAACTCCTATACCTTCCTTTAAAATAATGTTTTAGTAAAAAATGGTGGCACAAATCCATATATAAAAAGGAAAGACTCTCTGCAAAAATATCCTTTCAGTGTTTTGAAATATTCAGTGGCATTTTTATATTTCAGTTTTAGACTTTGTATCTACAGTGACAGCTATTTTATTTTGCTGTACAACAGAAAGAGATGACAATGTGCTTAAGGGAATTTGATCCAATTAGTATTACAATGCTGGCCTTTAGTAGAACGCTCCAAATGAATTCAGAGTAGGATGGAAATAGATTGGTTATGCATAGCATATATTCTGAAGGTTCAAGAGTTTTACATTTTTAACTTGAAAATTACAAGCAAGTATATTATAAGATTTTATAAGAAGAGTTGTTCATAGCTCCAGCGAATCATCTCAATAAGCAATTCTTAGGGGATAAATGCAATCAAATGAAGCTAAATTACACAACAAAATTAACAGTATGGATTTACTAAATTCCTACCTTCTAAATACATTGATATAGCCAAAGATTTATTTCTTGCTATGTGCATAAGCAGTTACAATGCACAACAGTTAAATCACACCCTCCAATGTTCAATTTGTCATATAACTTGTACAATTATTATGTACATCATCTCCATGAAATTATCTCCATAGTCATTAAAAGGATTACACTACTATCTCTTGATTTTTTTAAACGAATTTTAAATGTATATGTAAGCAAAATGATCTAGGTGCCAAATAGAACCAAATAAACTTGCTCTTTATTTTATTCAAGGTAGCTCAGTTATTCCCCTATGGTCATATTGTTAGGGACAAGACCAGGAAAATAATTTCAAGTGCATTTCATAAGTCAAAGAAGTCTTGGAATGAAGAGATACATAGTTTATACACTTGGGCTTTATTTTACATAGTAAATCATTTTCCAAAATAGTATATGCAAGTTAGCAAGGTAAAGAATTTACTAATCTTTACAAGTTAATATTTCCAAGAAAAATCTTAATTTCAATCCTAGCACCAAGAAAAAAGTGTCCAAATCCATCCCATGGTTAATAAACAGAAAGTATCTACAGTGGCCCTTGCTTTACTTAGAAAATGTCTTTGGATGACAGCTCATGTATTTGGGACTCATACTCAGACAATATGCTTCAGGTTGCTGCTATTTCTGTGTGCTAGCCTACTGACTTTTGCATCTGCTCCTACAGCTTGGAAACCACTCATTCCCGATGTCTCCAGAAGGGACCACCAATGTTCTGAACGTATCTTAAACTTGATACTAAGGGACTCCACTCCTGAAGTGTTCCCTTCCCCTTAGGCATTATCAATTTTTCCTCTAACTGAATTTAGTCACAATATCAAACAATATTTGTTGTTATTTTCCTATTTAAAGGAAACCAACAAAACAAATCCACCCTTGGTGTTACATTTCTTTCCAGCTAGTTTCATCCTTTTATTCACTGACATAAACATTGTTTGAAGTTTTATTTTTTCTGTCTCTACTTTTTGAAGAAAATTTGTTTTTTAGTGTGTGTGTGTGTGTGTGTGTGTGTGTGTGTGTGTGTGTGTGTACAGCTATAAGTATAAGTGGTTCCTCACAGGCCAGAAGAGGTCATTGGCGTGGTAACCAATAACCTCTCAACCACTAAGTATAAATTTCCATTTACTTGCCTAGTCCATACTACCCAGATATTGGACTCAACTGATATTCTAAATGTGTTTTCATAAACATATTTATCATATGCGTATCAGAAGACTTTAAATAAAGCAAATTTTCCCCCTTGGTTCAGCTGAAGGCTTTAATAGAGAAATGGGGCAGGGATCCCCTAGAAGAAAGAGGGACCTCTACCAACAGATGACCTTCAATCCTAAACTATAATTCTTCCCTAGTTTGTAGTTTGCTGGTCTACCTCAGGTTTTAAGCCTCTAAGTCTTTTTTTTTACAATTGTGTGAGCCTTTCCTTACTACTTTTATCCACTTGTTTTCAACTGAAGTGTAAAATAATTATAAATTAATTTCATAACATGCGATGGTACTGTGAGTAGAAGCATAAACACGCAAACACAATGTATAAACTACATAGATTGAAAGAGAAAGACAAGCTTCAAAAAGCCAGCTCATGCACCAGGGATAGATCCTGATCCTACTGCCAGGGGCCCCTCAAACAGACCAAGCTACACAACTGTCTTACTTATGCAGAGGGCCTAGTCTGGTCCCATGGAAGCTCCAAAGCTGTTGATCTAAAGCTCATGAGATCCCACTAGCTTGGTTCAGTTGTCTCTGTAGGTTTCCCCATTGTGATCTTGATTCCCCTTGTTCATAGAATCCCTCTTCACTCTCCTTGACTGGACTCCTGGAGCTTGGCCTGGTGTTTGGCTGTCTATCTCTGCATCTACTTCTATCAATTACTGGATGAAGGTTCTATGATGACAGGCTATTCACCAATCTGATTACTGGGGTAAGCCAGCTCAGGCACCTTCTCCACTATTGCTAAGTAGGAAGCCCATTACCTATGGTGGGACACCTTGCACAGCCTTGATGAAGGGGAGGGGCTTGGACCTGCCTCAGCTTTGCTGCCTCAACTTTACCAGGCTTTGCTGACCCCCAATGGAAGGTCTTACCTTTATGGAGGAGGGAATGTAGGGTGGGTTTGAGGGGAAAAGCTGGGGTGGGGAGTGAGAGGAGGGAAAAGAGGGGCACCTGTGGGTGGTATGTAAAATGAATAAAAAAATTCTTAAAAAAGAAAAAATACTTGAATTTAAAAAAGGAAATGGAAAGATGAAATAAAATTTTGATTATCAAGATCCCCAGGGCTGTGCTGGATGTTGGGTCTCAAGCAGCAGTGTGACTAAACGAACAGATCATCTCAGAGGGGATTTACCTTTCAAAGATGTCTGTGTATAAACGAAGATACTGCAGAATCAAGCTCACTTTGAGGCTAAAGACTTTATGCAACCTAAAAAATATTGACTGATAACAAAAGTGTTCCATATGTGTCTATTTTGATCAAATTTTTAAATAGGTACATAAATTATATAAATAAGTAATATGCTTGTTTCTGTGAATTTAATTCAAGTTAGCTGTTGATAATTTGCAAAATATTTGATTTAATAGTTTCAGCCTCTTCATGTATTTACCCTATTATTTTCAAGAGTTTTAATTCTGCCTACAAAAAGGTCTTATTTTAAAATATTAAAACTCTCAGCAATTCAGAAATAAATAACCTAACTCTAAAATTAGGTGATGTCAATTCAACTGTTCTTTGGAATCACTTTAGTTAAGGGCATCTGATGTTCCTGTGGAATAAAAATAGTTCATTTATAATTTTACATTGTAATAATATACAAGCTTTATTCATGATGCTTGCAGAAGGCATGTATTCCAGTTCAGTGATGCCCAGAATTTACTACAATTACTACCTAAATTACTATAATTGTTATGTAAATCGTTAAATTACTACCTGAATTATTAATTTTGAAGAAAAAATGAAATTTATATATTTCAGAGCCCCAGAGTAAGAAGTCCAGGTCTAAAGAGAGAAGTAACAGTTTGGCAACATGGGCCTATCTAGAGTTTATGCACATTGATATTACTAAAACAATTCATTAAGAACTTACAGTAAAATCTACAAGTTTATTCCAAAACATATGTTTTGTTATATTACTGTAAAGAGACACAGTGATCAAGCCAACTCTTATAAAATAAAGCATTTAATTGCTTAGAGTTTCAGAGGGTTAGTCTACTATCATCATTGCTGGGAGCATGGTATCAGTCTAGCATGGTTCTACAGAGCAGTTATATACTATTCTTGAGGCAGCAGGCAGAGAGAAACATTGAGCCTGGGGTGAGCTTTTTGAAACCTCAATAAGCACCCCCAGTGACACACTTCCTCCTACAAAGATACCCTACTCAACAAGGCCACTCCTCCTACTCCTTCTCAAACAGTTCAACAACCAGGGACTAAGTGTGGAAACATATGAGCTTATGAGGGTCATTCTCATTCAAATCTCTGCAACATGTTCTAATAGAATAATCAGAACTCTTTACATTGCCTGTTTTATTACATTATAAATGAATGAACCAAATGAAAACTAAATTTCTGCTCCACATTGCCCTTTATCTCTAGCAAAAATAAAATCTATTTGTACTAGTATTTAATTTTATATGTAATTAATCTATTTTATTTTATTTAGCTTTCATGGTTAAGTCTTCAAGTACAAAATTTCTTAAACCACACATAGAAATCATATATCACTTTCTATATTAAATTCAAGAAGACTTGATATTGATATTCATCATCCACTCAAGTATATCACATGTTATCCAAACTGACCAAAATTGGAATTCTTGTTTTCTTTATAAATAAAATGGGGTGTGTCATTGGGAGATTTGCTGAAGACCTCTGCTGCCCTTAGCACAGCAGGCTTCTGGCATGCTGTCTAGGCTGGGTTTAAAAGGTATGAAGGTAGAGACAATACTAGGCCTAAGCCTCCTTAACAATAGAGATAGAAGGAAGCAGAAAACTCAAGGACACAAGTTGTTGACTTCCAACACAGCCATCCAGCATGCTGGTGGCACTGGTTGTCTTTTGAGTAGGTGAGGCATTGGGAAAAGTTCCTTGAAACTCCTACACAGCTGATAGTCACATGGGTAACAGCTGTATTAAGGAGCAACCATCACCTGGCCAGTACCATCTTATGAAAGCTCAGTATGTGGAAATCCACTGATTTAGAAAAGGAGTGGCAATCTTCTTCCCCTATCTCATTGGTTTTGTTTCTCTGAAGTGACTGCTTAATAAATTTTGTACCTAACTTCTCAAGTTTCTCCACTGTGGCCATTAGTGTCTTATCCCGTGTAGACGATTTTAAACTGATTCTTTAAAGAAAAACTAAACTTACCTTAAATTGCCACATGTTTTACAAATCCTTACAGCTCTTTTCTCAAATTGAGACATACTTATCTATAAAAAATTACACAAAAATTTATACAAAATTAATTGGACAAAATATGTGTTCATCAGACATCCAAATGTATATGATTGCTTATAATAGCTAAGATGTGGAATCATTCTTGCTGCCCATTTGGGTATGAATGGGCAAAGAAAATAGGATAGGTGTATTATATATATCTAACATATCTCACTATACACATACACACACATGAATATTATTCAGCTGTGAAAAGAATGATATCCTATCACTGGCAGCAAATTTGATGCTAGTGAAAGTCGTTCCAGTAAGTAAGTGAACTAAATTAGACACAGAAAGACAAATATTATATGTCACTTTAGAAACCTTAACTGTATTTATCATAATGGTTACTATGAGTTATAAAGAGATGAGAATGATGTTGGGTAATGGGAACAAAAGCACGGTATCGACCTCCCAGCTTCTTAAACTGTGGATGGTGAACACAAATGTGGCTGCTGAACTGAATAGGAAGGTAATGAAGCATCCAGCCATAGTGAAAGATTTCTTCATTTGAAGCAATCAAAACTCATTGTCAAGTCAAAGGCATGAATTTGATCTAAGGAGTCTCTTGTAGTGCTCACCTGTGGTGTAGTGCAGGACTTCACTACAGCTGTATTTCTGAGCACTCTGCATGGCTGGCACATGCTGGCACATCATACAGCACCAAAGAACACTGCCTAAAACACCTCTGCTCAAATTTAAGACAACTGTGTGTCATGTTGCAGAATTTTAATTCTCCATGAAAAGTTTTCTATTCTTCTAGAGTCATAATGGCTTACATATGAACAACCAAGACTTTAAATGTTTTCCCACCCTCATTCCTCACACGCAATTATCCAATTAGTCTATCTATGAATTATATTGTTTTAGAATGTTTACTTTTAAGGTTGTAATTTGACTTCAGTTTCAATTAAAATAATCATTAATTTAAAATTAAATAAGAACAATATATTTTAATTGAATTTTGGCTTAGGACTGGAATACAGTTTTCAACTGTTTTGTTCTACTTATTTATGGAAGTAAGAGTTCTCAGCATTGAGTACAAAATCAAATATATCTATCAGTTCTGAAAGATATTAAATATACTCTGTGTCCCATGTTCCCAAATATCAGCCTAGATTAAGTTCTTTATGTAAAGCAAGCATATTTATCTCATTAATATGCAAGTTTGCTTTGATTTTATATGTAATGATTGCTAAAATTTTATTATTTCAAAAGTTATTTTAAAATAAATTATTTCTGATTTATTATTAGCAAATGTTTGGCTTGTATACCTATTTAGTATTCCTATATATCCAGGGTCACAAAAAATTTACTGGGCCAAAAGATTTAGAAGTATAAAAAGTTTCAAAATCATGACCTAAGCAACATAATATACTACCATAAAATTAAAAATAAGCCGGGCGGTGGTGGCGCACGCCTTTAATCCCAGCACTCGGGAGGCAGAGCCAGGTGGATCTCTGTGAGTTCGAGGCCAGCCTGGGCTACCAAGTGAGTTCCAGGAAAGGCGCAAAGCTACACAGAGAAACCCTGTCTCGAAAAACAAAACAAAAAAAAAAAAAAAAAAAAAAAATTAAAAATAAGTAAAAATGTTTCTATATGAAAGGGATAATATAATATGTACACCTGTTACTATCCTGGTAAACATCTATTGAAGATTGAAATTGAAATTGTCCTGTGGCTGGGTAGATCTTTTATACATGTTTCACTAAGTTTGGAAGCAATAAAAAGTTTTTATTGCAGGGATGATAGTGATAAGTGCTGTTTCTGCACAAATGCCAACTTTACCAGCATGGAATTTATTCCCAGGCTCCTCAGAGATGCATGACAATACAGATAACACCAGACTATACATCCTATGGGCATTCTTATGTGTGCATGTGCACATAACATAAGTTCAATGTCTTTTCTACCTTAACTAAATGCTTACTAGACACAGTGGCTGTAACTTGCAGCTTGAGTGTGATAGCAAAACCAGCACAAATTTACTTTCCTTCTACACAAGTTTATGGGTTAAAGATTTCTTCTTCCTGCAGATCTTAGCAACCACAGCATATGATCTTTTCTTGTTCTAAATTATGAACTTACTCCGCTCTTTCTTTGAAAAGAAGTATCTTCTAGCTTGTGCTTGTCATTATTTTTCCTGTGCTTTTACTAAGTAACGATAAAGTTACCTGAATAACAATACAGTGTAGCATACCTCAACAGTGGGTTTATTAACTGAGATGGCTCATGAGTGCGCTCCACATACTGCATGAATAACTGATGTTGTTGAGAGAGTAGTCTGCCGTGTGTGGACCGGCTTATGATAGAGTGGAACAGCAGGCAACAGCATGATACCTCAGCACGCTGCTCAGAATGGTTGCAATTTAAAAACCCACAAATTGTTTACTTCTGGAAATCTATTTCTAATAGTTTCTGGTCATGAACAATTAAAGCTGTAGAAAACAAAACCATAACTGGAAAAGAGGAGGTACTGTTGAGTCTCTCGATACCCTGAAGAAGCAGTTCATTATTTAAGTATCATCTGAACGTTGTACTCAATTTTCTAGATAATTTTCTTGGATATAATAGGTGTTTATAGAAGACTAGCTTTTAGTTCTCCATGTTCCTTATTTCAATATGTGTAAAAATGAATGCCCATTTAATATATATACAACCAATATAACAAAAATAAATTTATAAGGCAGGGTTTTGTTGTATACTCTAGGCTGACCTTGATTTTAGAACCTTTTGCCTCAGTCTCTTACTGATTAGACTCCTGAGAATTCAACTATGCACTAAGCCACACACAACACAAGTACTTATTCAGGCCACTTACACCTAAACCCAATATACTATTCCAAGTCTATTAATGAAGAACTATTTTGCTCAAGCTGAAGATCTACTGCTGTAGCCACCAATTTCTCACTGGTTACAATCAACCATATGCAACCAAATTCATTTTTCAAGTGAATTATTTGGGAAAATATCTTAAGAAAGTAAATCATACTAACTCTGTATAGAAAGTTGAATCAAATGAATAGCAGATCACACACAATTATTCAGCTTTGTTTTCAAAGAAAGCTGATGTCCAGCATCATTAGACTACCGCTTTCGATATAGAGCAGGATCAATATATGACATGGCTCTTCCAAGCTCATGGTAGTCACTGAACAGGACCCAAAAACTCCCAGGCAATTTAATCATTTCTTAAACTTTTATCACCACTGAGATCTAAACATCTTTTTATGTCCCCAGTTTCTCTCGCTAGCCTTCTTTGCACCATCCACAATTACAACAATTGCTTCTCTGAATTTTTAAAGACTATTATTTTATAATGTGCATATGTGTCATGTGTATTTGTGTGTTTATCCTCATGCATAAGGGTACTCACAGAGCCCAGAGATCCCCTGGAGCTAGAGTTACAGGTGCTTGTACATAGGCTGACATAGGTTCTGGGAACTGAAATCTTAACTGGTGAGCCATTTCTCTTAGCTCCAACCCATGTGGTTATAATCTGTTGTTTAAAAATTACTTAAAAAAAAAAAAAGGTATCCCCAGAAAATACGGTTTCCTCTTTCCTGCACCTTAAGTGGTTTATTGTGCTGAGAAGTAAGATTACAGTTTCCAATACCCTCCAAATTGAAACATTCCATTAAGGCTCAAGAAGTTAACAAAATTAAGTTTCAGGAAGCTCCTGAAGCTTACAAGACTCACAAAGCCTCTCCCCAGGGTTTCATAAGCACTAACAGTTGTAGAAAGATCAGCAGAACTGTCTGAAAAACTTGCAGGAAACTTTAAGTAATCAGCTTCTGTGAGTCATTATCTATGTGGGTACATTTTGATAAATATAAATTTATTCCTTGAATTCAAAGAAACTGGAACTTTTTCTGGATCTCATAGTCTAAGTTAGTAACTCACCTTTATGTCACTTAAGACTCCAATCCTATTGTGTACTCATCTTGCCTTTTAAACTGGCTTTTAAGAGGTTTACAATGTTTTAGGGGTTTTTGTGTGTGCAAGTGTGTGTGTGTCTTAGCATCTGTGTTTCTTGTTCTTTATCTTTGACTCTTTTTTTTGTTCATTTGTTTGTTTTGCCCTATTATAGTTTTTTTTGTTGTTATTTTAACTCATTTTATTATTTTTTTTCTTTTTTAGATGCCTCTTTTCTAATGAGTGACAAAAAGAAAAGGTGTGGAGTTGAGTGAGTGGGGAAGTGAGGAGTTTCTGGGAGGAGTTGGGGGAGGGGAAACTATAATCAGAATATATTCTATAAAAGAAAATCTATTTTCAATAAGAAAAAAGAATTGTGATAAAAGTAAAGGAAGACTGCACAACTTCCCCTGGGCTTTGTATCCTGGCCCACACCTCTGGCTACTTTACCAGAGGCCAGGCTGGTGCTAGGGACCCCAGATTGATGCCTAGCCCAATTGTCATCAAAAAAGCTTCACCCAGCAACTGATGGGAACAGATACAGAGACCCATAGCCAAACATTAGGCAGATTTCGGGGAATCGTGCAAAAGAGGGGGAGGAAGGATTGTAGGATCCAGTGGTGTCAAGAGCACCACAAGAAAACTCACAGAACCAGCTAACCTGGGTTCATAGGGGCGGACAGAGACTGAATAAGCAACAAAGGAGCTGCATGGGACTGACCTAGGCCTTCTGCATATATGATACAATTGTGTAACTTGGTCATCCTATGAGACTCCTAACGGAGAGAGCAGTGACTGTCTCTGACTCTGTTGCCTGCTTTTGGAACCCATTCCTCCTACTGGGTTGCCTCATCCAACCTTAATAGAAGAGGAGGCGCCTAGTCTCCCTGCAGCTTGAAAAACCATGGCTGGCAGATATCTGTGAGAGGCCTGCCTATATCTGAAGAGAGGCAATGGAGGAGGAGTGGATGAGAGGTGGGGGCTATGGAGAGAGGAGGGAGGGGAAATTTTAACTGGGATATAAAACCAAAAAAATAAATAAATAAATAAATAGGCAAAAATATGTAAAAAAAATAATAGAGAAAGGAAAGAGAGAAAGAGAGAGAACAATTTAAATTTAACAACCAATTTTACTTGCCTTGTATTTTCCATGTAACAACTGTTATAGCCTAACTTAATGCATAACTATAATTTTTATTATGTAATATTCCACGGCCCCAACCCCAGAATAATACATGAGTTGTTATAATGTTTGTTTTATGATAATCGTTGGCTAGAAGCAGAAGATAGGCTTTCAGCCTTATTTTATAAAATGAGTATCTGCCATTAATGCTACAACTATGCAGCATAAGGATAGTGCTTGATGGTATTTGTTGTCTGGGTCCCTTGGAATTATTTAGAGTCAGTGGTTCATTCCCTTGTAAAACTTTGTTAAAGACTCTGTAAAGTACCCCTTCTGTCTGCTTAAGTGATACTTTCTATGGTATTCAAAATAAAAGAGAGAGCAAAGCCCATCATTAGGGACATACACTCAGGCACACAGACACATAGCCAAGGATAGACATTTCATAAGGCAGAATTCAGGCAGACTGAGATTCACACTCATAAAACAGAGAGATGGGGGCCTACAGAAGAAACAGAAAGGTAAAGTAGAAAACTCAAATCTAGGCTTGCTCTTAGTCAAAGGACAGCAAGGGGAATATCCTCAAGGCAACACTGATACACTTTTGGTAATTGTGTATTTATTATTAGTCCATTCAAACAGACTGCAATGTGGTGCCCATATGAAGAATCTCTAATACATTAAATCTACACAATCATACATGCTAAGCTGGGATTTTCAGTGGTGCAGCTGCCTTTGAAAGAACCATGTTCATATAAGTCACCCAAATAAACTCACTGGGTTCATGATATTAAACTTGCATCAGATTGTTTTAGAGTGTCTTTGGTGTCTTGTCTTAGGTGAAGAGACACTTATTCATTTCCAAGGAGAAATCATAATGCAGCTCCCATCTTTCAAGGAGCTGTGAGACTTACATTATCTAGCTTCATTACTCACTCTCTGGCGGCTTTCTGTCAAGCTCCAAGTCTCCATGAAGACCAGCACCTATTCAGGTACCATCTTTATCACACTATATAAATATAATAATCCAACCATCTTGACTCTCTGCTACTTGGACTTCCCCATGAGCTCTTCTACTTCACTTAAGCACCTGTTCATACAACCATGACCTGAGACCCTGACATCTCAAGAAGTAATCCAATCTCAAATTGTCCACATCTAATATCTCATTCTGACTCCAGTGTCTCATCCTTCCAAACACTTTCCACACTTTTAAATCTATCATATGAAACACTTTTTCAGACATGTGACATAGTTAGATCATTCTCAGGGTTTATATCAATCTGGAATTCATTCACCGAAACTGTGACCCACAAACTGATGTTATTCTGATAAATAGTGAGTATTTGGAGAGGTTATTACTGCCTACTCTAGTTTCCTCTCTATTGTTGTGGTAAAAGCAATGTGGGAAGGGAAAGGTTTATTTCATCTTATAGTTTAAGCTAAGGGAAGTCAGGGTAGGAACTCAAGTCAGGAATTTAGAGGCAAGAACTGAAATTGAAGCCATGGAGAAATAAATATTGCTTATTGGGTTGCTTGCTATGGCTTGCTCAGCCTTCTTTCTTACATACCAACCAGGATTACTTGTAGTTTTGATTCCATCAGTCTCTTCAAGTCATTCTCTTGCAGCAGGTTTTTGGTACTGGAATTTGTAGGGCTCACATTTAGGTCATTTACATATTTGAACTTGATCTTAGTCCATTATGTCTACCCTGATTTATTTTCTATCATGAATACAAATCAGATATATTTTGTCTTGCCATCTCCTCTAACTCTTTGCTCCATAACAATAATACCAATCTTATATATCATTGGGATATATTTCACCATTAAGTTTAATATTTACTTAGTTGACTTATAAATGGCTCAGTGAGCTACCCAATACTCCTAGGTAATATAAAGCAAGGAATCTTGGGCATAATAGTAAAATTTCATATCACCATTTCCAAAGGTTAAAATTGTTAGCCATATTTATTTCCCTAAACCAATATCAGCTCCCTGTAGAGTTCTTCAGTGTACATTGTACTTTCTTCTCTTGAAAAATGACTTCACTATTCACTATTTTGAATGTCAGTAAACTCTTTTTAAACATATTTTATTACACGGTTTCTGTTTCAAATAAAACTTCAAAATCAGTTACTAGTGAGTTTAAATTCTTTCTCCCTTTCTAATTATGAATCAATTCTAGAAAAGCAAGGGAAGATAACTCTAGTGATGAACTTGAGCTGTATTAGTGAATAAAAGAGAAACTATGGAGTTAATTTCATATGTTAATGGCAGATGAATTAATTCCCAGTGCTTCTAATGAGTGATCATATGCCTGATTTCTGCCTGTATGTACACCCTAGGTAAACAGTGTCCAACATTTTCTGATCATAAGTCTGAGATCTTCTCTCTCCTCAACATTGAGTATTGAGAGCTGTGTTAGTGACTGCTGTGCAGTCATAATTAAAATATCTAGCAAGAAAAAAAAATGAGAGAAGGGAGATTTATTCTGGCTCATATTTTGATATGGAATCAGTTTATCACAGGGGGGAGGCCTGGTGGAGAGGCTAAGTTCATGGCAACAGTACTTTGTAGCAGAGGTTGTTTAAATTACAGCAGACCAAGATACAGAGAAGAGCATGAACCAGGAACCATGGATAACTGCCAAAGGCATGGCTCTCCTTTCAGATGCTCACTACTTTCTAAAGGTTCAGTCATAACAAGGGGTACAGTGGTCACCATATTAATGAATCAGTAAGCATCGTTTACACTTACTACTGGTGTGATGTCTGATTGTAACCCTTGAACTATGTTACTGTATATACTCTAAAGAGAAGTTAAGCCAAATGCTCAATGCTCTGTCATAAACTTCTAGAATGCCCCCATCTTCTGCTTTTCGTTGAAAGGAAAAGCTGTGCCCTTAGCCCCAACCCATGCCTAGTATGTCTCAGGCATAGGGCAGGTGGCTCCTTGCTGAGGCATTCAATACAAAACCCTTCTACTGGAGGGATAATCCAGTCTGCTTGACTTTTCCTTTGGTAAACATGTTTACCCATTCAGAGATGAGTCACTGCAGCAGTTGTGCTAAATCAACAATCCAGGCTCTGCCTCTGTGGCCTTTCTCTTGCATTTACATCTGAATCTCAGCCCACTCCTGAAATAGAAAGCCTGGCCTCCTTCCAGGGCTTCCCAAATCTGATTATGGAATCATCCAAGAGCAGATCTGATTGGCTAACAGCACCACAAGGGCCAGTGTTAGCCTTATTTCGCCTTCTAAGTGGTGTTCTGTAGCGATGTCTGCTGCTTCAAGTCATTAGCAAACATGAGTCGCAGTACAAGGTGTTCTGAAATGATGTAAAGCAGAAGCAGGCATCATCTTTGTTCTCTTTTGACTGCTGATAATTCATGGAAGATTTTGATTACAAAGGCTCATGTTTACTTTTATAATCCACTCAAGGGAACATCTGTCTTTTATGAAGCAGTATATTGTAGTGGTTAAAGACTGAAGTGGCCTGAATATTTAGGTCACAACAGCAATATACTCCAGGCTGGTATGGGTGTCCTTACAGAAGAGGCCCTTGAGAGACTCTGCTCTATCTATGTGTAAATTAGAGTGAGGAGACTGCTCTCTAGGATGAGTATGTGTTTTCTTTGAATTCACACTCTTAAGCCTTCCAACTATGGGATATCAATATCTGTTATCTATGGGACACCCAGCCTATTGCATTTTGTTTTAACATCTCACGTGAATAATTACAATGACTAAAGATTATTAACCAAAAGTAAGAGTTGGAGTGGGTTTGGTAGAGTGCCTGCCTAGGATGCAAGAAACTCTGGGTTTGATTCCTAGTACCACATTAAACATGGCTGACAAAGTAAACTAGTGTGGTGAAGCATGTAATCCCAGCACTCAGGAGGCAGAGACGGAAGGATTGAATTTCAACATCATTCTGGGCTACTTGAGTTGAAGAACAATGTTGCTACATGAGTCCCATCTCTAATAATTAAGTAAATGTATACCTACACAAATTGAAATGTCACTGAAATCCATTCCACATTTGAGAAGGCCGAAGATAGCAGCTAGGGAGATGACTCAGAGTTAAGAGCAGTTGTAGCTCCTGCAGAAGAACTTAGGTGGGTTCCCAGCCCCCACATGATGGCTCACAATCATCCATAACTCCTACGCATTCATGTAGTACACATTCATGTACATAAAATAAAAAAATACAATTTGTAAAAAGAATTTAAGTAACAAAGGATAAGCCTAGATGCATTTAAGACGTCATACACTGGAGGATGCTGTTGTGGCATTATGTGACTCACTTTCAAAATAATAAAATAGTCTTTAACTGTCAATGCCACCACACATTTATCTTTAGTTATTTCCTTGGCTTAAATCTCCTCAGTAAACCTCTTTGCATTTTCCTTGTCAACTCAAAACAATCCTCTAATCTAAAAAGGAATCAGGACAAAATGTCACCTATGTCAGAGAACAGACATGCTAAAAAGTTCAAAAATAATACCTGAAAATAGTTGACCCTTAGGCCTAGCTGATATCTACTGGTAACCATATTTTTCTTGTCTTTTATTATTATTTGTGATTTCTTACAAAGAATGGATTTCCGTTAGAAAAATGGAGACTAAACCTTAGAGTATTTACTAGTAAGTCAAAACTTGCGATAAAATACCGATGTGGCATAGAACGCTAAGCAAACCAAGTTCGTACATGTTCAGGAGATAAAACATACTTAATTTCTACTGGAGGACAGAGACAGTGCTTGTCCATGGTTTTCAGCCAGGCTGGCAATCATGTACTATTAGAGTAGGAATGTAGCCATCTTTGACCCATCCAAGACAGGACTCTCTTTGCCGATCTGACATCATCAACAGCTTGCTCTGCAACAGTGTGTACCTATTGTCTCTTCTGTTCACATTTATTTTTACACATAGCTTTTCTATTTCTAGTCTCTCATCTGTTTTTTAGGAGTCCTTTCTCTTATCTTCTAATGTTCAGATAACAGCAGTATTCATTTGTTAGGGTTTCCATTGCAAAATAGTGCAGCCGAGGTGACTTAAACAGTCAGATACAGAAGGAAAAGTCTTTCACAGCTCTGAGAGCCAGAAACCCAACATCTTGATGTCTCCTGAGGCCTCTTAGTGACAGCCACTGTGACATTTTCTGTATGTGTGTATTCCGCTAAGGCCCATTCCTGTTTTTATAAGGACATCTGTTCCATTATATTAGGGGGCAACTTTATGACCTCATTTAATCTTTGAGACTTCTTTAAAGGCTCTATACCAAATACAGTAGCCTTGAGGTTAGGAGTTCAATGTATTCAGTTTCAGGGAACATAATGCAGTCCATCACACATTTGCAGATTCATCAGTTAATGCATCAACCTCCATGACCCTGCTTAGTGAAGTACTAATAGAGTCTGACATTATAATAGACCATTTTGAAGTAATATAATGCTCTTATGAGATTGTGCTGAAAGTAATCAAAATATATAGGGCCTGGAAAGTATGAATGGGAAGAAGTAATCAGGTTAATAAAGGGTCATTTTCTCTTCAAAATTATTTCTATCTTTAGCATAATATTTACACAGTTAGTGGGATGTCTTTAAAAACTTGATTTTATTTTTTATAAAGAAATATTTCAAACACAGGAAAACTTTAAAGAAATGAGTATTCATGTATGCCATCATTCAATAAACCATATATATACATATATATATATATATATATATTCAAAGTTCCTTCAAATCACTGTTTAATCATATACCCTCTCTTTCACAGTGGGTTATCATATTTTGAACTCAATATGCCTTCATACTTGTGCCTTAAATTAAAAAAAAATGGGAATAACTCACAACTTTTTGATTGAATTTCAGGTTCATTCCGTGAATAACTCCATACCTGACACTATCAATGAGGCCAAGATATGTTAATTACTAAATTAACATAGCAATAAAATGACTCCTAATGGCATATTGCTATACTCATAGATTACATCCATCAACCCTCATCAGAGAAGCTTCTTCTTATAGTAGATGGTAATCAATGAAGAGATCTAAAACTTGACAATGTGCAGAAAGTGAGAGACTTTGAAATATCTAGCCCTAAATAGGATATCTTTATCACACCCCTTCATTCAAGACTCAGGGATCTATGAAGATGAGGAGGCAGGAAAATTGTGAGAGCCAGAGGTGGTGACATGCACAGGGATGATATGCATATGAACTCAGAGAGACAGGAACATCATGCACAGAACTTGCATGAATTCAAGTCGGACAAACTCTAAGCAGTGGAGAAAGAAAAGTGGACAAAAAGTTCTATCCCAAGCCAAGAAGCTTTTTGCAGTTGGCACCTGCTGGGAGAGCATACATCAACCACACAACCATACTCCAGGGAAGGCCATATGAATAGGACAACACAAACCAGACTGTGTGTGTGTGTGTGTGTGTGTGTGTGTGTGTGTGTGTGTGTGTGTGTGTGTGTATGCATGTGCATGCATGCAAATGCTTTTTTGTTTTATTTTTTAAGAGAAAGAATATGAAGTTGGATACAAAGGTAGGTGAAATAGAAATTAGGAGTTGGGGGGAAGGGAGAGAATATGATAAGTTATCTGATACCATATTACACAAAGGTATTTTCATGCAAATTCATTATGTACATTGAACTAACTTCCTTACACTCCCTCTATCCTTTCTTACCCTTGCCCCTCCTACTAGCCCCCTTTGTCCACCTAAATACTTTCACTTCTTCTTCTATACATACGTACACACACCATTTTATGTATCAATATAAATATATAATAAATATTTAAACCTGGGAGCCACATAGGAGAGAAAACATCTGACATTTGTGTTTCTGAGCCTGGCTTAGTTCACTTAGCGTGATTATCTCCACTTGCATCTGTTTTCCTGAGAGCGGCATGACTTTGGTGCTTGTGATGACAGTTTTTTACACTAGTAATTTTGAACTCCCAATCATGTCAGGCAGGAGATCCATGACCCTGATTTCCTAGACGCAATTCTTCTAGCTTTTTTTCATCAGACATAGAAGTTTATTGGACTTTTTATGATGATGAGCAAGTTTTACTTACTTCACTTTTCTTCAAAATGTTAGCCTTCAGTGGGACCGGGTCCTGTGCTCATTGCATGAGTCGGCTGTTTGAAACCTGGGGCCTATGCAGGATCGCTTGGCTCGGCCTGGGAGGAGGGGACTGGACCTACCTGGACTGAGTCTACCAGGTTGATCTCAGTCCACGGGGGGAGGCTTTGCCCTGGAGGAGGTGGGAATGGGGGGTGGGCTGGGGGGAAGGTGAGGCGGGCGGGAGTGGGGAGAACAAGGGAATCCGTGGCTGATATGTAGAACTGAATTGTATTGCAAAATAAAAATAAAAAAATTTAAAAAAAAAGTGTTAGCCTTGATGTTGCCTTCCTTAGTGAAGGTCCAAGTTCTGATTCTTCCCTCATTGTAATGCAAGCCCTCAGGAAACTTTAGAAATTCAAACAAAATAGATTAGCAACTTTCTTAATCCATTGATTTCTGCTCCAACATATTAAAAAATGCATATCCATTATAACTCATTATGTTGGACAATTATATATTTTTAATATTTTTATTAATTCTTTGAAAATTTCATGCATTATATTTTAATCATATTCATTAACCCCCCAAACACACTCCCTCCTTCAATATTTACCCAACTTTGTGTCCAATTCATATTCCTTGTATACTTTTGGGTCTGTGGCCTCGCACACATGAAGCATGGTCAACCTGCCAAGAGATACACCCTTGAAAATGACTAACTCCCTCTCCAGCAGCTATCAGTATCAATAACATCTCAAGTAGGGATAAGAATTAATATCCAGCTCCCCCTCCATGCTAGCTAGCATTTTGTCAGGCTTGAACTCGCATAGGACTTGTACATACAGTCACAAGTGATTTGAATTCATATGTGTACCTGCCCTGTTGTGTCCAGAAAATACTGGACATTGTACTCATATATCACTTCTGGTTCTTACATCTTTCTGTTTCCTCTCCCACAATGATTCCTGAGCCTTGGGAGGAAGAGGTATGATACAGATGTCCTATTTACAGCTGAGTATTCCCTAATCTCTTACTGTCTGCATGTTGACCAATGAGTTTCTCTGTGTTAATCACCATCCACTGCAAGCAGAGTCTTCTCTGGTAAGGCTTGAGAGATGTACTGTTCTATGGATTTAACAGTTAGTTTAGTATTATGTCTATTTAGCAGAGTAAGAGTAGTAGGTTTTCCTATGGGTTCTCCTCTATGTCTAGCCATAGGTTCTTGGCCCTGATAACAGTGTCAGATAATGGGGTCTAGCTTGTGGAGCAGGTATTAAATCCAATCAAAAAGTAGTCGTTTACTTTCATGACATCTGTACCATCATTATACCAGCGGACATATCTTGCTAGGGTAGTTATTTTTTATAGCTCCAGGGGTTCACAACAGGACAATATTGAGGACTTCTTTTCTCCTCCAGCAGCTGTGCAAATCACCTTCCAGCATTATATAAGGCTACCAGTAAAGATGGTGATTTCAAGTCAGTGCCACCATATCTCTGTGTTCTATGATTCAAGTTGTGGTGTCTTCAGCAATAAGATTATATCATCAAGTTCTGGAGGGTAACCAAGAATATTAGTCTAATGTTTGGGTGTCTATGGAAACTCACTGGCTAACAATTCCAAAAGAGATAACACGCCGGGGACTGGATTTTTTATTTGTTAACCTGTCTTGTCTAGCAGAGTTGTTGTTGCTCATTACAGGGTAACTTCACTTCTCCACTTACCCTCATATATATATTTTCCAGGAAACTTTGGAAGTAGTAAGTTTTCACAGAACTTTTCCAAAAGGTCTTTGGTATTATATTCTTATATTCTTTCTTGCTTAGTTATTTCAAAGAGATAAAACACCTTGGACCTGTTCAAGGTGTGTTGTTTGTTTGCATTGCTGTTAATAGATGCATTATTTTACTATTATTAAATATTATATACCAATTAGATTATTTTACTGATACAATTATTTTGATTATTGGTTTTATGGTGTAAGATCAAAATTTTGAAGTGTCTTGGTTATAGCTTCCAATATTTCCATGAATTTTTCAGTTGGGAATTATATGAGAACTTATCATTTAAATTTTTAGATTAATTTTCCATAAAGAGAAAATCATTAGGATTGTTTTTGATTTTTCATTCATTGTGACTGGCTGTCAGATTTCTGCTGTCATGAAAACTGCAAAAACATCCAAGTAAAATTGTATATTATTAAAAAATATTTTCTTTTTCTGTCACTTGAGGAGAGCAGTGCCAAATTTAATTTCTCCAATTTATATCAATGATGTTTTTAAGTTCACAAAGAACTTTTCTCTAAGCAAGTTGCTAATGTTTTATCCATTTTCCATCTACCTATATACAGAATCAAATGATTCAATTTATATAGCGTCTCAATTCCCATTTTAAAGTGTTTCACCCAGAATAATAAATTAATCAACCAAACAAAATATATTGTGAATATCCTTTCCACTCTCATCCTTTAATTATTGTTAAAATTTTCATTACATGTATTTAGTATATACGTTTATAGAAGTATGCCCACATGTGTTATGACATGTTAGTGGAAGTCCAAGGACAATTGGCGGGTGGAGTCAGTTCTCTTTATACAATATGGGTTCAGGGAATCAAGCTTATGTTGTCACGGTTGACAAATGTGTTTATCTACTTAGCCATCTCACTGGCTCAGTTTTTTAATCATTTTTAAAATGTTTGCTGCCATTTCCTCGTGAGATTCCTGTAGGAGGTCTTTGATTGTCTAATCCAGCAAGTGAAGATCTATTTTGTTCAGTATTCCTGGAAGTCTCCCACTCTCTGTGTCATCTGGTAGAATGACAGATGTGGCAGGATCTGACAAAGAGAGCCAACACTACAGACTTTCTAAATCTGAAGGAGATAAGGATGAGAATAGGCATTCAATGCCTCTCATGCCATGCTTCATTTTATATTTCACTTTAGAAAGTCTTTCAGTAAGAAAGGACAGCAAGACAGGCCTCTGGGGTCCCTAGTCTTCATGCAATGAAGATAATGTTGTATCCACCAAGATTCACTTGTTTATGAGCAAATGTCTGCTTTCATAAGTTTATTGTGCCTGACAGAAAACCTTTACAGAGCTCTGTATGTGAACACATGGCATATTTGTTCTCCGTTATCACAAAATACTCAAAGCAGTTCCGTGATGATGGTTTTCTAGGGTCTTGAAGCCAGTACATACTTCTAACATGAATCACCTCTTTGCATCTGCTCACTCTTATTTTCAACTTGCATTTTTTCACTTAGATGGGCCTTTAATATTGAGTCAATGATACTCACACAGCAGAACTTTTATGTTAGAGCTATTACATTGTACTAAAACCTGTGAACATGTTTAGATACTACTGTTTTATGAGTAATGTTCTGTGTAATTTAGATTTTATTTTTATTTTTATATTTTATGAATGTGTCAGATTTGAAAAACACAGAACCCCAAATAACAGAAAGAATTTCTTAGTAATATCAAGTGACAAAATTATTATAATGGTTTTAAGCAAACAAAAGGCTTACATTATACAAAACATGTCATATATGGCATGTTCTATATGTTACACATTATTATATAGTGTCCTTGAATTCCTACTAATTAGATTTATTTAAAAGGAAGGATACTCTGATTAAACTAATTTTCAAATTATTTCAAGATGGCAGTGGTGGTTTCAATGAAAATGGCCCCCATAGGCTCATAGAGAGTGACACTGTTAAGTGGCATGGCCTTGTTGGGGTAGATGTACCCTTGTTGGAAGAAGTGGGTCATTGGGGTGGGCTTTGAGGTTTCAGTTGCAGAAGCCAGGCTCCTTGTCTCTCTCTTTCTTCCTGCTGCATGCCTATCCAAATGTAGAACTCTCGGCTCCTTCTCCAGCACCATGTCTGCCTGTTTGCCTCCATGTTTCCCATTATGACAATAATGGGCTAAATAAACCTCTGAAACTGTCAGCCAGCCCCAGTTAAATGTTTTCCTTTATAAGAATTGCTGTAGCCATGGTATCGCTTCGCAGCAGTAGAAACCCTATCAAGACAGTAAGTAACTTTAACAGAAAGCTGTAGTCGAAATGGTTGCCCCATGCAGTAGTGGTACCTATAATCCCAGCACTCCAGAGGCTGGCCAGGCTACAGAAAAGCAAAAACACAGGGTTAAAAGTTATGATAGATAGATGTTAGGTAATTCAACTTTGAAATGATTCTCCTGCCAGTTATTCTGAACTCACATTCAGAGAGGCATTAATTTATTCATGAAAAGAAGTTAGCATGAGCTAAAAGTTTCCTCTGTTCACTAAGACATTATGTCTGTTCTCCCTTATTCCATGTTTTTCCTAAACATCTAAAAAGTAGAATAAGCTTCATATTAAATAGCAAGTAAAGAAACATAATTTAGTATTTTTTAGTGACGGTAAAACATTTCTTTTATTATCTATGTTACCAATAACAGTAATATAATATCTAGTATTTCAGAATTCATCATTTAGAGACTTTTCTTTGCCCTAAGTTTCAATTTTGCGCTTTAGCAGCTATCTAAAACAAAATTTTTTTAACTTCTATAGCTTTTGGCATTGTGCAGTCCCATTCATCCTTTGAAAGCTGTATTCTCTAGTTGTTGGAGTCTGAATTAGTCAGTGGCCAAAGAAAATAAGGATGGATACGGCAAGAGGAATGAGACAAAACACAACACTGTTATTATTTCTTCTTTACTCATAATCCCAAAACCTATGAAGTGCTTACTATAGTTGTAAATATAAATGACAAAGACAGTTACAGCAAAAGAAAAACTAGGTTTATGACCTCAGTTATAGTTATTGTTCTTCACATTAACACTGTACTTTCATAAATACAAAATAAAATTTTCTAATATGTACTCACTAACATCAATATTTATCTTTTTACGTATCTATGTGTGGATGCATGTTCATGTTAGGTCAACTTCAGATGTCATTTTTCAGGAGCAAGCCTTACCAGTGTCTCTCATTGTCTGGTAAGGCTGACAACCAGTGAGCCTTAAGGAGTCAAATGTCTTTGTATCTCCAATACCGTGGTTACAAGCACATACCACCAGGCTCAGTTGTTTTTAGTCTTTGGGATTCTCTACAGTTGTGCAACAAGTGCTTTGCTTCCAGCCTAATATTAACATTTGCTGTTTATTAAGTATTATCCTAAGTGCTTCGTATGTAATTTAGCCTTTACTAATTCTAACTATAACAACTTGAGAAGTACAAAGAAGGCAAAACACACACACACACACACACACACACACACACACACACACACACACACACACACACACACGCACATACACACAAAGTAAAAACAAAAACAAGACTGATATCTCTGGATGGTAAAAGGCAAAAGGGACTGCTTTGGCCTGAATTATGCTCCCTTCCCCCAAGATTTATATACTAAACCCCGGACCTTGTATGTCATAAGTTACTGCATTTAGTGACAGGATCGATAAATGTGTAATTAAGTTAGAAGCCGGCTTTTAAGGTGGTCCACAATTCATTATGATAGGTGTCCTCCTAAGTAAAGGAAATTTTAACACATGGATAATCCCAGGCATACACTGATAACTGTGTCAGTTCAAACAGCTACCTGGAACCAAGAAACAGGCTTCAGAGGAAACCAAACTTACTATTAGATTTGATGTCAGATTTTTTTTTCCTTTTTTATCTCTCAAACATTACATCCCAACCACAGCAATTTTTTCTCACTACACTCCTCTCAGTCCCCTACCTCCCCTCACCACACACACACCTCCCCTCTCCCGACTCCAGAACTGTGAAAGCATTCATTTCTGTTAAGTCACTCAGTCTGCAATATTTTCTCATGGCCACAGAAAGAAAATAATACAAAGTGTAAACTCAAGTTCTGACCTGAGAACCCACAGTTATAACCAGTATCCTAATGTATCATGTAGGGTTATCATGTTGGTTTTGATTTTGGTGGTCTTCAATGTTTCAAATAAGTGTCCATTTCCAGATAGATAGATAGATAGATAGATAGATAGATAGATAGATAGATAGAAGATAGGTAGGTAGATGGATGGATGGATGGATGGATGGATGGATGGATGGATGGATAGATAGATAGATAGATAGATAGATAGATAGATAGATAGATAGAATACTCAGGTTCTTTTTATTAAGGCAATTTTAGAGGACTAGTTAGAAATTTATTCGCTTCTGACTCTGAGTCACTAATTATGGCTTTCTTGGTCCACAAATGACAAATACTTTAAATATCCCTGGGAATCCAGTGAAGGGCAAATCTAAAAAGAAGTTTGTAACACTGGAAAAACCATAGGAAAGTTATGATTATTTTAAGAACTATTTTGAAGACAATGTGAATAATCTCAACACTAAAACATAGAAGCCCAAGAATCCTACTTGAGCATTTTGGTTACCATAACTACCTATATAATTGCAAACACAGTTTTTCCCTGCTCTGTGATTGTGAAAGAGAAGGAATCAAGATGGAATGAAAAGCTTTACTTTAATGCTGCCAATGCACTCAGGTCCTCTGAAAACTTTGCCTAATACTCTGGAAGCATAAATTCTTATAGGAAAAAAATAGATGACTAAGCCCTTGTTATTCCATTGAAAACTTGCAGGAAACCCCAACCAATATGGAGTAACTTAATGTGCACAAACAATAATACCTAGGACACTTATTACTTTTTAAAGATTCCTTTTATTATTATTATTAGTGTGTGTGTGTCTGCTTTCTGTTCATGCACACGCTAGCAGGTTCCCAGGGAGGTCAGAATAGGACATCAGATCTCTGGGAACTGGAGTTACAGGAGGTTATGAGCTATCCAAAGTGACTGCTTGGAACTAACTCTGGTCCTCTGAAAGAACAATTCCTCTTTATAGTTGGACCATCGCCTAACACCTTCTCCCACATATTTACTCTTAAAACAATAGCCATATAGCTTCTCACACTTACAATATTTCCTTTTCTTTTCTCTTTAATATCCAATATGGGGACATAATGAAGTAAGGCCCATATCACAAGCATTAGTAATAAAATCCCTAGTAGCACTGTGACTATCATGTACATTTCTTTAAAAAAAAAAAAAAAAAAAGGTAAGCTTATTCCAAAGCCTTTGTTCTACTGCAACACAAAATCTTATAATGGAAATCAATTTGAAAGACATCTTGTGCTATGGCTAGGTAGATACTTTTTAAAAGTTATCCCTCTATGGCTCAGATCCTTTCTTCACTCACTGGTATTAAAAAAAAAAACTGACAAGAAGGAAATAAAATAAGGAAATACTCATTTTGGCTGACAATTTATGGTACAATACAGTCCATCGTGGTGGGAGGCGTGCAGTGGCTAGTCACATGGCATCCACACTCAGGAAACAAAGAGAGAGATTTTGGTGTCAACTCTCTTGTTCCTTCCATTCAGTCTGGAGATCCAGTCCATGGCATACTGCTGCCCATATTCAGTGTGGATCTTCCTTACTCGGTTACACCTCTGTAGAGATGTATATCTTCATGGATATTTCCCAGAGGCATATCTCTTTATGATTTTAAATCCAGTTAATTTAGTAATCCAAATCAATTATTTCGCACTATAGAACAATTTAAAAAAATTATAATAAAATTGGATTTGTTGATGCTAAACTAGGAATAAAATAAAGAGTCCTCAGAAGATAAGCATAAAAAACAGGTATGCAGATATAAGTAATACATGACCTAGATTTTTTTACTAGCTGTTTTTCAAAGGAAATTTGTGTTCAAATGGTTAGTAAAGGCACAGGATAAAGACTACAGCTGCATAAATACACCAATTATATGTGTCAAGTATCCAGTGTAAGAAACAAAGGTGTAAATATTTGGGAGAAAAAGGAATTTTTTTCCTAAAGGGAAGTCTATTGCTTAAAATATTAATAGTAGGAAATATAGACAAATTAATGGTTTAGAACCCAAATTAAGAAGTTCTGAAAAAATGAAGAAAAAAATGAAGCAAGTAATAAAGATTGTAGTAGAACTGGTAAAATTGGGGAAAAAAAAGAAAATAGTTTCAATTAGACTATGTAAGAAGGCTATGATGATAATAATAAAACGGCTTACTAGTTTTATTATGATGATATGGATGGGGTAGAACAAAGGGATAAAGACAAAGACAGCATCATACCATTGAAGTAGAGAATATTATAAATTTTATACAGATAATTTCTGAAAAACTCAGTGAAAGAATCACCAAATTCCTAGAAAGAGAAACACATTGATCAAAACTGATTCAGCTAGAAACTGAAATCCGGGATCATTTTGAAATCATTGAGGATATGGAATTAATAGTTTAAATATTGCTAGAAGGAAAATTCTAGTCCCAGAGAATTCTGAGTCCCGTCAAACAAAGACATAACTGTAATATAACATGAATTATTTCTGATTATCAATATACTGGTGCCAAAAATTGACTGTCAACACAACACGAAGGATGCTCAAAAACATGCTATTGGATGAACATGGTAAGTCACGGAAAATGCATGTAGTATGGTGGCATTTAGGTCAGGTTTACAGATGCGCAAGCAAGGGTGCCCATCTGGGTGGTAAGCGGGGGATAACTTTAGTCTCTGTGACTCAGAAATCAAACGGTATTGGGTAAGCACATACAAGTAAAACTGTTGATAATGGTTTGCATCTGCACTGCTGCCTCAGTATTTCTTCTTTGAGAGAAAGAGAGAGAGAGAGAGAGAGATATGAACTTTAGATATTATCAATGTCACAATAATGTAAGGCAAGAAAAATTCTTAAGCTTAATTTTTTCCAGTTGTTAATTACTTTAACAAAGTAGAAATGGGGAGATTTTTAGTCCTTGCCCAAGTGCCCTTAACTTCTAATTCCTGTAACAAATGATTGATGCTCTGAATAGCATCATATATTCTGAATATCCTTTAGAGTTTTCACAAAATATAGGCTTTCATATTTTATATGGGCTCTAATTTTTCACATGGCATATGATGTTCATGTTCAATATAATATTCCTACTCTGATTTTTGAATAATTTTTCTTGGAGGTCTTTTCTGTATCTTAATACATATTATTTCATTACTTTTTGTTTTCGTATAAGATACCCTTGATGCCGGGCAGTGGTGGCACACACCTTTAATCCCAGCACTCGGGAGGCAGAGGCAGGCAGATCTCTGTGTGTTCGAGGCCAGCCTGGTCTCCAAAGCGAGTTCCAGGGAAAGAGCAAAGCTATACAGAGAAACCCTGTCTTGAAAAGAAAAATACCCTTGAATGGTTATGTAACTCAAAAATGTTATAAATTGTATAGTATTCTTTCTGGGGGACTATTATGTTTTTCAAACAATTTAATACTCTAAAATATTTCATTGTTAAAACTATTATATGTATATTATCTATGTGTATAAGCTCATGTGTGCAAATTTTAAAAGCTAAAATTTCAAATTAAATGCAAAGCTCTTAATATGGAAGATAATATAACTCTATGATACAAATTATCGATATTTTCTACCATTCTAGTTGTCTTTTAAATTTTCTAATGATTTTATGCAGAATATTCAATAATTCAAATTTGAATAGATGCTCCTACTCCCAGGTGATAAAGTTGTTCTTTCATAATACTGATACTTTGCTTCATTTCATTTTTATTCGACATTTTTAATACATTTTGGGTGTATTGGAATAAACTATGATATTTATGTAATATGCTATGATATTTAGAGTTAAGCCACTTTTAGTCATGATTTCTTTTCTCTGAGAGCAATAATATTTAACACTTATTACTCTCAGTTAATCGTGGATTCATAACAAAATATCACCTTTATTATACTTTTTCTTGCATAGTCTTCTCACCCAAGATCAGGCAACTACCCACATCTCAACATGATAAAAGTATTTGCATATTTTATGCTGAAGGAGAGATATTTGGAAACATGACTAACACATGGCAATTTTTCAGTTTTCTTCAGTGCATTAGAAAATGGGATAAGGACGGGAGGTAAACTGGTGCTTCAGTGACATGATCAGTCTGATTAGGTTGTTACTATGTTTTTTGTTTCTTCCTGCAAACAAATACAAAGGAGTTTCAAGTGTTCTATGTGGATGTTTTCTCTCTGTGTGTCTCTCTGTGTGTCTCTCTCTGTGTTTCTCTCTCTCTCTCTCTCTCTCTCTCTCTCTCTCTCTCTCTCTCTCTCTCTCGCTCTCGCTCTCGCTCTCGCTCTCACTCTGTGTGTGTGTGTGTGTGTGTGTGTGTGTGTGTGTGTGTGTGTGTGTGTGTGTGTGTGAAAATACTTTCCATTATTCCTGGTACTCCTGGCTAGTGTTTTTCTAAGCTCAGATATACTATGGAGTCTAACTATACAAAATGCTCTGGGCAGCCAAAAACAAGGAGGAAGCACACCTACAAGAAATATCACGTAATTGCTGTTGCAGCTATATGCACAAATTTTAGAACTGTCAATTCAAGATGGAGAAAATGAATGGGCCACTTAATTAAAAGACAGCAAAATTTGAGCAGGAAATACAGATTTTCAACATTAAAAGGGATCTCTGCGGGGTCAAACAAACAGCAGAGGAAAGGAAACAGGAATTAGATTGTGTGTTCATGCCAATGTTTACTATGTTGGCATTGCTTTCTCAAAAGGAAAAATATGAAGTCCATGAAAAATATCTTAAAATATATTGCAAACTGATGCAAAGTTTACTATTAGGAAATGATACCTATGAAAAGGATGCAACTAGAAAGAAAAATTTAAGGAGAGGGCAGAACTTTCTAATTATTAGCACTATCTAGGTACTTTCTTGGGGAGAGAAGTGAGGCACAGGAAAAAACGTATTTTCCGTGAAACCAGAAAGAGATGTTTACAGTACAGTGTGCTTTTCTGTTGGTGACTGTAATATCTGGTTAATCACTACTGTAGCAAAATCTAGGGAAACAAGATCTAAGTGTAAAAGACAAGAGGAAATTGTAGGGTACAGCTGTAACCCAAAGAAATAGTTCAAAAGGAGCAATTTTTCAGACATATTAATATTATCATAGTTTCAAATCCACTCACTGTACCAACATCAACTGTAAATGCTCCAAATGCATCATTTTAAAAGAGCATGACTCTATGTAACATTTGCATCCTTACTGCAGAATCAATGCAATATTTACACAGCTTCCTTTGAAAACCACAAAAAACAGACAAGATGTTAGTGGTCAAGCAACTTCAATGTCACCCTTGGTAAACTCAAGGACAGGTGATAGCGAGCTAATTGCTTTGTGGTTTTCTTTTTCTTTAAGATTTAAGAAAATCTAGTTTGTTAAAACTCTAGACCATAAAGTTCCAATAGTAATCTCTCTGTCCCTTTGTCTCTTTGTTTCTGTCTCTCTATATCTTTCTCTGTCTCTCTCTCTCTGTCTCTCTGTCTCTCTGTCTCTCTCTCTCTCTCTCTCTCTCTCTCTCTCTCTGTATTGTGGTGATATTTTATCTGTGTACCCCAATAAAGCTTATACGAGGATCAGAGGAAAATGTCAGCCACTATAGTAAACATAGAAGTCAGGCAATGGTAGCACACACCTTTAATTCTAGCATTTGGGAGGCAGAGATCCATCCAGATCACTGTGAGTTCAAGGCCACACTGGGATCAGAGCCAGGCGTTATGGCACATGCCTTTAATCCCAGCACTAACCATAGAGGTTTGTACAGACAGACAGGAAGTGATGTAGCTGGGCAGAGGGAGGAAGTAAGCGGGCAGGGACAGAAAGGTATATAGTTGTAAGTATACAGGAAGAAGGTCTCTCTGGAGGCTGAGGAGTTGGTAAGGTGAGGTTGGCTGTGTCTTGTCCTATTCCTCTGATCTCTCAGTTTTCACCCCAATATGTGGCTCCGGGTTTTTTATTAATAATACTGTTTAGCAATTTGTCTCATTCTCTCTCTCTCTCTCTCTCTCTCTCTCTCTCTCTCTCTCTCTCTCTCTCTCTCTCTCTGTGTGTGTGTGTGTGTGTGTGTGTGTGTGTGTGTGTGTGTGTGTGTGTGTGTGAAGGTGTATATTTGCTTGCAGAATTCATGTGGAGGTCAGAGGTCAATGTCTTCTAAAATCACCCTCCATCATACTTTCTGAGATAGTCATTCACAGAACTTCAGAGCTGTTTAGACTGGGTGGCCAGCAAGCTCTGGGGGTCCTCCATCCCTGCTGCCTATCTCCAGTGCAAAGCTTTCAGGCCCAGGTCAGACTTTTTTACTTGGGTTCTGGAAGTTAAACTCAGGTTCTCATATTTGTGTAGTAAATACTTTACAGATTGAGCCAGATCGTCAGCCCTTAATAGTCAATCTTAGAAGAAAATCATGTTGTAAGTTAGTAGAGCTGGAAAGTAATTCCTGGATCAGCCGATGGGAGGGACTCTCCCAAATATCACCAGAGATCTTTACAGTTACATGACAGCAGTAACTACGGAAAGTATTTCCAACTTCTAGGCCTGAAACCATTGATAAATATAGAGAAGAAAGTTAAGAGCTAAACTGAGTAGCCATCATTGGCTGCTGTCTTTTCCATTGACCAGAGGAAGCTATTTGATAGAGAAAACAAGAAGAACACAAACCAGTTTCCTTCCCCAGAACAGGAAGTACATGATTCTAACCACAATAATTGACTCCACCAAGAGCTTTTTATTATTGTTATTATTATTATTTCAACATAAGCCTGATGAAATTTGCAAACACCTGGTACTACAAAGAGCAGGGGTAGGTGTGAGCCTATGTTAGGATGCCACACTAGAAACTATGTTAATGTCTACACTAGAAACTGTTAATGACCACACTAGAAACTCTGTTAATGTCCACACTTGAAGCTTTGCACATAGGCTGTATTCCCAATCTTTATAGCATTAAGAGAGTCCATGGTTTTACAGTCAGACTAGTTCAATGAATTAAATGAAGTCCTGTGCAGGTGGGGCAGAATTTAATTTCTAAGTTAGGCAAGTCAGAGGGAACTAAGTAGAAACAGCATTGCATCATTGGACTGTTGAGATCCAGGCTCTTCTACATTTTCCTTAGCTTGCTGCTTAACTTTCCCAGTGAGACAGGCTTGAATGGTCTCCAAATAAGTGAGTAACATGAATGACTGGATTACTTCACATTTAACAGATTTTCAGCAGAAGCATCTATTATTGCAAAAGAAATGAGAACAGAAACACTTGTTGATTGTTGTAAAGACGAATAAAGTACATTCTTCTGATTATCTGCAGAGATGCTGATAATTACCTCCTTGGCAGTCTCAATTTTAATCAAAGAGTGATTACCAAATCTAAATTTTAAAAGCTGCACAGCTAAATATACTTCCTTAAACACATTCAGTTATCTCTAGTGTTTCACTACTTTAAGGAAATTCTGTTTAAACATGTGTAAATTATTAAATGACAAAAACCAACTATGATAATACGTTTTAAAATACTTTGCCATAGAAAACTGTATTTGGGTGATTTTTAATAAATAAATTGAAGTCACAATATGTATTTTAGAAACCAGTTTAAATTTTCAATATTCATTAATAAGGGTGATATATTCATAAATATTAAGATATCAATTCATTAAAAAATCCAATATCTTCCTGCTTCCCAATATGAAATGCTTCATTATGACTATAACAAGTATCTGTCCTGTTAGTAAATTTTATGAAAAAATTGTTGTCCCTTACCTTTTCTTATGAAAATAATTATTTGAAAAAGAATAACTTTTGATTGACTTTTAATGATTGTTTGATTTTTAACATGACGTTATAGGTTGGCACAATTCCTAATTTGCATGATTTTTTTATTTTGTTTAATTTTTTATTGTGTTTTTTTTATTGAGAGGAATCTTGGGATTTGGCAACTGGCTTGGGAAATAAAGTGCTTGTCATACAGACATGAGGATTGCAGTTCATATCCTCAGTATCCACATGAAAGCCAGGCAGATGTAATAGCCACCTAAGATTGCAGCCATCTGAAGGCAGAGGCAAGACCTTTAGGCAAGCTGGCTAACGGGACTAACTGAAATGGCTGCAAGCACGGTGATTAGTGAGAGACCCTGCTTCAGTAAAATATAGTGGAGAACAATTGAGGAGGACACCGGATGTCAACCTCCAGACCCCAAGCACCTGGGCATGTGTATGCACCCACGCACATATGAACCCACATTCACAGATACGCACACATACATCACTCACATGAAAGAATCAATAAAAAAGAGAAGCGATCATGTCATTGGTTCATTAACTAACATGGTATCCATCTTATAGCTCAGCATACTTTCTCAGTGATCTTCTCTCTGAGACAGATCTAGGCAGAGACAAATTTTCCCTCCAGGCTAGGATTGTTTATTAGTTTTCTTTTCCTTTATTTCCTCACAGCTCCACTGAGATGTTATAGTCCGTATTCCTGGTATTCTATTCTGCCCACGCTTTCAGGCTTTCCTATAATGAGTTTCTTGGGGGTACTTCATGGTATAATCACTTAACAGAAAGCAAAAATTCTCATTAAATCTCAGAAGCAGGAAGTCTGCTGATTAGGGGAAACAACGGATTCAATGGAAAAACTGAATCAGAGTTTTAAGCGGTTTGTTTTCTTTCTGTTAGAAATATTTCTGGGTTATGAAATAAAGTAGAAAGGCAATATATCTCAAGAGAATAACATCAAGAGGACTGACTATCGGATTGATTTGTCCCTGGGCATCTGCAAAAACTACCAAAAGCTCTAAACATGCACTCAGGAAACATAGATAGAGAGGAGGCTCCTCCAAATAGCATGCATAGAGGGAGATTGCATTGAATCTTTTCACACAAAAGAAATGGCCAGGGTTTCAAATGAACAAATAACAAAATCAGTTTTCGGGTGTGGGTAATGTCATTGCCCCATTTTTGAGATGAGAATGTAGAAGTGACATGATTGAATTAGCATGTCTCTAGGATAGGACCAAGATGTTTTCTCCTTTCCGATGTCTTGTCCATTAGAACAAGACTTCCGGCTGGGAGGTGGTAGCACAAGGCTTTAATCCCAGCACTTGGGAGGCAGAGACAGGTGGATCGCTGTGAGTTTGAGGCCAGCCTTGTCTACAGACTGAGTTCCAGGACAGGGTCCAAAAGCTACAGAGAAATCCTGTCTGAAAAAACCAAAAAAAAAAAAAAAAAAAAAACAAGAACAAGACTTCCAGAACTGTGAGGAATTTGTTATTACTCTTATGTCTTCAGTGCCTAAGGACTTTTGGATGCAGTTCAGTGCTCTGTAAGTTTACTAATATAAAAAGAAAATGATTGAAATACATCCCCCCTCTACTGCTTTGAGGGGAGAGCTACATGGCACTGCCCTTCTCTGCATTTTATCATCCAAGATATCAAGATTTTTTATTTTTTTGTTTTTAAGATTTGAAGCTTATATAAAATTTATCAAATGAACACTATATTTAAAACATTGCAACATTACAATACATTTGCATAAACTTAGTCATAAAGGTATATTCCTCCAAATATTAATACCAATTGCAAATGTTTCCATATTTAGTAACAATTTTACTTATATGTTGTACTTGGTTTTAAATGTATAGGAACTTAGTTTATGAAAAAAGTAACTGAGAGGGTGGATACATACTCAAATTTCTGAATCTGGGATTTCATTTTATGACATTTTGTTCCACAGAGCTCCATTTATCCTCAACAGTAAATACAATGTCTCAGTTTCTTTTTTTAAAGAATATGAAACATCAGTTCTGTGGTTTAAAGAATATAAAACAATGATTTGTTTGCAAAACTTTCTAAATCTTTTGGAATGTGTACATAATTAAATTAATTATAAATAAGATAATTATATTTTTTAAAAAATACACGAAATTTAGAAAGAGAGCACAAACCAAAATACCTTCTGTGGTGTGTGTATATTTGAACTTGAACTCCACTTCTGAGAGATACTAAGTGCATTAGTAAAAGCTGACAGAAAAGACATTATAGAAGTAACTAGAATCTACTATACAGTTGTCTGGAACAAGGAAATGTCACCTTGTTCTTGAACAAGGACCTTTATTTGCTTCTCTGAAGATGTTTTCCCACAGTGTCTGCTGACCCTAATTGCCATGTATTTGTAAACTGACAAAAGTCGTGACTCATCAGTGAACAATATCCTACATTCTACACACTGGGGAGCATTGACCTTAAATCCAGGGCCACCAAATGACTAACTTTTGAAAATGCTTGCAAACATCTATCCTATTCTTCAATTATACATCATTCATCAATATCACCTGCCAATTCTAACTCCTTATCGTTGGTGTTTTGTTAATAGAATATCCAGTAATAAATGAAGAAGCTGCAGGTTTGAGTGATTGCAGTTTGGGAAAGGCACAACAGTGTCACTGAAGAAATGAAATAACTTGAGTTTGCTAAGAATTAAAAATCAAAACAGGATAAAAATGAGAAACACATCACATAGAGGTGATATCTAGAATATCTCATTGCTAAAATTACAAAATCAGTGAAAATAGTTGGAAATTAAGAATGAGAGATAACTAAGGAGAGGAAGGTTTCATAAATGGAATTGGAATTAAAACAGAGAAGAGAAACAAGAACTCTGGAGAGCTAATTAGACCACATGAGCACAAGTGACTCTTATCACGTGTTAGAACTACAAAACTTCAAAGTCAAACATGAAGATATAAATATAAAACCCAACTGATACAAGGCTACTGTCAGAAGGGCTTGCAGAATATATGGCTGCAATGTGTAATTTCCATCTCATGGATAGATCTTTAAATGATTAAACTGTATCTTCATTTATATTATTTTGTTGGGCAATAATTCCTAACCCTAGACAAATTTGTTTTCTAAAGCTTAAGTGACTTGTTTTTCTAGGTTCTTGGCCTCCAACCTCTCAAGGGATGTTCAGAGACAGCCTGTCTGCAAGCAAATGCATAAGCAAGTGCTATGGCCTATTCATTAATAACGTGGCATAAAACCCTTGTGTCCTCAGAAACCTATAGGAAAGGACCCGCCCACTCTATCCCAGGTAGCTGAACTCTCCTCAGAGCCCCCACAGTGATTCTGTTTGGCTAAGGGATAGTATCTCCTCCAATAGTTCTTACCCAAAAGTACAATCTGCTTCAGTGGCCCCTTACCTACAAACTTGAAACTGTTCACAATTCACTATTATTTTTATCAAAATGACTTTCTATCTGAGGTATTTTGTAATCTCTTAAAGAAATAGCCATACATGTGATAGGTATAGGGACCAGCGATGTATAGGAGTTATTTTTACAGACAAAGTTGAAACACCATTTCCACCGTGAAAGTTAAAATATCCACACTTTGTGATAAAACTCATATTTGGAAATAATGAAGTAGAAGTTTTATTTGAACTACATGATTATTATCAGAGAGGTCAAAGTTTCCCTCTTTAACATAAGTTGAAAGTAAAACTCCACTGCTGAAGACATCACACACTTTGGAATCAGAACTAGGAGAGGTTGAGCTGGAATTGACCTGGAACCCTTCTCCGATAGATAACAGTAGTAAATAAAGAAGAAGTCATAAGTTTGAAAAGGAGTGGGAGTTCATGAGAAGAGTTGGGGGAATGTGTGACAATGTAGTAAAACAGTAATGATGTATAAAATTTTAAAAATAAAATAAAACTTTGATTAAAAACGATAAATAACATAGAGCATACTATTGGCTCCTATGTGTCCTAACAATGAAGTTATGCCTCTTTCTTATCATCATGAAATCTTGGATTTGCTAACAAGTACTGGTCAAGGTGCCAGCAACAAGAGTCAACAGTCAGCCTCAAATCCCTGCTCATGTGGAGCCAATGGAGATGTAAAACTAGTCACCGAGAGGGAAGGTCCCAACAAGATATGTTATGGGGAAGGAGAAGAAGGCTATGAAGAAGCATCACCATGAGGTTCTTTCATTGTGAACAGGAAAAGGGGCTCCAAGAAGACCAGGACACTAAACAAAGATCGGAAGGAGGTGAAGGAACAGGCCAAGTAAGAGAAAAATGGAGTGGAAGGTGACTGCCACGAGATGGAGGTGTACATGACAAGTTCCTGGCTAGGAATGATAAAGTAGAGATTCTCATGAGACTGTCCAAGAAAAAAGAAAGGCTGAATGAGGAGACGTTAGTTGTAAAAACCTAAAGTATTTAACACCTGGTATTGCAGTGGATGTGAGGAAATGCCGTTAGAGTTAGCTTCCACTATAATGGAACTTATTAACATTACAGCATCACCTCTCCTCATGCATCATCATAAGGACTTTGGGTTTCACTTCCAGAGCATTTGGAAACCGTGAGCCTATCTGACTTACCTTTTAATAGGCTTATGTTTACTAATAGATTGACAATCGACTTAGGGACTAAAAGGGGAAGCAAGGAAACTTGTTTTGGGTTACTGAAAGACTCTAGATGAAAAATGTTATGACTGACAGCAGGATCCTAAGGCTGGTTAGACACATGTTCAGACTACTGTGTGTATGTGTGTATGTGAGTGTGTGTGTGTGTGTGTATGTGTGTGTGTGTTAAGGATAGAGCTGATAGTGTGAGTGAGATAACAGCATGAAAATTGAGAAAAATAAAGGAAATAAATACAGAATAACTCCAAAGATTTTAGCCCTAGAAATCAGAAGTCAGGAACTGGTAGTTGGTAACACTGTAGAACTAAAGAGGAAAGAGTTTGATGATAACATGAAGTTTGCTTTTATACATGCCTTGGACATCCAACCAAAGTACTCAACACACAAACCCAAAACAAAAAATAACACGTCCTCTCCATAAATTCCATATGCAAGGAATGTTTCATAACTTTCTAACACTTCAAGTTTATATGTTAAAAATTTATAGAACTTTAAATTATCATGCAAACATTCCAAGCATAGGTAACTACGTGAATTTTATTTATGTGTGAATACCAGCATTTTTTTAAAGAATAACAACTACTATGTTTGGTTTGTTAGATACTTTTATAATAGAAATTAGAAAGGAGAGACTAATAGGGATGTTTTTCCTTGTGTTTAGAGAAAAAAAGTGATGTGCAGGGGTAAGAACTTTGGATGTTGTAGCTGTATAGAAAAAGACCCCACTTTAGACCCTGAACAACATTTCCTCAGAGCTTTTTCTCATTGGCCAAGAAATTAAATCTTGATACTAGGAACCTTTGACACTCAGAATGAAATTTTCTGTATTATACTAAAAAAAAAAAAAAAAAAAAAAAAAAAAAAAAAAAAAAAAAAAGGTTCTCCTTAACCTTCTTGAAGGAGAAGTCTGCTTTGTGTGGCATAACTGTATTTCCAGCTTGTCCCATGGACAGTCCCTTGCAGTGCCTCCTGGGAACTTGGTTCCTCCTGAGGTGACTTGGGATGAAGTGGCAATGCTGATTCTCAATAACCTCAAACGTCATACCCAAGGAAAAATTCTTAAATTTGAGCCACATAAAGTCATTAGGCATCTTACAGAGGGACTTAGTTAAGTGTAACTGGGTTTATTTTATTTCATTACCTGACTTTTTATCCAAGAATATACAAATTTATCTCAGCTGCCAGTTACTACAGGCACTCCCTGGGAACCTGCTAGACATTCCAGTCAGGGAATCAGGTAGGCTATCTTCACTCTCCCTCCTCTGCTCCAATTCCAAACCCACAGTCTCATTCCCAGCTCTGTGGCAGACCACCTGCTGCAGCCTTGCCTTTCACTCTGCCCTTATTTCCAGCCAATCACACAGTTCTCCCAAAGCCTTCCTCCACCACCTCCTCCCTTTATCTCAGCCACCAACTCCAACAGGCACTCTCTGGAAACCTGCCAGGCAGGCTAGCCTGGAAATGAGTGAGGTAGGTGATCTTCCCTAACATTCTCTCATTCAATTCTAATTCATCAGCCTCACTCCCAGTTTGTAGCAGACCACTGACTGAGCCTCGCTTTTCCCTCTGCCCCCATTCCGAGAGGTCTGCACAGATCCTGGTAGCAAACCAAACATTGTCCCTCCTCTGTGTAGCTAGATTTTTCCTGCCTGGCCCACAGTCAGGACAAATCTCTCTCACCTGCCAGTCCCATAGCCGCTCAGACCCGACCAAGTAAACACAGAGACTTATATTGGTTACAAACTGTACAGCCGTGGCAGGCTTCTTGCTAACTGTTCTTAAAGCTTAAATTAATCCATTTCCATTAATCTATACCTTGCCACGTGGCTCGTGGCTTACCGGCATCTTCACATGCTGTTTCTCATCGTGGCGGCTGGCAGTGTCTCTCTGACTCAGCCTTCCACTTCCCAGCTTTATTCTCCTCCTTGTCCCGCCTATACTTCCTGCCTAGCCAATGGCCAATCAGTGTTTTATTTATTAACCAATCAGCAACACATTTGCCATACAGAACATCCCACAGCACCTCTGGACATCTCAACCGTCCTACCTTTAGCCCATCTCCATTCAGTAGTGGCTCTTTCCAACACCTACAAACACATTCTACCCAGGACTGTAGTGGTAATTGCTTCGCCTATGACCTTGGGCTTTACAGCCCAAAGGAGGCAGTGCTTCCTGCCATTGTAAGTGACTTCTTTTAAGGAGTTGGAGAAGGGTCTCACAACCCTTCTCCCTGCTCCTACCTGAGAGGTGATGGATTCGCTCCCGGTCAGATCAGAGGACAACTTCTGGTGTCTACTCTGTTCTGTAATTGTGAATGTGTTTCCTCAATTTATATCTTAATAAATTCTGTTACCCTTTTAATAGACTCATGTGGATTGATCATAATACAGGACCTTCAGTGGTCACACCTGTCATAATTTCAGAAGCACTCTCTACCAGGCAACCAACAACCACCACACCCTCCTAAGAATTAGAGAGGGTAACAGAAACCAAGCAACTCAGCATACACACACACACACACACACACACACACACACACACACACACACACACACACACAAAGACCCAGCAGATATCAGCACCAAGAATTACAATCATTCAAAACTCAGATGCTTGTATACCCATGTAAAAACACAATCAGTAACAGCCAAGACAATATGTTGCCACTAGATCCTAGCAACCCTACTACTACACTAGGCCATGAGAGACACAATGTAACTGAAGCCCACAAAAAGGACTTCAAAAAAACTATTATGAATATGCTCATAGACTTTAAAAAGATGGAAATAAATCCAATAATAAAATTAATGAAAATACAAACAGTGGGATGAAATGAGGAATGATCTTCAAGATTTGAAAGTGGAAATAGAATCGCCAAAGAAACCCCAAACACAGGGAAAATTGGAAAGGAAAAAGTCAGGAACTGCAAAAGTAAACTCAGAGGCAAGCCAACCAACATAATACAAGGCAGAGAAAATAGAATCTCAAGCATTGCAGACAAGCTAGAAGGACTGTATACCTCACTCAAAGAAAATGTTAGATCCAAAAAAATCTCAGACACCAAACGTCCAGGAAATCTAGGACCCTATGAAAAGATGAAATCTGTGAATAAACAGGAGTAGAGGGAGGAGAGTAAACCCATGTCAAAGGCACAAAAAATACTTCCAAAAAAATCATAAAAGAAAATTTCCCCAACCTGAAGAAGGACATACCTATCACGGTATGGGAAGCATACAACACCCCATAGACTGGACCAGAATAGAAGTTCCTCCCCCCACCCCTCCCCCAAAAAAGAAATTTCCCAATACAAATAATAAAAACATGAAGCATACAGAACAAAGAGAGAATATTAAAAGCTATAAGGGGAAAAGACCAACTAACATTTAAGTTTGAACAATTAGACTAACATCTGACGTTTCGATGGAGACTTTAAAAGCCAGAAGGGCCTGGACTCTAAGAGAGCACAGATACCAGCACTGAAAGAAATGTTCAACATCCTTATCATGGTGGAAATGCAAATCTAAACTACCTTGAGATTTCATCTTCCCCCAGGCAGAATTGCTAAAATCAATAACACAAATGACAGCTCATGCCAGTGAGGATATGCGGTAAAGGGACCACTCATCCATTGCTGGTAGGAGTACAAACTTATATAGCCACTATGGAAATCAGCGTGGAGATTATTCAGGACGCTGAGAATGGATCTACCTCAAAATCCAGCTATATCACCTTTGGGCATATACCCAAAGGATGCTTTATCCTACTACAGAGACACTTGTCCAACCACATTCATGTCTACTCTATTCATAATAGCCAGAAATTGGAAACAGCCTAAATGTCCATCAATACTTGAATGGATAAAGAGGGTACATTTACACAAAGGAATATTACTCAGCTGTCAAAAAATAAATTTCTCAGGTAAATGGATGAAGTTATAAAAAAAAAAATCATCCTGAGTGAGGTAACCCAGACCCAGAAAGACAATTGTATGTATTTGCTCATATGTGATGTTAGCTGTTAAGTCTTCGATAAGCAAGCTACAATATGTATAACCACAGAAGTTAGGCATAGCATACAGGAATAGGAGGGACAGATGGATCTGCCTAGGAAGGGGAAATAGAATAGATAGTTGTGGATGGTTGAGGAGGGCATGGGATTGGTAGGATCAAACAAGGGTTGGGAAAAAGAGAGGGGTAAAAGGGGGACTATGGGGGTGATGACTAAAATTAAAAGGCCATTTGAAGGGTCATATGGAAATCTAATACAGTTCATGCTTCTAAACTATGTCCATGTAGGAGGGTGATCTAAATGAAATTGCCAAGGAAAATAGAGGTCCAACATCTCTAACCCCCAAATGAAGCTCCCTACATGTGCAATCATATGTGTCTCTGCATCTGAATGTGTTTCTTGTTGTTTTTTCTGTTTGTTTGTCCAATTCTGGTTTGTTTTCGTTTTATCTTATTTTATTATAATTCTTTAGCTGCTTGTTTGTTTTCTAAGTAGAGACAAAAAGGGTGTGGATTCAGGTGGGAGGTGAGGTAGGGAGGATCTTGGAGGGAAGGAAATCATAACTGGAAAGGAAAGCATAATTAGAGTATATAATATGAAAGAAATGTTTTCAATTTTAAAAAAGAAGTAAAAATGCACACACATGTGCATCTGTGCAGAGTGAATCATCTCTTAATCAATACTTTGCCATCTTCTCAATATTTGGTGGCTTTGTCTTATTTTTTTATGGTTTTGTTTTGTTTTTCGAGACAGGGTTTCTCTGTGTCTCTGTGAGTTTCTTTCCTGGAACTCACTCTGTAGCCCAGGCTGGCCTTGAACTCACAGAGATCTACCTGCCTCTGCCTCCCAAGTGCTGGGATTAAAGGTGTGCACCACCACCACCCAGTGTCTTCTTATTTTAATGTAGTTTCCATTTTGAAGAAACTATCCACTGAATGAGAAATGTGGCACTGATTCGCTAATGTAGTGACTGTATATCTTAAGCCATATGAGAGAAGAAAAGGAAACATTAGGTGATGATTGACCACATACATGCAAAATAAAAATTTGGTAGTTCCAGGAAATTAAGAGTTCAATTAACTCTTCAGTCAGGCTGAATATTTTCATTTTACTTAATGTTTAGTCCTGAAATTATTTTCAATGAGGTTTACTTAAATCAGTGTGGATGGTTCTATGGTTCTAATGTCTGAACTTAAACTCCTGCTGAATCAAGTTGCTTTCTGTGAAAATGTGAAAATCACATCGTGGTTAAGATTATTTTCCACAACTTAAAAATTAGCTTCTTTACACTCTTTTGAAGGGCTGTGAAGTGATCAAATGCTAAGATTCATTTTAGTGAAGTGAATTATGCAATTATATATTTCCCTCTGTTTTAAACATTCAAATATTAGAAAAACTGAGACATTTCTGACCAAGAGGCAACAATAATCTCTTCAAGTAAAATTATTTCTATTTTTATGTGTTCCATTAGAAATCACCATATTTTTAGATGTAGCCCATTCAGCACCTACAAACTCAAAATCTATCATATGTAAAACAAATACCATTAAAAGAAGTGTATATACTTACCAAAAAAGAAACCAAACTAAACCAAACCAACAAAATATTGCTTTGCAATTTTCAATTCTGTTGGAATAAATAACGGAGTGGATTAGACGCATTAATGATTAATATGAGGGTACTAATAGTGCATCTATGTCACATTATGGAAAGTAATAAAAGCCTTTCTCCTTGGAGTGATTCAACCAAGAGTGAGTCAAGATTTGAAATCTCTACTTTATACTCCCTGTACCTTCTGCCTTCTGTTTGTCTCTTGTATGAATCTGAATTTGTCTCTGACTGAAGACTGTCTTGTGACTCTGTCCTGTGTGTCTGTGTGACTGTCTCTGTCCCTAACAAAAAGCATTCCTCTAACTTTTCTGAACAGCATAGACAGCATCTAATGGAGAAGGAATGAGGGACAGTTTACCAAAATCTTCAACAGAATTTTACAAGGAATTAAGGCACTAGCTCCACTGTACCCCAAGTGACCAGACAACAAACAGTACTACAAAAATCATTGTTTCTCAACCAGTATCCAAATTTATGTTCAAAATTTATGGTGGATATTCATTTAAGAAGAATATTTTTAACTTCTGTATTTGTTACTTTCAGCAAATGATACACATGCATTGTTCTAGTCAGGGGCGTGGAAGAGTACATAACATGATTACAGCTATGCATTAACTTAGGTTGGAAAAGTTGATTCCATGGGAAATCCATGGCAAGTAAGGTTGATTATTACATCATTCTCTTAAAAGAAAATTTAACCAACAGGCTGAGCTCACAGTAGGATAGCAGTATTAAATCTTCAGTGACTTCAAGGTATATTATTAACTTTGTGAAGTCTGGCAAAAATTCCTCTCTCCTAGAGTAAGAAATATGCTTTATCATAATGCTTTGTCACAAAGAACTCTCTCAAGAAATCAAATAGTGAATAATATGTAATGAAACACAAACAATGTGTAATAGCAATAGTTATTACATTTAAGCCAAATAGTAATATACTTTTGAAACACTTGTATAATTTTTGTCTTAGATATTATTTGAACTTTGGAGACAAAAAAATGTATATTTTTAGCTTTCTTTATTTTGAATTTTTAAAATTTATTTTAAGTTTATTATAAAAACTTGCAACTAAAAAACATCATGCAATGACACAAAAATCCAAAACAGAACTAGATCAGAAATAAGACAATGACTTGAACCCGTGATATGTAAATCAGTTACATAGAGATCATTGGGATTTTTCAAAATAGTTGGGGACCAGTCCATGCTAAAGATGTTCTTAAGATTTCATTAGGCTTTCTATAGGTCTATTTTATTCACAAAAATAATGTTGACTTAATCAAGAATTCTGCAAACAGAAAGGACAGAAATATTTGCATGGAGATCTGAAACTCTGTTAAACCCTGACAAACACCTTCTACAGTGTCAACACCTCCCAACCCTTGCTGTAAAGTGCAGTTATCATAATCATCACAACTATTTGGTTTCTAAATGATCTTCATTTCTACAGTAACATTTGTAATCCTTTGAACAAAGGGTTCAATTTGAGCATTTTACTACCAAAAAAATTGCAGTTTTATGATTTTCCTACAGTCTAGGTGGATTCGTTCCCATAGTTCTCAAATGACAAACTTCATAGCATTGTGTGTGGCACTAACTAACCTCCAGTTTTTTTATAAACTACAATCTTGGATGCATGAAAGATCTTCTCCAGATGGTAAAGGCCGTGAGCTAATAATGCCACAAAGCCAAGGCCTGCTTGTATTTCTATTTATTTGTCCAATCTGAAGTGCTGAGCAATAACCAATCATTGCAGTAGCATATGAGAATCTATTTTCCTCAACTGAAAACAAGAAAAGTCCATTTTTTCCCCATGTGTGTCTTTTCTTGTGGCAGCCTCAAAGGCTTAAAGAGCACACAGCTATTTCAGGCCACCTGTGCACATAGCAGGTCTAAACTAGAATGTCTGACTGAAGCCTAGTGATGTCAAGTATCAATACCATATCACCTAAAAGTTGAAACAGTGCATGCTGGGACTTGGGTCAATTTACTGTGTATTGAGAATCTTTCTGGAATGTCATCATGGCTCAGGGCAACTTTTTAAGGAATCATTAATAAATATGCACTCAATGACAGAAGCAAAGGGGTAGTATGAACCAATCCAACTAGGCAGTTTTAATAAAGCAGCAGGAGTATCAACTATCTCAACAGATTTCCTTAATACACTATCCATAAAGGACCATGAGTCTGGAGATAAACTTGAACTTGTGTGTAGAAATAGAAACAGCCTGCCATGGCTCTTAAGGTTTCCTTGTAACATGAAGCCTAAATGTTCCCCTTTTCATGGTGTTATACAATCCATTCTGTTCCCTTAGGAATGTTACAAAAACCTTAAAAGCTGGATTTAACTATGTGACCTGCATACTCATATTAAAGAGAACATCTTACATGGCTTTTTTCTTTAGCGATCTGAGAATTTTAATAGTGTAAACAAGCATTTTCTATGAAATGGCTTATGGAATGCTTCTGCCCCCACAAATGCAAACTATTGCTGAAATAATGTCATGCATACCCATTTCAACAACTTGCTTGAAAAAAACTCTACTTAATATCTTCATAGTGTTTTAACATAATGCTCTGTTTTAAATAGCATGGATTGAAGTTACTGCATTGATTTTGTACAACAAACAATACTGGATGAAAATTGTCAAACCACTCCCTTGGACATCCTTCTTCAAGAGATATCTACATGCTACCCTTACAATACTGAAGAATATCTTGGGTTTTTTGTTTTTTGTTTTTTTGGAAGAGTGTGAAAATAAACTGAGCATGTCATTACTGATGCTTTGCTCTAATTTTAAAGAGGCACTTCTTCATATTCTTTAGAGTATATATTGTGATATTATCTTATATAGTAGCCAACAAAATGTGTTGCTGAGAACATGATAAGAATTCTTTATTTTTAAGCCAGTTTTGGGAGCAGCTGTTCTTGAAACAACTGAAAGAAATAAAAGGCAGGTCAGACAAAGTGAAAATATAAATGGGAATTCAGCATATAGTTCAGATGTAGGGTACCTGCCACTATGCTCAGGACTGGGTTCCTTGCCCAGCACCATTTTTTTTAAAAGTAGAGAACAATGGTCAACCAGACTATTCCAAATTGATTTGGTATCTCTTAGAAGTTCACAAATGTCAAGTAATGAGACTATTTAAATGGCAAAATGCAGGATTCAAAGTAAAAAGGAGAAGCCATCAGAACCATCTAGTGTGGAAGAACACGGGCATGCTTATTTACTAGATCGTGTACCATAAACACTGCTACATGATGTAAAACGTTGCAGTAGGGAAGATTTGCTTAAACGGTGCTTTAAGCTGATGCTGAAGGGAAAATTTATAAATTTGAATAAATATCCCTTGACTAAGCAGCTTTAAAATCATTGCTAGAAAATCAAAAGGCATCATTGTTTTAATTTGTTCATTCATTTTTTAAAAAATATTGTACACCGTCTAGCCAACTTTCAGTTGCTCATTTAAAGAGGAGCAGACGCTTGGCAATGCCAATGAGAATTTTCCAAATATGGGCTTAGGAGAGAGTGTGGATGATACTAGTTATTTTTATGTGACAGTAACTTTATGGTAGGAGAATGATGCTGGCCATGCTGGATGACATCTGAAGCTAGTAGACTCTGAAACCTGTCAACAAACGATGGGTGTCAAGAGACTGATACATCGCTGTCTGTGCTTACATTATTCTTATTTGATTTCAGTGACTTCTGCCTGATGCATGTTTACAACACAAGGAAAGTCCAGGGCTGTAGAATGTATGTCAGGTAGACAAAAATACACACATCAATTATTGGTGCATCAGTTATTATCTCATAAAATTTCCCTGGTGTTTAATTCTCATTTCTCTTCGATCTCTGCCACAAGGATGGACAGTCCCCGGACCATCACTGTTGTTCTACACTCAACTGAAGGTTGCTATTCTTAAAGTATCTTTTAAAAAGATTCATGATCTTTGTAATTTTATAAGCATTAGGCAGCCAATGTTGCTGAAGACCTGTGTGTTAATTCAACTTGGAGATTTCGGTCTGCATAATTATAACTGGGTTTTTTTTTTTAAGTTCTTGGCTAATGTGTATGTCAAAGCTGTTATATGCCTTTGCTTATACTAGTTTCCAAAAGTTCTTGGAGATATGTTCTTTTTGAAAGAATAATGGTAAATTCTCAATCTTAAGATTCATCATGCCAGGAGAGTGATAAAAAAAATCCTGCCTTTCTACACAGGAATTTGAAATTTAAATTGAGATGTTTAACATAGGCTGTAATTATACAATTTATGAAATAAAACTTTAAATCATATACAAATCTGAGTCTAGACTTAAGCTGTTATATGCTGTCTTAGATGCTCTCCAACACTGTCATTATAGCTGTCAAATGTCATGTACTTTTAATTTCTTCTCAAAAGAAAATGTAAGCATAAAAGAACAACATGATAATGAACTTAAATTTAAGAAAAACTATTTTGCTTTTCATTTTCTGGTATCTATGCTATACTGAGGTTTGTTGTTTTTTAAAAGGGAAAAAAACACATTCATTAAGGTGCCACATATTCAAGATTTCATTTTATGGTATATTGAAATCCCTTGAATAGGTACCCTGAAGTCTGTCTCATGTTCTCATTTTCATTGACTTCACTGAAAGTCATTTTCCATGACATCTCAAAGCCTGTCATATCGAGAATTTATTAGAATGCAATAACAATATGTATGTTGTGTGTGAATATATTTTCAACAAGTGCATAATGATGTGAAATTAGGCCCCTATTTGTAAGTGATAAATTTTATGTTCAAAATTGGCTGTCAAAATTATTCAGGAACTAATTCTCATTTTCTTGGTCAGTGAATTTTGGATGAACATGTTCTAAAGTACATCAGACAAAGATTACAATGGGACCTTAACCAAATGGAACATTGTGAAGACAACAATTTAGACAAATGTCCACTCTTTTTTCAGAATTCCACATCTTGAGTGGGGAAATAAATTGTCTTGCAAAACTCCATGAATCAAACAATAGAGAAAAGCTCAAGTTTTTTTGTTTACCAGCTTATCATCCACTCTTTTTCTTCAGAATGCAGTCAATGATGGTTCTAGGATAGTTCCTCTGAAATGAAAACCACTGAACAGGAAAACATTAATCATAGCAATTTCCTGGAATAATTGCTTGCTGTGCCCAAGTATGTTTGAATATTGACAGTGTTTCAGAGAAAGACGATGAAACAATTCACTATGATAGCAGAAATATGGCTTCATAGGAAACAGGGATACATTTAATTAAATTCAATAGTGTATGTGTCTTTATGCTTATTATTATAGTCCATATCACTGGCTCAAACTTGTGAGTCAATCTTTCCCAAATTAAATTACTACCAAAATTTACAAACTTGATGTGAAGACTATATTGTATTTACAAAGAACTTGGCACTTACAGAATAAATTATTGACTTTTTAAAATCTAGCCCGGGGCACCCATGGTTTAGGCAAAAGTGAAAGCCAGATGCCTTATGCATTATGCTACATTAACATGGATAAGGTTTTCCAGCAGGTAAATGCCACAGTGCTGTCCTGTTGCTGAAAGCCAGTACCTCCCGTTTCTAATCGGTGGGGTAGGGGTGGAGAAGTTCTTAGTCCAGAGAAAGTAAAGGCTGCATGTTTTCTTCTTCACTTTTATCCATGCGTTTTAGTACTGTGGGGTCCACTACTGATTGTGATCTGAAAAGAATAAAGCCAAAGACAACGAGTTAGCACTCAGAATTATCCACATGACATTCCCATAAGTGTTTTCTCTACTGCTGCTTCTCCCATGGCTGTGAAGTCTCTTCCCCCACATCAAGAGATTTATGAGCTGTGGATATCATACATTTAGAGTTTGGCATCAGAGTGAGCAAACAATCCCCTCTGGCTTCCCGGGTTCTAAACAGAAAATAATAGGATTAATGTTGTCCTTACAGCTAAGCAAGAGTGTTCTCTTAGAGATACTGAAATTTTCTAGTATAGGATGCATATTTTCTAATAAATTATTTCTGGATAGAAAAAGAAACTAATAGGTAGATGCTTTTGATGATGATTTCAACACCAGACAGAGGCTTAATTCCTGCTTTAAAATAATCTACAAAAACAAATCCAAAATAATTATAACTCATTTCCTTGTCATCTCTCAATTTTAATTATTACATCACCACCAACAACAACAACAACAAATCAGAATTTGAATGTAATTTTGTTAAGTTTCCCACTGGAAAATCCAAATAAAATTACCCATATGTTTGAACTCTTCAAGAAATGTTGAAGGACGTTTAAAATAAAAATGCTTATTTGGGCAGGAAGGGTCTATAGCTAAGAAAGCACACAATTTGAAAACCCCATATACATACATGCTTTTGATAGAGAAGGTGGAATTATATACCAGCTCCTCACCGGAAACTGCATGAGAATGGGAAGAAGAGGAAACAATGGCGCACGCTAATGTTGTGGCAGAGAGATGCCATTTTAATGGCTATGGTATTAAGAAGCAGCTGCCCTTTTAGAGCCCTCCCTGGTAATGAATTCTTCCACACTGCTGCATTCCAGCCAATTGCCTTTTGCTGTAGCAACTTGCCTCTTAGCAGACTTCATTAACTCCCAAAAAGGAAGACTCTCAGCTAAATTACAATTGCACATGCTAATAAGAAAGAACGTAATGGAACTAATTATATTTTTAAGGAGCACAAGATTCACCAACAAAAAATGACTCATTTATTTAAATAAACAATCCTGTTTCAAAAAAAGAAAAAGAAAATGGGAGCATTTTTTTAAAGTGGGGAGAGGGTTTGTTTCTTAGATGAATTTCACATTATCTGAATATTAAATAGGCACTAGAACTTATAAAACATACTGAGTAAATTTTTCTATGTTTCCCTGAGTGATTTTGTGGGAAAAAGACAATTGAATAAAGAGGAAACAAGAGGAAAAGAAGACAGAGAGAAAAGGGGAGAGGCAGAGTTGAGAATCAAAGGGTAAGATGTATAGTAAGATTTTAATATCTCAATTTCTAATGAATTTTCATACAAAAATAATGATATTAAGCATTCAAAGTGAAGAACAACAAGAGAAATAGAAAATGCATTTGTTAGGAAAACAGAAAATATCATAAAACTATATCTACTATTCAGACTTTGAACTGTCTTAGTCATCTCAAGTAAGTAAATGCCAAAGCTGTTTAAGCTGCACAAAGTCCAACAATAAATTATTTGTGTTTGCCATAATATTCCACTAAAACACACACCCAGATACACAATGCATTATCTTCAGTTTGAATGAAATCTGACATTTTAAAAATATAAAATATGTTGTCCGAATTGGAATTAAATTGTTACATTATTTTCTCAGGCATTACAGTTTTCATAACTGTTGGTGGGTAAATGTTGGCTCCATCTGCACAACAACTTCACAAGAGAAAAAGGAAACACTCAGAAAGATAATTAAGATTGTCTTTGGTATTTAGTTGCCCTGGTTGTATTTCATTCACTTAGTCTGAGGTTTTATTCTTACCTTCTTGTATGAAAGAGGGGGTGGTTTGTGTAAGATCATCATTGTTCCTAAGTGGTTTATTCCAGTCATGGTAAAGGAATCTGTCTATCATTAACTATGTATATCTGGAAGTTTTTATTCCATTTTTTAAAATAAGTAAGGAACTGGGAAAATGACTCTAAAATGCCTGTCATGAAAATATGGGGACCTGAGTTTGGATCCTCAACACCCAAGTTCAAGCTGAGTATTTGTCAGTATCTCTGACCCCAACTAGGGGGATCCCTGCAGCTCATAGCCAGTCAGAGTAGTAAAACTGGTAAGTTACAGGGTCAATGAAAGGCCATGTTTCAAACAATAAGGTAAGAGCAACCAAGAAAGACACCTGACATTGACCACATACATACACATACACCTACACAAGTACCCATGCCCATACATACATGAACATACACAAACATACACACATGAAATAACAAAGGAAGTTAAATTTAATTATCCAATATTTATTTACTCAGTAATATGCAGCTATAACAGCTGCGATAAAATATTTTAGACCTAGATTTCAGAGAAAAGTATTTCAATCCCAGTTACTTTTTTAGTGAATTTACTTGCCTTTTGATCATGGGAAGGCTATTAAAACTCCTAAAAATTATACTATTCTATGTGTAAAATTGGGAAAGAACCCCTGCTTTACATTAACATAGTGAGAATAAAAATATAATAGTGCATACCTAAACCCGAAGCACATGACAAACAAAAAGGGTTAAGGAAGTAGCTCACAGAATGTGATTGTCTGCTCACTGAAATTAGAACTGGAATTCACTATCTTTCTTGTCTCTGATCTCCTTATCAATAAGATGGGACTAGAAACATCTTGTTAGTTAACTGCAAGAAACAAGAGTGTGAAATTATGCAAGTCAGTAGAATACAAATTGACATGCAGTCGTAAGTGTTCATACCTTTCAGCTAAATGGATATCTGCAGCAAAACAGCTGCTCAGGTTATACGAATTCCTAATGGCGGTGGCTGCATACACAAGACCTACATAATAATAAGCCAATCAAAGTCTCTGCATGAATGAGCTATGGGGGTGGAGTTGGCAGTGGGGGTGGGGCAACTCAGGAAGTCCCACCTTCCAGTGATATACTATTGGCAGCTGATGACTTAATAGAGGAGGGAGAGTCCATTTTTTTTGTTTTTTTCTTTATTAAGAGTTTTTTTATTCATTATACATACCAACCACAGATCCCCCTCTCTTCCCTCCTCCTGCTCCCCCCACAACCCTTCCCCCCTCCAAACCATCCCCCATTCCCTCCTCCGAAAAGGTTAGGCCTCCCATGGCGAGTCAGCAAACATTCAGTTATGCAGAATCCATTTTCTTTAGGAATATTGTCCCTGAGAGGTTACACATGATTCAACAAAAGTGAAATATTAGTCTTGCTGCATGTAGTCAGACAGTATCCTAGGGCCTGGAAGTATAAGACACAAGACACTCCCAGCACTAAAGACAGGCATACTCCAGGGAACTTGGCATCTTTTCAACTGATCATGTTCTTCTCTCCCCAGCAAATTCACACAGCAAGACAATCCCAATAGGATTACAAGACCTTCACATGCTATAAGCACACACCAATGAACAAGAACCTGTAAAGTTCTAATCAGCTCACATCAGAAGCAAAATGCACAACTGGGGGGGGGCACTAGAAGCCTGATCATCAAGGACCAAAATGCCCCAACTAATTGGAGTAAAGAAACAGGATCCAAACTGACTTCAAATCAGGGCTACATAGCTTATCTAAAACGAGATGCTACTCCATCAAAATTATGTTCTCATAACAAGGCTAAATGCTAAACATAAAATTAGGGGTCATGGGATAATAGATGAGCGAGTCTCAGTTTAAAGTGCTCAGTATGAATCAGCAACATGTTTTGACTTCTTGCACATCTACTACTGATAACCAGAAGCTAACAAGGTCTACCCAAGAAATGTAGACAGCACTAGTCATAGTTGGTTCAAATGCCACCTATTAGTTTTGAATACTTACTTTAGGCAGACATTGAAAGGCAGAAAACAACTCACTCATCCACTCAGCTAGCATGTAGTGGGCCGTTTGGGGGACAGCCTACCTCCAGGAACAAGGAATTCGGAAAACAGAACAAATACAGTCACCATGGTCTCCACAAATTTCATTCTATAGCCCCAGTCATTTCACAGTGTTGCTAAATGATATGAGGAAATTTTTTTAAAAGGACAGTGATTGGTATGAAATGAGTAGAATGAGTGGCACATAGAAATGGTTAAGACTGGGTGGCTGCAAAGGGGGCAGAGACTTTTTGAGGAGGTCCTTTGACAGGTACCAGCCATTTGAAGACACATGGAAGAAGAACTCAAGCCAGAGGTGACAAGTAATGACTTTAGAGAGGGACCAGCTGGAGAAGCTGAGAAGTAGAGAAGACTGCTGCATCTGAAGGTAGGAGAGAAGGAGATGTGATAACCCAGTGGAGAAATGCAGACAGGGCCAGATGATACAGTGGTTTGTTAAGTCATAACGTGTTATAATTTGTGATCCAATAATCAGTCATCTGAAATTTAAATGGGAGTTGTGTGATGACTTAAATCACGTTTTTAAAAGGATGTTTGGATTTCCATGTAGATTATAAATAAGGAAAGGGGAATGAGACAACAATGGAATTTAAGAGGGCAATCAGAAAATTCTTGTGAAGGGAAAAGGTCAACAGTGTGAGTGATAGAGGTGCAGCTAGATTGAAGAGAGAAAATGAATGTGTGCCTGTGATGGGACCGTGTGACTGAAACTGTCACAGGAGGAATGGCCAAGGGAAATGCCTTTGTTAACTGTTAAGAGAGGAGACTAGGTGCCATTAGAGACACCTGTCTCCTAAACTTCATACACACACACACACACACACACACACACACACACACACACACACACACACACGGGGCATGGGAGAAGCTCTGAGAATACAATATTTTAACAAGTTTTCTGTGAGAACTAAAAGGCCCATCTTTCAGGCCTATTTTATGATAAATGCATAGTAAATGTTAGAGTATCACAATTGTTAGTAGAATTACTTTTGTTAAGTGACAATTGCCCAGAGGCAATTACTTTTCAGGATTTTTGTTTTAGGAACTTTTTTAGAGTTAGAAAAAAAGCCATGTAAACACATAGACATGCCCATTTAGTTACACATATGCAGACTTTGGAGGCAACTTAGTACTGAACAAAATCCTCAGCATCCTATCAGCAAACACCTCAGGAGGTTAATGAATCCTCAGGTTTACTGATAATTATTGCATACGACTGACAAGTGAAGGGAGCTAAGAAACCTGAAATCAGCTTACAAACAAATTTGTTAGCAAGTAAGGAAATGATAGGTAGCAGGGGAAATTTCCAGTTCTTTCCTTCTATTTCCAGAAGGTGTGCAGTTGCCTGTAGTGAGCAAACATCATCAGCATCTCATAGAAACATGTGCATGCTCATACATATATGAGACAGAAAGAGAGACAGAGACAGACAGAGCGATAAACAGAGACAAAGAGAAACAGAGACAGAAAGAGGGAAGGACGAGAGAGAGAGAGAGGAAGGAAAGGAGAGAGTCACTCTTTAGGATCATGCTTGACACTACCTGAATCAAAGCCTTAATAAAGAACCATGAAGCTTTCATGATTAAAAAAAAAAAAAGATGGTGGATAAGGTTGAGTGTAACAAATGAAATGTCTGCATCTTCCTAGAGGTAGCAGGCCCTGGGAAGCATACACTTTCATTGATGGTGATTAGACTTCTGGTGTTATCTGTTAGCACCATTAAGTTGCACTCTTCTGGGGCCTGGGGAAGCCTGAGAATCAAAGCCATGTTGTTTGCTACAGGATTCAGAGGCAGAGCCAATTATATAAGCATGCATCTGCAATTCCCCCACCCACTAACGGAAAGAAACAGCATAAAGCATTATGAGTCAAAACAGTCAGATGGACTCTAACTCAATAATGAACCTTATGATGATTAAACCTTGAAGGATATAGTGGTTGGCACAAAAATGGCTACCTTTAGACAAAGACTGAAGAGAAATATTGAACGGGTAACATAAGCTTGATTGTAGTGTTTGAAAGTGAGTGTGTGTTGCTTGTATGTGTCTATATGACCCATATGACTTTTTTTTCCTGAGTAATTAATTGGATTTTTATGTACTTAAAAAATAGTCATTGTCACAGCAAGACTTTAAAATGATGTCAGAAAGGAAATAAGGCACAGAAAAGAAAATGAAGAAGTCAAACTCAGTGTGCCTTCCCCCAGGAGTTTTACCCACTCCCCAGGTGATCGACAGCATACCTACCTCTTCATGGATTTGGGGGAGAGCTCCTTCTCTACTTCCTTCACAGGCATGCTGTAGGAGTCCACGCTGTACTCGCTGTCATCATCATACTCATGGTCTAGCAGGGTTCTTGCCCACGTCCCCATGTCATATGGGGGCAACATTCCTCCAAACTCAGAAGGCAGGATCTCAGGATGAATTAGTTGGTGTAGACTGTTCAGGTTGTTACCGTGCAAAAATATCTATCAATGCAAGGCAAGAGGTGGGAAGGAAACACACAGTGAAAACTAAATGCCACCCAAAGGCTGTTGGGAATGGTGAGGCTAGAAAAACAAATGTAAGAGAGTTATATGTTTCTCACAATATTTAAGTCTTTTTTCTATGAAGTAGGCAAGATTTTACTATTATCTAACGTTTCATATAAAAATCCTGAGGGGCAAGAATATTTAGTTTCTGGAAGGTCAGATAGTTACTGGGCTAAAGACCTAGAATCACGAGTTTGATTTTCTGCTTCTCTGTCAGGACCAGAGCAGAGTATCCAAAACTCCACATCACCTTGGTGTTAGCTGTGCAAACCTGGTGATACACACAATGAATGGTGGTCAATCAACTTTTTCTCATGAGAGACTCATCAATTCCAGAGCTGCCCAAGTTATCAAGACCAAAAGATGCCTCCATATCGATTTCTCTCTATTGTCAATTCTCTAAGAATAAGAATACTGTAACTACTCTATTGGAGCTTTATAATTTGAAGTGGATGCTGTAAAAAAAAAAAAAAAGCAGATTAGCATCCTCGTAAGTAAAGGCTGAGCGAGGCCCAAGTCCCAAAGGACACATGTTCTGTATTGTTGCCAATGTCCTCAGTCCTAGAGATTTCCGTATTCATTGTCCAAATGAAAACAGAACAGTGAATTGAAAGGGCAACATCCTAAGTATACTTAAATTAAATATTAAATTATTGTCTACATAGAGTTTTTCTTATAGTCTGAAGACAAATTCAAGCACAATCTCAATTATTTGCTACCTCCATCAATTGCTACCCCTTTCTACATTTTATTATTAAGAATCATTTAAATTTTTCTATTTTTACATGTTTTCAGTGTTGTAAATTTTAAAACACTATTCGTTAACATGTTGATATAACAAAACTTCATTGTAAGTAATATAAATAAAACCAGTGAATAAAAACCTATTTCCATTAGTTACTAGCCAATATGCGTCATTATTACTAAGGCTTTTAAAGGAGACATCACACACTGTGGTTTCAAGATATAGATAAAGCAAGCTGGAACTGAGCTGGATGCTTCCTACCTATAGGTAGCTTTCATAGTTTCTGAAGGTGCTATGCATATTTGCAGGGAGAAGAGATATCAGCAGTCTTATCTAGTGGCTAACTTGTGAACTGCACTACCAACCTTCCAGGCAAGGTGTTCCTACTGGTACAATAATGACGTAACTGTTGTGAGGGGAATCATTTGCTCTTAGATCAGTTTTGAGACATGGTCCACAGAAGGAATTCACGTCTCCTTTATAAACCAGGTTAAAACCCCATGGCGGAGAGATGCAGCAATCTATGGGTATAAAAGTTAAGTTAGGGGGAAGTTTATTACTACATCCGTTTAGTAGAATGGCAGTATTATGTTCTTCTTTAGGGCCCATGATCTAGCCATCCACAGATTTTTGGCCAAGTTAATGGCAGCAGGTATGAATTCTGTTTTATGAAGCAGGCTTAAATTTCAATCAGAAAGTTGTTTGTTACTCCTACATCTGTACCACTATCGCACCAGTGGGCCATATCATGTCAGGCCAGCTGTTAATTCTTGTAGTTCACACAGTTCACAGCTAGCTAAGACTTTTGATTACTAGTCTCCCTGATAGTATGCATAGAATCTTCTAAAAATGATGAAGCCTAGCCAGTAGAGATGAAGTTTCCAGATTACCTTTATATCCACGTATTAGTGCATCTTTAAACCCTCATATGAGAAACCCGTGTTTTCAGTTGATGGTAATTAACACAGAGAACCACAACCTACCACCATGCAGAGAATAAGAGACTGTGGGGTGTTTAGCTCTAAGTAGGCCATATATATCACATATCCTCCCTCCCAAGGCTCAGACATCATCACAGAAAGGAGCCAGAAAGATTGTTAAAGCCAGAGGTAGTATATGTCTGTAGCAAATCATAATTTTTGAATCGTAAGAATTCACAGTGGCTGTGTTTACATGCACAAGACCTGCATAAGAACAGTTAAATTTCCAGCATGGATAGGCAGTGGGGGAAGAGGGACGACTCACGAAGTATCTCATTCCTCACTGAGACACTATTGGTAATTGATGACTTCTATGGGGGAATGTGGTCCCTGAGAGGTTACTCATGCTCCTGCAGACACCCCTAAACCCATGTTCATCCAAGAGCTTTAAGTAGACTCATAAGGTTTTAAAACTAAATAAAGGATACATAATAATGGGAAGGAAAGGAGGTTGTGAGGATAGAGGAGAGTTAGTGGGAAAAGAATATGAGGTGTGTTTGATCAAAATACATTTTATGTGTGAATAAAAATCTCAGAAAAAGGAAACAAAGCAAAACAAAACATAGATGAGGATGTTGCCAGCCCTAAGTGTGAGCTTATTACTGTTGTTCTTAGCATTTATTGACATAACATGGTGCTAAACTGCCTTCTAATGATTTATGTTTATATCCATATGCATATGGATATAAACATATGGATATGTTTATGTTTTATCCATAGATACATGCTACTCCCAGTCTTCATCAGATAATTTCTCTTTGCAGTGAATGGTAATGAATACAGAGACACATTGCTGCTTGAGGTGAATCAGAGATGATTGAGTGCTCAGCCCTAAACAAGACATTTTATACTGTTCTACCTAAGGCTCAAGGAACACGGTGGAAGAGAGGGCAGCAAGAATGTAATATCCAGAGAAATGATTTCTTCTGGAGATAGCACAGTCAGTGCAGTCATGATCTCACACTAGCTGCCATTGTACTGCATAGGTCTGTAGAAGACTGGGCCTGCCAATACCCAATCACGGGCTGGGTTGACGCTCACAACATCCTACCCTTCCTTGATGAACTATCAGACAGTAATGGGTTCTGGGGTGAGGGATCAACATCTTCTGCAATTCTATGCCCATTTATGAGACAATGGGGCTGCAATGGATAATTCCAAATCCATAATCACTAAGAAGGCCCAGTTAAATTCAGTGAATACAGAGGTGAGGCTATGGATAGTAGGGTGGAAAGAGACAAGAGAAGATGGGTGACAGAAATCAGATACATTATACATGAATACATATGCATATATAGCTTTATGTCTATGTGCATACACATGTGTGAAATTGTCAAAAATCAAATTTTAAAAACTTAAAAAAGAAAACTATGTGACTCTCAAGTCCTCCTTCATAATCAAGTTTTCATCATTAGTTAATGGACCTTCCATTTCTAATCAGATAATAAGAAATTTTTAAATTGTAACTTGCTTTTTCTTCACTTCCATTTCTATCATCACAAAATCGTTCAAAGAGCACCATTAGCATACTATGCAAATTTTGTTAATATTTATTTTAAAAGTATAGTTTATAAGTTACTTAATTTCACATTTCACATATAAGTTACTTAAATTCACAAGATGAACAGGTTAACAAACACATTCACATTTGTTCATTGTATCTTTAGAACCCACAGATATAAATATATAGGAAAATATATCTTTATCATCAGGCAAACTCTGAGAGATGCAAATTACCAATCAGCTATTATTTTTAACAAATTATGGAAGATTAAAAACAGATATCAGCCAAACATTGGCCAGTGCACAGAACAATCAGATTCTTTAGTAGGTAATTATAGTGTTGTAAGATGCCATCTGCACCACAGTAAACCAGGTTAATTGAAAACATAACATGTTTCCACTGTAGTTTAAGACCACACAGCCTCTGCGTGTGTGTGTGTGTATGTGTGTGTGTGTGTGTGTGTGTGTGTGTGTGTGTATGCGTGCGCACGCGCGCACACGCACCAATATCTTCAATCAATAATATTTCCCCTTAAAAAAATCTAAGTTTCAAAACTCTTATTGTACCAGCTATCTGACGCTGAAAACATCAGATGTGTTTCGAAATTATAATGAAACCCTCCATCAAGTCATGAAGGGGTTGTGGTTAAAAACCAGCCTTAGAGCAGTAAATTCTGGAACACTCTGCTACCTCCTCCATCAGCATTACTTTCAGTATTGGCCTTGATTCCACTCTCACTGAGGAAATAGGGCAGCCAGCTGAGATCCACCCACCAGCATCTGTGCCCGTGTGTTCTGCCTCACTGCTAGAACAGAGACAGTGTAAAGCCCACAAAGACTAACCATTACCCCAGCAGAACAAGATCCATTCTCTTTCCTCAACTCAGTTTTATTTCTCAACAATTCTCCCTTGTTTTTCTCATATTAAAATATGAACCTTTCTTTCCCATCTGAGAAAAAAAATCTTGCTGTCTTCAATACCTTGCAAACAGATGCATAAAACCTTGTTTCTATTCACTGTCCAAATACTCTCTTTAACATAAGTCCAGTCCATATCTAACTGATCTCTTAACCCTACATGATATCACCTTCTATCAATTTTGCTCTCCCTGATGAACTCAGTGTCCAATTCTCCTTTGCTGATGACTCCAACATTTTTGTTTTGTTTTGTTTTGTTTTTTGTTTTGTTTAAGATAGGGTCTCACTATATAGCCTTGTTAGCCCGGAATCCATTTTGCTCATTATGTAGACCAGACTTTCCTTAAACTCACAGATATCCACCTTCCTTGACCTCTCAAGCGCTGGGATTAAAGCATGTGCTACCACTCCCAGCCAAACTCTAATATTTTAACCAGATTTATTAGTCTTAAACTACCCTCTTTGTTGGTTTCATTCAATCTGTAGCTTTATAAAAACATGTGTCTTAAATCCAGACCTTACTCTTGAACTGTATATTTGAACTTGCACTCTCTCTCTCTCTACTTGACATTTTCATTTCAATGTCCAATGGGTACCTCAAATCCAAAAGGTCCAAAACTGAACTCAAAAATCTTACCCCGAAACTGCTTCTCCTTATTCTTAGCATCAGTAATGGTCTGGTTATCCTTCCTGTTTCTCAAGCCAAAACATATCAATCATATTTTACTTCTTGCATCATCCAAGTTGTTCAAAAATTCTTTTTTTTTTTTTTTGCTACCACTCAGAGCAGCTACAGCCCTAACTAAAGCCGCCTTCTTCTGTATTATGCCACAGCTCAGGTGTCCTGGGTTTTCAGCCTCCTGCCATTCTTCTTCTTTCAGAATGCTCTCAACATGGCAGCCAGAATGGCCATGACAACACATACACTGGATTACATCATTCTGCTCACAGTTCACCATTGACTCTGTTCACTGCAATAAGCAAACCCTATATGGCCCCATATTTCCTACAAGATTACTCTTTTTAATCTACCTCCCACCACTGTCTTAGAGTAGTTGTACTGGATTTTTCTTCTTCCTGGATATTTCTCCCTCAACATATTCTTGACCTACTATTTTGTAATCTTTTTTTGAAAGTACCCTTTGTATGAAGCCCTTCACTGGTCAACACTTTCAGCTCTCTGCTCCTGCCCAACGGGGAAACAAGGGTCAACTTTTTTCTATATCATGTGTTTTTAACAACACCATTCTCCTGCTGACATATCCTTCAATTTACTTAGTATTGAGATATATTATGTGAAGCTTTGAAGATTTATAAATCACCACACTACCATTTCTCAAAACCCGCAATTTAATAACATCCTAAAGAGATGTTCCTTCAGAACTTTAAGTGGGAACTGATCCTCTGATTTGTGCGTCAGGAATCCATCATGACTGCTCAGCTGGGAAATGCTTGCTTTTAGAGTTCTTTGTCTTGAGTAACTCTGTATTAAGAGCATCTATTGAAGTTTTGCTATTGATCTGTTTTGCTCTTCTTTCTTTCATTTTGTTTTGTTTTGTGTTTGCTCTCCTGTTAACTCATGAAAGATATCTGATCCTTATGGGTTCCTGTGCTACACTGTGTTTTACAACACTAAGAATTACCCTAAAAACTGTTTATGCGTTTTTTCTATTTCATTGTCCTGTGCCATTTACGCCATAAATGAAGTCTATCAGGTGACTAGGAAAGGAAAGAATTAAGATGGCATAAATCTGAGAATCAGTAAAATTTAGAAGACAGAGCCCACCATGTTGAGGAAGAGATAAGAATCTGTACTACTTAATGGAAAACGCAGCTCCCTGTCAACCTTTACAGGGTGGCAAAACTATAAGCAGAGGCTTGCTCAAGGCTGTAGTAGGGTGGTGAGTTGAAGCTAGCCCCTGCTTTCCAGAGTCAGCAACAGTGCCTTTTTTGGCTGGCAATATAAGAGAAACAAGAAAAAACCTTAACTCCAGGAGTTAACACTGCTGTGAACCCTGAGAACATTAGGCATTGGTTATGATGGATGTGAAGCTTGGTATGAAAATACCAGGCATTGATGAAATTATCAGAAGGGAATTCATTATTTTAGGCACAGAAATCTTCACCATTCTGTTATGTTGTCATTTAACTTAATTTAGGAGAATGAAGTTGTAGCCATTTCTTGTACACTTGGGTGTACTCCCAATTCTCCTTGGCTTTTTCTTTCAGTAGATTTTTCAGAGCATGTATTTATAACATCAGCAGTATGGGGTGCTTGAGTAATGACAGGGTATCACTTGTAATGCTAGTAAGAATAAAATACCTTTGCCATATATATTCATTATATAAGTAAAAATTAAAGGAATTTAACCTTTAATTATTTCACATGAAAATTTCCAAGTCATGTAACTTTTATTAAAATTATGGAGTTCAGTTGCCTTGCTTAGATCTGGCTAGCAATGCATTCAAGAGAGCAGGATTGTGTTATATCATGTCACAGTAAGACTGATTGAACATCAAAGCATTTACAATGCTAGGCAGACCACGTAAGAACTAATGAACCATATTTCCTTCGATCTTGTCCCTTCCTCTCTTCCCCCATAGTTCATTCTCCAGATTTTCTGCTCTTTTTGCTTTTGTTCAATAACTTAGACACTGCATACCTAAGACTTTGTGTCTTTGCTATCCTCTCTCTGTGGAATTTTCCAAATCAGCCTGGATCTCTAGCTCTTCTATCTACTAACAGGAATATATGGCAGATTTGTTTGTCTTCTAAGTCTCATTCTCAACCTATAAAATGAAAAAAATAAAGATGACTTTCCCTAAAGCATTGTTGTAAGCATTAAATGAAACGTACATTATGCCCTGAGAATAGCATGGGAAGGAGTGAACACATATAAGAGGAATTTATGCTAAAATCCCCAGCAGATATGAATAACCTGATTACTACTTCATGGAACAAAGCTTGAAGGTCCGTTTGTGAAGCCCTTGATTATGTTTTTGAACTCTGAAATATGCATAATTTCATGCTTAGTGGTAGAAACAACTCTTAGTATAAATCACAGTTGTTTGCAGAGTTCTTCCTCCTGAACGAATGGAATATTTTTAACAAATTCATACACAGTCAACCCTCTGCTCACTAATGCTTGATGTGAACACATAATTACTGTGCTTTCATGCTCAGAACGGGGACTTTGCGATACTGGAAGACACAAAGTGCTTAATCACTGAGATTCACAACACTATTGTCATCCCCATAGGTTTGGAAGCAAGTGTATCTTACAGTATCACTAATCATTTGATGATGATTAGCACACAGAGGTAAACAGAACTGGATGCTGTCAGGGCATTTACTGGCTCTACAACTTCCCAGCTGCATCTGTGAGGAAGCAAGTTGCTTACCCATCCTCAGACTTCCTTCCTCAGCTCGGAAATAGGAGACCATGTTTACTAAATTTACTTTTCAGAGTTCAGCATAAAATCAGCAATCAGAGGCTGGCAAAGAAGAGCTAGGAATAGGTTGCTCTGTGGGTACAAGTTATCCAAGTTACAGATGGATATGGAGAATAAGTACGAGGACTCTAGATACAGATAATCACTGTCTATTTTTTTAAAGCTACAAGAAAAAGATTTGGAGTATTTTCACCACAAAGAAAAATTAATTTTTAAAGGAGATACATGCTTACCCTTATTTGAACTGTTCACAGTGTACATATGTTTAAATAAGTAAATAGCTGAACAATATTTTAAATCTCCTTTACAGAGCTGCTAAATGAATAAATGAAATAACATACAATTAAATATATTTTTAAATTCTATGTTCAATTAGCATGCCTATTCAATTTACCATGTACTATGGTGCTAGTACTAAATGCTTTAAATAATTATTATAGTTGCAGAAAAGTCATGATTTTCTGTCATGTATATGTATTACCACCCTTGTATGATGAAACTCAATCTTGAGGAAATTCATATAACACGTTATTTAGAGAAATATTAAAACTTCAACACATCAGTACTATTATCGAAATATTTGGTAGATCATGACTGTTACTACACAAATATATCAGCTCCTGTAAAATTTACTTACTTCAGTAAATAGTGTGAAATAACAAGCATTCATTTGTCAGTAAATAAGATAACAACTTTTGTCTAGGCTTACTTGAAATGAAGAGTGCCAATAATAATGGAATAATACCCTAGCAGAGTATTTTGAGGTTTACAGTGAGACTGCCATAGGAATGAAAGCAGTACCATGTTTCACCATTTGGTGAAACAGTAGGAAAGCTTGTTTCCAATTGTCCTGTTTATGAAACATTGTTGAGAATTTAGAGAGCTTGTGAACTCTCTAAAAGTCTGTGAATGTCTTTTATGCTAAATAGTAACATGACCAGAATAAAGAAATTCTATCGTGGCTGACATTAAGCAATCGAAGAGTGCATCATAACTCATTGAATGTGGATGGGGACCGAGATCAGATTTTAAAACAAACAAAAAAACAACAAAAGTACCCTTTTCCGAGTCTTCTCCTTCAGGAAAGGCCGGATCACAGTGTACAGGGCATGGATATACCAAGGTTGGTTGACGAAATGAATTCCTCCAAATCTTGCGGGGAAGCTGTCCTAGAGCAACAAGAAAGGTAGAGAAGTTAGAACAGGTTTTTCGACACTGGAGTGGCTCAGGAAATATTGCATGTTATTTAACTGTATTAATCCACATACTAAAGAAAAAGGACCAAGTCTTGCCACAGAAAGAAGTTTCTCCAATGAAACTAAAACAATACGTAGTAAAGAGAATCCTTCCCAAGAATGGGTTGCTGAAAGGAACTTCGGCATCTTTCATACTGTGTATTTTAAGCCTCCTCACTTCTAATAGTTATCCCCATCACAGAAGCACAATAAACAGACAGATTAGAAAGAGGTGTCACATACCAGATTCAGGTAAGAATAATTGCTTTATTTAAATTAATTTTATTGATAATAAAATGTATTTAAATTCAAATATTTTATCGACTTTAGGTGCAGTCATTAGTAACGGGAATGATACCTTATATGAACATGGATTTTTGTGGCCAGCGTGATGGTTCTGTAAGTTATGATGCTCGTTGCCAAGCCTCAAGGTCTGAGTTCAGTCCCTGGAACCCATGTGATAGAAGGAGAAAACCTGCAGGTTGTCCTCTGACCTTCAAATGTACACTCTGAGAGCCCACCTACCCCCGACCGCACAATAAATAAATAAAGAAGTCAAAAAGATGACTCAGGGGGTATGGGTAAGGGCACTGGACAGCCTGAGTTCAAGCCTGGGGACTCACATAGTAGAAAGAAAGAAAGAATACTGTTAGGTGTTCTCTCACCTCCACACATAGTTTGTGCTCCTCTTCACGCCAAAATTTAAAAATTAAATTAAAATGTAAAGCAAGGTACATCACAACATATCTTATTCTCTTCACATCATTTCTAGGCTTTATTATAAGCGTACCTTTCCTTATTTCAACTATTAGAAAGGAATCACGCTTAAGCAAAATGAAAACCCAGTGCTGTGGCACAAGAAACCTCAGAAAACATAAAGTAGTTTAAATGAGCCTCAAAAGTGCTCTGAGCTCACTCCAGTGGAGGAAGCTGGGACTCCGTTAAAGACTACTTCCTCTTCACCAAACTTACCTGGATACATCTGAGACCAGAATGATGAAGAGAATCTGCTCTGCCTAGCTGTGACTAAGGGGGTGCATCTGTGGCTCAGTTGATCGCATAAACTGATACCTAAGCCAGATGGCTCACAACCTTGACACCTGGTTGAATATGCTGAGGACTCTCCTCCAAAGGACTGACTCTTCTCTCTTCTACTATGTCAAAACTCCACAAGCATCAGCTCCATTGGTCCTCATAAACAAACGAACAAAAGCAACAACATGAACTCCTCTAATCTTGTCTTTCAAGTAGCATCATAAATAACTGGCATTTTGTTGTGTTCTGCAGAGCATGAATAGGAACAAATAAAAGGTAAGGGTCATGGTGAAGGTAAAATCCAATGTTTTGGGGTTTGTTGTTGTTGTTGCTGTTGTTGTTGTTGTTGTTGTTGTTGTTTTAAAGTATTCTCTTGAGTAAGACTTTCTGATCCAAAACATGGGCCAGTTAGGAAAACAAGCTGTTTTTAATTGGGGATACTTTATAAGTATGTCAACTTGTGTGTATGTGTGTGTATGTGTGTGTGTGTGTGTATGTGTGTGTGCATGTGTGTCACATAGCATCATTTCTGAGGTTCACTATATTTGAGCTACACATGTTTAGTATCACTGTAGTCCAGTGTCACCAGTGATTACTATGACTATGTTTTGGTATATATGGTAACTGACTTATCTTCTCTCATTCATGCATGTCCTTTCTCACATCATCTGTGTGTTTGCCATGGCCCACACTGCAGCCCTCAAGACATCCTTCACACACACACATTCAAGGGTGAAGTAATGCATTTTTCTCAGCATTGATGCTGCTTCCCGGAGCAAATGCTCCCCAAGTTTACAAAACCAGCACAAGTGACTGAATCAGTTTACACCCCTCCTTCCCCAAGCATTGCATTCCAATTCCATCTATTTTGTATAGCTGGTATATTACCACCTTCCAATTTTAGGAATCTGGTAGAAATAAAATAGATTCTCACACTAACTTTATTTGCTAGATTCTTGGTCTCTGAGGATATTGGTTATTTTCATCATTAATAACAAAAGCTGTGAGCACAATATTATACTTTTGAGTTCTTGAGAGTGTGAATTGTTTGCTCTCACTACTGATTTTTCTTATAGTATCCTGTTTATGGTGAACTCAAGTTAGGATAACATTAATTATCAAGCATCTAGAAGGAGATGGCTTGGAGATGCCTTTCTCTAAACAACATCTGCTTCAGTTTTTACCAGGTATGAGACGCTAGCCCCTTCATATGGCTTCAAGTTAATTTACCCTGCTGAGGTCTCTCTGACTCCAACATATATTCAAATTTCAGACACTCTTCAAATTATTATGGCCCTGGGCAATTGAGAAGGCTACTAACATCATCATTACTAATATTGACATGGTTACTTTTCAACAGGATATAGAAATGGCAAAGCAATTTCCTTGGTTCTTTCCTGGCCTGCTGAAGCATTATTACAGGACACAGCACCCAGATGAGTGCCTGGTTCCACATCCAGTCACCCGCTTGCCTTCATCATGTGCAAGAACACTCACACCTGAGTACCCAGGATCCTCTACAACTATGGGTTCTTGCTTTGGCATTTTACTCCAGAAGTACCCGGTTCTCAGCTCCTCCCACAGTTTTCACTGTAGAGTTTTGTGTGTGTTTGTCTTCTGTTCCTACGAGCTCAAAAATGCAACCAGAATTATTTTTGCTGTAATAAATTCAACATTCTTCTCCTTTGTGACAGAAAGACGTTTTAGAGATGGGAGACAGGCTGCACTGTCTGAATAGAACTATTTACTGTATCTTTGAAATATAAGGAGTTGACATCTACAACATAGCTGAATAAGCATCAGTCATACGGATATAACACCATGAGTCTCAAATCAGGATTATTAAATTTTGACAATTACAGGGAGGCCATTGCCTTCTCTCCTGAAAAACATACAACACTTTCACGGACAGATCTCTTTTAATACACAACTCTGTCATACCAAATTACAGTTAAGCCAAAGAGAAAGAACAGGAAGAGACTCCACTTTTCAAGCAAGTACCTCTAGCTCAGAATTCTGACTTAAATAATGCAGAGAAGTCCAAGGCATGATTATGGATTCCTTCTTCTCCTGCACTCTGATCTTCCTCTAAGCATCCTCTGGGTTCTGCAGGGTTAACATCCCTGACCTCCAAGATTCTGTGAAACTTCATGTTTCCATGCAGCACAAGGTCAAACTGATGTCTCCAAACCCCAAACTCGGTATGTTGCTTTCATTCATGTCTTCTGCCTGTGGTCACTGTCTGAGTTGTGGTTGTGGACTGTTGTCTCCCTCATGCCTGGCATGGTCTCCCCAACCCCCTTCTGTATTTTCTACTCTTACTAAGCCCGTAGGACTTTGGCTCAGGCAACATTATTTCCACAATGCTCACTTTGGTTCCTTCTCTCGTTTCCCATCAGAATGCTCATTCATAAAAGCCTTCTCTCTGCTACCAGCAGCACCAAAATTCACCACTGCACTTGTTTCATACCCTCTACATGTCTTTATACATGTGCATGATTTTGTGCACTTGTACAGGTGTTCATGGATATGTGTGCATGTATAACTGGAAGCCCTAATCAGCCTCAGGTATTCTTCTTCTTCTGTCCTTTTTGATATCTAATGCTTTTGCTATCTCTCACTAGGACCTGAGTCTTGCCAATTAGGCCAGTCTCATTGGTCAGTAAGCCCTAGGGATCCTCCTGACTCTGTCTCTCCAGAACTGGGATTATAAGTGTGTGTCATTACATCCAACTTTTTACATGGACAGTGAGTCTGAAATTCAGATCCTCATGGTCATATAGCAAGCACTTTACTGACAGACATCTTGCCAAGCCCTGATAATCTTTTTGTTGTCTGTCTTTGATGCTGAACTGTGAGCTCTTTGAGTGCAGACACTGGGATTTCTAAACACTGTACACGGATCACACCATACTCTAGAGTCAGGGCATGGAAAGTCAAGTGTAGGTCTTGTAGTGGGATTCTGAATGGATGATTTCTGCCAATGGGCTGCACTTGAGCAAGTCTGAAGGACCAAAAGCAATAGTGGTATCCTTCTTGCTCCAGTGACAAGCACTAAGCTAACTTCCAGAGAAGATACTGTAGCAGTTGGGACCTACATGCCCCTTCCACTTTGTAGTTGATATTTAGAAGACAAGGGGTCTTCAGGGCAACAGCAATAAATAAGATCACAGCAGGTCACTGGCCTCTGAATCACAACTGCAGAGGTGGACTCAAATCCAGAGCTTTGTAGCAAACCTCCAGGAACTCCACTGCTTCAGCTTTTCCATTAAACTTTAAACACTTACACCCTGTAAACAAATCTACTTTTTCTTGAACTACTCAGGAATATGTCTGCTTTGTACATGAAACTGAGCCAAACTGTGCCATATTTATGTTTATATTCTGTACATATGTATCCCAGAACAGAGATAGGCACATTTCATTAAATGAAAAACACTCTGATATTTACAGCTTAACCAAACTATTTAAACAGTTTGTCTTCTCTAAACCATGTTTCTTTCCTTTTCTGTAAGGACCAACATTTAATAGGAATGCTACTTTCAAATTTCTATTACTTGTTGAGCATGTCTTGTAGATACAGGGCTACCATACTCACTATCACATTCACTGTATAAGAGGGGGAAAATCCTGAAGCTATTTTATAGTGTAATATAGAGGCAGTCCTTTGGGCCAGAATAGTACTACAGAATACAAGATAACAGCAAACATGATGCCCATCATTGACTCTGCCTACATCACAGCTTTACTGTACAACCAAGAATATAAGAAATGCCCTACAATTAAGGAAAGTGTGGCCAAGATAATCTGGATGAAGTAAATGCACATGAGTTCTACCTTCCAAGTGTTTCTGCTACCTCTCTTGTTCCCATTCATTCTTTTTTTCCCCCTTGAGCAGAGCACTTAAAGCTTGACACACAGATTGTATTGCCTCAATGCTGTGGAGAACAGAGAATGGGCCCACCATCATCCCACTGACAACAGCATTTCTCTAAGCCTATGGTCACATGACACTCAAGCAAATGTCCTTCTTTGGAAACATTGGATTTAGAAGTAACTCCAGCGTACAGTGTGACTTCCCTCCATAGTGAATACAAACAATTGCAGGATAAGGACAGGTCACAAGCCAAGCCTCTAGACATTGTGAATGAGAACATATATCTAAAACACATGAATATCAGTGAATTGCTAATATAAATTGCTCATATTTTTCTCACAAAAATGGGTTCCTCAGATAGACATTTTGAACTATTAGCATGTTATTAAAATTTGAAAATTAATTTTCTAAAATATAAAAACTGGGCCGGGCGGTGGTGGTGCACGCCTTTAATCCCAGCACTCGGGAGGCAGAGCCAGGCGGATCTCTGTGAGTTCGAGGCCAGCCTGGTCTCCAAAGCGAGTACCAGGAAAGGCGCAAAGCTACACAGAGAAACCCTGTCTCGAAAAACCAAAAAAAAAAAAAAATAAAAATAAAAACTGTGATAATAGTATTAACTGATAATATTGCCAAATGGGAAGCAATAACATAATTTCTGATGTACTCAGGGTATTGTTTTTAAGCTATAAATGAAAGAAAAATGAGCCACCTTATAAGAATGGAACCCATAATTCTAAAACCATTTCATAAGTGTGACTGCCTAGGGTTTCTAAACCAAATACAGAGTTTCAAAAGGTGTCTTCCCTAGGCAGAAATAATATTTGTAATTTACTCATTGATAATTAAGTATGTCAAGCTTCTTTTCTTCATTCATTTCTCCTCTTCTGCCTTCCTTGTATGTTTTTAAAACAATTCAAACTACTTCAAACACCAGTGCACCACATACAATTATAAATTGAAGCAATCAGCCCCCAGGGATTACTCTTTTCCTACTATAAATCTACTTCATTTTTTTATAGATGTGAGGATTGAACCTATAGAATCATACTGGCTAAGCAAACATTCTACCACTGGCCTTCTTTCCTAGGACTTTGTTTTTTCTAACAGTTTTTTTTTATTAAAATATAATTACATTTCCCCCTTCCTTTCTTCCCTATCACACCTTCCACATACCTCCCCATCTTGCTGTCTCTCTGATTCATCATGTTTTTCTTTAATTTTGAGACAAAGTCTGACTAAATTGCCTAAGCTGGCCTTGAACTCACTCTGTAATCCAGGTGGGCCTTGAACTCAGAATCATGCATCAACCTGCCTCATAGCTGGAAATTACAGGCATGCAACAAGAGGCCTGACTCTCAAATCTACTCTGAAAATGTTACTAGAATACAAAGCATTGTGTCATCCTTTCATGGCACTTGTGTTATAAATATGAAACGTGTTTTTTTTTTTTTTTTTTTTTTTTTTTTTTTTTTTTTTTTTTTTTTTTTTTTTTTTGGTTTTTTTCGAGACAGGGTTTCTCTGTGTAGCTTTGCGCCTTTCCTGGAACTCACTTGGTAGTCCAGGCTGGCCTCGAACTCACAGAGATCCTCCTGGCTCTGCCTCCCGAGTGCTGGGATTAAAGGCGTGCGCCACCACCGCCCGGCGAAACGTGTTTTTAAACAAGTGTTAACAATTGAAAAATACTATTTAAAATACCACTTGTGTTGTTAACCAATAAAAAACAAGATTCCAAACTTATTTACTTCAGCTCTGTACAGATGACATGGAACTCTATCAAGAAGCTTGTAACTGTGGTATCAGTTATTCACAATATCTCAATGATACGCAGCACACACAATATTACTTTCTGTGCCATAGTCCAGGAAGTAAAAGTGATTGCTGTAGCAACTGGTACAGCTAGTTCTGTCCCAACATCACTGTTCTTCTTCCTCCTTTGTGTTTATACCTACTACAATTGTGTTTTGACATGCTAACCACATTTTCTCCCTTTATACATCTTTTGGGGATATCACTTCTGGATATTATGATGATATTTAAAAATATTACACCCATCCTTCATAGTTTTACTAAATATTTGCATCTCATCTTTGGAAAGATCAGGTTCCTAAAAGAAATCAAGCTGGCACTTGTTCAAAATATTAGCTCGCCTCCTACTGCTAACATCTGGAATGGAAAAGAAGTAGATTACAATTGTTCCTTACGTTCTTCATGTCATTGTTTCTGGATGGAGAGTTCAGACAAGTCATTCACTCACTTCCACGGCAAAAACAGAGTTTCAGCAAAAAACATTCCAACCTCTATGTGTTCTGCCAAATTGAGAGGAGAACACCAAGAAACTATTTAATTTCCAGCTAATAAGAATGTCTTTTTATGTGCCAGTCTTATAAGCAGTAATGACCATATTTAAATGGATGCAAATAACAGGTTGGAAAACAAAGTGTTTGATCCTCATAGAACACATATATGAGGATTTAGCTTAAAATTGTACTCTTGCTACAGGAGTCTTCATCGCCTCTCTTGTAACTGCTAACTGCTCCTTAATGTGTCATCCTACCCAAGTAGACAAACAATGAACTTGACTAGATTCAAAGCATTGTATAGAAGCAGCACTTCAACAAGAAGTAAATACATTGCTCTGATCTGTAGGGAAAATAATGAGTCACATATTCTATAACCACACTATTTGACACTTGGTAGTTTATTTATCACAGAGAAGAGGAAATAATACCTGGTTAAAATAAAATGAAAAGTCAATTCCTCTCATAAGAATCAAGTTATCTCCAAAGATAAGTAGTCCTGCATTTCAAATTAAGCATATAGTGAGTCTTTCTATCTGATATTAATCACTGAAACCAAATGTATGCAAACCACAAATTTATATTCTCATCATTCATCTAAACAAATGTGTCTTAATTTAAGTGTTTTAAGAAAGTAATATGGATTTGCCCAATAGATCATTAAAAATTAAGAAAAGAATGAGTTAAACCAGGTGGTACTGGCACACACCTTTAATCTCAACACTTGGGAGGCAGAAGCAGGCAGATCTCTGTGAATTTGAGGCCAGGCTTGTCTACCAAGAGGGTTCCAGGACAGCCAGGCAACACAGACAAATCCTGTCTCGAAAAAACAAAACAAAAGAAACAAACAAAAAGAGTGACTTAATTTTTGTTCTTTATGTGACTTTCTAAGTATAATTATTTTCTGAGTATTTAATTTTGGAAATATCAGTGTATTTGGAAATGATTTTGCCTTACCAGCTGTTTAAATCTTAATATAAATATATCCAAATATGTGGATAACATTTGAGTTTCAAGTTTGAATCAGAAGACTGATTTTCAAAGTTTGCCCCCGTATAGTTAACCATGTATTTGTTTTAGAACGAAATGTTAGATATTGTTTTGTCTATCATAAATACAAATGTCAGTATGTATTTCTCATCAGAGTAGTTGTAGAATGTACTGTACTTATATATGTACTCATCAGTTCTGACATTTTCTATTTAAAAAATTGTCATTTTGAGTATGTTGGTGTAGGCCTGCAATCCCAGCTCACAGATGGCTGAGGAAAGGGATTACCAGTAGTTAGATTCCATCCAGGACTACACGGTGAGACTTCATCTCAAAAAAAAGCAACAGTAGTAATAATGATAAGCTCTCATTCTCCCGTTCTGTGTTCATTAGTACTTGAATAAGAAAGATTTCATGATACAATGACCCATAGAAAAATTTTCTTTCCTATTGTCACTGTTCTTTCTCAGATTTCAATTCCTATGTAGTATCAGAAATAGTCCAGTTTCTCTCCTCTTCAGTTCTGTCTGAGGCATGTTTTTTTCTTAAATTTGTTAGAAATGATGCTCTAATCCAGTAGTGTTCACTGAAAGATGGATTGCATAAACAGATCTAAGAAAGAACAGTGGAGGGACATATTTTCTCAGTGAACACTACTAGCAACCCTGTTATAACAGTGAATCTTCTGAAAGAATGATGCCCTTCAAAGTATCATGGGTGTGTACTATAAGGAAACCAAGTACCATGCAACATAAGGAAGGGAGAGGGATTTGGCCACACTGGTTTTGATAATTCTATCAGCTTTTATTGCTTGGACAAGACAAACTCTTTAGTTGTCATTCAGGGGAATCAAGAGGAATATTCTCAAATCACTCAGCCCATGATGATACTCAGAGTTGCTCTAGTTCATGAAACTTACAGGCCCGAAGAAGAATATGGCATGACATTCCTCTTATCCAATATGTTACATCATTTCCACTTGACCATGTTAAAATGAGGGTTTTTTTTTATATTCTTGTCATTACTGTATCTTAAAGCAGGCTATCATTTCCAATTTTTTATTTTGCTTTTTAAGTCTGAAAAATAGTGTTAGTAGAGTTGTTTTGTTTAAATTTACAATGAAAAACCCAATCTCACCTCTCACCTCTGAATTATCACTTGTAAACAGGAAAGATATATGTAATATTTATAGAAGAATGCCCACATTGCTATTCACATTTTTCCTTCCTCTTGATGTGTGTGTGTGTGTGTGTGTGTGTGTGTGTGTGTGTGTGTATAATGCAACATTCTTGGCTTATAAGTTCTAATAATAATCTGCTATTTCCAAACATAGCTTACTTGTAACATACTGACTCATTGTGTAACTGAACAGGTAGAAAGCCTCTTTTTCTGTGCAAAACAGGTGTGGTATTCTCTCAGCTGTTCCTCTATCAGAGAAGGCTGATTATACATTAAAGGGAATCACAACCACCAGGCCCACATGAAGCACAAACTCTCTTCTGTTATGTGTCTGATACAATTTGATATTGAGGCATCCCTAAGAACATGACAGAAATTATGCTCACATGTTTTCACAATCCACTAGGCATCAAGTTCAGTACAATCTAACAGCAGAAGAAAACTTCTGGTAAAATTACCTTCTAACAAATGTCACACTGGCAGGTTTCTAAGTCATGCTCTTACCAAAGCTTTTAGCACCCATCACATATCAGCTGGCAGCAGGAATACCTTACTCTTACACTGACCTGCATATCAATAATGAATCAGATTTCTCACTTGACATTTTAGCTACTTTAAATAATGTGCACCCAGAACTGCTGATCCCACATCCAAACTTGCCAAAAGGGGAGTCACAGAGCAGAATATCCTAGAAGAATCAAAACTGGTGAATTGCATTAAAATCAGACAAATGTCCATAAATGGATAATTCAGGATACTGTTGTCTTATCTATCACATGTGAAACTAGAGTCAGCATTGTTCTGGATAATCAAACTATGCTAAAGAGTTTTGGAAAACAGGAGTTGCCATATCTGTTAATCACCATATGCATATACATAGACATAGAGTAATTCTTGAAAGAAACTTAAAAGATCTATGACTCTTGTCTTCCCATGTTGTTTCTGGTAAGCAATTGCAAGAAAATTATTAATTGGAGCAAAAGTTCTTGTCCAGGAATGTCTACTTGACTTTTACATTTGGTAAGTAGCAAGATATTAGAATCAATTTTAATTTACTTCAACAGAAGAAGGAATAAATGAATAATGTATTTGTAAGGTGAGATATTAAAGAATCAGTTAATAGTATTTTCAAGCAATTCCTAATTGCAAAATGCAGTCAATAAATCACAAAATAACTTATCTTTCAAAAGAATAGAAAACACTTGAAAAAGACATCTAAGAAGTAACCTAGTTAACTTCATGACATAGAATAACAAATGATTTTTTCCTTTCCCTCTGTACATTTTGTGTGCTTCAAATGATCGGAAATGACCTTATACTGCATACATTTTACTTGTATCTCTATATAACTTCATAAATATGTATAATAGTAAAATGTTACATCATTCTAAAATGTCAGTACAAAGACAATAATAATAATATTTAGTTTTTCAAGCATCAAAGAAGTCTAATAATAAATATTAACTAAATCTTGCCGGGTGGTGGTGGCGCACGCCTTTAATCCCAGCACTCGGGAGGCAGAGCCAGGCGGATCTCTGTGAGTTCGAGGCCAGCCTGGACTACCAAGTGAGTTCCAGGAAAGGCGCAAAGCTACACAGAGAAACCCTGTCTCGAAAAATCAAAAAAAAAAAATATTATCTAAATCTCAATGCAGAGAAATGGAAGAGGAAATGAGAAAGAAGTGCTCTTCTTACCATAGAGTAGCTTATGTTCTGGCAGGAAGAATAATGATATGGAAGAAGAAAAGATTATTGTTGCACAGTGTCGTGAAGTTTAAAGAGGAGGAAGGATAGATCGTTGAAGAGAAGATTTAGAAATATGGGTAAAGAGCTCACAAAAGAGGCAGTGTCTAGGGGATGTCATTTAGAATTTGTAGAGAAATGTCCCTGGGAGAAAGAATAGAGAAACAAAAATGTAACGCCCAGGCTTTCTTAGAACACAGGTGCCAGGGCTGTCTGTTGGCAGCTGAAAGTGTGTTCACAAAGGTCTGGCCATGCGGCAAAGAAGGCGTTTTTGAGCCTCCTTGACAGTGAGAATATTCTGGCTTTGTATTTGTCTTAACACTGGGTATTATGAGAAGAGAGTGCAAGCAGAAATGGCACTGTAGGACCATTACCTTAGCAGGAGTGTGTAGCCTATCCTAGAAACCCAATGTTTTAATGTTCATATTTCAGTGCAACAAATGTGGAGACTGCTAATTTCAAGATATAAAAAGGAAAGAAACATGTAGTTTCAGTTTCACAATTTGTTCAGTGTCCAGGTCACAGATGAGACACCCCACGACCCTCTTAACTCCATTCCTGGTCACCATGGGCAACAAGGATGAGACAGTGAGTAAGGAGTAAGTTAGACTGAAGTGAGACCTGGAACCAATAGAGATGAGGCTGAGCTGTCTCTGGAGCAAATTCGTTAAAAAAACAAGCAAGAAGTGATTTTATGTTTGGGGGGGGGTTGTTTTGTCTTGTTTTTTACCTGAGTAGTCTCTTGGAGGGAGATGCAGAGAGATTTTTACGATTTAATTCCAAAGACAAAGAGAATGTAGTGATATAAACAACAAAAGAGGTGAGATCAATATTAGCAGTACCACACAGGTTGTTAAAGCCTGAGTCTTAAGTTATATCATTGAATAAACTCTAAAAGGAGAACAAGGCCTGTAGGTTAGAAACAGGAGAAGGCAGAGTGTATACACTTTCACAAATGACTGGAGGATGCAGTAGAGGCATAGGAGATTATACTGTTCATTTTAATCTTGGTTAATTGACACATCTCCAATTTACTAGAAACTGAAATATGAAAAGGATAAATAGTATTTAAGGGACAGTGCTATATATTAAATTTCAAGTTGCAATAGATAATTAATATGAAGATGTTACCAAGAAGTGATAAATCTATTAGATACTTGGAAAAGTAGAAAATGATTTGTGGCTACACATAAAAACATTTTAGACACCAAAAATGCATATGCCTTAAAAATAATAATAATGAAATATTTTGAATAATTAGTACTAATTATCAAAAAACAATGAATAAGATTGGTATTATTATTATTATGATGATGATGTGCTTTTCCGTAATTGAAGTTATTGGCCATTGTCATGAAACTGGTCAGAGTACAGAACTGCAGAGAGAAGATTACTGAAGGCAGAATCATGATGTTCAATAATTTACAAGGACACTTTTAGCTCTACACCACTTTCCAGATCTGTATGGTGTCCATATGGATTGTGAAGCAGCGGACTACAAAGATAGCTTGAGAGGATCTAAGGCACATATTTTTCAAAGAAGCTCACATGAACAACAGGATGTGGCTCAGGCTGAAGGCAGCTGCTCTACATGACTTAGTTACTGAGGAGTTCCCATTCAGTCTCCAAACATTTACTGCAAGGTTGGGGGTTATGAAGACGGTAGGTCATTTTGTCTACTATGAGAATTTCTGTCTTCTGTTAACTTTACAGCAACCAAGAAACAATGAGTGGGGGAGGAAACAATAGGGTTCACGTTGGGATCATTACCTCCTTTCAAAATTCAGATACACTGACTGTATCTCTAAATATGATTTTAAAATAACTTACTTCAATGTTTCAAAGGTTTTACTGTGTTTTTCTTGCATTTACTCTCAAATCTTGTGGATACTTAACAACTTTAGTTAAAATTCCCCACTTCCCTATGGTGAGATATCTTGTTCAGCCTTGATGCAGTGGAAGGGGCTTGGGCCTGGCTCAACTTGGTGTGCCAGACTTCAGTTGACTCCCCAAGGGAGGCATTACCCACTCTGAGGAGTAGATGGGTGTGAGGTGGGGAGGAGGTGGAGGGATGAGCAGGAGAAGGGGAAGAAAGGAGAACTCTGGTTGGTATGTACAATGAAAATAATTTTTAAAAAATTTAATTAAGCCACCAGAAAAATTGATTTGTCCCCAGCAGGACCTTTCAGTCTTTTGCTTAAACTCCTGTGATTTTACTGGCAAGTCATAACCACCCCAAAGCATTCCTTGGTTCCCCCTCAAATAACTAAATTTTTCTTACAAATAAAGCTTTACAGAAAAGAGTACTCAGCTAACTGTGGGACAATGGGGCACAATACTAGTGTCAATATGTCAGTAATTAGCTTGTATGTCCACCATAGCATTGCAGTGAACTCAGGATCTCCCATCACTCCTGATTACCATGATGAGGACTGAAGGGTTGAATTAGGTATTTGGTCTACCAGGGATCATAAGCAAGACATGCAACCATTTCTATATTTCTGTGCACAGACTTTCGTAACCTTTGCTTCCAAAATCTCAATCATGATATATATGAAGTTCCAGCCAAAAAATTACTGCAAAAATTCTCAGGAAAGTACACATTTTCTGGAGGAAAAAGTTAATAGTGGGGCTCTGCGTGTATGTGTGTGTGTGTGGTGTTTAAGGGATGTATAGATTAAAGTCCCTTGGAATTCTTGAGAAGACACTTTTCTAATCCCTTGATACCTAATGGACCACACACACACAAATCAGAAACAGAGTGAAGCTGATTAAATAATCTGTTTTCCATGACTTCGGAATCTGAAATTGGGCAATACATGTCATTTAAATTTTGTAGAAGATTGTATTATCGGTATCTGTTTCCATTTTATTTGAGCCCAAGTCCAGCTCTACTAGCTTCCAACTTTCAAGATCGAGGGATCTTCTTGTCTCTGCCTCAGAAGTAACTGATACCACAGTTGTGTTCAGCAATGTGTGGCTAGCTGACAGGCATCACTTTTTAAAACCTATTCTCTTTTCTTTTAGATAAAAAGTGTGACTTATCTGTGAGGCAACTTAGGCAGATTTCAGAAGTTTTGCTGAGAAAATATAGAGCCTTTTCACCCAATTCCTTCATCTTTAATAATCCATCTTACCTCTCATCTACATAATTTGTCATTGGCTTAAGTCTTACTGACATTACACTTTTTTTTTTTTTTTTTTGGTTTTTCGAGACAGGGTTTCTCTGTGTAGATTTGCGCCTTTCCTGGGACTCACTTGGTAGCCCAGGCTGACCTCAAACTCACAGAGATCCGCCTGGCTCTGCCTCCCAGTGCTGGGATTAAAGGCTTGCGCCACCACTGCCTGGTGACATTACACTTTTTAACCTTCCACATTCCATTCCTTGAATGCTGGTATCATGTGTTTTTATGTTCATGTGCCTATATTCATATATGTGCACCCTATAGTAAGGCTCATTTTAAGGTTTGCATATTATTTAAGGTTGCCGGCATTATTAAAGCCATCAAAATGCTTTTATAGTGAAAAGATAACAAATGCTACAAAAATGAAGCAGTGTTTGCCATCTTCATCTTTATCAAATGTGCACCACCTTATGATCAGGGAACATCACACACACACACACAAAAAAAAAAAACAGAAGAAAGAAATAGAATACAAGAGTAAGGGGATGTGAAGAATGCTGTGAATTGCCAGCTTCTAGATATAACATGGGCAGCACTCATGATCTTACAGCAGCCGTGATTTCCTGAACAAGACATGTACAGAATCAAACCAGCCAAAATACCGGTGTAGAAGGGGAAGGGCTTTTCCAGGTCCTATGCCTTACTGAGGAGCTAATGACCGTTGATGGCTTCTTTGGGAAGGAAAACTGTATTATCAAGGGCTTGGCTGTTGGTGGGTACCCTATGTTGCAGTAGGTGGTCCCATACCAGGGCACATATGGGCAACAATGATTTACTTAGTGGGTTACCAAAAAACTAAAAGAAAGATATGAAGTTGGTAAGAGGATGTATTAGGAGGATGGGTAGAATTAGAAGAGAAAAATAGGGGAGTGGAATGTAACCATATTTCTATTGTACACATGTAAAATGTTTTTAGGAACAAAGATAACTAAGTTAATGCATAGGTGGCTTTGAAGAATTTTCTTGCATCTAACATTCTCTATAGTATATACATTTGACTACAAACAAAACAATAGCAAAAGTCGTGATTCTGTTGTTAATGATACAAACTAAAAATGTTTACTGATTGTATTTGCATGCCATGTTATTTACTTTCCTGTTGCTGTGAGAAGATACACAACCAAGACAACATATAGAAGAGTTTATTTGGGGCTTATAGTTAGAGTCCATGACCATCATGGTGGGAAATACAGAATATATAGGAAGTCATGGCACTGGAGCAGTTTCTGAGAGCTGACACCTTGAACCATAAAAAGGAGGCAGAGAGAAAGAGAAACTGGGAATGATCTGATTCTTTAGAAACCTCAAAACCTGCCCCCAGTGACACACTACCAGAAAGGTAATACTTCCTAATCCTTCCCAAACAGCTCCACCAACTGGAAATGAAGTGTGTAAACGTATGAACCTATAGTGGGCATCCTCATTCAAACCGCCATGTATGGTACTCTTCAAAGTAGAAAATAAACATTTTCTCACTCACCAAGTATTTCCTGTACATGATATATTGGCAAAGGGCTATCTCACTCTGTAATATTATTAATTTTCAGTGTTTAGAGCACATATTAATCTATCTACTGACTTGCTGACTCTTTCATTTTTACTTTAAAATAATTAGAGAACCACAAGATGTTTGCAAAAATCTAGGCTGTATATGTCCTATACAGCCATTATACAAATTTAGCATTGAGTTATTTCACTAGAATAAACCACCAAATCAAAAAAAAAACTGACATTACTGCAATTCACAAGGCTTATCCAAATGCATCAGATTTGTAACCCTCGTGTGTGTGTGTGTGTGTGTGTGTGTGTGTGTGTGTGTGTGTTTGTACACTTTTATGTAAATTGATCATTTAATAAGTTGGATGTAACTACAATAATTCATGATACAGAGTAACCATTTTACAACCATACCAGCATTGTCTAAGCAATCTAATTTCTCCAGAATTAAATATTTTCTTTCATTTAATCCAGTCTCCTAGATAGGGGGTGAAATCTTAGTGAGCTTTGAATTGCCCTTCTCTTATGCCAAAGATTCTGTCCATCATCTCATGTTCTTCTGCCATCTGTGTGCCCACTTTGGTGAAATCTCTGTTCATCTGTTTTAATGATTTGCTTATGGTTTGGTTTTAAGACATTTTTCAAGATATCCAAGAAAAATACAGTACATTACTTACATTTCTTTTGCCCACTAAGCAGTTTGATTTTTTCATCTTTTTAGCATGGTATTTAAAAAAAAAAATCTTTAAAATGTATCGCTAGAGAAGTCAGGGCAAGAACTCAAGGCAGAAATGTGGAGACAGCAATTACCTAGCTCATGATTATGTAGCTTTCTTATACAGCTCAGGACACCTGCTTAAGGATGATTCTGCCCACAGTGAGATGGATCTTCTGGTATCAGTTAGTAATCATGATAATCCCCTAAAGTCAATGCACAATTACCTACAATCCAATCTCACCTAGGCAATTTGAAAAATCAAGGTTTTCCTCTCAGGAGATTCTAGACTTTGTCAGGTTGACAGCTAATATTATCTAGAACACTATCTAACTAAAGTATCTTTTTACATGCTGTGTTTGACAAGAAAGCTCTTTGTTAGGTTACAATGACACATAAAAGTTATTTAAAAGCAGGTGTTTCCTGAAATAAAAACAATAGAGTGAATACATTTGTCTTTCTCTACTACTCTTGAGACTTCATTAAAAGTGATGAGAAAAAATATTTCATGTCTATAGGTGTATGGGTGGTATATGCACATGTGCATGTCCAACAAAGATGCACACACCTGTACATGCACATATCAAGACCAGAGGGCAGTCCTCTGTGTCTCCCTCTACTTTTCTCCATGCTATTTTTTTAGACAAGACTGTCACTGACCCAGGAGTTCAAGTTCAGCTACAGTAGTTGGTCAGGAAACCCATAGGATTCACTTGTCTCCTCTCTCTTACCCTTAGCCCAGCTTTTACATAAATGTTGATGATCCAAACACAAGTCTTCATGCTTACACAGGAAGAAACTAACCACTGACCATCTCCCAAGACCAAGGAATATTGTAAAGGAAATAAAACGGTAAAAATCTATGCAGAACTGAAGAATAAATTCATTCACTCTGAAGAGGCTTTAAAAAAGTGAAAGTCGATAAACCGCCAATAGATGCAGCAGAGACACCCTAAGCTTTAGAACACTGGAAGCAGAGGAATAGCAGACATTTTGAACAAGGATTGGTAGATTTAAAACAAGAATTAAATGAAAACGAATCCAGAGTGAAAGCCATGCAACCAGAATAGAGAGAAGCCAGACAACTTAGAAAAAAAAAAAAGTGTGGTTTGGCTGAAAGAAGAATAAAACCCCAAAATAATTATTATAAAAGGTGACTACAAAATGGTGGTAATAGATCATAGATGTCTTAATCAGGATTTTGTTGTTTTTAAGCTAACAGATGGCAGGAAAATCTTAAAAGATTAAGGATTTTGGGGGCTCACGTTTTCAGAGGACTCAGCACATGTTTGCCATGTACTTAAACAGACCATCATGGTCATGGAAATATATGGTATAAGACAGCTCTTGACATCGTTTGGACATAAATCAGAGAAAAAAAATCAAAGAATGGCAAAGGGTAATGAACCCCAAACTCCCATCCCCAGTCACTTCCGAATTTCACAGCTTCTCAACACAGGTCTACTATCTGTGACCAAAAATTCATGTTATGAGTCTATGAGGGATCATTGTGTATTCAATCCATAGCACTGCAGAAGGGTCTCTAGTTACAAGCCCATGCATTTTATTATTTTAGAGATCAAGTCTTACTTAACAGTATAATACTAAGTCAAGTGTGAAAGAAAGAACAATAAGGACGGAGCCTCCCTGGCGAGGCAGGCCAGTGTGCTTCTTCAAATATGCCCCAGGGGAAGACATTCCATGTATTATTAGCTACTTTAGTAGCAGAATTTGAAATTTTACTCCTTTACCATCTTCTGGGGAAACAATATGTAAAAGATCATCTGATATTTTTTCCTTAGCTCTATTGAAGATACAAACTGGTAACTAAAAATATACATATAGAGACAGGCAGAGGCAAGTGAATCTGAGAGGCCAGCCTGGTTTACATAGTGAGTTCCAGGTTATCCAGAGCTTCATAGTAAGATCCCCCTCTCTCCTCATATGTATATGAATATTTCATGTATATATACATATATACACATATACACATATACATACACACACACACACACACACACACACACACACACACACACACACACACATATATATATAAAACATGAACCTTAAAAGGTTTTATTAATTAGAAAAAACAAAGCCAGATATTGGGGTGAAAGCTAAGAGATCAGAGGAATAGAACAAGCCAGCCACAAGTTCTTACTGCTAGGAAATCCTCAGCCCAAGAGAGATACTTCCTGTATACTCACATCTATATACCTTTCTGTACCTTGCCATCTCACATCCTCTCTCCGCCCAGCTACATCACTTCCTTTTTCTGCCCAGCTCTATCACTTCCTGTTTGAGCATACAGACCTCCAGACCACTATGGTTAACTAGTGCTGGGATTAAAGGCATGTGCCACCATGCCTAGCTCTGTTCCTAGCGTGGCCTTGAACTCACAGAGATCTGGATGAATCTCTGCCTCCCGAATGCTAGGATTAAAGGCGTGTGCTACCACTCCCTGACCTCTATGTTTAATATAGTGGCTGGCTTTTTCCTTTGATCCCCAGGCAAGCTTTATTTGTTAGAGCAAAAATAAAATATCACCACACATATATGGTATAATTTTGTGTTTTAATATATTTATAATGTGAAATAATAATAAAGCTATTAATATATCCATCACCTCCCAAAGGGGTGTGTGTGTGTGTGTGTGTGTGTGTGTGTGTGTGTGTGTGTGTGTGTGTGTGTGAGAGAGAGAGAGAGAGAGAGAGAGAGAGAGAGAGAGAGAGAGAGAGAGAGAAGAGCACTTAAGTCTACTCTCGTAGGAAATTTCAAGCATACAAATGGCATCATCCACTCTAGTCATCATCCTGTATGACACATCCCTAGAGTAGACTCACCTTCCGTAAGTGAATATCTTGTCTTTTAACCAACCTCCCCTTATATCTACGTCCTTTACTAGACATGTGAGCTGGAGTCTACGTTGGCATTTTCTTATGGAAACAATTATCCTCATAGAGACCCCACATACAATAGTGAGCCTCCTTTCCTCCATTCTCTAAAGATCCTGGTAACAAACATTCAGAGAGGATTATGATTGTTCCTGAAAAATTGTTTGCAGTCTACTCTACAGCTAACTAATACAGTTTTTTGAGACCCTGGGACTAACTTTATTTAGTAAGCCATTTTGGGCCTCAGATGCCAACACAGAAGAAAGATGTGCTTTCATGTGGATCTTCTCAGAGCTCATGCCACCCCAATATCAGCTGGACTTCAAGACTGGCTTACAGCTGTGGAGAGTGGCAAAGAGAAGCAGATCTGGAGAGATGTGACCAAAGGTCAAGCTGACCTTTATGCTTCACCAGCAGGGAGAGAGCAATTCCCCAAGCAAGCAATCACATAGGAGTCTAAACAACATAGTATTAGCTGGCAGAGAGCTTGAGTTCAAAATGACTCATTCCTGCCTCACTGCCAAGGCACTGAGAACATTAAAGCAGAACACTGGAAAAGGTTCTTGGATAACTGGGACTTCACTGAAGATTAAAACTTCCTCTGCGAATTCAAGAACCTGGTCTCTTATCTGTATCTTACAATAGGTGTGAAGGGCCAGAGATAAAATCAAAAACCAGGCACACTGAACAAGAAAAGACCTAAATTTACACCCCTTTTTTTTAACAGCCCTCTTAAAAGTCTATTTCAAAGAAGCAGGAAAAGTGATATTAAGGAGAGATATTGGGATATGACAAGACAAACATATGCTAGTGATAAACTATGCACTCCCTTTTCAAGGGCATTTGCATAGCTCTTACTGTGGTCTCTGTGGCTTGCTAAAACCATGCAGAGATTGCAAGTCTTTCACTAAAGAAAGGCAATGTTTCTTCAGATCTAACAGACATTCTCATTGTAGAGCAGGGGTTCTCAATCTTCCTAATGCTGTGACCCTTTAATACAGTTCCTCGTGTTGTGTTGAATTCCCAATCATAAGATTAGTTTTGTTGCTACTTCACAGCTGTAATTTTGTTACTGTTATGAATCATAATGTAAACATCTGATATGCAGGGTATCTGATATACGACCCCTGTGAAAGGGTGGTTCAGTCCCCAAAGGGGTCGTAATCCATATGTTGAGAACCACTGGTGTAAATGATTCAAGAGATCTGAGCACAATATGCTGTAGACAAAATCTGCTTCACCAATCTGTGTTTGGTACTCAAACTTCTTGGTACCTATGCGTTCCATCATCAGGCTGTATTTGTTAAATACATGGTTTATGATCTGCTTAAAATGAATTGCCAGCATATTGAAACTGTTAACTGTATGTCTCATTATGTCATCTTTTAACAGAGGAACACCAGCTTTAGCTGTTAAAAGACATTTGTTTTGCCAAGTCAAAACTTACCCTCTAAAAAACATTACTTTAGAGTTTTAAGTACAGTATTTTTGACTGTGGTGGTTATTTGATTGTCAAAAATGACAAAGTTTAAAATCAGCTGAGAGAGAGGCTTTCTGGACATGCTTGGTAGAGTTATCTTGATTACATTTATTGAGATGGGATGATCTGCTCACTGTTGGGGGCACCCTTCCTGATGGGATCCTGGACTATATACACAGAGATAGGAAGCTTAGAAGCCACACAGTTTCATTCTTCTCTGTTTCTTGGTGGAAGGTGTGATGTGACCAGTTGCTTCAAGCCCCTGGTTTCCTGACACCCTTCCTATCATAGACAGTACCTTTCAACTGTGAGTCAGAATGAACACTTTTGTAAGTTGCTTTTGTCACAGTATTTTATCACAGCAACAGGAAAAGGAAGACAATGACTTACTATTTCATCGCAACTGAAATCAAAACTTTATTCCTTATCTTTCTTTTTTTAGTTTATTTTTGAAAATGTATTTCCACCCCAACATTTCTCCCTTCCCTTTCCTCAATCTCAGTCCTCCTATATACCCCTCCCAACTCTCCTTCAAACTCATTTTTTCATCAACTATTATTTTCATGACTTGTATATGCATATATATTTCCAAATATAACCTATTGAGTCCACAAAACACTACTTTTATGTTTTCAGGGCTGACCATTTGGTATTGAACAATCAACAAATGCTAAGATACCATTGAATTAGGCTGATTTCTAATATCCAAATGCATCACAAATATAATTACTTCTTTCCCAGTCTCTCAACTCATAATGCTTTAATAGTGCATTGCCTTTCTTTTGTAATCTTTTTTAAAAGTCCTCTAGTCATATTTTCTTGGGCTCTTTTCCTAACAAAGTTCTAATTATCTTCCCTTTTCAGACCCATTGGTAAATTATTAGCATTTTTACTAATCATTTTACAATTTAAATTAATATAATAATTAAAAATATAATTTTATATTTTTCTAATGATGGATATTTCTATACTGTACAAGACATATGTGTGTATGTAGTTTTTATTTTTTCTTCTTTAGTACCTTACTTTGGGTACTATAACAAAAATAGCTCACATCAGTTGTCTTAAACACCATTCAATTCTCATGATCATGAGGGCTTAGAAGTCTAAGACCAAAGAGGTTGGCATATGGTGAGGGCTGGCTTCAATATCTCCTCATATAGCATAAAGTAAAAAACTGAGGATGCAAGCTCTCCTAAGTATCTGTTTTAGGAGCATAATCCCATAGTGAAGGATCTCCCCTTCATGTTAACTTCAAAAGGATATAAACATTCAGCCCATTTACAAAATATGAATTTTTTTAGACAGTGTGAGAATACTACACTCTTTAAAAATCAATTCATAAGAATAAGGGATGAGCCGGGCGGTGGTGGCGCACGCCTTTAATCCCAGCACTCGGGAGGCAGAGCCAGGTGGATCTCTGTGAGTTTGAGGCCAGCCTGGTCTCCAAAGCGAGTACCAGGAAAGGCGCAAAGCTACACAGAGAAACCCTGTCTCGAAAAAAACCAAAAAAAAAAAAAAAAAAAAAAAAAAGAATAAGGGATGAAAAGATAAGGCAAATTATAGACATAAAAAGCATTAGGGAGGGTGTTGATCAGAATTCTTAGCACTGTGACAAATACATGAAAAAATCAACTTAAGGGAATTATTTGGGCTCCTGGGTTCAGAGGTGTCACTTCACCCTGGCAAGGTGATGAGGTGGAACAGAGCATCTCAGATTCTGGAGACAAAGAAGCAGAGATGCAGCATGCACACACTAGCTATCTGTCTTTTTCCTCCTTTGCATTCTATCCATATACTCAGCCTATGAAATCCTCCAACTCACATTTAGGGAATTCTCTGCAGAAATTAGATCTTCCTGTAATTATCCACGTGATGCACCCTCAGGTGTGTTTAGGTCACCTCATAAATATTTCCCAATCTCATTGGTACTGCAATCAAAATGAACTATCACAGCCCATTGTCAACAGGACACACAAGTGCATTTCTTTAAGTAGCAATGAATAGCTTCAAATTTTTAAAGTAACAGACCTTCTATGTCTTTGAAAAATTGTTTATGTATGGAACAGTGTATTAAGAGGACATCAATCCTATGCTCAACAGCTGCTATACAACCAAGGTTCTCAGGCATCCTTTAGCTGAATTTCAAAATATCTTTGCTGTCAAACTCTTAAAGATGAAAAATGCTGCTTTGGGAAGTGATTGACTAGTCTGTTCCATCTACAAACAGAAGCTGCATCTCAATACTGTGCAGAAATAATTTTATATTGAGTGTCCCATGTGATTTCTAAGAGTCTAAGATTCCCAACTTTTTCTCAGCACTGTTTTCCCTTATACAGTCTGACACAGCATGTGCAGCTACAGTGTGGATCTGCTAAAACTGATTTAGATCTGTTTGTCCTAGTAGACATTCCCTATATAACCATAAAAAAATCAGTGAATAGCATTCATGAGCTGGGGGATTGGCTTAGTGGGTAAAGCTCTTGCCAAAGAAACGTGAGGACTGAATCCAGATCCCCAGAACCATGTGAAGCTCAATGCAGTAGCACACATCTACATTCTTAATGCATATGTGCAAAGGTGGGTAGAAGAAACCCTGGAATTTTAGGGCCCAGCTAGTATACACAGCAGAAAACCTGTCTCAAACAGAGTGAAAAAAGGATATCAACCTTCACAGTTGCACTATGTTGCAAGAATGTGCACATAGTACTGTAGCGGGTAGCTGTTTGAGCCACGCCCTGAAGCACCACCCCTAGTGAGGTAGCAGGTAACTGTTACACCTGCCTATGACCTTAAGGTACCTGCCCCTGGGGCATGGCCACTCAGGGACCCGTAAGACCTGGGATGCACATACGTGGGCTTTCTCTTCAATACCTCTTCATTTTGGATGCTGGGATGGACCAGGGCTGAGGTTGCCAGAGAACAGCGTTGGACCGTGACTCACCCTTCCAGGATTCTGTGACAAATTCCTTTATTCTGTCTTGTGTGTTAACCCCCAAATAAATTCCTTTGATCATTAAGCAGACTCCATGGATTTCTAGCTATATAATCCCATTATAGTACACACACACACACACACACACACACACACACACACACACACCACAAAAAAAAGGTAAAAGAGATGTCATTTTTCTTACTTGAGCAAGATCACATTGGGGTTCTGAAATTTCAGTATGAACTTTTCTGTTCATGTAAGCCTAACTATTAATTTAAAAAATTCATAGGGAAAACTGTTAAGGCATATAATAGTTATTTTTAACTTACCAGTATTTGGTTAGAGTTTAGAAGAAAATGAACGCCGGTTTTTGTTTTTTTAATGTTTTCAATTGAAATAGAATTGCATCACTTTACCCTCTCTTTCTTTCCTGCTTCCAAGCTAGCTTCCCTCAAACTCCATCCATGTGCCCCAACTCTCAACTTGATAACCTCTTTTCTTTGATTATTACTGTTACACACACACACACACACACACACACACACACACACACACACACACACACATATATATATATACATATATATGCATATATATGCATATAAATACTACCTGCTGAATTCATTTGTGTTGTAAGTGTGTATATGGTTTCAAGGCTGACCACTCTGCATTGGACAATCAATAAGGGTGCTCATCCCTCGAAATGGCCAATTTCTTTCTCCTGGCAGTTATTAGTTGCCTCTAGTTCTTTGTCCTGGGGGTGGAACCCCATGAAATTTCCCGTCTTCCATGTTAACATGCCAGCGATATCGCCATAATTCCACTCTTGTTTTTGCAGCCATTTCTAAGAAAGATTGCTTCACAGCAGACTTTCCAGTACTCTCACAAAATTACCTCTCTAAAAAATGTGCAGTATGTTAATATAAAGAACAGAATTTATCATTTGAGTCTAAGCAAGTGCGACTATGAACATTTTTCTGCAAATCTTTTCCACAGGAGAGTTTAGCCTGCACAACTCATTTCTGTTTCAGTACATTCTGAATTAGGTATAAAACCGTTATTTTGTCTAAACCTCTAGTTTACTCTATTATCTCTTAAGCCAGATGAGTTCTGAGCACAAACCCTCCGGAAAGCCCTGGTTTCTCCTCTATGCAAAGGAATGGGAGAGTATCTACTGAGAAAGCCTGTGCTGGAGAGAACAAATGTGATCAGTATGTACAAAGGTATGGGATGGTGACAAGCTTTAAGCAAATCTACTTCTCTCTTTCCAAAAATAACATCAAAGTGGCATGTGACAAAGAATAAAGTAAGGACAGGAGAAAAATTGATAGGAAACAATAAGGAAAAATGGGTTCTCTCATTCTCTACATTATTACATGACCATACTAGGTGGCCTTCCATCATGTCTACGATAGGCTGTTTCACATGTCTGTAAACTTGGGCTGGAGAAACAGTTCAGTGGTTGAAAGCATGTACAATTCTTGCAGAGGAACTGATTTGGGCTCCCGGAATTCATGTTGGGGGACTCACAACCGCCTGTAATTCTAGCTTCAGGGGATAGTATATCCCCTTCTGGCATCAGTGAGCATGTATGCTCATGTGCATACACTCATACACAAATACACATTCATAAACATAAATAATTTTTTTTTAATTCTTAAAAGTATACTACTTGATGAGTACAAGTAGGATGAAACCAAGATAGGATAAATGACACATTGTTTTTATTTTCCTTTTTTTTAGTGTTTTTTTTTTTATTTTTGATAGTGTACTTACTACATTTCTCCCTTCCATTTTCTCTCCCCAAAGCCACCCAATACTCTTCTCCACTCTCCTTCAAATGCATGGTCCCTTTTGTCATTAATTGTTACTGCATGTGTGTGTGTGTGTGTGTGTGTGTGTGTGTGTGTGTGTGTGTGTGTGTGTGTGCATATACACATATATTCCTAAATATAATCTACCTAGTCCATATAATGTTACTTGTACATGTATTTTTACGACTATTTGGCACCAGACAACCACTGAAAAAAATTAGCTTAAATTCAAAGAGCATCCTATTCTGCTCAGTCAATCAGATTGCCTCAGCTTCTCTTTCTTGATCTTCTTAGGACAACCTTTCACATGAGATTCCTCAGACGCATTATGCCAACAGTGCATTATATGGCATTTTATTTAATTAAAGCAATGGTGGTGCATGCCTTTAATCCCAGCACTTTGGAGGCAGAGGCAGGAGAATCTCACTGAGTTCGAGGCCAGCCTGGTCTACAAAGTGAGTTCCAGGACAGTCGGTACTGTTACACAGAGAAACCCTGTCTCAAAAAAAAAAATTTAAAAAAAAACAACTTCCTATCCCTCCTACTTGCCTACCCTCACTCCATTCCAAATTCATGGGACCTCCTCTTCTGTGACCATTGTTATTAAATATATATATATATATATATATATATAAAATATTCCCATTTTGTCTCTTCATATAACCATTATGTTATATTTAAAGATTTAGCTCAATTTTAAAAGACTTCATAAACACTTACTAGCATTTTTATCAGTGCATCTTAAACAATATTCTTAAGTAATTCTTATCTACAAAACATATTTTGTTGTGTTTTGAAATGATTTCAATAACACAGAATGCAACCTATAAACAGTAACAACAGAGTAAAAGCACGTGTGTCTTAATAAGATAATCTTTATCGCCATTAACTTATTTCTTTCGTGACTATGTTATTCTTCTGTCTTTGCAAAAAAAAATCACATTTTATATCATGCTACTGATGATTACTGGACTAAATTCAACTTCCTTCCTCCAACCAAAAACTGCTTAGCATATGCTGAGTATAATATTAGCACGATATTTGGCATTTTATATATGTCTGGTGGCTTCAAAACAAGCTTTCTAAAAGATGTGTGATTTTTTTTTTCATCGATACATATTTGGATTTCTGCTGATCCTGCTTCCCTGGGTCTTGCTGTAACTTTGCTTTGGGCTGTGAGGCCAGACAGGGGCCATCACAATGATAACAATGACTTGCCCAAGCTCTGTAGAACTGTGTGAAGATGAACAGCTACAGCTGTCTTCATTTTACTAACTCATCCAAATCATGCTGATACTATTTCTAAATAGAAGCTAACTCTCAAACACGGCACACTGTACAGTCATTTGTTCAATGGCTTTTTCTTTTGTACCGTATACCACAACTGTTTGAAAGGAAGTTTCTACTATTAGTAATAGTACATTCCACATGGTGAAGCCTGGAAAGACAGAAAGCAGAAAAGATGGGATTTCGCCCTCATTTTGCCACTCTGATGCATCACTTTTTCCAGTCAAGTGTGTTTTTTCCTCTCTTTTTGAATAGATTAGCAGCATAAATATGGCAATGTTTTACATTAATTTGTGTCGCATATGTCATGTTCCACTTAACGCTGTGTGTAACATTTCCCATATTATTTATAAATTCTACAGTCAAGCAGTACCCCCGACGTGAAAGGAACATCTACCATAGCTCGAGAAGAGATCTCATCAGAATCGAGGGAAGCATAGCTAAGCAGAGAGAGAGAGAGACATCCAACAGCTATAACAAAGGCCTCAGCTGATCCCACAAAAACGCTCTGGTGTGTGATCCTTCAGGGCTGCTCAGAATGGAGGAAAGAAGACAATGGATTTGTATTTAGACAATGCTCTGATTACTTGTGCCTGTAGACTCCCTAGGGACAGAACCTCTGGGAAAAGAGTTCCCTCTATACATTACTTGTACAAGAAGCCAGATGTGGTGGTCTGAACAAAAATGGCCCCATAAACCCATAGGGCATGGCGCTGTTAAGAGGCAGTATGTCACTGGGAGTGGGCTTTGAGGTTTCAGAAACTCAAGCCAGGCCTCGTGGCTCACGGTCCCTTCTGGCTGCCTGCAGATCCAGATGTAGAACTCTCAGCTTACTGTCCAGCACCGTGTTTGCCTGCTTGCTTTCCTGCTCCCCACCATGATGACAATGGACTAAATCTCTGTGTCTCTTCACAGTGACAAAACAATAGCTAAGACACAAGGTTAACCTATTAGCATCTGGTCTATCTGGTCCATAGGAGAATGACTCCCTGGATTCTAGAGAGAGATCTGAGCAACCCTCTACATATACCAACCCCTTCATACCACACACCTCCACTTGCTTCATATGACAAGATCATCTCTCCTATAACAGCATCTCCAGTGTCTTGCTGGGTTTGTTTTGCATTAGAATTTTGCAAAGAAGAAGGTTAAACACAACTCAGCTTTCACCTAAAGCTACTGGTCTCAAATCCTTTCCTGCTTGCAACGTGTTTTTCCAGAAATGAGTAGAATGAGCCTGCGGATCAAGTGGACATATTATGAGTAAACATTCAGCTACTCCCCACTCCCTTTTCTTTCAATTTCCTTATCCCTGTAAATTCCCACTCTAACGTAGAGGAAGTATTTCAGTTAAGGTGTTTCATGTCCCCAGATACGAATGACACTTTGGCTCCTGTGTTCAATTGCCCTTGAAATAGCTGGGTGACTCCCTTATTCCATTCTACTCTTATTCAAATAAATGGCTGTGGGCTTAACTGAAAATGGAGGTATAAATTAGTTTGTAGAGTATCTGTCTGGTTTATGCAAGGTCAAAAGTTTTATCTCCAAAATCATATAAACTGGATGTGATTATGTATACCCTTCAATCTCAACACAGAGGACATAAAGACAGGAAGACCAGAAGTCACTCCTGGTTACAGAAAAAGCTTGAGGCCAGCCTTGGTTACATAAGATCCTCTCAAAAATAAAAATAAATAAATAAAAAGTAATGAAACAATTATCTTGAGAAAAATGTTCTTCTGTGTGGCAATTTATATTCTTTACTTTGTGGACTTGGAGGCTGAAAACTGGTCCAGGTTAGGAACTAGGCATGGTATTTGAACTTTTATTAGACTCACTGTCCTCACCCTGTTAATTTCATTTTTCATTGTGTTGAATATTTAAAATGAAATATTTATTGTCTTCTCATCTATATTTCCTTATGTGTCCATCTGTGTGTGCTTGTATACATAAAAGTGTTTATGTGTGTGTATGTGAAGGAGGAACATATGTGTATTTCTGTGTATGGAGGCCAGAGTTCAACAGCATGCCTTTCTCAATTGGTTTCCACCTTATTGTGTGGGCTAGTATATGGGCATGCATGAACATGTATGTACACACATCTGCACATGTCAGAGGAGGTCATCAGGTATATTTCTCTATAACTCTCTTCCCTATTCTTTCAAGGATCTCTCATTGAACCTAGATCGTGTGGTTTTCTTGGCTAAGCTGCTGGCCAGCAAGCACAAGACAGTCTCTTGTCTCCACTCTCTCTTAAGCTCCTGCCCAAGAGCACTAAGGTTATAGGTATATGTAGACACGCCTCACTTTTTGCATGGGTGCTAGAGATATTAACTCACATCCTCAATCATAAACAGTGAATTTTCTTACACACTGAGCCATAACTCCTACCCATGGCACTTTATTTTTTGAGTCAAGGGCTCTCACTGAATTTGAAGTTCACTGATTGCCTGACCGGCTGGCCAGACAGCCCTAGCATCCTACTTTCTCTGCTTCTTACTTTCTGACTTTCCAGGCCCAAAGCCTGCATATTCTCATGGGCTCTGAGAACTCTGGTCCTATGTGATAAAGAATGAGCTTCTCATTGACCCTCTTAGGAGAGATTGTGAGTTTACTAGACTTATCTTTCTGAGATCTTATTTTGGAGCTAGTTGATAAAGCATCCCATCTAAGCAAATCGCTGCCTAGTTGCAAAAGAAAATGGCATTCTCAACTTTAGAATGTGAGTTCAATCTGCCCAGATTTATTTATCATCAATTTTAATGTGTCTCTTGGAACTCTGAATTTGGGGAATAAGAGTATTTCATATTTCACCCCATAAGGAAAATATACTCTAAAATTTCATGCATATCAGAGAGCATCAGCATCTTCATCACCACCACCATCATCACCGTCATCTTACTAGTGTCATTCAAAAGAATAAGTATGTCTTAGAGAACTGGTCAAAACAGTGTCTCTTGGCCTTCATTTCTGTCATCTTGTGATTATAAACTAGGTAAAGGGTTGACTTCTTAATCAATGTTCAGACTGAATAAGGACAATTTTCATCTCTCTCTGGAAATTTAAATGACAGAAAGGAGCACCAAAGGTACAAACTGAAATGAATTTACAAATAACCAAATCAGGTTATTTATATTAATGCATAAGATATTTTGATTAAATTCCATAAAAGGAAAAATATATGTAGCTCTTATTTCTTTCCCAAGGAAAGGTAACCATATCTTTCTCCATTCCTCCCATTAAAAATAAATAAAAGCTAGGGATGGCAGTCTGTGCCTACAATCCCAGCACTCCTAGGGTAAAGACTGAAGAAAGGAGAGCTCAAGGCTAGCCTGGGCTATAAAGTAAGTTCAAGACCAAGAAAAGACACTGTGAGACATCATCTCAAAAAAGCAGAAAAGAACAACTGAAACACTTGCACATTATAAGTAAAACACATAAGTAGGAACTTATGACCTAGACAAGAATCAAGTCAGTTCATTGGCTATGATTCTGAAACATGTACCCCAGAGTGAAAGCTTTACACTATTGGAAACTAAACTTGCCCTCATCTTTCAAAGTATCAGGAAGGATACATATCAACAACACATAAAACTTTTAAATAATAACTGCTCCAGACTAGACAAATACTAGAGAAAGGGAAAATGTGGTCTCATTCTCACCCACATCAGTACAACGCTGAGAGAAGTCAGTCATGGTGGTGCACACTTTTAATCCCACCACTGGGGAGGTACATACAGGAGGATCTCTGTGAGTTCAAAGGCAGCCTGGTCTACATAACAAGCTCTGAGAAAGACTGTTCCTTGTCCAGGGATTCTTCTTCATCCTGGTATCACTGGGACACTCTGCTTCTCCCTTTGCAACAGTGAGCATCCACTGTTTCAGTTAGAGCAAAGCGAGAGGCAGCATGTATACTATTTGCAAATCTAGCTTGTGGGGTCTGTGACAGCGGTCCTTCAGGTTTGCCAACTGGCAAGGTCAGTGAATGAAACTGAGCAAAGTCACTGGAAAGCACATGCAGAAGATGCCGGGAAAGAATGAGGAGGAAGAAACCCAGGCCACTGAGTCAGGAGCAGCACCGGCTACCGATGGCAGATGCACACAGAATTCATGTAAGAAATGGTTGAGCTGAGGTACTTTGGCTTGTCAGTTACAGCAACCAGCATTCACTTAAGGAACTTTCTCACATTTTACCATGCCATTTGATTGTGGAGTTTCAAATGCAGTCTACTTGAGGCTACAGGAACACCACACTATGAGCTGTGCATCCAAGAGTTCCCTGGAAAAGCTCCAAGGAGACATTCCTCTTATGACTTTATTATGGCTTCTTCAGTTGCAGAAAAGAAAAATAGGCACATTAAGGGAAAAAATGACTCTCAGACTAGTGGCAATGAGAGATGAAGAGTATTTTAATTTCCAGAACAATGTTAAGTGAATAGAATCAGAATGTTATTCATCAAAGAGATAATACGATAGCAGAATTTTAACTATAAGGAAAATAAAATAGCATTTTGATTGGTATTTCAAACTGGTATTTATTTTAATTAAGTGCTCAGGAGATCAAAAACTCTAAAGGAAAGCTGAGTATAAACTTGAAGGCTAAGTGTGTAAGTCTTACTAATACCTGTAGTTAGACCCAATGCCACTCAAGCAATAAACTGATATATAAAAGTGTAAGTAGATGTTCACATTTGGCATTGCATTACGTATGTGCATATCTCTGTGTGTTCATGTATGAGAATGCAGGCCCACAGGAGCCGCGGAGTGTGGAGGTAGAGGACAAACCTCGAATGCCAGTCCTCACCTTCTGCCTTGTCTGGGACAGTATCTCTTTGTTGTTTTCACCTAGTTGACTGGGCAGCAAACTTCTGGAGATTCTCTGGTTTACCTATGACACCTGCAGAGGGCTAGGATCACGGTGCTCTTGCTGTCCACCCAGCTTCTATGTGGGTTCTGTGACTTCTTCCCACTCAGCTCCTCAGGCTTGTGCAGAAAGCACTTTGCCCACTGAGCCGTCTCCCCGGACCGAGCATTTTACATCTTTGATTTGAAGATACTGATAAGAACGAGGTTCGGCCAAGGGGAAAGAATACACGATGCATTGATGTTGCCCCTGGAATGAGTAAGATGGAAGCTACATTCATTCATCTCTATCCTCTGGCTCAAGAAACATCTAAACTTAGGCAAAGAAATGGAATTCAGAAGACGTCACTGGATCTTTGAGTCTTTCTTGGTAGATCATTGTTTCCTTTTCATTTATTAAAATCTCAATGGCTCAGACAAAAAAAAAAGTGTAATTTTTTTCTTTCTTTCCTTTTTGTAGCTTCAGTGGTTCAACTACCTGAAGGTAAATAATACTAAGCCTTTTTGTCAGCAGTTGAAAGAGGATATGTATTAAGTTTTATTGATAATTACTACTGTTCTTTACTTCAGCAAATATGTGTTAAGTAACTCTACAACACATATCTTTACTTTTGTTCAAGTTTAACACCTAGTTCCTCACAGCTAGGTATTCTGAGCATATATTGTTGTTAAACAAGTAAATGAATAGCAGTTTCATCCAATAAAATGTAGATCTAATATGTATATATATATATATATATATATTATATATGTGTGTGCAAATACATATACATGTATATATATACATATATATATATGAGACACTAGTGTACACCATTATCAGTGTCTTGACAAGCTCATTGAACTGAATTTATATATACCTTTTAGATACCTAATGTCAGGTTTTAAGGGTGACAGTGCCCTACTTCTGTGAATTAAACCACTCAGTCAAAACATATTCTCACACCACAAAATTAAGCAGCTTCAGTGTTTTCACTCATTTTGTTTTAGGCTAAGTAACAACTTCCTGAAAGGAAGCATACTTAGCTCAGACAGCTATGCATGTGATGAGAAAAATGTGACTTTTTTTACATACTGCCCTTGTCACTGCTTCTCAAATATGGTTCTGTCTGTGCATACAAAATGTGAAAGTAAATGTTCTTCCCACCAGGCTGTCGAAATGAATACAGATCACAAGGCGGTGTGTTCATTTTCAAGATAGGTATCATTTCAACACTGTCTCGTCAATGCTGCCTTATAATTGAAAGGCAGCTTGCAAGCAAAAGATGTCTGCCATTGCCCACATGCTGTATGCCTGAAACCTACTGTAACCAACTAGTAGATTAGCAACCATCCCGAAGAGCAGCAGTAAAGCAGCCTGTAGGTTATCCAAGAAGCCCTAAGTCCATCAGTATTACCACTTTCTGCTTCTATTCTTGCTTAGTCTCCTCCCACATGTGCATGCACACATGTGACTTCACAGTTACCCACATTGACAAGTAGGATTTGGAAGACTGAATAAGCTAAGGCTGCATTGGAGTTAATGGAGCTCCTCATTCAATGGCCTTCAAGAGTTACGTTCCAAGTCGTTAGCGCACACTATGACTTTGGCAAGATTCCCTATGTGTAACTGGGCTTCCAAAGAGTCAGAATCAGAATGTGTAGTGGCAGCACGTTTTGCCTTCTGCATGAATGATCAGAGCTCTCTGAGTTAGCAGGGTCCTTGAGTCAAATGAAAGGGCCGGTGAATTGACAACATATTCTTTATTCCTTCTCAAGTCTTACTTAATAAGGAATCTTGGAGTATCTGGCACCATGTTAGGTACTTTACAATGGTCCTACATTTGTGCTTTATGTAGCAATCAAAGACCCATTCAGCCCCTTGTCACAGCCAAACCCTTTGCTAGCAAGCATGTCTTGGATGCATTATGCAGATGGAATTAGGGGATTCCAGGGCAACTGTGGAAGTAAAAGCACAGAGACACAGCAGGACAGCGCCAAGGAGAATAACAGATAAGCATATCTGAAACACTTTGAACAATACTGGAACAAAGAGAACACAATTTTAAATTTTTTATAAATTGACTTTTTATTGCTAAAGAAGTTTCCAAAAAAATAACATATCAAAAGAAATAAAATATACTCAAAAAGGAATCATCATTTCACTCTGAATTCAAAGACTGATCTGTTCCAGGTATTTCTAAACATGTCACACTTTAATTGGATTCCCAGGAAGGTACCTTCTGTCTACAAGTCACATTCATTTAATCTTATATTGATTTTAAATGAAACTTCCTGTTTCTGTGACTACGCTAATCAATTAACTTCTTGTAAGTAGCAAGACAATTTTCTCTTTTCTTTCTCTCCAAAGAAACCTAAATATATTCTTCCTTCAAACAGAGCTAATATTGACTATACCTATCAAGAAAACACACTGTGTTGATCAAAACATTTGATGCCTCTTACATTTTGAAAATGTTTGGCATTCTTTACAGACAAAATACACAAAACCCCCTTTGTGTCAAAACTAAATGTCTTGTCAATATATACTGGCATTTATAAAAGGTCTCCTGGATACTAACAAAACCTATCTTTACCTTAGCCTTCATGCTATATTCCAGAGACTCTGAGTCAGTAGGCAGTCACGAGGTTATTCACCAGAGAACACACAATGGATCTGCTGGTGAGTGTCAACAAAGTACAAAAAGAAACAAGACAGTCATTTGTGACTTCTTTAACTAGAAGTGAACATTCATTTTATGGGCATTTCACTTACATAATATTCAAATATGAGGATTTGGAATTATTTTAAGCTGATGTTACCTAGTATTTCTTTGTTTCAATCCAGGAATCAACAATAACAACAGAAATCCTTGGGAAAGACATTGATGTCCAGACTCAGGTAACTAGACTCACCACTAAGTATCCACTGAGAAAATTTGGCTAAGTACCTTAAACTCACTGAAGTTTCACTTCCCACTCCATAAATGAACTTGATTAACTTAGGGGTAATTTGGGGGGTCCTCAAGATCCAGTTTCTTAATCTTTTGCCCCATATTTCTTCTTCTACTCAGAAAATCTCTCCAAAGCGGAAAAGTGATCAAAACAGTTCCTGGCCCCAATTCTTCTCTGTCTGGAGAGCTCTGGCCAAATGGCATAGCTTGAACTCTTCTGTCCCAGTGGTCCAGATCATGGCCTGCCTCCCCAAGTTCATCTTCCTCAATTCATTTCTTCCTGCCATCACATCGGAATGGATTCATTATGTAGTCCCAACTCTCCCTAGTTCTGAATTGAGTTGTTCAAAGTACTTTCTGAGTGTTCCTTTGCCTAAATCCCCTTCTTGTTCGTTCCCTTAGCAAACTTTTGCACAGCCTCCAAAGCCAACACTATCTTCACAAACAGCACCTTTTCAGCTAGAGTACTTCATCAAAGAAATAAATGCTAAACTGCTCCAAGGGAAATAATCTCTCTTTTTATTTTTCTGGCTTCCCAATTGAAAGAGTATTTTATTTTATATCCACTGTGAAATGTATAGATGCTATTTAACCATAGGGAAGAAACATGTAAAAATGTAATTATATACAACATGAGCACCAAGAAGAGAGAGAGAGACAGAGAGAGAGAGACAGACTATTCAGATTCCCAAAGTTAATCAACAACAACAGCTAAAATTGAGAAATTGCTGTATTACCCAATTCTCAAATTTCTCAAAAAGGAAACAGTCCATCCTGATAACTGAAAAAAACATGCTACCAAAAAAATCATCTGATCCACACCAACTTTAGCTAAGGTATCACCTGCTAGGTGCAAGATGTATCGTTCATAATAACACTTCAGATTAGTGTAAAGACCTAGAACAAGATTCAGGCAAGGTATGTAATTTCACAAGTCCTTGATGAGTGGCAGCACTGCCATCTGGTTCTAGTTCTTTTTGACTCCTGCATCCATCCTTTCATATGGTCTCTCAGTTGACCTTTAACTGTAGGTCACAGTACACAGGCAGACCTATAGTACTTCCCATATATCTGTATAAAGTAAGGATGAGATACTAACTCTATCGAGGTCACCCAAATTAGTTTGCTTCAGAAGAAAAGGGGGGGCTGGTTATATAAAGACAAATTACATAGATGACTAAAAAAGAAGGGAGACAGGACCTCTTCAAAACAATAGCATCCATTCATAAAAGTCTTCATTAAAATTAGCTTCCCGTCTTCCATTAGGCTCACTGGTAGCCTTTCTTATTTCGGGTTCAACATCTTGGACTATTATTTATATTAATCTAAGTAAAAGTCACATATCGCAGAATTAGGGTATACTGTTGCTGAGTAACTAAAACCGTTCAGATTTCTTAACTGCTTTGAGTGGTTTAGTTGGGGGAAGGGGGTTACATCTGTGGTACTGTTGGTACTCTTGGTTCTCATGGTTGTCACGATAGCAGCCTGACATAGTGTCTTTATTTCAAACAGGCTTCCAACTCATGTTTATCTTGAAAATTGTTCATATTATATCCTGATTGGAATATATAACAATGTTCATTAACAGTTTTTTTTCCACATAGTAAATTCAGGCTAAACCAGAGACTTAATTTTAAAAGTCAGATTTTATTACTTCGCCGTGAGACTAACTTAAGTGTGTCATAATGGAAAACTTTTAGCAATCTAAGGGTGCAGAATCAGCAGTGTTTTAGAGGTAGTTGTATAGACACAGATTCAAGAAACAATCGATATGAACTGAAGATAACTTGGAGTTAAAGTTCAGTAACCTGTGTGGTGGTTCAAGCTCCTCCCCATAGGCTCAGATGTCTGCATATTTGACCTCAGTTGGTAGGGTTGTTTGGTTAGGTTTAGGGGGTGTTGTCTTGTGGGAGGAGGAGTGTCTTCTATTGAGAATTTATTATTGAGGATTTCAGGAAGGAATTTTTGTCTTTATTAAGAAATTTTTTATTCATTTTACATACCAACCACACATCCCCCTCTCATCCCTTCTCCTCCCCTCCCCCAGTCTTCCCTCCCGCAATCTACCCCCATCCCCTCCTCCAAAAAGGGAAGGCCTCCCATGGGGAGTCAGCAAAGCTTGGTACATTCAGTTGAGGCAAGTCCAAGCCCCTCCCCATGCATCAAGGCTGTGCAAGGTGTCCCACAATAGGTAATAGGCTCCAAAAATTTATTATTGAAAATTTAAAGACTCGTAATTTCTACTTTTCTCTCTGCTTATGTTTATAGTTCAAGATGTGAGTTCTTAACTTCCTGCTCAAGCCACCATGCCTGCATTCTACCATCATAGACTTTTAACCCCCTGGAAATTATAAACCATATAAACTCTTTCTCCCATATGTGCCTTGGTCATGATGTTTTATCTCAGCAGCAGAACAGTAACTAATACATGTGTCAAACATATTCCCAGGAAGATCTCCTGTCTTTTAAGCATTTCCTGGTTGTCAATCTGGAGGTTTTAGGCCTGTTCACCATGTTGACATTTGGGGAAAAATAGGTGACTGAGTAGTTTATGGGGAATAAAGAAAAGGAAGCCCCATATGCACAGTAAAGCCTCTGCAGGGAATAGAGATTATTTCCTACTCTAAACGCAAACAAAATTTTAATCTGGCTTACTGTAGCTCCTGCCAGGTTCACACCAAGCACTTAAAGCTCTGACAATACTCACAACAAGAACTTCCTTTAAATCCTTGTTTGTTTTCCAGCAATAACTTATGAAGGGGCTCCCATGCAACATGTGTTGGATGTAGATGGGTTCTCCATCTTTCCTACAACAGAAAGCCTACTCCAGCTTCCATATAAATAAAAAATGAGACCTAGCTAAGTAGAGATAATAACTGGTAAGGTGATCATTCTGTGTTAAGTGATAGTTGGTGATAATCAGTTTTTTTTGAAAGTTGAAGAGCACTTTATGGATTGCCAGAAAATGGCAGAATGCATGACATGCTCATTGTACAACATGCATTATCCTTGCCCTTTCTCGGTTCTTATTAACTGTCTCTATGGAGTTATAAGAGGATAAGTCATCAGCAAAGCTGACTCACCAAGAGCAAGTCAGGACGCTTGCTGCAGGAAAAACCTATGTGGAGATCAGTGTGCCTTATTCAGTACAAAGGCAGGCCATAAACTGTGAACTAAATTTGATTAAGATGTCTGGCAGCCTGGAGGAGGCACCTATTGTTAAGAGGTCTGTGGTCATCAATTTAGTTGCCTGCAGACATCAGCAAGGATGGAATGATATATATATATATCATTTGGTTTATTTACCATTTAAAGAAAATGTAGCATCTTTCCTAAGGGAACATTAAGTATATAATTTGTTATTTTAAAGTAAGAGACATTCTGATTGATAAAAGTGTTAACGTGCATACTTCTAGAATATGTTTTGGGAATACAGGTAATAAATACTGAATAATATCATTTTAGTGAACTTATAAATGTTCTAGGAGCTCAAAACCAGTTCCACAAATTATGCAAGTAGAATATAGTAGAGAGAAAGAGCGAGCAGAAAGTTAAGAAGAACTTACCAATGGCAAGATTATGAAAGGCATGCATAAGAACTCATTTCCCACTTTATAATTCCCAACAAGTTTAATATTATTCCCTAGAAGATGCACTATTGCTGCACAACTTCCATATTACCACCCCTTTACTGACAAAGAGAAAAAAAGCAATAACTCCTATTATATATAAAGAAATATTTCAAAACAAAGATTTCTATACCTTAAGGAGCAGTAAAGTCATTGATTATTAATTATATACAAGACCACATGATTCAGTCTCAAATACACTAGCTTAAATGAGTCATTAAGTAAAATTTTGTTAATTTGCTAACATCACAGAAAATGAAATGAAACAAAAAAAAAACAAGCCTAAATACTAATACATCAAAACCAATGCATGTTCTGGCTATCAAGATAAATTTTCCATTCAACCCTAGCACTTATGTGTAGACTTAGAGCAGGCTCCTTTCACAAATCACAGACCTCTCCTGCCCCATCCTTGTGCTTTCCTTGTTCAATCTTTTGGTCCATTATTATCTTTAAGATTTGTGCTAAAATACACCTATACCCTTTTGGGTTTTGTTTTCATTATTCCATAAGACATCCCATATTCTAACATATTAGACAAGTAAAATACAGGAGACAAGGAAATGATATCAGCATATTCTTACCTGAAGGCCTTCAATGGCAAGTCGAAGCATGCTTGGTGTAAGCTTAGAAGCTTGCTTGAAGGTAAAGTTACTCCAGTCTATGATCAAAACAAATCCATTTACTTGAAGCTCTGGATCTTCAATCATGGCTTCTAAAGAAAGTAAGATGGCACGCAAAATATCCACCAGTGTGTACCTGTTAGCAACAGAGAAGCATTAATGTGAAGCTAACAACCACTTTTTATAGCCACCTGGGTAAAAATTATTGAGGTTTTGTATTTAGATGGAGTTTGGGGGACATGTTTATTTGGGGGGGTGTGTTGTTTATTTGTTTGGTTGACTGATCTTTTAGCAAACTAAAGATTCTCTTTAAAAGATCTCAAAATTTTCCCAGAAATGATTTCTGTTATGGTTTTAAGAAGAGAGGGACTTGGAATGGGCCATGAGAACAAAGTAGAAATTAGCAGGCAGAGACTGTGGCAGTGGTTCAACAGCTAAGAGTGTTATGGTCATGCACTTCGCTTGCACAACAGCTAAGTTGAGTTCCCAACACCCATGTCCAGTGGCTTACAGTCTGCTGTAACTTTATTTCTAGAGGAATCCAATGCCTCTTACCTCTGTGGGTACTGCACGGATGTGTACATACTGCCCCCCCAATTAAAAATACATAATTTAAAATAATAAAAATAAACTTTAAGAAAGGAAGCATATATTCTACCCAAACAAATAACAGTGCTTTTGAAAATATTACAGCATGTTTAAAATTGTGTAGTATTTTTATTTTCCTCTAGGCCATCCATGCATCTGAGCCTTTAACCAACTGAGAATCAAATACATTTTGTAAATGTGTAAACCATGAACATGTATGGGAACTTTTTATTATCCAATAAATACAATCATTTGCATAGCTTTTGTACTTTATTAGACATTGTAAGTCATCAAGAGATACTTTAATAGAGACACTAAGCTACAGATAGGAAGCATAGAAAATATATACAAGTACACTGCCATTTTAGAAACAGTCTTAAACATCTTCAAATTTTGGTGTCTATGTAGAAAGCTGAAAACCAATGCCCAAAGACACTTGGAGACAAGTGTACTTGAAAAATTTGAAAATAGGATTCAGAATCTCACCCAACAAACCAGAACACTGTATGAGAGAGCTATGTATAAAAATCCCAAGTCCTTAATTGTTTCTACTGTGTTTCTCTCACTAAATATAAAAAAAAATAGAACATAGGAGAAATGGAATTAGAAAACAATAAATAAAAACAAAAGGGGAAAGGCTAAGCAATACCATACCTCTATGATAAACTAAGCTATCTAGATTTAAGGATTAGGATCTTTAGCTTTACTGCCTTGTACTTAGCCCAGTGCCGTGACACAGTCCAGAAACCCAGTAGGTGCACACATCCCTGTAAAACAGAATCAGAGACGAGTGCAAGGACAGTGACTCGAGGTGAAGACACTGTCTCAGCGAAGAAGGTAAAAGGAGGCATCAAATGGCAACTTTGAGAAGTGTTTTTAGAGGTAAGCTTATGAAAAGTTGGTACTATATATTTCACTGGAGATGAGGACCACAGAAAAACAAAATTATGATTCTGGTTTTATCCCAGAAGACAGGCAAACAAGTAAGTGTAATAAATCATATCAGTGGACTTAAAAACAGAAATCGCATGCTCATCTTAACAAATGCAGAAAAGGTCTTTGACGAAATCCAACATCATTTCACAGTAAAAGTCCTAGAGAGGATTGGTTTAGAGAATGTTTACCACAACAAAATAAAGGTAATGTATGACAAGCCCATACTAACAGCATGCTAAATGGAGAATAAATTGATGCAGTCCATTTAAAGAAGGAGCAACACGGGGCTTTATTCACACTGCTGCCCTCCTATTCAATAGAGTGTGATAAGTCTCAGCTCAAGCAATAAGGTAAAAAGGAAATAAAAAGGATACAAATAGGAAAGCAAGTCAAACCCTCCCTGCCTGCCAGTAATTTGATGCTGTACTTAAAATGTGTAATGAGTCCACCAGAAAACTTCTAGAAGTCACTAAACTTTCAGCAACATCTCAGGATACAAAATTAAAACAAAAATTAGTAGCCTTTCTACACACCAAGGCCAAACACATTGAATGAGAAATTGGGGAACTGCTCTCATTCATAATAGAGAAAAATAAAGTAAAACAAAATGAACAAACAAACAAAACAATAACACACTATTTCTGTCTTTCATTAGAAACAAAAAGGCATCTAAGGAATAATAATACAATAAAGCAAAAACATGCAAATCAGAGCAGGACATAACAAACAGAAGAAAAAGAGCCAAAGAAAAAAAGCACAAGAAATATATATATGTAGATGCAGAACACACACACATTTAAACACACAGGAATCCCAGAAAAACAAAACCTGAAGCCTCAATAGATATACCAAGGACTTGTAAGGTTTAAAGAAATGCTTTAACTCAGCATTATGAGACAAAGAACTTATAACTTTTTCAACTATGCTGTTGAGTTCATTTTGTGTTAGCCATCTACTGTCCAACATGAGAGTAGTTTATTTCACCAGGTGGTGGTGGCACACGCCTTTAATCCCAGCACTTGGGAGGCAGAGCCAGGAGGGAACTACACAGAGCAAACCCTGTCTCAGAGAGAGAGAGAGAGAGAGAGAGAGAGAGAGAGAGAGAGAGAGAGAGAGAGAGAGAGAGAGATTAGTTTATTTCCCCAGTAAGCCTTCCTTGGAGAAAACTAATTTTTATTTGCAAGTGGTTTTCAACTAGATATAGTATTTCGAGTTAGAGATAGGGGCATGTATTCACATCTCCTTTCCGTTCTTGGACCCCATCTGGTGCAGCTTCCTGCAGGCTCTGAGCATGCTGCCTCCATCTCTGTGAGTTTGAGTATGCATCATTCAAACTGTGTTTCGAAGGCCTTGTTCCCTTCTTGTTCTCCATCCTTCTGGCTCTGGATGGGAGGAGTGGTGGGGAGGAACTGAGAGGATTAGGGACAGGCTAAACCGTAATCAGAATATATTCTATGAAAAAAAATCTATTTTCAATAAAAGGGGAAAAAAGCTTGGAGCAAAACTAAGCAAGAAAAATTTTAAATATTTGAAAGAAAGAAATTAAGTTAGACACTAAAGATGCAAAAACCTTCTATGCTGACAGAGTAGTCGAATTGACATTACAAAGATGACCAGCTTACAAAAAGCAATGTATAGATTCAATGCAATCCCAATCAAAATAGCCATGCCATTCTTCACAGAACTAGAAAAAAAATCTTCAAATTCATATGTAAACACAAAAGAACTGTACATCCAATATGATCCTAAGAAAAAAGAATGATGCTAGAAGCATACATAAAATAATAATAATAAAAGCAGTGCGGTGATCACACAGAAAGAGACATGTATATCAATGAAATAGAATAGAAAATTCATATCTAAGTTCACTCATCCACTGATTGCTTTTTGTTTATTTGGTTTTTTGTTTTTTTTTTAAAGAACAAAAATACACATTGGAGAAAATACAGCATCCTCAACAAATAATGTTGGGAAAACTGGATGATGTCTACATGTATAAGAATTAAACTAGACCTTTATCTCTCACCTTCATTAAAAACTAACTCCAAATCAGCTTCTATACAGCAAAGAAAACAGTCACTTGAGTAAAAAAAAAAAAAAAACAGCTTACAGAATGAGGGAAATTTTTTCCCATATACCCTTGGACAGAGAACTAATATTATTGAAAAATCACAAAAAAAGAAACATAAAACATGAAGAAAACAAACAACCAAGTCAAAAGCAGGCTATAGATCTGAGGAAAGAGGTCTCAAAGAAATGAGATACAAATAGCTAATAAACGTTTTGAAAATGTTCAATCCTTAATCATCAAGGGAATGAAAATTAAAACTACTTTGAGTTTCTATCTCTCCCATGACAGAATGATTATTATCAAGAAATCAAATCAAATGACAAACAAAACTGGAGAAGGTGTGCGGAGAAGAACAATTAATTACTCACTGTTTGTGGGAGTGTAAACTGGTGTATCCACTATGGAAATCAACATGGAGATTTCTCAGAAAACTAGAAATGAAACTATTTATGATACAGCTATTCCACTCCTGAGTGTATAACCAAAGGACTCTACTGCAGAGACAGATGCTCATCTGCATCCATTTTTTTTTTTCTATTCACAGCAGCTAGGAAACGGAATCGGCCTAGATACTCATCAACTAATGAGCAGGCAAAGAAAATGTGGTACCTACACCATGAAGTTTTATTCAGCTGTACAGGAAAATGACGTCATGGAATTGGCAGGTAAATAGATGAAACAGTAAAACTTACACTGATTGAAGTAGCCCAGAGACACAAACACCACATTTCACTCTCACATGTAAATCCTAGCTTCAAATTTCTGATTTCGTTTATTCAACTTGAAGTTCCCCTAGAAACTAGGAAGCTAGAAAGAAGCCATTTTCAGGGGTGGGGGTGTGGGGGGAGATAGTAGAATAATGGTAATACGAAAGTAGAGAGGGAGAACACCAGTCCTGGAAAGGTTTAAGCAACAAGAGGAATACTGCATAAGGGAGACCGGGGGTAGGAAGAGGGTCGACTACACCCAAAGATGTATGACGTGGTCATATGGGAAACTACTATCTTGTAAATCAATTAAAAGTACATTTTTTAAAAAACAAATTTGAAGGCACATGTCCCACATGGCTGGCCACTGCCGCTCCTAGAAGCTATAGGTTATTATTAAATGAAATCCCAGTGTCAGGGTTTGAAATCCTCTTTAGGAGTTCTTGGTCTGGGTGGCCCCCATAGAACAACAAAATAATTGAGAGTTGCTCCTGTTTCTCTGGCTTTTCCCACCAGAACTCAATAAGAGTCTATTGCTGAAGACACCACATACCTTGATTTTAAGAATTAAAGACACCAGATTGGCACTGAGGTGGAAGCTTCCCCCTAGTGGCTAGCTTTCATAGCACCGGAAGGTGCCATTCAGGGTACCAGAAAAGAAAAGGCATCAACAGTCTTACATACAATGCCAACCTGCAAGGTAAGATAAGCACTCTTGTGCACCGGTAACATGCATGACTGCTGAGGAGATAGGCAACCACTCACTCTCTGACTTACTTTAAGGCTTTGTCCACTTGAGGGAATCCATGCCTGGTACCATAACCCTAGTCAAAAATCAACAGCTGGCAAGATGGGGTAGGGGTAGGTGCCGTAGGCCCTAGGGATCTATTTAATTCTTTTTGCTAGCTAAATTGACAGCATCAAACTACCTTCCAAATACTACTCCAAGCCCTGGTTAGAGAAACCTCTCATTCCAACCAATAGTTGTGAATACACAGACTCAGAGACTCTCAGGGATCTGACAATAAGGTCAAGTGCCCAGGCTTGAACAAGACATATTTTCTATCTACAATGTAACTGCCTTCACCATGGCCCAGGGAACATTGTGGAAGAAGCAAAAGGAAGAAAGTAAGAGCCAGAAGATGTGGAAGTATATCTTCTGAGAAGAACACAGCCATTGAACTCAGGTCGTTACAGCAGGTGCACTTGTTTGCACTAAATCACCCAAGAATGGGTCTGTCACCCAAGAATGGGTCTGCCCACAGTTAGGGATCGATTGGGAGAGGGCTAAGGCATTCTGGCCTCTCACTGTTGAACTAGCTCCTAATTGATCTGGGAGGGATGGAGTCATCCTCAGTTGTGTGTCACTGGTGAACCAACCAGGCTCCAGTGGTAGTTCCAAACCAATACGATTATATAAACACATCTGGTTAAACTTGGTGAGTCACAAAACAAAACATAAATACATAAATCTGGGAATGGGACTGAAAGGGATACGAGAGAGTTAATAGAGATGGGGGGATAAGAGAAGGTGGGAGGTAAGGGGAGAGAAAATTCATTATACACATGCTCATAATTTCCAAAAAAAGCATTAAAAAAGAATGATCTTAAGTTAGACTCTTTACTTTTATAAAAAATAATCATCAAAAGATTATTCTCAACTATCTGGAATGTATCCAGGTTGCTATAGGCCTCAGTGTAAAAATTTTAAAAATATTCCTCTGAAAATATAAGATAATAAAACTAATCAAAATTATTACACTTGTTTATTTGTTTGGGGCAGAATGGGTACAGGTGTGCACATGCTAGAGTTTATGTGGAGGTCAGAGAACAATCTTTGGAAGTCAGTTTTTTTCCTTCCACCCACAGGGTTCCAGGGGTCAAATTCAAACGTCAGGTTGAGTGGAAAGTACCCTTGAGCCTTGACCCATCCTGCCAGTCCCTAAAATCAGAAAACTTTGTGGAGAGTTGAAAACTTCTAGAGCTTATGTCCCTTGGATCTGTGGAACGTGCCTTGAATCTGTGAAATGTGCCCAGCTGTTTTTGATACTACTCTGTGGCTGTCCCACATTCACTCTAAACATAATGTTCCAATAGTGTTCTGAGCTGGAGCTTGTAAGCCTGCAGAAATGAGCAAGTTAGAGTAGAAAGGATATATTTTAGGTCAAAACTGGGCACCTTTTCAAAAAATTGTTTTTAATTTCTGAAATTCACGATAAAACCATGTTAAAGAAAAATTTAAATTCACAAAAGCCTAATTTGGATATTCCCTCATGGGGATGATTTATCCTTGCATTACCCATAAGAATCTCAAATATCATTGATATGAAAACATTATAAAATGTATTTTAAATCTGAAGTATGCTACAAGGGGGCAATGAATTTATATGTAGTGAAAAAATCAATCATGGACCCAGTAAGGATGAACCAAAAGACAATTTGTTTCAAAAAATATACTTGGAGCATGGTCCTTCAAAACTGTGTCAAAATCAAGAGATTTATACACTTCATTATTCCTAAGGGAGAAAATAAGGCAAATCACAGCATAAAGAGGAAGTGACTCTGGATTGGAGAATTTTCAAGAGGAAATCTAACCTTTTAAAAGATACTCAATGTCTTACTCCAAAAAGGTAACTAAATGGTCTGATATAAATAAATCATCTTAATTTTTAAGTTTGAGAAAAGAAACATTAAAAGGTTCCAAGCTAACTGCATTCAGAGGGCAGGCCAAAAACACTCCTGACTTCCTCTGGCCTTCTGTTGTCAAACATGTCATATTCTCACCATTAGCAACTCAGCAGGCTCTTGCTTAACAGAACATTATTACACAGGCTCCTGCCACTGCCTGTAAAATACCATCCACAGAGGCATAACCTCTACTTTAAAAAAAAAATCATCTCTTCAGATATCTTCCCATCATTTTCTTTTTAAAATAACTTTCAGATGATGTTTTTTTTTATTGAAGACCACTAAAATGAAATGTTTCACATGTTCATATCTGGGGTGTAGACCCAAGATGAATGGCCACTGCAGTTCATCTCTTGTGTACTAGGAAAGAGTCATGAATAAAACCTATCACACTGTTGCAGCTCATGACGACCAACTGTGCTTCCCAAAATAGCATACACCAAGGCTTGAATCAGTTGAAAGAAAGATGCAGAACACATAGTAAGAGGAAATCGTGATTTTTAACAAAGGGCAGCATACCATGTAAACCATTGCTCTCAAAGGAAATTAAACCTTCCATAATATGTTTTTTAAAAAATCATTGACAGCCATAGCTACTTCCTATTCACTATGTAGTCAGAAAGTATTGAACCCCTCTTGAAGTCCATCATTTGTAAAAATCAGTCTTCCTTACAGAGTGTAATAAATCCCTCAACTCATAAGTTGGGATCATTTTTATTTAACTTAATGTCTTAATGTAAAACTTATGGCCATACAAAATACAAAAATCAAAGTAGGGACTGTTATTTATTTCTCTAATCCCAGCTTCCCTTTGTGCACTGAAGAAGTTGCTGAATATCATTAAGTTTTCACTTCCTTTTTCAAAGTCAGAGATAATACCATTGACCTCATAGGACAGAACGTAAAACGTGTAGCTTTGTGCCTACCACAGACTCCACACTTAGGTACTAACTTCTGTGATTCCTGCAGATACTTTTTTTCTTTGTACATTCACTCACTCTACACTTGATGTTTGGACCTTTGGGGCATATAGTCTCAGTGTAACAAAAATTTTATAAGGATAAAAATGAAATAAATGAAATGTAGCACATTTAGCGGTGCTTGGCCTGTAATGAAAACAAGAAGAATGTTTACAATAATCTTTGCTGCTGAGACTGAACTCTTTCTTGTCCCACTTTTCTAGACAGTGTTTTAGTTTTTCCTCCACTCCTTCCTCCAGTATCCCTAATGTGGAAGTCGAATTTGGTCTCCTGCTTTCCTCATGAGGTGTCTCACAAGCTTCCACAGTCATGTGTTTGTACCTTTGGCCAAGATAGTAGGTAACGCCCGACTGGTGGGCCCAGAGCCAGGGTCACTCCTGAGATACATCCCATCTTCCCAGTAGCTATGAAAATACCAGCACTTCGGTACCCTTTTAACTGAATTATTGCATATCAGGGGAACTCACTCCTGTGTCACCCAAACCAACTTTCCCTCTGGGATCGCCTGCATCAAGCACTTAATGAATAACACCTTGTTAAATTTCCTTTTCCCTCTACATTTATTCACCAAAACCCAATTCTCCCTTTCTCTCTATATTCATGTATCTTTGGTATCCAGTGACTCCTTTCCACTAGAGCCCTATCTCCATTACCTAATAAAGTGCCACCCTGCCTCTTTTTTGTTTGACCTTCTTTCTTTCTCTTCCAGACAGCTTACCTACTCTCTTTTGTAAAATTGGTCTTCTTGACACCCGCATGTAACACTAATCACCCATAGTTCTTCCAAAAATCTCACCATGTCCTTAAAAAAAATACTACTTCTTACCTTACAGACTCACATATAGCAAGCTCACTCCAGACACTTGAGATTTTATCACAAGAAATGTACCCCAAAACACTGGTGTTTTTCTTTGCTCTTCCTTCTCTTCAATCTATTGGAGATGCCACTGCTTTTCGTTTTCCTTAAATTCTACCCTTGTCACCTCCAGCACGCTCTGCTATGTGAGCTTGTCTCCATCTATTTGAGACATTGGCGGCCTTCTCCACTACAAATCTACATCTCACAAGAAATCCCGGTTTGCCTTTGAACCTCAGATATCTAATCTTACCATTGGAGCTGTGTTTTTCAATATGATACTACTTTCTGTCATCAGTACAACAGCAACAGGCCCTGCACACTCAGTCCTCTCATCTTCTAGGCAAAAATCAAATTATTTCCAGAGGATACAAATACACTGTTTGTATCTCCCATACAGAAGAAAACAAGCTGCCATTATTTTGGTGTGAATATTTGGTTTATATCATTCACTTCAGGTTTCCCTCTCACTCCAAAGGACAAAATGAAAAGATACCTAAATAGGAAATAAAGAGTTATATAATGTTGCTTAGTAGGGAAGAAAAATGAAACTTTGACTTTTTTTTTAATTAAAGAAGTTAATTACAGGATGTGAATTCCGAAAGGTGCTTCTCAAAAGCACTCAAAGTGACCAAGTAAGCTTCTTTTTCTGCCTCTATTGCCAAGGAATTTTTTGTGGTTTCCCTCCTAGAGTCCACAGCAGCCTTTCCTTCGGTGCAAAGACCAACTAAAATGGCAAATGGGTTGTGTCCTCTACTTTCGAACCTTTTCAGTATCACAGGGGAAATACATGCTAGCATCTTGGTATCACACTGAACAGCACAACAGCCAGCAATTTCCCTTTGTCACTAAATCAATCAGCCATTATTAAACCCTTCATTAAGGCTAGTCCAACCTCTCAGTTTTCATTAAACCACATTTTTCTAATGTTGAAAGCATTTCCTGTTAGAAAGGTGCTTGAGGTTGAAACAAAGGCAAAGAATTGGCTTTATTGAAGCTGCAGCGTATCATTAGTGCTAAAGCTGATGAACCCATCTAGACGTTTTTATTACCATACATGATAATAATGATTAATAATAATAATAATACTTCTATCTGGGTAATACTTAAGATTTTCAAAGCAATTTCAAATATATTATTTTAATCTTGACGTAATAATGAAGTCTCAGCACAGGTTTGAGCCCATTATTTTGCAGAGGAGAATATGGGTCTCAGAGCATTTAAAGTTTCCTCAGAATCTTCATGGGAAGAAAGAGGGGAGCCTAAGTTAGAAGCCAGCATCTTTCTGACACCACTACCAAAGTTCTTTCCACTTCCTTTGGTGTCTTATACCTAGAACACAGTTTAATGAAGTTGATCTGCATTGTTGTGTCTTGATGGCATGTATGTGCGAGATGATAGGAGATCAGGAAGTCAGTACAACATGGCACCTTCCCATTGAGTAGGGGATTTGGTAGAGGAAAACCAGTAGCACACTCAAAGGAGGCAGGATGGAAGTGCCTCGGTCTACAAGCCCTGGAAGAAATGGAAATTCTTATTTTCGTCTGCTGGGCTTCTGTCTCCAAGCCCATTATCAGCTGCCTCAGTCATTTGGTGCATGTAGGTAAGAACAGCAGAACCACTGGAATGAGACAGCCACAGATAAAATTCCAGTCTATGGAGAAAAAAATGGAAAAAAAAATCCACCTGTAGCAACATAAAATAAAGCAGATTCATGCTGGAGAAAACAGAAGCACATCCGGAAGCCTAAGTTTCAGGACCAGCTACTCTAAGCAAATGTCACTTGCTACAAGCAGATTTTGCTTTCAGAACATTTCTTTCTCACCTTAGCCTTTTGTTCTCCTTTTTCTCTATAATCTGAAGTTTAAGCAAGATTTTTTTTTAAATCACAAATGAATTTTTTTTTAAGTATTTGTAGTAGGCAGCCATTCCAGCTTTGATCTGGAAGTTCCAACCCCATTGAGGCTTCGGTAACTGTCACGCCTACAAGGTGAGGCCAAGGGAGGACCCTGAAGACCCGAGATCTGGATGCACAGACTCTCTTGGTCCCTGGATGCTGGAGGTAGACTGAGCAGAATTCTCCAGAGAACACCGCCAGACTGCACCAGACCTTTCCCAGACCCTGTAAACTATCCCTTTACTTGTAAGTTACCCCACAAAATAAACCTCCCTTTTAATTACATGAAGTGGCCTTAATAATTTCACCAATAAGTATTAAGGCTGATTTATGTTGGCAACTATCTATACACAAAAGGAACTGACTAATCCACATACCAGTCAAAGGAAACCAGGGAAAGTTCATAAACTAGTGGATACAAGATGCAGAAGTGTTTTTGAATGGATGGATGGATGGATGGATGGATGGATGGATGGATGGATGGATGGATGGGTGGATGGGAACAATAAGAATAAATTTAATTATCTAGATAGGTGATTTTTCCCTACACAAACTGAGTAGTTCACAGCTGCTCTGATGCCCCCAGTTCTAACAGTAGTCTATAGTATCTTCATCAAATATTTGAGGCCCAACTGGTGGTTAGTTCTTTGGATTTTCACTTTTTGTTCCAGAAATGCTCTATGCCCCTTAACATTACAAAGCAAATGATATATGATTATACTTGGTCCTTAATACTTATACATTTTTAGATAAAAAGCAAATAGCTGACAGAAATAATTTTTAAATCAAATTGAATGAAATATTAATAACTCACTTTGTTGCTTACTATCATAAGGACATAATAGATCAGAATAGATTTTCCTCATTCTGTTAACACTGCTCGTTATAATAGTGAAATTATGTATCCATTCCAGGCAATGTTAAAGGAGCTCAATCTTTGTTTTCCCAAATGGAAGGCATTCATTCATTTAATAAACAAAACCTGCCTAGGTACTATGTGTTGATACACCTTTCAATATTTCATGTGAGTCAACCTGTAGTAACTTAAGTCCTTTGCTACTCTTCAACTTTGTTTAAAGCTGCTTATTTGTAACATGGGAAGAGCCTGAATCAAACCTAGTCAGCATGCTAGCAAGGGTGGCTTCTCTTGTGTTTGCTGCTATTTTAGTATTATTTCACTAGTTGCTGAATAATTGGCCCAGTTTTAAGACACTGTCCTATTTTTTTTTTTCAGGAATCTGTCACCTTACATTTTCCAAGACAGCTTTTTATATCACCTTCAGTTTTCCATGGTCTGTACCTTTGTTTGGCATCAGTTGCTGTTCCGAGAATGCTGTTGAGAGAACTTCTTTACAGTTATGGGAGTTCTTTCAGGACAGAAATCCCATGTAATGCCCATCAACCATTGCTAGCCTCAACCTAGTCAAAGCCCACCCATAACATCATACAGCAGTGCCTTCCAACTGGTGAAGGTGCCTTGTCTGCACTACACTTGACAATAATGTCTCAGCTGAGAACATTCCAGTAATCTGCGAAAGGAAGTCTTTTAAAATCAGAACAAACCATTGAGCCTTTTTTTTTTAAGGATTGCTATAAGCATGTCTCCCTACTTATCTGGCTAATTGCCCAGGACTATTTCAATCTATACATACTCATTTTTGTTTTTCTTCAACTTACATCTTTTAGAGGACTTTAAGGAAGAGCAAATCATTGCACCTGGCACTTAATCAAGCTGGTGTGCTCTGAGGCTGTTTTTTTTTTTTTTTTTTTTTTAAGTGTTAGGTGACTGAGCAATCTGCATTTTGTTGACCTCACTCTTTGGAAAAAAAGGAGCATGGTCATAAATTGAAGAGAAGCCACAAACAGCTGTCCATTGACATTGTTTCTTTTCTAAGAAAAAGCTATACAATACCAATAAATGTGCAAGAATAATAGACAAATTTCTGGAAAATTTAGAAGATCAAAGCCATATCTGAACAGTCTGCTGTCTACCACTTCCAAAACTTGAATACTGTATGCGATAGTCAATCATTGTGGCAAAACAAGAACAGAATGGTTAGCACACTCTGAGTTACCACAATTATAAAAATTGTTTAAATTGTAGTTACATTGAATTGTTTTCTAACGACTGTAAGCTGGGTTCCAGATAAATGACTGTTTGGGATATAAAGAACAGCCCTGCAAGCTTGTTGCCATCTACAAAAGTATTAGTAGTGGGCTCATCGGCAATACACAAGCCAACTCCGAATATGTCATCTTCTATTTCACATGACAAAACTTCACTCATGAGTATCTCCAGTAACAGTTACTTGTCCATGCATGGAGTGCCCCCCTCTGTGTACATGTAAGTGAGATGTACACTATACAGACACAAGTAGAGGTCAGAGTTACCAACTTTGGGTGCCAGGCCTCATCTTCCATCTTGTTTGAAACAGGGTATCTGTAGTTTTGCCACTGTGTACAACAAGCTGACCCATGAGTTTCCAAGGATTCTCCTGCATCATATTCTTACAAATAAGAGCCCTGGGATTGCAGAGGCACAGGCTGTGTGTCTAGCTTTTACATGGGTTCTAGAATTTGAACGTAAGTTACCTTGCTTTTGTGGCTAGTGCTCTTACATACTGAGCCATCTCCACAGCTTTTATCTATGGAGTCCAACTTCTCAGATATTTGCTCTTATCATCTGAGGCCTAAAATGCTTTCCCTTTTTATTCTAAGCTTCATTTCTTCAAGAAGCTATCTCTTTTAGTTCCATGGACCAATGTCCCAGACTTTTGACAAAATCTGGTGAAGAAAATTGAATTTATCTACCAGTCCTAAGCAAGGCACTATCATCGCAGAAGCACGTGAAGCGTGTGATATCTGGGGTCCAAGAACAACCAATGATGCAGTGTGACTATCAGATTGTTTATAATTTCCTTGTGTTTACTTCTATTTGCAAAAATCATGTTAGACGATCTGAAAGAAAGGAGATAAATTTGTGTGAATCTTCCAAGGTATAGCCTGATCGATGAAACGCATGGCATCTAAGCCTGTTGCAGTTCATTAAAAAAAAAAAAAATCACTTGGACATTTTAGGATTTTGAGTTGCATTAGATTTATTATAAAGTGGCTACACTGCAAGTATTATGCTTCACATAATCTTCTTGATGACTCCATGTCTCGGAAAGTTTTGAGAAATGGTTTAGTTCTTTATAGTAAGTCCAAACTAACTTGTGCTGTAACTCAGTAGAAAAAGTCACTATTTTATTTATGCTTTCCTCTCACACTTAAAGGTTCAGTGTCCTGGGGAACATCGAAACTTTTCTTCCTTATACAGTACAGGAGAAAATTCATCACAGCTAAGTTCCCACTTAGATTTTTTGGTAAAAACTGTGAAACTTTTATTTCAACTCGGGTTCTTTCTGAGTCTCTCTACTTTCTAGTTCAAATGCTTCTGTTACCAGATTAACTTTCCATAGACTTGACTTTTTTTTTTCAAAATCCATACATTTTCTTTTTACCTCTGTACTTGGCAAATTGTATATAAACCCTATCCCCTTAAATTATGTGGGTTGTGGATTTTTCTCAATGTCTGAAATTTCCCTGTTTAGTCATTTACAATCCCCTTGTTCTTTCCTTAAAACAACATTACTTTTTAAAAACAGTTGTTCAACTCAAGGGATGTGGTCAGAGCTAAGTTCAGACATGCAGGCTTATTAAACTCAGGTGCTTTGGGACTATCAAGACGACAGAAAGGGAAGTGCAAATACCTGAACCACAGAGCAAGAGAGGGCTGGAGAATAGGAGAATGTGGCATGGGACATGGGCACCTAACAGAGCACTATTACCAAGGTATCATATAGAGAAGGTACCAGAGACTTCTACAGGAGTCAAGTAAGATAAGCCACAGGACTTAGAACCAAAAGAGGAAATCCAGATTGAAATGACCTGAGGAGGCTCAGGCACTGTGAGAGACAGCTTCCCTTCCATGTTAAGGCAGAGATCACAGCACTATTTAATCATATATCCTGAAGATGAAGGCTTCCAGAGAATGCCAAGATTTAGAACAGTTTATCTGTGTCCCTGCCCATCAGTATGTGTTGATTTGAAGCTTGGTATAGGTAAGAAAAGAAAATGAACTATTTTATTTTATGAGCAAAGAAGGAGGAAAATATCTGAAATTTAGACAATCCCTAAACCAGGTTCATCTTTTTCCTGTTGATGCACTGTGCCTTCTGGATGAGGTATAGATCCTGATAGTACATGTCCATAAAATGTGGCTTCTCATTTTAATTTTAACTGCACAAGCATTTATTATTACTTATCATCTTGTATTGGCTTATTGAAAATAATTCTACATGCCAATCAATAAATTCCCTCCCACTATAGATTTTCAGGGAGAGTTTTGATGATTAATAGCCTGTCTTTTTTATTAATGCATACAATAAGCAACTAAAACACATTGTATTTCCTATAGTCAAAATAACTCTTCCTACACACGTGAGAACTGCAAGTAACATTCACTTTGGTATGATTTATAAAGTGTTAATAATATTTGTTCACTTACAGAAAAAAACAATTGTGTGTGTGTGTGTGTGTGTGTGTGTGTGTGTGTGTGTGTGAAACCTGCCTCTCAAGACTTCTAACAGATTCAAGACATATTTAAATATAAAATGTCTCCATACTTTCAATATAGCGTAACACCATAGCTCAATGAATATGTTTCTAATCCAGCTGATATAAGGAATATGAGATTCTGTGTCAACTTAATTTTTACATTTTGATAGACACAAATGGTTTGCATAATTCTATGGTGAACTTCTTACATTAAAAGAAAAAAACACTCACAGAAAACATGTAGTCAATGACTGGTACTGCATAATCCTTTAAAGTTTCCTACCTGAACTCCGCACCCAAAAAAAAAATTAATATGAGAGCCATAGGATTCACCAAAGCAAGGGGACTTCATCCCATCCTGTAGCTAATCCTGTCTGTGAGTTCCTAACACAGTTAATAACAGTCTTTATATTTACTAGATATTATATATATATATATATATATATATATATAACAGTTAATCTTTATATTTACTAGAAAAAAATCAGTAGAACCTTTCAACCTAGAATTGCAGGAAAATATGACCAATTAAAAGGGAAAATCTATTAAAATATTCATTTACATTTTAACATACTATTAATACTCTCAGAAGTCTGTTGAGGAATCTGTTCAAGTTATTTGATCTCTCCTTAACTGCAGAAATCATTTACATTGCTCCAGAAATAGTTTAAACTAACCAGATGCATCCAAAGACAGCATTCACAGAACTAAAGACACCAAATGTCTTAACAACTGGTTTCATAAATGCTATGAAATATATCTAACTTTGTATTTGATGGAAACTACCTTACCCAAGAGCCTTTTATAATTTTTATGTCTTTCCATCTGAGAAAAATAGTTGTGAAGGACATAGAAACGTCACTGTCAGCATTTTTCTACAGTAAAGTAGAGGAAGTAAGAGTATTATTTCTCTTCTACTAAACAGCACCCGAGCTCATAGTCTACCAGCTGATGGATCTTAAAGTTTCCCACTTCAAAAACATGAGCAATCGCATCAGACAGGAAGCATGCCCTTCAGATTAGAGACAGGTGTAGAACACAAACACACCAGTCAGCCTTTATTTTCAGTGTCACTAAGCATGCTCAGCGACAGAAGAGGGTACAACTCTTCCTTCTCATTGAAGTGACACCTATCATATTACGCCTTCATCTACACATCACCAAGCAGAAAACTTCCCAAGCAATAAAACTGCCTGTTCTTGGCTAAGCACCAGGCTGTTTGGGGGAGATAAAATGTCAGTAAGAGGGAGAAAGACGATAATGACAATCGTGATGAGGAGCTGACTTTAAGAATTTCTTGAGGATGAAGAAGGAAAAAGTTGTCTCTATTCTCCCCCCCCCCCCGCTTTCTCCACATTATTAAACATGAGGATTTAGAAGCCCAAAATTTTTAGAAGTTTTATTTAACAGTTTTGTGATTTAGTTCTCAGCATAATAATATGGGTTGGGAGCACGTAAAGCTACAGAAGAAACTATGTCAGAGAAGAAAGTTTTAAAAAGTAAAAATACAATTTCTTCCCAGGGAGCAGACCCAAAGCTCATTTCTCAGGCCCGTGTCCCCTTCGCCTCCATCCAAATAACCAAAAGCATCGGAGCTGCAACATCCCAAAACTCCTCGGAGTAAACTCTAAAAAACTGAGGGGTCAAAAGATCATAAGTAAAATTTTAGATTTTACCTGCTCTGGTCCCAGTTGGCAGCAAAAAGGACTAGAATCTTCCTTCCATAGTGGTCCAGATTGGCCAGGCCCCCAGGAAAGCCATCCTTCAGTGCCTGCTTGATGCCAGGGTCAGTAGCCTTGAAGCTTTTGAACATATCCAGGTTCTGTTGCCGATACTCAAAGTATTGGGCCAAGAGGCGGAAAGCCTCGAAGTGATGAAACTTCCGGGCCCGCAAGAAGCGTAAGATGAAAGCGTCATCGGTGCGCAGAAAGCCAATGTCTGGCCTAGTGATGACCATGTCCCTCACCTCCTGGATGTCCTGGTGCAGAGTGTCTGGGTTCTCATTGAGTTCCAGGCGAGCTTTCTCCAGGGTCTCAGGGGAGAGACCAGCTTGCAAATGAGTCATTGTTACCTTGTGCCCAAGCTGTCCACCCTGAAGCTCTCCTTTTGTGTCCAACAACACACCTGGCCCTTGCCACCTCCACACCACACTCAGGCCCCCAGTCCTCCTAGCGGCTGTCTGCTTCCTCTCCTGTACAGGAAATGGTTCCTCTTCACGTTCAGTCAAGTACCCTGTTGCTCCTGCTTTTCCCCCCACAGCTTTTCTGGAGAGTATCTAAACTTCTAACCCCAGCCCCCCTAAAAAACAACGCCTCTCATTAAAAGTGGGCCTCTGGGCAGGCCCTGAAAGCCTGCCTCTTGCCCTTTATCTCTCTGAATAAAGAAAAAAAAAGAAAGAAAGAAAGAATGAACCCCTAATTCCACTTAGCATGGGCGCTTCGGGTCTTGGTTCTGTCTTCTCTTGTAAGATGCAAGGAAAACAAACCCCAGGCACATCTCAGCCCCAGCACCGAGTTGCTGCTGCGGTCCCCGCTGAAGGATGTGCCTGCCACGGATAAAGAGGGGAATTCTGATTAATAATAAGGTGGCTCTTCAGCGCTGAGCTCCAGGGCGGGGAGGGAGAGTCTTTGACAGAAAGAAAAGGAGAGAAGGGAAGGGAAGGGAGCTTGTTTCTCCCTCTGCTTATTCAAAGATGCTATTTTTACAGGACATCTTGGGGCGATTTTTACTTTAGGTTATTGTGATCCAATTAGGGGAGACTGCAGAAAGCATGCACCCTTCCCTCCGGCCCTCTTCCACACACCGTGATCTCATAAGGCTCCAGCTGGGTTTTGGGTACCGTTGACACGGGCGTGGGCTCCCCCACCCCCGCCCCAACTTCTGCCTAGTCTATCTCTTTATTTCAGGGCACTTGCCAAGGGAGTGGAGGGTGAGGATAAGGACGGGAGGAGACCTCTCTGGGAGCATACATGTCAAAACCAGGGTGGGTGCAGGGAGTTGTAGAGAATGAAATAGAAATGTCTCTATCTTTGCTAACCCCCACCCCCCACCCCCCGTCGCCCCACCGCCCCCAAAGCCAGAAAGAAGAAAGAGCAGCCAGCTCCTACCAGCAAACCCGGAGGCGGGGACACTAAGCAATGCGGCACTCCCCAGCATCCATCAGCACTGGCTTCCGCGGAGGTGGTGGCGGTGGCCGGGGTGATGCCAGCATCAACTCCTCTCGGAGGGATGGAGCAAGCAGAGAGAGAGCCGGTGGCTGCGACCCCGGCTGAGGATTCGCCAGGGAGCAGCAGCCTCAGCCACCTCATCCAAGGACAGCCCGCCGCCCCTGTCAGCAGGAAGGGTGGGGACCCGCTGAGCTAGGACCACTGCTGTCCCAGGTCCTCGCCCGGCCCAGCCATTTTCGCCTTCGGGAAAGGAAGGAGGGAGAGGACGGGAACGCCGCCGGGACCAGGCAGGCCACAAGGGCTGCGGCCGCCTTTACCTTTGTGCGCCCAAGCGGTGGCCCGGCGCGGCCCGGCACCAGCTGTCCCCGTGCGCTCCGAGGCGCTGGGTCCCGCGCGTCCCTGGGGCGGCTGCTGCCACTCCTGTGCCGGCTGCTGCTAAAAGAGGACTCGGCTCAGCCCAACTCCTGATTATCCCAGCACAGAGCTCGAGGCGACGTAAGCGCTCGCGCACGCACTCCGCTCCTCTCCCTGCCTCTGAGGGATAGGACCGCAATTTGGGAGGCATTCAAATATCTATCCCGAGCCTCAAGTTTAGCCTGTTCCAGGTCCCCAGGTCCCAGCCGGGGCGGGCTGCTACTGACCAGGAGGGACAGCTACTGCCTCCCAGCCTCCCCCACACCCCTCGCTCACCCTTTGTGTGCATGACCCCGGAGTGTCCTGTAGAGTAGCCTTTGCTCTTGCTCAGTAACTGAGGCTGACAAACCTTTTTTGGTTCCTGTAGGGAGTGATTTTTGATGCGAAAGGAGGACGGAAACATTTTGTAATTTCTGCTTTTGTTGTACACAGAGCTATTTAATTTTAAGGAAGACCACAGAGGTTTCAGCATATTGCTGGTGTTTGCTCCCCTGGGGGAACTTACACGGATTTGTTTTAGGCAGTAAACTCTCCCTACTAAATTCCTGTTGAAGATGAAAATGGCAATCAGGGCAAAAATCAACAATATCCATAAGAATCACAATTGTTAAAGGATAGAGGTGGGGGTGGAGGAGACTCCTAATACACTGTGTTTTCAGTGACTTCTAGAGATACGCTTTTTCCCTTGCGATGCATCTTTATGCTGGAATCATCATAAATAAAGAGAACCCTTGAGTTTATGGTGCCTGGAAACATATTTTAAAAAGAAGAAGAAGAAATGTTCTCAATTTTCAAAGCACAGTGTGCATTTCTCAAACTGTAAGAAAGGGTCCTGAGTTCAAAAACCCCCATGCGGCAACTCTTTACTGAACTCCAGTTTGGGGTAATGTTCTACATTCTGTGGGTAGGAGGTGGACTGAAGCTGCCACACTTTAAGACTGCTATACTCTCAAATTTTACAACATTACTTTTGTTTTCTTGAGTATGGAATTGATAAAAAGAAAGGAGTATGGTATGGCACACTACACCATTTGTTAATTAAATTCATGTGAAATAACTTAGAGACCAGAAAAATGGAATAAACCATGCATACATAGCCATTGTTTTACATTTTAAATGCGAGAGATGAGAAATTAGTCATATAAATAGATAGGTGTGTGCTTATGCATGTATCTGGTGTGTGTATGTGTCTGTGGTATATATGTTACATGTACACTGTACATCCCTTGGGATTCATGGGAAATTGATTCCCAGATCCTGTGGCTAACAAACTCTGCAGAGGCTTACATATATGAAATGCAAGAGTATTTGTATGTATTCTATGCATTTCTTCCATGCACTTTCAATCATCTCTCTATTACTGGTGTTAATGAACACAGTGAGTGCAAAAGCTGTGGAAATAAAGTTTTCATACTGTATTCTTTAGGAAACAATGATGAAAAGGAATGTCTATATATGTTTAGTAAGGAAGAAAATTGTTTGTGCAAGTATTTGAAGTCTCGTTTGTTGAATTCACGGATAGAGAACCCATGGATATGAATATTTTTAACGTATCCACATAAATTTGCTTTACCAATATCTAAGAGTTGGAAGAAATTCCTGCCTCATATCAACTTACAAACAAGTTTTAGCTATCACCATCATTGAGAATGAATTTTCTACAACTCTGGTGTTTCTGTACATCTTACAAAAAAAAGATATTAAGTCTCTGTTTTCCAGACTAACTCTTCAAAGATGTTTATATAGCAGTAACCTTGGAGGGACCCTGAAAGATGGAGACAATAGTACCTCCATCTGCAATAAAGGTAAGTCTATATATAGCCAGAGGACTATAATATCTCTGTATTGAGCAAAAGGCAAGCAAGCTTGTGTAAATGCTCTGAACTTAGAGATACAATACTCAGAAAGTGCCTCCTAGATGTATAAGTATCACCTGACTCTCTTTTCTTAACTCTATAGGAATGAAGCTCAGGACAAAATGCCTGACACATAGATACTCATGCTGCCTGCTCGCTTGATAATCCAGGAGTTTTCATCATAACTGCTACCAGCATCCCTGAAACTATAGACAGTTCATTTGTTACCTTAAAAGAATTAGGATTTCTTGATATATTTTAAAAACTGCCTAATATCTTTCCCTAAAATGGAACTGTTTGATTAGATTGGACAGACAGACAGATAAATATATGATAGATAAATTAGATACATTATTAATAGATCATAGATAGATAGATAGATAGATAGATAGATAGACAGATAGATTTTATTGCTATTGTTGTTACTTTGGAGTTCCAAAGCTTGGAACCACAACCTTTTTAGCATGCTACCAAGCACTCTCCCTACCACTGAGACATATCTCAAGACTCTTATCATGGTATTTTTTATTATTTAAAATAAATTTTAAGTTTAAATATATTTTGAGCATATTCTTTCCTCCCCCCAAGTCTTTCCAGATCTTTCCTCCCATTCATGTTTCTTCTCAAGAACAAAAACCCAATACAAGAACAAAACCCCAAAACCAATAAAACAGAGTAAAACCACACTCAAAAAGGAAAAATTAAAACAAAACAAAACAAAAGCACCAAACTGTAATGAAATAAAAGCACATGCGCATGCGCGCGCGCGCGCGCGCGCGCACACACACACACACACACACACACACACACACACACACCAAAAAAAAAAAAAAAAAAAAAAAAAAAAACTGTGGAGTCCATTATATGTTGATCAACCACTCCTGAGCATGAGGCCTATTCTGAAGTGGTTGATCTACCCGGTTTCACTCTGTTGGAGAAAAATGATTTTCCCTCTCCCAGCAGGTACAAATGACAGTTCGGTTGCTAACCTTTACCCCAGTAGTTAGATTTTCATTCATTCATTCATTCATTCATTCATTCATGTTTTTCAAATAACGCAAAATAATATACATTAAGATAAAACAAAAGCTATCACATAAAAGTTGGACAAGATAATCCAACAGAAGGAAAAGAGCTAAAAAGAAGGAACAAGAATCAGAGACCCACTTGTTCCCAACTCAGGAATCCCATAAAAACACTACACTGGAAACCATAATATATATGCAGAGGACCTGGTGCATATCCATGCAGGCCCTGAACATGCAGCAATTGGGTCAGTTGGTGGAGCGCAATCTACATAGTTTTGGCAACAGCTGGGTTGTTTAGGGGTTAGAACCTCTTCAGCCAACAACTTAATTAGATGTAACTCCCACCTCATCCATCCATCCATCCATCCATCCATCCATCCATCCATCCATCCATAATTATCTATTCTACTTCAATTTTCTAACATATCTGTCTAGTCCGGTTAGTCCTTTACTCTTTATCTACCTGGTTTATCTACCTTCTCTGATTCTATGGCTTATAGCTTGGTTATCACTAAGTTTCCAGCTACTATCCACGAAAAAGCAAATGCATACCATATTCATCTTTCTAAGTCTGGGTTACCTCACTCAGGATGATTTTTCTAGTTCCATCCATTTGCCTGAAAATTTTATGGTGTCATTTTTTTTAATGGCTGAATAATAGTACATTGTGTAAATTTAAATGTAAACACATTTTCTTTATCCATTCTTCTGTTGATGGACATCTAGGTTTTGTTTCCAATTTCTGGCCATTACAAATAGAGCAGTAGTGAACATGGTTGAGCAAGTACCTTTCTGATAGGATGAAGCCTCCTTGGGGTAAATGCCCAAGAATGGTATAGCTGGATCTTGAGGTAGATCAATTCCCATCTTCCTAAGGAACTGCCACACTGATTTCCATAATGCCTGTACAAGTTTATTCTCCCACCAGCAATGGATGAGTGTTCCTCTTACTCCACATCCTCCCCAGCATGAATTGTCACTTGCCTAATTGATCTTAGCCATTCTGACAGGTGTAAGATGAAATCTCAAAGAGGCCTGGATTTGCATTTTCCTCTCTTTGTCTTGACACTTCTTTCTCTGGTAGTGTTTTATTGATTATCAGAACAGTAGATTTTAATGTAGTTTCAATTTCCCCTTATTAAGGACTTTCTAGGTCCTCTGAAAAGGTCCCTATTGTTGCTTCATTTTTCTCCAATACACTTACAAGTTTTATCCTTCCTTTTCACATGTAGAATTCCAGTCCACTTGGCAATATGTGTAGTGAATGACATGAGAAAGGCATGAACTGATTTTTTTTCTATAGAGTATCCAATTGATTCTGCATCATGTACAGACATTATGTATTGAGAAAACTACCTTTCCCCTGTCCTATGGGAAATATGACACCCATTTTCACAAAATAACTGTTCATATATGCCTATATTTTAATTCAATACAAAATATAAACCCCTCAGCCTTTTATACACTCAGCATTCCTCAATGGCTGTCATAGTTGGGCCCCTAGCAGCAGCATTGGTAACGTCTGGGAACTTGGTCAAAACACAAATTCCAATGCAAAAAAAATTGCAAAAATCTTAAACTGAATAGAAAACCCTTATAAGACATAGGAGCTTGCAAAATTTGGGGACCAGCCGTTTGAATGATTTTGAAATCAATGTTCATACTTATCTCATACTTCTCATTGTTCCTCCCCAAATCTCTGAGTTTCAGTATAGAATTTCTTATTTTAATTTTTATCTGAAGAACACCTTCTAACACATTCTTCAGTACTTGCTTGTGTACCTAAACCACCTCATTTTACATTTATTTTCCAACAGTATTGTGATAACGGTTGGATTCTAGATGGATGACAATTTTCTTTAAATATATTAAATATTTTTTTCATTTTTCCTGGATTCTCTTATTTCTGTTGTAAACTGACAACATTTTCACTGTTCTTTTGAAAGTAATCTCTATTTTTCTCTATCTGATTCTATTTTTCTAGTTATATTTAAGTTTCAGTCATTTTACACTAATTTTTATTACTATTCTTTTAATCTTATACAACTTTCTACTATTCAAAAATTCTGTTTGGAGTACTGGAGCCTTTGCCTCCATCCCAAGAACTCCCAACCTCTGCAAGTGACATAAGCCTTGCTGTCTTCAAGTATTCTTTATGCTCCATTTTTTCTATGCATCTGGAATTCCAGTTATATGTATGTTATATCTTTTTTATGACAGAGTCTCACTGTCTAACCCTGGCTGGCTTGGGATTCCCTATATAGATAGACCAGGTTATCTTCAGTTTCACAATGATCCACTTTCCTCTGCCTCCCAGTGCTGTATTGAAAGGGTAAGTTACCATGCTTTCTTTTTATATATCATTTTTTCTTCCCACCACTTAGTTTATTTATAATCATCCCTGAATGTGTTAAATTCCTTCTAATTTATTTCATTTTCTAATCTCTCTTCACTCTCACTTCACTGAATTCTTCAATAAAATCATCATGTTTACTCTTTCGAGAATTTGTACAGGGGCATATACATAGGGATATGTCAGTAATATTGTGGATATTGATTCCAATTTTTCAGTCTCTTCATATACAATAAAAAGTAATTTTAATATCTTTAATAGCTACAATGTCTGAAGAAATATTGCTGTATCATTTATAATTTTATAAATATACTACATTCTCTCCTTGTGTGTCTATCCATTATTTTATTATAGTTGTGTGTCAGTTAGCCACAGAGATAATTTCTGATAAGTGTGTTGTAAGGTGGTGCCATCATGTATCAACATAATATACAGATTTTGACAACACATAATACTACACATGCTGTCTGCATAGCATAGCTTATTGACTATAGCCACAAACATATTACTACACTGAATACTGTGGCCAAGTGTAACACAACAGTATACATCTCTGTGTGTGTGTGTGTGTGTGTGTGTGTGTGTGTGTGTGTGTGTGTGTGTGTGTAAAAATAGAAAAGGCATGTAAAACATTCAGAAGTTTAAAATTGTTATTAAATTAAATTATTATACCTGTAAAATTATGTGATATTATGATCTGAGATCCTGAAAGGTCCTCTGGTAATTGAGTGAGCAGGGTAAAAATTCAGGCCTAGGCTACCACTGCACTGCTGAAGACTTGAACATTGTACACAGATGACATTTCCTTTATCACAAGCTGTTTTTCCCTTCAGTAGTTTAACCTTGGTCTACTGCAACATTATTTTATAAACTTTTTAATTTAGAAAAACATTTGAACTTTTATCATAAAGATGCCCATCAGTGGGCCTGAAGGCAGACATACGTCAATTTTATCTGCCTTGAACTTGCACTTCCCACGTCTAGAACAGTGAGAAATGGGTTTCTACTGTTAATAAACTCCATGACTCAGTGTGTTTGTTATAGTAGCCCAAAGGATTTAAAAGGTTTCTCACATATTTTATTTCTAATACACTTCTCGTGGTATGCCCTTGACTCTAAACCCATCTTCTTGACCTTCTAAAATATTGAATAACAAATACTGGTTATCTTCTCAAGCATGTAGCTGCATTTTCTACAACTATGACTATGCTCTCATCCAAAAGTGGTGACAAGCGCTGATTCACTTCCTATGTTCTTCCTTTGTTTCTATTTCTTTCTGACCAATATGCTCAGGTGGGTTTTATTTTAACTTTTGTCACTTCTAAACATCCTGAGCTGATGGATTGACCACCAAATCACCTAAAATTAGCCTTTTAAAAGAGATTATAGAATAAATACATTTCTAATTTGTATTACTGATAGACATTTCAATGTCAGAGATCATGAGGCTATACCCTATATGTTTATACATGTGTAACTAAGGGAAATATAGAAACTGTTGCAGCATAAGGAAGCGGGGACTCACAAGCAGCCAAAAACGCAACAGCAGCAACAACAAAACACAAGACTGCACCTATTTCTAAGTTTTTTTCTGCAGTATGTATTTTTCCAATACTCCATGTCTAAATTTCACGCATGGACAAGTGATAACCAATCCCAAAAATGACAGAGAAAAGTTTGCAGCCTTAACGTTTACTTAAAATTTTTAAATTGAGTATTTTTATTAAACTTTTTGTTTTAAGATAATTGTAGATTCACATTAAGTTTTAGGGAATAATACAAAACATATCAGGTATTCTCCACCCCCATTTCCCCAGAGGTCACGTCTTAGAAACATACCCTAATACAAGAAACCACTAAATACACTGAAATGGTAACTTGGAGACCTTTCCTGTCAGTTCATTATCTTCACTGGGGTTGAAGACGTGGCTGACCAATCTTTGTTTCATCTCAGTGCTGTGACCAATCATATCACACCTTCCCAGCAGCTGGTAATGGGAAATGGATCCAGTTTCCCGCCTTGTGGTGCCGAGTCTGCCCAGGAAGACCAGAAGATGTAGTGGTGGCTGTAGCACTTTTCTTTCCTTCTGAGATGTTAATGTAGTTATGAAAGTTATAATATTAAATCTTGTTGATTTCAGAAGTTTTAAATTAGCACATACCATTTACAGATATTTTGTTTCATAGATCTGTTACCTTTCATCATTTTTTATTCATTTTATCATATCAAATTGCACTTTTATAAAGGTTCTCTTAAGAAGACAAATTAAGTTTTAGGTTTTTTTTGCTTGAATCATTTATGTTCATATGTCAATATTTCCAACATACATAGTTATACAGGTGAAATTAACTAAACATTTGAAAGGGAGTATATGTCCACAAGCATGTGCACATCTGCATGTAGAGAGTAGAATTGAAGGAATGTACACATAAGCTTCAAGTATTCTAAACAAACCAGCAACACTGAGTTTCCTCCATTAGCAACTTGGAAAAAATCAGTACTAAGCCTGCTGAAATGAGTATGTCTTAAACATAGAGAAAACTGCTATTTTGCTGAACTTGCCAGATGTGACATTTCTTAAGTGAGGACCACAGATATGCCTGTGACTGTCACCCTGTTAGTGATATCTTGTCAGTAGAAGAGAGCAAATTCAATTCTGCCTCATTGCTCATGTTTTGAAGCATATAATCTCAGTTGTAACATATTTTCATACCAACTGTTCAAATTCAAATTTCTTTCATTTTCTCAAAAGAGAGTCTGTTTTCAAAAACATCAGCAATTTTATTGTTGCCTCATATAAGTTAGTAATCTCCTAACAGGACCCAAATTGCTCAGTGGGACATCATTTTGTAAACTTCGAAATTAATTTTCCACCACAAGAACATGAAAACCGTATGTACTTTTGCCCTGTCTTATAGCCTTCATTATTAACTTATGGTACTCAAAAATGTCACCAGACAAGGAGAGGGAATAACAAAAAGTAAAATTCAAGAAAGAAAAAAAACAAAACAAAACAACAACAACAACAAAAAACTTTCACACCAGCCAGGAAAGCCAGCCATGGAAATAGGTAGGCAATCTTCAGAACTACTATTTCCTCTCCTCAAAATCCAATTCGTTAGTGTCATCCTGAACTCTGTAGCCAACTACCTGCTGCAGCCTCCTTTTCCTTTCTGGCCCCCTCTCTTGCAGATCACAGAGATCTTCTCCTACAGCCTCCCTCACCACCCATGATAAAACCAAGTTTAAGCAGTGTTAATCTGCAAATCCAGACCCATAGAAGGCAATAGAAGGAAAACTCCAACCAGGAGACGATAGTTGCCCCCGAGAAAACACAAGGAACAAATAATATCAGACCAGCATATCAAAGTAAGGAACACACACACACACACACACACACACACACACACACACACACACACACACCAAAATAACAGGAATCAACAAACACGGCTCATTAACAACTCTCAACACCTCTCTGTCTCAATTCCCTAATAAAAAGACTCAGGCTAACAGATTGGATATAAAACAGGACTCATCTTTCTACTGCATCCAAGAAACATACATCAAGGATAGACATCCCCTCAAGATAACAGCATGGAAAAAAATATTCCAAGGAAATTGACCTATTAAGCTAGCCAATGTAGCCATTTAAATATGTGACAAAATAAGCTTCAAACTAAAACACGCCAAAATAGGGAGGATCCCTATACAATCATCAATTGAAATATTTTAAAGAAGATGGTGAAATTCTAAACATCTATACACCAAACACAAGGACGTGCTAGTTAATAAAAGAAACACTACTACAGCTAAAATCACATACTGACCCTCAAACATGATTATGGATGCTTCAACACCCCATTCTTGCCAATGAACAGGTCATCCAGACAAAACCAAACAGGAAAATGATACAGATAAATGACATCATAAACCAAATACACCTGACAGATATTTTCAGAATGTTTCAAACACAAAAGAATACATTTTCCTCTCAGGACCTCATAGAACTTTCTGCAAAATTGACCACGTATATGGACACAAAGCAAATCCCCAAATATGCAATAAAATTAAAATATACATCTTATTTGACCATCATAGATTAAAGCTGGATATCAACAAAAATAGAAACAACAGAAAGTTTGCAAACTCATGGAAACCGAACAATTCATTACTGGATGAAAAATGGGTGAAGATAGAAATTAAGAAAGAAATAAAAAGTTTTAGAATTGAAAGAAAATGAAAATTCAACATATCCAAATTTACGGGACACAGTGAAGGTGGTTCTAAAAGGCAAGTCTATACCAACAGATACCTACATTTAAAGAGAGAGAAAGGGGGGATCGTATATGACTGACTCAACAGCACACCCGAAAGCTCTGAAAAAAAAAAGGAATGAGACTCAAAAGGAGTAGACAGCAAGAAAGGATGCACCCAAGGCTGAAATCAATAAAATAGAAACAAAAAACAGTACAAAGAGTCAATGAAACAAAAAGTTGGTTCTTTGAGAATATCAATAATATTGACAAAGCCTTATCCAAATTAACTAAAAGGCAAGAAAGAATATCCAAATTAACAAATTCAGAAATGAGAATGGCGTCATGACAACAGACACCGAGGAAATCCAGAGACTTACACTCCAACAAATTAGAAATCTCAAATAAATGAATAATTTTCTAGATATATACCACCTACTAAAGTTAAATCAAGATTAGATAAGGAATTTAAACAGACCTATAAACCCTATAAAATAGAAGTAATACATAAAAGTATTCCAACAAAAAAATTCCCAGGGCCAGATGGTTTTAGCACAGAATTCTACCAGACTTTCAAAGAAGAATTAATGCCAACACTCTACAAATTATTCCACAAAATAGAAACAGAAGGAACATTTCCCAGTTCTTTTTACAAGGCAACAGTTACTCTGATACCTAAACTGCTTAAAGATCCATCTAAGAGAATTTCAGATTAATTTCTCCTAGAAACATGGATATAAAAATTCTCAATAAAATACTTTCAACCCAAATACAAGAATACGTCAAAAAAATTGTCCACCATTATCAAAGAGTTGTTGTCCCAGAGATGCAGGGATGGTTCAATATATGAAAATCAATAAATGTAATCTACCATATAAGCAAACTGAAAGAAAATAAAATGCATAATCATCTCATTAGATGCAGAAAGGGCCTTTGACAAATCTAAAACCATTTCATGATAAAAGTCCTGGAGAAATTAGGGATACACAAGGGACATCTCTCACTATAATAAAAGCAACTTATAACAAGGCCATAGCCAACATCAACTTTAATGGAGAGAAACTCAAAGCAATTACACTAAAATCACAAACAAGACAAGGTTGTTCACTCTCTCCACATCTATTCAGTATAGTAGTTGAAGTCTTAGCTATAGTAATGAGAAAATTGAAGAAAATCAAGAGGTTACAGATTGGAAAGGAAGACGTCAAAGTATTGCCATTTGCAGATGATATGATAGTATATATAACTGACCCTAAAAATTCCACTAGGAAACTGGTACAGCTGATAAACACTTTCAGCAAAGTAGCTGGATACAAAATTAACTCACAAAAACCACTATCCCTCCTATATATAAATGACAAACTGACTGAGAAAGGAACCAGAAAAACCACACCTTTCATAATAGCCCCAAGATAATTTAAAATATCCTGGGGTAACTCTAACCAAGCAAATGAGAGGCTTGTGTGATTAAAAACTTCAATCCTTTGAAGAAAGAAATTGAAGAAGATATGAAAAGATGGAAAGATCTCCCATGTCCATGGATCAGTAGGATTAACCTAGCAAAAATGTCCATCCTACCCAAAGCAGTCTACATATTGATTATAATCTCCATCAAAATTCTGACACAATTCCTCACAGCACTTGAAGAACAATTCTCAGCTTCACATAGAAACACACACACACACACACACACACACACACACACACACACACACACACACATCGATAGGATCATGAAAACATTCCTAACTGATCAAATAACAGCTGGAGGTATTCCCATCCCTTATCTTAAATTATACTACAGAGCTATAGTAATAAAAACAATATGATAGTGGCGCAAAAACAGACTGGTTGACCAATGAGATTGAACTGAAGATCTAGCTATAAGTTCACACACATATGGACACCTAATTTTTGATAGAAAAGTCAAATACACACTAGAAAAAAGTCGGCATCTTCAACAAACAGTGCTGACCAAATTGCTTGGCTGCTTGTAAAAAAAAAAAAAAAATGCAATAGAGCTGTACTTATGACCCTGCACAACACTCAACTCCAAATGGATCAAAGACCTCAACATAAGGCCAGATACACTGAATTTTGTAGAGAGAAAGTGGGGGATAGTTTGAACTCATAGGCATAGAAAAGGAGTTTCTGAAAATACCCTTAGCACAGGCATTAAGATCAACAATTATTAAATAAGATTTCATGAAACAGAAGCTTCTTCATGGCAAAGGACATCATCATTCAGACAAAGAAGCAACTTTCAGAATGGAAAATGATTTTTAACAACTACATATCCAATAGAGGGCTAATCTCCAAAATATATAAAGAACTCAAAAAACTAAACATCAAGAAATCTTAACCTAATTAAAAAGGAGGTACAGATCTAAACAGAGACTCTTCAAATTAGGAAACTCAAACGTCTGATAAACACTCAAAAAAATGCTCAATGTCCTTAGTCATTAGGGAAATGCAAATTAAACCTATGCTGAGATATCATCTTATATCAATCAGAATGGACAAGATCAATAAAACAAGTGACAGCTTATGCTGGGGAGGATAGGGAGCTAAGAATAACACTCATCCATTTCTGGTAAGAGTGTAAACTTTTACAGTCACTGTGGAAATCTGTAGGGCAGTTCATCAGAAAGATTGGAAATGATCTACTTCAATATGCCACTCTTGGGCATACACCCAAAGGACACTTCACCCTACTACAATGAAACTTGCTCAACCGTATTCTTTACTGCTCTATTCATGATAGCTAAAAACTCAAACAATCTAGATGTCCATCAAGAGATGAATGAATAAAGAAAATATGTTACATTTATACAATGGAATATTGCTCGCTTTTAAAAATTGTGAAATCATAGAATTCACAGATAAGGGAGCTGGAGAGATGGCTCAGCAGTTAAGAGCACTGGCTGTTCTTCCAGAGGACCTGAGTTCAATTCCCAGCAACCACATGGTGGCTCACAACCATCTATAATAAGATCTAGTGACCTCTTCTGGCCTGCAGGCATACATGTAGGCAGAACACCGTATACATAATAAATAAATAAATCTTTAGAAAATATTTTAAAAAAAGAATTCACAGATAAATACATGGAATTAAAAAAAAACACCCTGAGTGAAGTAACTCAGACACAGAAAGCCAAATATAATATTCACTTACTTATACATGGATGTTAGCTCTTAAATCATTGATAAGCAAGCTACAATCTGTATAAACACAAAGTTTTGGTAAACAGCAAGGAACTGGAGGGTGGTGGTGGTGGTATGGATCTCCCTCCCTTGGAAGGTAAAATAGAATAGTCAATTATGGATGTGCGGGGAATGGGAGAATCAAACAAGAAGGGCAAGAATAAAGGGGGACAAGTGAGGGAGTTTGGAGAGGAATAGCTAAAACTGAGGGCCATTTGAGTATCATGGAAACCTAATACAGTAAAGTCTTCCTATAGTATATACATATGTAAAGGTGATCTAAATGAAATCTACAAATAACTGGAAAGACAGAGCACCAATAGACATGTCTTATCACGAATGAAATTTCCTATATCAGGAATGGATTACATCTAATCAAGGCTTGTTGGCCATAGGAGTCCCATGGGAACCCCTCTTGGAGGGAGTGTTGTCAGCCCAAATGAGGAAATTTCATTTAAACTATATTATGTATATGTATATGTATGTGTTTGTGTATATGTATACACCCACTTACATGTATTTAAGGTTCCGTTTAAGATAGATAGCTAGTCGTATTATTCCTTGTAAGTTTTTCACATATTCTTACTGGATAGCAGTACTTCTGAAGATGGCTTTCTTTACCACCATCAACATCAGTCTTACTCTCCCTGTCTTTGATCCAGTGTTGGGCACACTGGAAGACTCTGACCCTACTCTCCTTCCTAGATCAATCAAAAATAAACTATAAATAAAGCCATTGGCACTGGGCTCCACATCTCTGCATTTTGATTGGCTGTGGTTTACTGTAATTGTCTCTATCTGTGCGAAGAGAAGTTTCCATGATGAAGGGTAAAAACTAAACTTATTTGTGCTTATAGATTGTCACGCTAGGGATTATGCTGGTTTAATAAAATAGTGACTATAATTTTTTTCCCAATATCCGTGACTTTTATCAACTCTGAGTGCTTAGCTAGGTTTCCACTACCGGGAATGCTATCCCTCTTGTTGAGTGGGTCTTAAGTCCAATGAGAGAACTGTGGATGCGTTGAAAATAACTCTTGTACTTAAGGCTCAGGGAACACGGCAGAAAAGAAGTGGAAACACTGGTAGCCAGAAGATTAGGGAGTTGGCTGTGGGATTAATGCCAGAAGCTACACCCATAAGGTTCACCAACACGGCTACCCAAATGTGAGCTGAACAAGGGTTACACCAAGGAACATGCCACCTGGATGGAGAAAATCCCATCAGGCCTCAACCCTATGCAAAGAACGCAGGCAACTGAGGGAAGCTGGAAAGCAAAAAAGTGGTCTTTTCCAGGGAAGAGCACACAAACTTGTTCTTCAGTGCCAGGAAGCAGCTCTGAAAACATACCTACAGGTAGCGTTATATGGACTGAACTAGTCATATTGAGAACTATGTATGCGTAGACTTCTACACATACATACATGCATGCAAGAACAATTAAAAAGTCCTTGAATTTTCAGGAGAGCAGGGGTATAAAGGAAGGTTTGGATGAAGGAAAGAAAAGGGAGAAATGTAATTAAATTGTTATCTCAAAAATAAAATGGAAGAAAGGAAGAATTAATTTTTTTTCAAAAGTGAAGTATGATATACAAGGACTTCATATCCAAGTATTACTCAAGATCCAGAAAGTTCTTGTAAAATGTTAAACAGCCTGGATGAGGCTAGAAAAGAGTATTTAACTGTAGCAAATAGAGATTAGTAGGCATCTCAGGCTGTCTGGACCAATTCCTTGCACACTGCACGGGGCACAAAAACAGGTGCTGGATTTCCCAATCCATTGATCTGACTTAATATTTCCTGCCCAACTTAATCCTCTTTTTTCATTTCAAACCTGAGACCTCATGGACCAGTAAAACTCCAGAATGCCCACGTTATGCTAATAATCTGAACTCCCATCCTGTAGTCACTTCAAAATTGCCTGAAGATAAATTCTCTGAGACACAGTATTATAAAAAAAAAAAAAAAAAAAAAAACTGGCCTTACCCCGGGCTCCCAGATACTTCCTAAGTCACAGCACCTAAGATTGAACCACAGGTGTGTCTTCACCTATGGGCTGAGTTGTGATGACATGCCACAGACACAGCAACTCATCAGCTCTCACTCTGTTTTGATCTTCCACTCAACTGGGGAATTGACTTCTGTCTGAAACCAGGCAAAAGTGATCTTTAGACAAATTCTCTAGAAACTAAACATCAGCTCCCTGACTTCTGAATGTTTTCCCACCAGTCCAGGGACTAGAGGCTGCATGCACCATACTTGGACATGCAGCCACAATCTAGAACCTATTGCTGCTAAAATTGTGATCTCTCTTCTGATATCGCAACAAAAAGCTCCCCCCAACCCCCACGTAAGCAAGTAGATTCTAGAAGCATCTCATCATTTCTTCCTTCATCCATCATTGTTCCCAGTCAAAAAAACATCACAATTTGAGGGAATATACCTTGAATAGGCCAGAATAATCATTTAGTTTTCATCCTCCGTATGATGCAACTCTCTCTTTATGATTCAAGAACCTGTCCAGAGCCTACTGTTTATGACTAAATGGGAAACCATTCATATATAAATTATATTTATTATATACTTTGCCCTGTAAAAGCAGAAGTCAGTTTTATCAAACGGCTAGCTACCATTCTCATACCATTTTGTGGGAAAGGTTAAAAGACATATTCACTACAAATATTTCTCCATGACTTAGCTACGTTATGACATATGCCTCTTAAGAGAAAAATCCAAATTATGCTCAACTTGGGGGAAAAATCCAATAAGAAAATAAAATTAAACTCTTTGTAGCAATTTTCTCCAACTAGAGCTCTGAAGTTATTTATTGGTAGAACATTAATCACTGAAAATCATATCCTACTTGATCTTCTAATCCCCTAATCCTCTAGGCAGCTGAAAAGTGCCGGAATGCAAGTCATAGAGAAGTGGGAGAAGAGGCTGATTTATATTCACTGTAGAACAGAAGAAACAAAATTAATCAAAGAATAATGACTTCATAAGGCTATGAAGATTTTTCAAGTATAAAATTATGGAGGAAAAGTCTTTCCAATTCAGATCTTGTCAGTATCCCCAGCCTGGTGAAATAAGGTCTTCTTGTCCCCTATAATCACCACAAACATTCTCCAAGTGTTATCCACCCCTTACTTTGCTCTCAGCCTCAGAGTCCTGCTGTAGTCACCTATGCTGTCGGGCTTCCCAGCAGAGGGCACTGTAAACTTGACAAAAATCTGACTAGTATTTAGGCGTCAAAACCTATTGTCAAAACATAGGGGTTTTTTGCTATCTAAAGCAAATCAAAAATAAAGTTATGTGGTTTGAGGGGCATAAAGATGCCTAGGTACATTTGACTTTCAGAGAAATAATAAAAAAAAAATTAACATAAACCAGACATGTGACATGTGTGTAATCTCAGTACATGGGAGGAGACTAATTCAGAAAGATTTTTTAATTCAAGGCCATCATGGGCTACATACTAAGATTCTGTTTCAAAACAAATCAGTTCATAGAAGTAGAGTATTGTCTTTGGTTCTTTGTTTGTTTACCTACTATTGATAAAAGCATGGGAAGGGGGAAGGGGTGTGTTTTGGCCCACACTTCAGTGTGAGAGGCCATCATGACAGGGAGTCACAGCAGCATGATCACAAGGGAGCTGGTCACATCCCTTCCACAGTCAAGGAGCAAAGAACAATGAATGACTGTCCTTGGCTAGCTTTCTCTTTTTTATACAGTCTAGGAACCAAACTCGGGAATGATATCTAGCAAAGAAAGTTAGTCTTTCCGCTTCGATTAACTTAGTCAAGATAATCCCCCCACAGCCATTCCCAGAGACCCATCTCCCAGGGGAGATGACTATATCTCATCAGGTTGACAACCAAGATTACACATTACAAGGACAGTCCATGCAATGTCCATGAGATTTATTCACTTTAAAATTCAAATCTTAGCTGGGCAGTGGTGGTGCACTAAAGTACTAAAGTAAAGTGCACTGAGTACTGGGTGGATTAAACCCAGTACTCAGGAGGCAGAGGCAGGCAGATCTCTGTGAGTTTCAGACCAGCCTGGTCTATACAGAGTGTGTTCCAGGACAGCCAGGTTACACAGAGAACTCCTATCTTGGAAAACAAAACAAAACAAAAATATCTTAAAATCCAAACCTTAACTTGATGTAATATATTTATCTGGCAAGTCTAGCGGAAAGGTCTGTTTGCTGCAGAATGGAAGACATAATAGTAACCTTTAACAGCGAACAATGAGACCTATTTTGTTGACAGAAATTAAAGCAAAGGGAGAATGTGACAAGTAGGTTATTAGTAACATTAATCTCCAGTGACAGATAGGACTGTATTTGTCCAGACAAGTGACCAGACAGCTGCAGAACAAGGACTATAGGACCCACAGGTGAACATGGTGGGCATGGGAGTGATGTTGATTGTCAACTTGTTGGGATTTAAAATCACCATGGAAACAAACCTCTGGCCACAACTGAGAGGGAGTTTTAAGGTTAGGTCACTTGAGGTGTGTCACTGAGGTCCTGGACTAAATAAAGAGGAGAAAATGAACTGAGTAGCCGGCAGCAAGCATCTTTCTCAGCTCCCCAACTGCATACAGGATGTGATCAGCTGCTTCACCCTCCAGCCTGCATGCCTTCCCTGATATGATGAACTGTATCCTCCAACTGTGAGTCAAAATAAACGTTTCCTTGTGTAAGTTGTTTTGTCAAGTATTGGTCACAGTGAAGAGAAAAATACCTAGTCTAACCATCCTGTCTTGCTTCTGGACTTTTGCACACTCCACTCTCTAATCCTAGAATGCATTTCTGTCCTCCTTCATTGTGGTAACAACTGAAAACCATTTAAGATCCAACTTGAAGACAATGCCATTATGTGACTCACCCACCTTGTGCTAGCTTAAAACATTACTGTAGTCCATAATCACAACATTGTCTTACATTCTGTCGCTTACCATGCTTAAGGGTAATTGGCTACTTTCTTCCTTTTTATTTATAAAACTGTATTTTCTGGTGTAAATAATCTCTATAAACTTTATGCTTAGTCCCACAGGGATGTGATAGATCTATGCTGAATTAATAAACAGTGCCATTTGTCTTTACTTAGAGAATATGCCAGCTTTCTTGTACAATGCCAAGTCACAGATAAATGTAGTAAATAAAATATTATAATTACATCCTTACAAAACAGACATAGTTTTAAGTATGTGGTAGAAAATGCATTAATAGTAGTCAAGAGACCAGATATTAGTGATGCTTTTCTTACCTGCTGTGCTATTAAGTGAAGTCATTCCATATCTCCCAGCCATGCCTTTCTCACTTGTGAAATTAGGGTGTACAGTTAGATGATTTTATTGTTCCTTTCCAATTTAAAATCCTCTAGCCTGATAATAACATTGAATGGAGGTATAATATATGAAAGCTACAAATGTTTCCCAGACTGTTCAGCTAAGAATACATTACATTTATTCTGTTGTCTAAGATAAGTAAGAGAAAATATATATCTTTGCAAACTATCAGTGTTTGAAAAAATATCTTCTGCATTCTCCTGATAAATTGGTTTGTTTTTGTAGTTATGTTGCTGCATGGAAATTTTCTTTCTTCAATAAAATGAAGCTGAAAAACAACTTGTCTCAACTATAAACTGTGGCGTGAAACCCACTTTTAAATGTAGTTCTAGTAATTCAGTTCTAATCACTACAATTCAACCTTAGAAGTTGAAATACCATTTTGCATAAGTCTGTGTGTTTTATCAATATCTTTTTATGCATTACCTTCTTTGATCAGAACAATACAGCGGCAGGCATGCCACATTCAAATGTTACTATTATATTTTTTTCAAATAATAATGCCAGAACATCACTACATGACTCTGCACCCAGAATTTCCAGTTTTAGATGAACAAGGTAATATGACCTTTGAGACTCTATTCACTAATTGCCAAAACAAAATTAAAAGCAATTCATCAGAAGAGCAGTTTGATTACCTCAGCAGAATGGAAACAGATTATGTACCAATGTAAGCCAACATGACTCACACTGAACAGAAAACCACCAACTCTATCTGGATAATACACAGTGTCCTCCCTCCATTGCCTTGGAAAATGGAGCTATGAAGATGACTAGAGAAAGAGATGTGCTTTTACGTCACACAATGATGTACTGGAGATCAGGAAATCTGAGAATGGGGCCCAAAGAATGTTCGGCCAAGAAAACGTCTGGCATTGGTCTATGTGCATGCCCTGATGCTTAGGGAGGAATAACTCTTAGTGCTCTGAGAGCCAAGGTTTCCATCGAACAAGATTATTCCTATATATACAATTAAATGAGAGACAGAAGAGATGCTTGTGCCACTATAGTCATACTTTAGGGCAAAAAAACCCATAAAAGTATGAATGTTTAAAGTGGTGTCAAACCGGGCAGTAACAGGATGTCCAGAAAGAGTCCCAGTGAGGGCCCAACACCGATGGTCCAGCAAAGACTAGGGGCCTCCTCAAACAGGACCAATAATTCTTTGTGATGAACACCTGCGTGTAAGTATGGATGGATAAAAGGATTTACTACAATGACTCATTGTATCACACTGCAGTTTCCGTGATGAGATTTTCACTTTCTTCCTTTTTTCTCTTAAATTTTATTTTGTTTTATTTTGGGGAGGGGAGGAGGGAGATGAGTGGGATCAGGAGGCATGATGTGAATGACACAGAGAATAAGTAAAAAGAAAGTTAAAAATAAAGTGGAGTCAAGTCGTCCTTCATAGCCCCTTCTAGTAAAGGGAATTTCACAACATGTCCCCCAGGTGTCACTGTGATACACTCAAAGGCTCCCCAACAGGATTTCAAACAAGGAAAAAACAAGTTCTTAGATGCTACACACTTTATTACTCTGTCGATAGGACAGTGAGAGTGGATGGAGGCTTCAAATCCCATCAACCTCCATTTAGGAGATATGGTGAACCTTTTATGTTTGCTACAGACAATGTAATGCACTGTAATGAAACAAGAGCGGTCACAGGATGCCTGAATAAGTTCCCCAGGCCATACAGATTCACTAAACCAGGTACACAGATCATGGTAAACTGCTTGCTAGAGCTCCTCTCCCTCTCCTTCACCCAGAGGAAGTACTGCAGATGCCAAAGAGTCTGTTTGGGGTTTTAATTGCTTCTTCCTCTGTCTTCACTTAGTTTTGCCATGATTAACGCACTCATGTCATTCTGTTTGGCAGATCTTTTCTGCTTCTCATGCTTTGCAACACCACTGGCATGTGCTCTAAGGAGATACTCAGGGCTAGCATTCCTCACACTTGCCGAAATTTGAACACTTCAAAGAGAGAAATTCATTATCTTCACGTCGTTGAGTTAGTTCAAAGCAGCCTTGTTTTGGCATCACTTAGAAAAATATTTTTCTCGAGAACAGTCGCCGTGATCATTGAGGGTAAGCAACAGCCATCAGGAACCCAGGGGTGACTGTGGAGCTGAATTATGTTAGACATCAGCTTGTCCTGAATTGTGTATTCAGCTGATATTCCCAAATAGCTATCGCTCAGTGTATAATTGAGAAAAACATTTATTCAGGTGATTCAACATTATATTTTTCATAAGATATTAGATAGCTAATACCCTTAGTTCATTTATACACATTGTGCTTCCATTTTATACATATTTGGCAATTATAACTCTCAAAGCTCTATTAAACACACTAGCACTTTGTATTTGAGATTTACAAAGTGAATTTATATTCTTGATATATTTCATTTTTTTTAATAAGTCAATAATTGCATCTGAAGTAAAGGCTATTTTTTAAATCCCTAGTACAGAGATGATAACAGGGGACACAGGGTTAAAGAACATGAGCACATTCCTACTGGTACCCCACCTCTGTGTTAGGTTTTCTAAGTCACAGGAACTAGAGGCTGATAGTAGCTCCATCCATTCCTCTACATGAGTACATCTTGCTGGAGAACTGGGACCACTGGATTTGCTTGAATATTTTTCTTACAGAATTTTCAACCACTGGAAAGAACTCCAGCCTTCTCCCCCAAAAATTATTAACAAATCAAACAACATCATGCCTGGGATTTACTTTTAAATACAGTCAGATTAAAATAATAAGGTGTAGAAGAGCTGGCTCCATCCCTTGTCTGAGAGAGGCAGCCCCAGTTGCTCAGACAGACCAGCTCAACTGCCAACCAAGTCCATACCCAGGGCATTGAGTTGGCCCACCCTAACATCTATCCCATCTATGGCCTGCTGGAGCTCCTGAAGGGCAGAAGGGGGATATCTGAGAGAAGTTTCAATGAGGGCCCATTGATGATGGTGTGCCAGAAAACAGAGGCCTTGAACCACATCAATGCTCATTGTAATAAACATTTACAAATGAGGCTGATTGGACAAAAGAGTATACTATGTGACACACCACGGCTCCCAATGCCACCAGGATGAATGAAGAGATGTTGGAGAGTCAGAGAAGACCAAGGAGAGAAGAGGTGTTTTGGTTTTTTGTTTGTTTTTGTTTTGATTTTTTTTTTAATTTTCTTTTGTGGGGGATGCTGCAAGGATGAGGGGTGGATATGGGGGACTGGGAGATAAGTGGAATTGGGATGCATGATGTGAAATTCCCAAAGAATCAATAAATAAATTATGTTAAAAAAACAAATAAAACCCCCAAAAGAAAAATAAAATAAAAATAGTAAGAAAGGGGTGATGCAATGTTTGGAAACAACTGGTAAAATGTTAGTGTTGCTGGAGCTGTGTTATGGAAGAGACTTTGTTGTGTTTTTATGTCCTTTTAAAAATCCCCACAAGAAGACACTAAAGTAAAGAAGACAATTCTTAAATCCATCTTGAAAGCATAGATGGTTAATTATTCAAGTCAATGGTTTCCTCCAAGGCTGAAAGCAGAGAAACCATGAAGGAAATACAAGACTCCAATCCTACAGCCTGAGACCTTATGGTTCCACTTTAACTGATGCCCTCTCCATAAACAAAACAAAAGTGTTTGTGAAATAAATGCTTCCATGAGCTAAACAAACAATGCAATAGTTTAAGGAAAAATTATGCATAAGAACAAAAACTGAAATTTCTTCTCAGAATTGAGGGTGAGATCTATTGGAAGAAGGATGGATTTTAAAAAGAAATGAATGTATCATTCTTGAGTTCTATCTGATGTGGATTGGCACACTACCCTGGTAATCAGATTGGTGAATACCCTGTCATCATAGAGCCTTTCTCCAGTAACTGGTGGAAGCAGATGCAGAGATCCACAGCCAAACACCATGCTGAGCTCCAGGAGTCCAATCAAAGAGAGAGAAGAGGGATTCTATGAGCAAGGGGCATCACGATCTTATGGGTAAACCTACAGAGACAACCAAACTAAACTAGTGGGAACTCATGAACTTTAGACCAATACCTATGGAGCCTTCACAGGACTGGACTAGGCCCTCTGTATAATTGAAATAGTTGTATAGCTTGATCTGCTTAAGGGTCCCCCAGGCAGTAGGATCAGGATACATCTCTGGTGCATGAGTGGGCTTTCTGGAGCCCACTACCTATGGCGGGACACTTCACACAGCCTTGGTGTGGTGGGGGGGGGCAGGTGTGAATCTGCCTCTACTAAATGTACCAAGTTCTGCTGACTCCCCATGGGAGGTCTCATCTTCTTGTAGGAGGCAGGAGAGGTGGGAAGGGTGGGAGGGGTGAGAGGAAGAAAGAAGAGAATCTGTGATTTGTATGTAAAATGAATAAAAAAATTTTCTTAATAAAAAATGAGTGTATCGTTCTTGAGTTCTACCTGATATGGATTGGCACATTATAAATTTAAGATTTTTCAAAATATTTTACCCTTCTCCCACCAACTCCTTCCAGATCCATACCCCATTCAATACCCACCGAAGTTTGCATCCTCATTATTTTTCTTAAACTTGTGGAGTCTATCTAGTTAGTTCTAGCCAAGCACTCCTGGGTGTCTGGCTATCCAATGGAGTACATAAGACCTACCAGGAAACAAAATCTTAAAGAAAACTAATTTTCTCTAAGGCATCTATCAATTACCAATAGCTGCTCACTTAGATCAGGTTTGAAAGATGCAGTAATTAGAGAAATGTTTTTTGTTTGTTTGTTTGTTTTAAATCCAATGGCCATGAACCCATAAACTCATAATTGGTCAATATGCAGATAAATGGAACATCTGTATCATACCCTATTTCCCAAGGCTAAAGGACCATTGAAGAAGAAGGGGTGAATCAGTTGTAAGAGCCATGGGTAATGGATGATTACAATGAAACAGTGCTTTCCAGACACAACAGAGCAATTGCCCACATGAATTCAGTGGTTATGACAGTGTAAACAAGTCTTTCACTAGCTCAAGAAAGACAAAATCCCACCTTTAACTGAGAAACTCAGTGAGTTGCTAAGAGTGGATTAGTTTTATGTCTCTTTAGCAGGGCGACAGTTATTGGTTCTCCTCTATGGCCCATGTCCTATCTTAGCCAAATATGCATGCCCCAATGATAGTACTAGATATAGGTTTCATCTTGTGGAGTGGACTTTAAATCCAATCAGAATTTGTTCATTACTTCCATTATATTTAAGTCATTATTGCATCATTGGATATATCTTGCCAGGCATGTCATTTTTGTAGCTCTCAGTGTTCAGCTGGATATGATTGAGGATTTCTTTTCTCCTCCAGAAGCATGCATATTACATTCCAGCACTAAGAAATGAACCCAGTAGAAACAAAACTTTCAAGTCTATACCAGCTTGATTTCTCCATATTCTATGACTCAAGTACGTGGTATCTTCAGCATGAGGGTATCATTATTAGGCTCTGAAGAGTAACCAAGAGAAAGTGAAATAACCTGTAGTGTTTAGGGGTCTACGGGAACCATTAACCATTAAGTCCAATAATGATAACCCATTCTTGGCATTGGGCTTTTTATTTATTAAACTGTTATATTTAGGAGGGGTATCTTGTTGTAATATGTCAACTTCATTTATACTTTTTGTATATGAGTATGTTTATACTTTAGGAAACTTCTACAGTGGTAAATTTTTTATAAGCCCACATTGCTACAGTCAGCTATTTTTTTTAAGAAGTAAACTATGCATGTTGGAGAAAACAGCATCTTCAACAAATGGTCCTGAACAAACCATTTAGGTACATGTAGAAGAAGAGAACTAGATCAATATCTCTCATCTATTTAAAAAGAAAAAGCCCTCAACTCTAAATACATTAAGGATCTCAACAAAAGTCCTGATCACTTGAATCTGATAGAGAAAGCATACTCATTAAGTAATGAGTATGCTTGAACTTATAGGCAAAGGAAAAAACTTTCTGAACATGACTCTAATTAGTGTAGGCATCAAAACCAACAATTGATAAATTGGATCCCATTAAATTTAAAAAAGCTTTTATATAGCAAAGAACACTATTATTTGAGTGAAGAGGCAGCTCAAAGGATGGGGTAAGTCTTTACAAACTATTTATCAGACAAGGTATTGGTATCTAGAATATAATTTAAAACTTTTTAAAAATTGAACATCAAGCAGCAGACAGCCTAGTTTAAAAAGAATAGGGCACAAAACTAAACAGAGAATTCTGAGAAGATAAACGACAAACAGTTGAGAAATATTTTCTTTAAATGTTCAACAACTTTAGCCATGGGGAAAATGCAAATTAAACTATTTCAAGATTTCATCTTACCACAATAAGAATGGTTAAGAATAAAAAAAGGACACCAAAGGTCAGCATGGATGTGGGAAAGGGTAGTACTTGCTCACTATTGGTGGTAGTGCAAATAAGTGCAGTCACTATGGAAATCAGTCTTCAGGCTCCTCAAAAAGCTGAAAATAGATCTACCACATAATCTAGACATACAACACTCAGATGTATATCCAAAGGATACTATATCCTATTACAGAGATACTTGTTCATTGCTTCTGTATTCACAATAGCCAGGAAAAAGAAATAGACTAGATGGTCAACATACCGATGAACAATGAAAATGTATGGAAAAGTTGGTAAATTTACATAATGGAATGTTATTCAGCTATAAAGAAAAATCAAATTATAAAAGGCATGGGTAAATGAACAGAGTTAGAAACAATTATTCTAAGTGAGATAGCTTGGGCTCATAAAGACAAATGTCACATGTTTCCTCTCATCTGTGAGATTAGTTTAGAATCTTTAGATATGTGTGTTTCATTTGGAATGTCCACAGAGGTCAGTAAATAAGTAAAAGACAATGAGAGATAGGGAAGGGAGATAGAACACAAGGATATAAAGGGGAAAGGGTGGATAATGGAACAGGAAAAGTTAAATTGTAAGGGGGATAGGAAAGCAGGGTAGCAGAGAGATAGCTAACACTAAACCCTTACTGTTAAGGATTTTAGTGGAACTTATGCAATGCTTATAAAATAAGGCAAGAATAAAAACAAATACGTAAAAAAAATGGTATTTAAAATGAAGAATTTAGTCATAACGTTGAGTGGTTGCTTTACTCTAGGATGCTTATATGGCAATACTGTACAAAGCTGACGCAGAAAAATGATCGAGAGTTTCCTCAAGAATGTAATGTGAAGTATTGTAACTGTTCAGTGTATCACCTGCAAGAAGAAAGGATTATTTTTTTCTAACCCAGGGAAATTGAAATGGAAATACTAAACTTGTTTCCACTCATAAAAACACAAAAACGACACTTACCAAAAGAGCATAAATGTACCCTGGAGAATGGGCTAGAAGTGTTGATTCAAGACAATTTGTCCAGATTCTAAAGAAAAAGAATCCAGAACTTTCTGTATAGCAGATAACTACCTTAAGTGATTTTCAAATTTTAGTTTTCTTATTATGTGGATGAGTATTTTGCCTGCATATAGTCTGTGCAAAATGTGAGTGTAATGCCTGTAGAGACCTAAAGAAGATGTCAGATCCCCTGGGACTGAAGTGACAGATGGTTTGAAGCCACCATATAGACTGCATTCAGGTATTTTGTCTCTAAGTCGGAATCATACCATACTTGAACAATGAAGGGAGGGAATACACATTGGAACCACAGTTTATTAGTGATTTCTATCCACCTTTTACTTCCATGTCATTAAACAAAAATTCTGTAAATATGTGTTTAAAGTTTTGTCGCTTTTAAGCTGCTATTATGATTTTTTAAATCATTTAAAGCAAACTATCCCAAGGTAGGTTTCCTTAGAACAAACTTTGAGCACTTTCTTAGTTGCTGTAAGTGGGCAAAGTCCACAGTTGTTTGGTTGCATTTTAATTCTTCCGTTTCTTAATCAGTGAACCTAAATTTATATATTGATAAATTGTATATAATTTTACACATGCAATAGCATTTTTAAAAAATTGAGGTAACACTTAAATATTACCAAATTAAACAGTTAATACACATAATACAATAAATGTAATAAGGTATACATGCCTTTATAATTTTCATTTTGACTTTACAAAAAAGTTGGTTAGTCATAAACCAACACATCCTCCTAGCCTCGGATGTTGAAATAAAGCCTTGATTTCATAATTAAATATATTTTAGTAATGTATAGCCACCATTGCTTTTGGCTTACTAAGGGCCCACTCTTCCTTCTGTTTTTCCTAAGGGAAAAATATTTTAACTTTTCAAATCATAATATAAGGCATAGCATGAAATCGACTCACCAAAATTTAAGTGCACAGAATTGTTAACTACTTGAACATTGTTGTACAATGGTTATCTAGATCTTTTCATATTGCATGACTAAAATTCTTTACCTATGAAATAGATTTCTTTTGCTCTCAGCCCCAGGCAACAACTATATGCTTTTTTTTTTCAGGCTAGCATTATTTATAGCTTAGTTGAGGTATAAAATTAACAAGACAAAATATATGTATTTAAAAGTCTACAGTATATATTTAATATGTACATATATTGGAACACGCTTTCCACAGTTAAGATAATTAACATGCTCTCTGCACCCACTCCCAGGGAACTAAGTAGATTCTCTGTAGTTGGAAGTTTTTCTGTGTCCCTGTGGCAGGCGATTGCAGAAAAACTTCAGACTACAAATGGTGCCCAGACATGGGGCAAGAATTCCTACCCCAAACCTGAGAAAGCTTTAAAAGGAGGTTCTAAAATGGATCGAAGAGCAGCTTCCTAGCTGTGTCTCTCAGGAAAGCTGTGATACAGAGACACCATGGCGTGCAGACTTGAGCTACAGTATAGTAGGTATAGTGGGTTCACAGCATGCAGGCTCAAGCCAAGCAACATAGCCGATTCCTGCCACAGTACACAGAGGCATCTCCAAGCCACACAGTACGCTGCATGATGGATTTAGCTTTTGCTAGTACAAAAAACAAACAAAAAAAAAAGGAGGTTTCTGGGCTACACACTGCTTTAATGGACCCACTGCTTCTGAGAGTTGATGGTACACATGACCCAGAGCTGGAGGTGAATTACCTCTACCATGTTGGAAAGCTGAGGTGGGCAGAGCCAGCAGCCAAAGCTGCCATTTCAGTTCTACTTGTGATGCAGTTTAAAGCAATAGATTCACAGTAAGGCAGATTCAGATGGAATAACCTCTAAATGGTTTACAATGTGTATAAAAATATACATAGGCTTGGAAGAGAGAGGAAAAGGAATATAGACAGTTATATAAAGAAATAGAAAGTCTTAAAAAATAAAGCCTTTAAATAGAAAGTAAAAGTAATATAAAAATAAGCCAGGTAAAGATGGAAATCACACAGAGAGTCTGGATTCTATTGTCTTTGGGATTTCTAAGTGCAGAGAGACATTTGATTGTAAAAGCTGCTGAGTTAAGCCAATATATGTATTTTAAAGGTATCTGGACTTCTACGGATATGTTGCTTTGGAAAAGAGGTTCTGCAGAAAAAAGAGGTTTTGTTTCCACAGAAGATGAGAACTTGTGGATTGCTTCCAGGCTAATATAGTTTGACCAGCCAAGACACCCTGAAAGGTCTCTGATGACACTATGGCCCAGATGATCCAACATCCAGAACAGTTTCAAGGCAACTGGCTCAGACAATGTAGCCTCACAAACTATTCCAGTCAGGACTTGATCATAATACTTAATTTTCTCAGGATCCCCATAAGAATACAGTACCCTTTATCAGCAGGAAGTAGCCTAGAAAACTACACCCACGTTCCCAAAAAAATGGATTATGGATGTTTGTCTTTGTTTAGGTTGTTGGTTAAAAATTGTTATTGGTCATAGTCAATATCTTTCTAAAAGAAGAAAGGGGGAATATGATATGGAAATACAGGATATAGATATGATAGGATAAAAGGATAAAATTGTTGAACCTACTTTTAAAGAGTAACTTGTTTAAAATGTTTTTTGTTTTTTGTTTTTTGTTTTTTAAGATTTATTTATTTATTATGTACACAGCATGTATGACTGCAGGCCAGAAGAGGGCACCAGATCTCATTACAGATGGTTGTGAGCCACCATGTGGTTGCTGGGAATTGAACTCAGGACCTCTGGAAGAGCAGTCAGTGCTCTTAACCTCTGAGCCATCTCTCCAGCCCTGTTTAAATTGTTTTACATTGGTATAGATTTGAATTTATTGATACAAACTTAAAGTTAATTTTGTTATACTGTATGTATATTTCTACTCTTGTTTAAAGTACTATGTTTGTGCAGTTCATTTAAATTGTAAGGGATAATTAAGAAATACAGATTGATAATTAGTCTTCTCTGATAATCAAAATTATAGTTATGTTAGTTAAGTTTTCTAGGTATACATAGATATATTTCAGTTAGGTAGGCAATCTTCAAACACTTCAAAGACCTACAGAAGATGGCATTTAAAATGTTTTTAAAACTTAGGCTTTCTGGACAGTGGGAGATGTCTGTTCCTGGAAGCACCAATTTACTTCAAAGAAAAAAATGGGCATCAAAGACACTCTATATGGAGTTTATCTTCTTCTTGGCAAAAATAGCCATTTGGGCAAGAAACTGTTCTTGCCTGGACTGGTTGACAAAAATTTTCCCCTACAAACGGCCTTTCTTGCCCCATCCCTTATCTACCAACAACCAAGGCATCTCTCCCTGGAAACCCATTGGCCACATCTGGCCAAGGAATCTGGTAGGATTTTCACTCTCCTTCCCATCCACCAGTTCCAGTTTCCCAGTGTTATCCCCAAGTATGCAGCAGAACACCTGCTGCACCCTCTCCTACCTCTCTGCCCCTATTCTAAAGAGACTGAAGAGATCTTCTACTACAGACTTCCTTTCTCACCCCCATCCTTTTGTCTAGGCTGCCAACATCAGAGACAGTATTTTCCTGAAAACACACTGATCATGCTAGCCAATTAAACAGGTAGGTGGCCTTCAGTCTCCCAGGCCTGTAGCAGACCACCTGCAGGGGCCTAACTTTCCTCTCTTCCTCCATTCCCTAAGAAGTCCACAGATAAAGACCCAACAAAGAAAAAGAATTACAGACCAATTTCCCCTATAACATAGATGCAAAACTTTTCAATAAAATACTTATAAAGTGAATCCAAGAGCACATCAAAAAAATATTTTACTTGATCAATTAGGCTTCATCCCTGAGTCCACACACCTACAGACACCTGATTTTTGACAAAGAAGCAATAAATACACACTGAAAAAAAAAAAGACTGCATCTTCAATAAATGGCACTGTTCAATCTGGATGGCTGCATGTAGAACAATGCAAATAGACCCATATCCACCACCCTGCACAAAACTCAACTCAAAATAGATCAACAACATCAACATAAAACTAAATACACTGAACCTGATAGAAGAAAAAATGGAAAATAACCCTCGATTCTTTGACATAGGAAAGGATTTAATGAACAGAACAGCAGCATCACAGGAACTAAGACCAACAATTATTAAATGGACCTCATGAAACTGAAAAGCTTCTGTAAGGCAAAGGACACTGTCAATAGGACAAAATGGCAACCTACAGAACAGGAAAAGATTTGCACCAACTGTGCATCCAACAGAGGGCTGGTATCCACCATATAAAGAACTCAGAAAAAAAAAAAAAACTAGACACCAAGAAAACAAACAGCCCAATTAAAATAGGGAACATGGTTCTAAACAGAATATCCTCAAAAGAGCAAATTCAAATGTCAGAGAAGCACTTAAAGATGTGTTCAACATCCTCAGCCATTAGCAAATTAAAACTTTCAGATTTCTTCTTACACCTGTCAGAATGTCTTCTTATACCAGATCAAGAGCACAAGTGACAGCTTATGCTGGTATGAATGTGGAATAAGGGGAACAGTCATCCATTGCTAGTGGGAGTGCAAACTTGCACAGCCACAGAGAAAATCAGTGTGGTGACTCCTCAGGAAGCTGGGAATCGATCTACTCCAAGATTCAGCTATTCCACTCTTGGGTATATACCCAAAAGACCTGTCACCCTACCGAAAAGGTGCTTGCTCAACCATGCTATTTTCTGTTATACTCACAATAGCCAAAAACTGGAAACATCCAAGAATCTGTCAACAGATGAATGGTAAAGAAAACATGGTATATTTACACAATGGAATATTACTCAGCAGCTAAAAAAAATGAAATTCACAGGTAAATAAATGGAGCTAGGAAAAAAATCATTTTGAGTGAGGTAACTCAGATCCAAAAAGACAAATATGGAATGTATTTGCTTATATGAGTATGTTACCTGTAGAGTCTTCAATAAGCAGTTTAAAATCCATATGACTACAGAGGTTAGGTACAGAGTAAGAGCCTTGAGTAAGAATTGGATCACCTTAGAAATGGGAAATAGAGAGCCAGGTGGAGATGAGTGCATGCCTTTAATACCAGCACTCAGGAGGCAGAGGCAGGCAGATCTCTGTGAGTTTAAGGCCAGCCTGGTCTACAGAGCAAGTTCCAGAACAGCCAGGGCAATATAAAGAAGAAGAAGAAGAAGAAGAAGAAGAAGAAGAAGAAGAAGAAGAAGAAGAAGAAGAAGAAGAAGAAGAAGAAGAAGAAGAAGAAGAAATTGGATATAGAACATAGGATGGAGGGGGTGACTGGAATGGGATTATCAAACACGGAAGGAGAGGCAAGGGATATGTGGAAGGGAATATGTGGAGGAATAGCCAAAACTAAGGGCCATTTGAAGGGTTGTATGGAAATTTAATGCAGTAGAAACATATATATGTGTGTGTGTGTGTGTGTGTGTGTGTGTGTGTGTGTGTGTGTATTTAATGCATTCCTAGTATATATTATATAAATTTATATATAATTTTATTACATATTAATTAAACCTCATGTGCTATATTATAATATATTGTGATGTAAATGGAATCACCAAATAATGAGGGAGTCCTAGCTGGCCATCTCTCATCACTAACTGAAGCTTCTAGTTCTGGGGATGGATTACATCTAATCAAACTGTTGGCCAGAGGTACTGATATGTACCTCTGGTACTGGAAGGTACTGTGCACACTACCAAAGATGAAAGGTAAGCAACAAACCAACTACAAACCCTTTGATCAACAGTGGTCACCCACATGCAAGATGTGCTAAATGCAATTATGGCACAGAGCTTGTGGGAGTAACAAACCAAAAACTATTTGAGTTAAATGCCCACTCCACGAGACAGAACCCATGACCAACACTGCTTGGGTATCCAAGAACCTAAGACTAAATAGGCTGGGCACCTAGGTTAAAACCAAATACTACTGTTTTGCAAAAGGAACCTAGCAACAAAATGACTTCCAGTGGCATTCTTATGTATTCATGGATCAGTGCTTTGCTCAGCCACCATCAGAGAAATTTGCTCCTGCAGTAGATGGGAACAAACACAGAGACACAAAACTAGACAATGTCCAGAGAGTGAGAAACCTTATAATACTAAATGGAATGTCCACATCAACTCCCTCACTTTACGGCTCAAGGAATCCTATGGAAGAGGAGGCAGGAAAGTTGGAGAGCAGCAAGAAAATAAGGCCTTCTACACATAACAGTACTGAAGTACATACGAACTCACAGAGACTTGTCAGCATTCACAGGGCCTGCACAGGTCTGTACCCGATAGATTCTGAGCTCTTAGCATGGTCACAAAGCCCACATCCCTAACCCAGAAGCTATCTCCAAGTGATAACCACTCTCAGATGAAAAATTAGTTTTCTCTAAGAGAATCCCACTGGGTATAAAAACTACTTTTAAGGCTGGCTCAATGCCCAATAGTAGATGGCCAACACAAAACAGTCAATGGTATTTTTGGAGGGTTTTTCTTTTTTTGTCTCATAATGCTTTCTCTGGACTCCCCCTCCTCCCCTTTATCATACAGGCCTTTGGCTTACATAATATGGCTTCTGATCTGGGTTTTTTAGATTTCTGTGGGTGCCAATGTATGTGTCTCTATGTCTACATGTGTTTCTTGTGCTTTTTCTTTGGCTCTTCATTTTTCTGTCCACTTATCTGCTTTGTCATAGTCAAGTCTGTTTATTTTTATCTTATTTATGTATTTTTCTTCTTTTAGATGCCTGTTTGTTTTCTAACAAGAGAGCAAAAAAAGGATATTGACTTGTGTGGGTGAGAAAGTGGGGAGGATCGGGGAGTAGTTTGGGGGCAGGGAAACCATAATCAGAGTACATGGTATGAAAATATCTATTTTCAATAAAATCACACATACACAAAAAATATAATTAACATATGATTTGCTCACCTATTAACCATGTGTGTGTGATTAGAATATTTACAATGTACTACTCTAGCAAATTGCAAGTGTATGATACAATATTAGCAATCCCCACTGTGCTGTATATTAGTGTCTAGAACTTACTAATATTTTATGCATTTGCATCCATTGACCACCATCTTTCCATTTCTCTCATTCCTTGACCTCTGAGCACCAGACCTCATTTTGTTTCTCTGACTTTGACGTTATTGTGTTCTGTGTATGAGTGATATTCTGTAATTTTTGTCTTTCTGTGTCTGCCTTGCTTAACTTAGCACAGAATTGTTTAGGTCTATCTCTGTCATACAAAATAGCTGCATTTCTTTCTTTTGGAAGACTGAGTAATATTATATTGTGTACATGCATACCACAGTTTCTATACACTCACCCATTGACAGGCAATTAAGTTGTTTCCATATCTTGGCTACTATGAAAACTGCTTCAGTGAAGATGGGAGTATAGATATCTCCTTGAGATAATGAGTCACCAGTCTCCCCTGTAGGCCTAGATTTGATGGCTTTACAGTCTCAGGTAAGTGGATTCATGTATCTGTTCTTCTATGTTTTTATTTCACTCAGCAAACCATCCTCTTGAACCATCCATGTTGTAACACATGATAGCATTTGTTCTATAAATCAAAATCTATCATTTATGTCTACACCAACTTTTATGTTCTTTTTCTTTGTTTTTGTGAATAGGATATTCTGTTTTTCCACTGATGAACATTTAGGTTGTCTCTATTTCTTATTTTAATGAATAATACTTTCATCAACATAGCAGCATAAATAATAAATAATCTCTTCAAAATCCCACATACCGTTTTTTCAGATGGGAATTCAAAAGTGAGCTTGCGGTCGGTCATATTATGGTTTGATTTTTGGTTTGAGGAAACTCCATACTGTGTTCTCAAGAAGTAACTGCACATTTTCACACTCCAGCCAAACATGAACTCCTAGTTTCTCCATGTGTGTCCAATAATTTTCACTTTTGTTTTGCTGCTGTTGTGGTTGAGGGCATTATTGTTTGTTTCTGAACAAAGTCCTCACTAGCAAGTATGAGTCCTTATCTTCTTGTGATTTTAATTTATGTTTTGGAGATGATTAGAATTAAGTTCTTTCTCATATACCTCTTGGTCATTTGTAAGTCATCTTTGGAGAAAATCTTTGGTCCATTCTCCTGGTTTTGTTTTTGGTTTTTTGGGTTTTTTCTATTTTTATTTTATTGAAATAGATTTTTTTTCTCATGATGCCTTCATTTATCATGGTATCTCTTTCCTTGCTCTTCCACTCTGTCCCTATTCCAGCACGAACCTCCCATTCTCTTCTGTTCTCATCCCCCATCCCTTACCCTCCATTGCCCTCCTCACCCCCAGTTTGTTCATGTAGATCTCATCTATTTCTCCTTCATAGGGCTATCTATATATCCCTCTTAGGGTCCTCCTTGTCAGCTAGCTTCTCTGGAGCTGTAGGTTGTAGTCTGGTTATCCTTTGCTTTACATCTAGTATCCACTTATGAATGAGTATATATCATGTTTGTCATTAAGAGTCTGGGAGAAACATGGTGCTAGGAAAGTTCCCAGGAATCCATAAGGATGACCCCACCTTAGACTACTAGTAATAGTCAAAAGGGTGTCTGAACTGGCCTACTCTGGTAATCAGATTGGTCAATACCCTGTCATAATAGAGCCTTCATCCAGTAACTAATGGAAGCAAATGCAGAGATCCATAACCTGATGCCAGGCTGAGCCCCAGAAGTCCAATCGATGAGAGAGAGGAGGGTGTAGTTGGAAGTTTGTCTTAGCCACTCAGACCCAAATAAACACACAGAGGTTTATATTAATTACAAACTGTATGGTCATTAGTTTAGGCTTATTACTGAATAGCTCTTAAACTTAAATTAACCCATAACTCTTATTTATATTTAGCCAAGTGGCTTGATACCTTTTCTCAGTTCTGCCTTGTCATCTTGCTTCCTCTGTGTCTGGCTGGTGACTCCTGACTCAGCCTTTCTCTTCCTAGAATTCTCCTTGTCTGCTTATCCCACCTATACTTCTTGCCTGGCTACTGGCCAATCAGCATTTTATTTATCAACCAATCAGAGCAACATCTACTCACAGCATACAGACCGATATTCCACAGCAGGAAGGATTCTATGAGCAAGTAATATCAAGATAATGATGGGGAAACTTACAGGGACAGCCTGCCAAACTAGTGGAAACTTGTGAACTGTGGACCAATAGCTATGGAGCTCCCATGGGACTGGACTAGGCCCTTTGGATAGGAGAGACAGTTGTTTAGCTTGAACTATTTAGGGGGTCCCCAGGCAGTGGGATCTGGTTCCATCCCTGGTGCATGAGGGGGCTTTTTGGAGTCCAGTACCTAAGGTGTGACACCTTGTGCAGCCCTGGTTCAAGGGGGAGGGGTTTGGACCTGCCTCGACTGAATGTACCAGGCTCTGCTGACTCCCCATGGGAGACCTTGCCTTGGAGGAGATGGGAATGGGGAGTGGGTTAGAGGGGAAGGCTAGGGGGTGGGAGGGGGGAGGAGAAGGGGATCTATGATTGGTATGTAAAATGAATAGAAATTTTCTTAATAATAAAATTTTTTTAAAAAAGAAATGGATTTTTTTCCATACAACATATTCTAGTTGTGGCTTCCCATCCCCCAACTACTCCAAGATCATCTCCACCTCCTCTCCCATCTGAATCCACAACTTTTCTGTTTCTAATTAGAAAGCAAATTGCCATCTAAAGAATAACAATAAAATAAAATAAAGTTTTGTTTCTATGTTAATTTCTTTTGAAATTGAGGTGGGAATTTCCTACAATTTTGTACAATAATCCTTTAAGACAATAGTCTGTCTTTCTTCCTTATGTCAAAAATTTTTACCCGTATTTCATTATATCCTGAGTTATGGAAACTTTCTCAAGTCTTAAAAGAGATACAGACATCAAGATCATGAGCGACTTCCAGAGGGACCAAGAAAGCCTTCCTGACAGCACTTCCCATTCTCTAAGCCACGCCTGCAGGCCACACTCCCCCTCACTTCCCACCCTAACTCTTGCTGACACTTGCAGACTAAACACATGGGATAGACTGAAAATGCCATTAACAGGCCTGAAGCTCACTGCTGTGATCTGCAGAGTTTCCAGCAGGATCAGATGTGACAGTGTTTATTGAACTTCCATCACAGTGTCACACACACTCAGTGCTCACTCAGCCTTCTTCCTTGTGTGTTGAGGCTTACTGATTCTCTCTCCATACCCTTTAGACTTCTCCAGGGAAGTTATTTGTGGTCCTCATTTGCTAAGGTTAAAAAAAAAAATCTCTCATAGTTCTCAGAAGGAAAATATGCAATCCTTTTATCAGGAAAAAAAAGAATATTCATTCAAATCCCTTTTCCATTCTCACCTCCTGCTCCTGCTCCTTTTTTAAGTTTTTGTGCCTAAATGAACTATTGCATGCCATGTGCATGTCTCCAGCACTCAGGAGACAGAAGCAGGCAGATCTCTGTAAGTTCGAGGCCAGCCTGATGTACAAAGTTTATCAGCTATGGCTGTTACATAGAGAAACCCTGCCCATCGAAAAAGAGCTATTGCTCATTATGTTATAAATATTAGTCTGTCAAAACATAATCCCAAACTATTAATCCTTGTTCCAAATGTAAGACCAAAAACCAGCGTTCCTACTTCAGTCTGTATTTAGCCAGTAGTCTTTACACAATAACAAAGGGGGAAATGTTCAACTGTAATAGGCACTGGGCTAGACCAATGGGCTCAAGTCACTAAAAATGTTTAAATATGTACAAAACAGTACTAGAAGCCTTGACATCCTGTAGATAATCATTTGTGTTCCAAGATACTGATTGATTTAGTAAGGCCAGCCCTGAATATTGAGGTTTAAGCTCCCATCTTCTTTTACAGATACCTTGAATTATGCATCAGACTGACACTAAGCCATGTAGCAAACTAATATGAACTTAAGTTGATATAACAATAATAATTGGGTGATTCATATCCTCTTGTGAAAGATTTATGCATTTACAGACTTCATCATTTATACAACTTGTGGAGTCACTGGATAAACAACACTGATAAAAAAAAATAAATAATGCCCACAAGGTAACATACAGAAGATTTTAAATTTTGTTTGGTGTCAGGTAATATTGATGGTACTTTAAATCTTTTGTGCAGCTAGTGACAAATTATAAGTGAAGAGACAGCTAGCCATAATACAGATCTCCTGTAGATTTTTGTCTTCACAGAATGTTATTAAAGCCACTCTCCTAGCTGATCACACATCTCTACGCTTCACTTATGGATTCAACCTTCTATTTCCTACCTACATTTTTTTCTTCCTCAAGAAGTGTTACACTAATTTAAAATCAGTTTTCAGTTTTCAGACTATATGAACCATATTAATTCTTAATCCATTCACGTCCATGGCTTTTAGAACTGACCAAAATCCCTTTGGAAAAGAAGCATGCAAATCCATAGGGAAAATCTGATCCAATACTATGTTTACCTAGCTATTCCCTATGTGTAACCACTAGTTGCTAATAAGGCACTTTTAAAAAAAAGTTTATTAAGTCTGTGAAGCTGCTTCCTTATGACTCAGAGAGGAATGTATCCTACCACAGAAGTACTTGTACATCCATGTTTACTGCTGCACTATTCATAACAGTAAAGGACTATAACCACTCTAGATATACATTAGCAGGAAGACAGGAAGTGCAACTGTAGCGTATATACACAAAAGAATTTTACTCAGATGTTAAAATGAAATTTTCAGGAAAGTGAATGGAACTGGAAAGAATTCTATGAAGTGAGGTGAATAATCCCAGGAAGACACAAATTTCAATTCTCTTATTTGCTGATCCTAGTTTTTAGTGCTAGTATGTATGTATAGAGTGGTGGGTGAATTAATATAGCTTACACAATTTTTTTTGTCTTGAAACCTTTATTAGTTCCGAGAAAGGGAAGCAAGGAGGCCTTGCCTTGTCCAGGGGTCCTACAACCTTCACTCACTGTTTGCTGTTTGGGGGGGCGGGGGGATGGTTCTCACAGTCTAATCCATGGGGTGGCCAGGTCAGTTTCCATCTTGGGCTACACACTAAAGCATATCAAACAAACAGAACAAGAAATGTGTCCAGGCAGCTGCAGACCAGGATCTGGTGGATTGACAGCAGATCCAGAAACTTATATTCAGCAAAAGAGATATGGTCACCCATGATGAAGGCCTTGCCTCCATAATTTTGGGTAAATGGGGGTCTCAAAAGGCTTCAGGTCCTCAAGAAGTGTCTTTACATGGTCATTTCTCTTTTTTTAATTTCTCCTTTTATTTTTTTGAAATTGTAATATAATTATATCACTTCCCTCTTCTCCTTCCTTCCTCTAAACCCTCCCATTTACCCTTCCTAGCTTTCTTTTAACTTCTGGCCTTTTTTATTCACTAATTGTTGTTACATGCATACATGTATACATATATACATATATATTCCTAAATACAACCTTCTTGGTATGTATAATGTTATTTGAATGTGTGTTTTAAGGGCTGACCACTTTGTTACAAATAAAGATGACCACAGAAAATCACATAATCATTCTTACCTTTCTGGTGTTTGGTATAGAAGAGGGTGGCATATTTGCAATAAAGATCCTCCACCCAGTCATTCATCACATCCACCAGGGCATCCTTCCTCAGACCTTTCCCATAGAACCTGAAGGAGAGGTACCACAGTATGGCATTCAATTGGTACAGGGTGTTCTCCACTCATGAACTTGGGGAACTGACCACACAAATGGGTAGGTTTGAGTGGTCCTTGTCATCACCTTCTCCTTCCAACTCTCCCTTGTCGGCAAGCAACATGTGCATGATGGTGCAGCACCCTGCCCTCAGACTGTGAGGCAGATTGTAATATACCATGGCATGCTTACACAGGAGGGGCAGATTCACTGCTGCAAAGATGGTGGTGGGTCGTAGGCACAGGCAGAGCAAGCTTAAACAATTTTATGTCAACTTCAAGTTGGATCCTTTAACACCAAGCTAAGTTGACAAGATAAAAATTATGAAGGGTTTCTATTTTAGTGTTCAGTTGAGAAAAAAAACATAAAAGTGTATGTGCTATATATATATATGGATTATAGAGAGATACAACTATATATTACAGTGATACAATCATCTATTTTTGTTATATAACAAAATTTTAATATAATGTAATATATGTATCTATATGTTTATATACTACATATATGTTGACTATACTACACATGAATAAAATTAACATGAAATATTTATATTGTATACATGAAATATTTATATTTTTATAGTAGCACAGCTATGCATATGGTAAAGCACCAAAGTTGAGTTGTCTTGCTCATTCACTCAGCAAGCACTCTGAGTAGAACAGAGCTGAGCAAACTTCTCTTATCAAGAGCCAAATAGTACCTACTAAAATGTGGCTTTGCAGACCACACAGTCTGGTTGACCATCTACGCTGCAGATGTACACTACGGAAATGACTGGAAATGGTTGTGCTTCCCATACAAAAAGGTCTTCCTATTGTGGCCAAGTCTCTAGTACTTGACCGCTTGTTCAATGCTATTGTCATCAGCCCTTGTTGCCCATGAGCACAGGGACTCTACTCATCACTACCAACACTAGGCTTAATAATAGCTCTGATTGGGAAATCGTTTTTCTCCGGGAAGTCTGCATGACTTTCTGCTTCCTGGCCTCTTTAAAGTCTTTACTCTGCTAATAATCATGATAGCTTACCCTGTGAGACTGACAGCCTCGTCAGACACTGCTCTTTTCATCCTATGGCAGTGACTTTGCCAGTGGTTGGAAGCATGTAGACTCAGGAGTAAAAATCATTTAAGTTTAATGTTGATTCTCTTATTTACTGGCTGCATGATTTTTGAGCAATTAAATAATCTATCTGCAGGTTATTTCCACTTATTGATAAGAAAAAAAATGAGTGTACAAATAGCATCTATCTCAAGGTACTTTTCTGAAGTGATTATATAGAATAGTATTTTACCTGCCATTATTACTAATATGCTTATCATTTGTCTTCCTACAAGAGAATGTAAGTTCTCTAAAGAGGGAATTTATGTCTTCTCTGGCCACCACTGCATTCTCAGGACTCAGCACAATGACTATGAAATAATGAAAGAAAATTACAGTTTATCTAGTGAAATCTCTTAAACAATGGAAATGAAACTAAATTTTATCCAGCAGATAGTAGGAAAAAATAAGAAAAATATAAGAAAACACAAAAGAAATCTCAGAAAATAATTTATGTAATTAACCGTTCGTCATAATGACTGACTTCAACCTATGAAAGTTAATTAAATAAATCCATCTACTAAAAAAGATTATTGAGATGGGTGTGGAGTGTGGTCCATGCCTTTAATCCAAGCACTCAGAGGCAGAGACAGGAGGATCTCTGAGTTTGAGGCCAGCCTAGTCTATAGTGAGTTCCAGGACAGCCAGGGCTACACCTAGAAACTGTCTCTATGTGTAGACTGTGAATATAAAGCACAACACTCCCCCCCACCTCCAATTCTATGCATAGTCTATGTGTGTATATTCTGAGAGTGAGCCTATTTATAATAACTAGCTAGATTTAATTAAAAACTCTAACCTAGTCTTCTTCTCTTCCTCCTTATTCTTCTTTTCTTTCTTCCTTTCTTTCTTCCTTCCTTCCTTCCCTCCTACAAGAAGGTAAGGCCTCCCGTAGGGAGTCAGCAGAGCCTGGAACATTCAGTAGAGGCGGGTCCAAGCCCCTCTCCTCTGCATCAAGGTTGTACAAGGTGTTCCACAATAGGCACTGTGCTCCAAAAAGCCAGTCCACGCACCAGGGCTAGATGCTGATCTCACTGCCAGGGGCCCCTCAAGCAGACCAAGCTACACAACTGTCTCACTTACGCAGAGGGCCTAGTCTAGTCCCATGCAGGCTCCACAGTTGTTGGTCTAAAGTTCATGAGTTCTCACTAGCTTGGTTCAACTGTCACTGTAGATTTACTCATCATGATCTTGATGCCCCTTGCTCATAGAATCCCTCTTCCCTCTCTTCAACTGGATTCCTGGAGCTCGGCCTGGTGCTTGGCTGTGGATCTCTTCATCTGCTTCCATCGATTACTAGATGAAGGCTCTGTGATGACAGGGTATTCACCAATCTGATTGCTGGGGTAAGCCTGCTCAGGCATCCTCTCCACTATTGGAAGTAGTCTCAGCTGGCGTCAACCTGGTGGATTCCTGGGAACTTCCCTAGCACCAGCTTTCTCCCTATCCCCCTGATGTCTCCCTTTATCAATATATGTCTTTCATTGCTCTCCCACTCTGTCCTGTTCCAGCTCGACCATCCCATTCCCTTATGTTCTCATCCCCCCATCCCCTACCCTCTATTGTCTCCCCTTCCCCCAGTTTACTCAGGAGATCTCATCTATTCCCCCTTCCCAGGGCAATCCATACATCCTTCTTAGGGTCCTCTGTGTTAGCTAGCTTCTGGTGTTTTTCATATGTAAAAGTTTAGATTTGTGATTCTTTTAAGATCTTTTATAAGATTACCTTTTGAGATAATAATAAAAGGATCCATCCTCAGCTTGTTATCTAATGTCAGGTGGTCAGCCCTGAGATCATATACATAGAGGTAATATTATATGGACTGAGCAGGTTTTAATTATGTATACATGATTTAGAGGTCATGAATTTGAGAGCATGTAACAGATGAAAGAGAAGGACAGGAATGGTTTAATTATATTATAGTTTAAAAAGTAAATTTAAAAGAAGTTAGTAAAACTTTGAATAAAGACACTACTTTTTGTTATTCGAATGCCTCCCCTTTGATGTTTATCAGATTTAGTTCCTACAAGTATGATTGTTTGTGTGCATTGTAACAAATAGAAAGCCTTATTGTTAAGCTTAAATCACTGAAAAATGAATGTCCATTGGATGCTTTCTCACAACCATTCACTTTGAAAGGCTGGACACATTTGCCATTGTTAGAAACCTTGCTTTAAAGTGTTCTAGTCTTTCAAGTCAACATAGGGAACTGTATTTCTGCTTCATAGTTTCATATTTTATTTGTAAATTAGAATTCTACATTTTACTTGACATAAAATGAGATGCAGGATGCTGTTGCCACTGTCTTAAAACAGTGCTATCTAGCAGCAAGGATGACATGGATATGCATATGTCTCACAGATGGGCATCAATAGGTGGCCGCTGTACCTGAAATAGTTTAAGAAACAGATGGTGTTTGTTGGTGTGTGAACAAGAATGAAGAGATTTGTGTTTGTCCAATTGATATGGCAGTCCAAGAAGACAGAAACATAGAGAATCTCCCTAAAAATGATAGAGACCAAACAGAATAAGGGGACCATATGAGCTACAAAAGGAAAGATCATATTTTTCTTAATTAAAAATACTACAATATAAAGAAAATTAATTCAAAACCCAAATCAAGGCACATGAAATACAAATCATAAGATCATTCATTATTATCACTTTTTGTTTTTTATTAACCCAAGCAGACATTTAATTAAAAACTATGCCAGACTTCATTGTGGTTCAAACTCAGCTACATATATGTGTGGTGGTATTGTGTTCCCCAAAATATTGTACACCCTAATAAACTTATCTGGGGTCAGAGACAGAACAGCCACTAGATACAAAGGCTGGAAAATGGTGGCACTCACACCTTTAATCCTAGCACTCCAGAGGTAGAAATCCCTCTGCATCTTTGTGAGTTCAAGGCCACATTGGAAACAGCCAGGCATGGTGACACATGCCTTTAATCCCAAGAAGTGAGCCTTTAATCCCAGGGAGTGATGGCAAAACCAGAAAGATATATAAGGCGTGAGGACCAGAAACTAGAAGCTTTTAGCTGGTTAAGCTTCAGGCTTTCAGCAGCAGTTCAGCTGAGATCCATTTGGATGAGGACTCAGATTTTGATTTTATTAATAAGAACTTTTAAGATTACTGCTACATATATGAAAACATTTTTTCATTTCATTCTTCTTGCATTGTCTAGGTAACAGAAATTAATATGGTAAAATAAATTGCTGAGGACAGATGGATAATGAAGTAAGATAAAGGGTAAATGAGGAATAAATTCTTAAAAGTCTTTAAGAACTATTGATACAATAATAATATTTTTTAAATACCAAAGAATTTAAACATAGAGTTACAAGTTATCATTCATAGTGTCCTTTTCTACTAATACTATGATACAAATTTATTTAAGCAGGCTGGTGATCACCTAAAGATTTTTGCAAATATCTTTATACAAGCTCATATTTTGGTTGACACCTTTATCGGTCTATTCAAATACCTTTTAAAATAATTTTTCAAACAATTTTCTTAAAACTTAATTAAACCTAATTTACAAAACAATTACTTAATTAATTAAGGATGTGAGTATGACATGACTGAAGACTTCCATAAGACTCTGATATAGATTCTGAGGTAAGTACTTTGGACCTGAATTTCAGTCCTCTCTCTGATAATCATGAGACCCTGGCCAAGTATAACCTAAAGTCTCTAAATCCACATTTTTCATGCTTGAAGTCATAGTGATAACATTTAATCCAAAAATGAAAAAAAAATGCATTGTAAACTTTTTGTCACAACTAAGCTGCCTGAAGTAAACCACTCATAGGAAGAATTTATTTTGGCCCACGGTCTCAGAGGAGTTGGTTTTCTATGAGAGGGTGAGCATGGTTAAGCAGAGCAGTCTACTTCACAGTGTGCAGGAAGTATAGGAAAGGGATCCCAAAAAGGAAATATATGACCCTGAGTATCTTCCCCTAGCCATTTACCTCCTAAAACTCTCCCCTGCCTTATCCTTGTCAACACCTCCCAGCTATGTAGGCATATTATGAGAACATCACAGGATTCATTTATTAATTATGTTGGAGCCCTCAGGATCCAAACATTTCCAAAAAGCTGTCAACCAAATGCCAATACATGAATCTATGGGGACGCTTCTCATATTCAAATCATAACAAGAAGAATGTTTGATTAATTGTATTTACCCAGGGTCTAACACAGTATATGAGTCAGGGAGTAGTCTACCAATATTTGCTGACTATATAAAAAGTAATTTGAGATTTATTTTAAAGTAATAGGATCATGTTCACTACAACTGTCTGAAATTCTCAAAGAATTTATAAATATGTTATCTTTGAAACAAATAAAGTAAAATGGTGCACCAGGCAGTGGTGGTACATGCCTTTATTTCCAGCACTTGGGTGGCAGAGGCTTGTGAATCCCTGAATTCAAGGCCAGCCTGGTCTACAGAACAAGTTCCAGGACATCCAGGACTACAGAGAAACCCTTTCTTAGGGGAAGGGGGAAGAGTGATGCATGTCTTTAATCCCAGCACTAAGGAGTCAGGGGTGGGTAAATCTCTGTAAGTTCAAGGCCAGACTTGTCCATACAGTGAGTTTCTGGTCATCCAGGGCTATGCAGTGAGACCAGATAGATAGATAGATAGATAGATAGATAGATAGATAGATAGATAGATAGACAGATAGATAGATGATAGAAGAAAAATGTGTAAAGGGTAAAATAAAAGTTGTTTCTAGGAAGTAGAAGACTTGAAGAGACTGGAAAAGAAATGTTAAAAAGCTTATTCAATGCCACACACTAAATAAATAGATAAATAAATAAAATTAAAAAGCAAAATACCAAGTTGGGGCAGGACTAAGCTCTCCTCCCTGCATCAAGTCTGAGTAAGGAATCTGGACATAGGGAATGGGCTCTAAAAAGCTGGCTCATGTTCCTGAAAGAGTGAATGGGGGTGGGATGATGAGGAGGTGTACGAGGACAGGAGAAGGGGAGGGAGGGGAAACAGTGGTTAATATGTAAGGTGAAAAAAAAATTAAATAAAAAAGGCAAACTACATTCATCAGTTAGAATTTGGTTTACTAATTGTAAAGCAGAAAGAAAAGGACTGACCAAGTCAATAAGATGTCTATGTACACAGTAAAATATGGCTAACCAGTTATTTCAAAGCTCATGCAATTGGAAAATAATCCATAACTAAAACTAAGTAATAACCCCAGACTCAGGCAAGAAGAAATCTTGCTTCATCAATAGCCAAGAAATCTGGGAAATATATTTGGTGGGGTATTGAAGAAAATATGAAACGACACTCAGCTGTGCACATGCAGCATAAAATGAAAGAAATCAGTCTACACAGAAAAATGATGCAGCCCAAGCTGACCTGCTTGAGAAGCTGCCAAGAGTCCTTATGGACAAGAGTGATGGGGTGGAGACCATCTGCTGGATTTCAGCATTCTGAGGTCCACCTGCACCTCCAGCTGGAGAGCCTGACAATGCATCTCTAAAACTGTCATTGTGTTTCCATTTTCAGTTTCTTTTTAGTGGGTTTTGTTCCATGCAGCCATATTCTCCTGGGTTTGTAAAGGAAAAGACCCATCAAGTGAAATCTTACCAGAATTTTAAACACACTTTTCAGTTCAAATGTGCTTGACTTTTTATCATATTTCTTCAGATGAAAATTTCCAAAGAATAAAACCAGTTTAATCCCAGCTATTATTTTATTAATATGCAATTATATTCATGGCTCAGGGAAAAGTAAGGAAGTCAGAAAATCCTACAATAAATTCACAAAACCTTTAAAAAGAGAAACAGAAAGCAAAAGATGAAAAACAGATGGGGGTCCTCAGAGTAGCTTGAGTAAAATAGGTGAAGCAGCTGAGGCTGAAATCTGAAAAACATCCCTTGTAGTGTGAAGGAGGTAACATAGCAGCTGCCACAGCATGGGTGAGGTTCCTTGTAAAAAATCCCTGCAAGAATTTTTATTGTCTGAATATGAAGCGATATGAATCTATCCAAAACTTGATGGAAGAACATGGCAGAAATGCAAAGAACTTTCAAAGCAATGTCTCTGGCAGAAGGAATGAGCCATTGCTTCATTACACTAGATGATACATTATTAGTTACGTGTCTCACTTATGCAAAAAAAAAATCTGAAAATAATAATTTAAGGGAAAGGGGATGGATTTTGGCTCACAGTTCTAGGAAATACTGTTCAGTCTGGCTTTGGAGTTGCGGCAGCAGAAGTACAAGGTTACATCATGTTCACAGTCAGGAAGCCGAGAGCAATGAATGCTGTGTTCAGCTCACTTACTCTTTGGTGTTCAGTCTGGGACTACAGCCTATGGAATGGGACTGCCCACATTTATGGAGGGTCTTCCCACTTCAATTTGCCCTACCAGGTAACCCCTCAAAGACACGCCCAGGGATTTGTTTACATGACTACTCTGTATAAGGACTCTGACCTAACCAATTGTACCACTCGAGCTCCTACGTGGCTATTCTAAATCCCACAGAGTTTTCAATAAAGATTAGCTATAACAGGTTGGGAGAAAAATGTTACTATAAAGTTTATAAATTTTATGAGCTATTTTGACATGTTCTATTTGGCACTCTCATTTGTTTGAAGTAAGAAACAAAATAATTTGCTCAAGATATGAAGGACTTTAATAGAAAGTTAGAATGATAGACTTGAGAGAAGAACAGAATTTGACATTTCACATGTCAAGAAAGATAAATATCAGGAGAATTGCAACAGTATTGTTGGATTGTCTTGAGGACCTTATTAGTATGGCTTTCTGTAGCCATTCATTTATAGCAATAATTTTCCACCCGGCTGTCTGATTGTTTCTATCAATACTTCATAGACCTTATATAGATATGAAGAACAGTAAAAGGAAATGATTACAATTCTCAGCAATGAGGTTTATCTATGAAACAAAATATCAGGTCAAGAGAGATTAATAGGCATATAAAACAGTAAAATGATACACTATGAAGCCTAAGTTTTCAACAAAATGAAATGAAATAAATAGAGACAGCATACACAGATGAAGTAGAATTAGTAGAATCTGTTATAATTCCTGGTAAGCCTAAACTAATGAAGAAAGAGCCAATACAGTGGCTTTCTGTAATACATCTGACCAACAAGAACATTTCAACCTGTATAACAAATGGAAACACACCTCAACTTCAAAATCAGACACTACTTCAGAGTGAAAGGTTGGGAAAAGACATTCCAATCAAATGGACTTAAGAAGCAAGCTGGTGTAGCTATCCTAATATCTAATAAAACATACTTCAAACTAAAACCAATTGAAAGAGATCGAAAAGGACATTATGTATTTATCACAGGGAAAGTCCACCAAGATAAAGTCTCAACTCTGAATATTTATGCCCCAAATACAAGGGCACCGACATTTGTAAAAGAAATATTACTAAAGTTTAAATCGCACATCAAACCCCACACACTAGTAGTGGGAGATTTCAACACCCGACTTTCACCAATAGACAGGTCTGCCAGACAGAAACTTAACAGAGAAATAAGGGAACTAACAGACATGATGACTCAAATGGACTTAATAGATAGCTACAGAACATTCCAACCTAACACAAAAGAATATACCTTCTTCTTGGCACCCTGTGGAACCTTCTCTAAAACTGATCACATGCTCGGTCACAAAGCAAATCTCAACAGATACAAAAAAATTGGGATAATCTCCTGTATTTTATTGGACCACCATGGCTTAAAGTTAGATTTCAACAAATTAACAAAACCAGAAATGAAAATGGAGACATAGCAACAGACTACGAGGAAATCCAGAGAATCATCAGGTCATACTTCAAAAACCTGTTATTCCACAAAATTGGAAAATCTGAAAGAAATTGACAATTTTCTGTATAGGTACCACATACCTAAGTTAAATCAAGACCAGATAAACTATTTAAATAGACTAATAACACCTAAGGAAATAGAAACAGTCATTAAAATCTCCCAACCAAAAAATCCCGGGACCAGATGGTTTCAGCACAGAATTCTACCAGAATTTCAAGTAAGTGCTAATATCAATACTCTTCAAATTGTTCCACACAATAGAAACAGAAGGAACATTACCAAACTCCTTTTATGAGGCTACAGTTATCCTGATACCCAAACTACACAAAGATGCAACAAAGAAAGAGAATTACAAACTAATCTCCCTCATGAACATTGATGGAAAAATACTCAATAAAATATTGACAAACTAAATCCAAAAACACATAAAAAAAATTATCCACCATGAGCAAGTAGGCTTCATCCCAGCAATGCAAGGATGATTCAACATACAAAAATCTGTCAATGTAATACACCATATAAACAAACTGAAAGAAAAAACACATGATCATATCATTGGATGCTGAAAAGGCCTTGACATAATCCAACACCCCTTCATGATAAAGATTCTAGAGAGATCAGGAATACAAGGAACATACCCAAACATAATAAAGGCAATTTACAGCAAGCTGACAGCCAACACCAAATTAAATTGAGAGAAACTCAAAGCGATTCCACTAAAACCAGGAACAAGACAAGGTTGTCCACTCCCCCCATATTTATTCAATATAGTACTTGAAGTTCTAGCTAGAGCAATAAGACAACAAAAGGAGATCAAAGTGATAGAAATTGGAAAGGAGTCAAACTTTCACTATTTGTAGATGATATGATAGTATACATAAGTGACCCCAAAAATTCTACCAGGGAACTCCTATAGCTGATAAACACCTTCAGTAATGTGGCAGGATACAAGATTAACTCAAAAAAATCAGTAGCCCTCCTATATACAAATGATAAATGGGCTGAGAAAGAAATCAGATAAATATCACCCTTTACAATAGCCACAGGTAATACAGAATACCTTAGGGTAGCTCTAACTAAGCAAGTGAAAGGCCTGTATGATAAGAACTTTAAGTCTCTGAAGAAATAAATTGAAGAATATATCAGAAAATGGAAAGCTCTCCCATGCTCATGGATAGGTAGGATTAACATAGTAAAAATGGCAATCTTACCAAAAGCAATCTGCAGATTCAATGCAATCCCCATCAAAATCCCAACACAATTCTTCATAGATCTGGAAAGAACAATACTCAACTTCACATGGGAAAAAAAAAAAACAGGATAGCTAAAAGAATCCTGTACAATAAAGCAACCTCTGGAGGCATCACAATCCTTGACCTCAAGCTCTACTGTAGAGCTATAGTAATAAAAACAACTTGGAACAGGCATAAAATCCAACATGTGGACCAATGGAATTGAACTGAAGACCTTGACATTAATCCTAACACCTATGAACACCTGCCTTTTGACAAAGAAGGCAAAACTGTACAATGGAAAAAAGAAAGCATCTTCAACAAATGGTGCTGGCATAACTAGATGTCAACATGCAAAAGATTGCAAATAGATCCACATCTATCACCATGCACAAAACTCAAGTCCAAGTGAATCAAAGACCTCAACATAAAACCAATTACACTGAACTTGATAGAAAAGAAAGTAGGAAGTAGCCTTGAACACATTGGCACAGGAGACCACTTCCTAAATATAACACCAATAGCACAGACACTGAGGGCAACAATTAATAAATGGGACCTCCTGAAACTAAGAAGCTTCTATAAGGCAAAGAACACAGTAAATAAGACAAAACGATAGCCTACAGAATGGGAAAATATCTTCACCAACCCCATATCTGACAGAGGGCAGATCTCCAAAATATACAAAAGAAACTAGACATCAAAATACTAAACAATTCAATTAAAAAATGGACTACAGTGCTAAACAGAGAATTCTCAACAGAAGAAGCTCAGATGGTTGAAAGACATTTAAGGAATTGCTCAACACCCTTAGTCATCAGGGAAATGCAAATCAAAATGATTCTGAGATACCATCTTACATCTGTCAGAATGGCTAAGATCAAAAACATTGATGACAGTTTATGTTGGAGAAGATGTAGAGCAAGGGGAACACTTCTCCACTGTTGGTGGGAATGCAAACTTGTACAGCTGTAGATGAATTTCTAAATGGTCTTGTTAAACCAAAAACACAGAGACAAATATAGGGGTGAAAACCTTAGAGAGATCGGGGAAATAGGGAAGGCCACCAGCCAACCTTACCTCACCAACTCTGCAGCTTCCAAAGAGAGTGACTTCCTGTCTACCAAGGCTTATATGCCTTGCTGTTCTGCCATCTGATTTGCTCTCTGTCTAGCTACATCACTTCTTCTTCCTGGCCAGCTCTGTCACTTCCTGTCTGTACAGGCCTCCAGAACTCTATGGTTGGTACTGGGATTAAAGGTGTGGGTCACCATGCTTGGCTCTGTTCCCTAGTGTGGCCTTGAACACACAGAGATCATGCCTGCTAAGTGATAGGATTAAGTGTATGTGCTACCACTGCCTGACTTTGTTTACTTAAAATGGCTTGCTACTTCCTCTGTTCTCCAGGCAAACTTTATTTATTAAAGCACAAGTAAAATATCACCACATTTCCCCTTTTTGTCTAATAAAAAATGAAAAATAATTAAAAAGTTATAACTAATATAAGAAAAACTATATACAACAAGTACAATAACTATATACAATATATACAAACAATAAAGACATCAACAATGTCTAGTCTATTTGACAAATTCAGAGAAAATATTCCATTATCTACCCTGTTTTGGTGAGTCCAAAATGTACCTAATTCACTTTCTATCCTAACTTACATTACCAACAGAAAACTATCCTGTGATGTCTTTTAAACTTATACACTTAACACCTCTTAGTGACTTTTTTCTGAATTTCTTAACAAGAAAAACTGTAACTATAACTATCTAATCTTCAACTCCCTCAGAGACCCAAGAAGGAAATAATGCTACCTAGTAAAACAGGAAGTGCAAACAAGTGACTTCCAAGTATTTTGTTTGTGCAACTCATTTGACATTGTAGGGATTGTAGTGTAGAGTTGAGAAATACAGATTAATAAATAGTCATCTATAATAATCAAATGTATAGGCATGTTAGTTAAGTTTTCTAGGTATACATAGATATATTTCAATTAAGTAGGTAATCTTCAAACATTTCAAAGACCTACAGAATATGGAATTTAAAATGTTTTAAAAACATAGACCTTCCCGGACAATGAGACACATCTGCTCCTGGCAGCACACATTTACTTCACAGAGGAAGATGGGTATCAAAGACACTCCATATGGAGTTTATCTTCTTCTTGGCAAAGATAGCCATTTGGGAAAGGAACTGTTCTTGACTGCTTGACAAAATGTTGTATCGACTGGACATGCAGGACCCGTAGGAAGGTGGCCACTGAACTTTGCAAGGCGAGATGGTCCTTCAGGTTCCTGCTTCACAGAGGAGACTGCCAGATATTCTACAGGACACAGAGAGAAGCAACTGAGAGACCATAGGCCTAAAGGCTGAGGATTGATGCCCCAACATTGCAGAGGAACTTTGGATGACTGTCCAGTCAGGCAGCTGTCTCTGTCATTTCCAGAATTTTTGGAAGTTGCTTACAATGCACTTCTTGTTTACTTAGTTAATATTATATTCTTCTGGGGTCTTTGATGTAGTTTAAGACTAAGTAGTTATAAATACAATTTTCCTTGGTTATGATAAAAGATAAATTAGATATGAAACTTTAGACTCACAAATATAGGATAAATAGAATATTTTCTCTGAATTTGCCAAATATAGACTAGATATTGTAACTATAATTCTTGATTGATAACTGTTTTGTTATATGTAATTTTACTATGTTAAAGTTAAAACCTTCCTTTTTGATTAGACAGAAAAGGGGAAATTCTATGGGATAATGCTTTTGTACACTGGTTTAATAAAATGCTGATTGGCCAGTAGCCAGGCAGGATGTATAGGCAGTGCAAGCAGATGAGGAGAATTCTGGGAAGAAAAAGGACAGAGTCAGGAGTCACCAGCCAGACACAGAGGAGGTAAGATGATAAGGCAGAACTGAGAAAAGGTACCAAGCCACATGGCTAAACATAGACAAGACTTATGAGTTAATTTAAGTGTAAAAGCTAGTCAGTAATAAGCCTGAGCTAATGGCCACGCAGTTATAAATAATATTAAGCCTCTGTGTGATTATTTTATAAAAGGCTGCGGGACTGTGAGTGAGAGATTTGTCCCAACCGTGGGCCAGGCAGAACACAGGAAATCTTCTGACTACATACACCACTTTGGAAATCAGTATGGCAGTTTCTCAGAAAATTGGGAATCAATCTACCTCATGATCCAGCTATACCACTCTTGGGCATATACCCAAGAAATGTTCAATCATACCACAAGAACATATGCTCAACTATGTTCAGAGCAGCATTATTCGTAATAGCCAGAACTTGGAAACAATCTAGATGCCCCTCAACTGAAGAATGGATAATAGGGCACATATACACAATGGAGTTCTACTCAGTAGTGAAAAACAATGATATCATGAAATTTGCAGGCAAATGGATGGAACTAGAAAATATCATCCTGAGTGAGATAACCCAGACTCAGAAGGACAAACATGGTATGTACTCACTCATAAGTGGATACAAGATGTAAAGCAAAGGATAACCAGACTACAACCCACAGCTCCAGAGAAGCTAGCTTACAAGGAGGACCCTAAGAGGAACACATGGATAGCCCTGTGAAGGAGAAATAGGTGAGATCTACATGAACAAGCTGGGAGTGAGGGGAGCAATGGAGGGTAAGAGATGGGGAATGAGAACATAAGGGAATGGGAGGTTCGAGCTGAAATAGGGACAGAGTGGGACAGCAAGGAAAGAGATACCATAATAAATGGAGACATCATGGGAATAGGAAGAAACGGGATGCTAGGGAAGTTCTCAGAAATCTACGAGGATGACCCCACCTTAGACTACTAGCACTAGTCGAGAGGGTGTCTGAACTGGCCTACTCTGGTAATCAGATTGGTGAATACCTTAACTGTCATCATAGAGCCTTCATCCATCAGTAACTTATGGAAGCAGATGCAGAGATCCACAGCCAGATGCCAAACCGAGCTCCATGAGTCCAATCAATGGGAGAGAGGAGGAATTCTATGGGCAAGGGACATTGAGATCATGATGGAAAAACATACAGAGACAGCCAGGCCTAATTAGTGGAAACTCACGAACTATGGACCAATAGCTGAGGAGCCCCCATGGTACTGGACTAGTCTCCCTGGACAGGTGAGACAGTTGTTTAGCTTGAAGTGTTTAGGGGGCCCCCTGGCAGTGAGATCAGGATCCATCCATTGTGCATGAGCGGGCTTTTTGGAGCACAGTGCCTTTGGTGGGACATCTTGTGCAGCCTTGGTGCAGGGGGGAGGGGCTTGGACCAGCCTCAGCTGAATGTACTAGGCTCTGTTGACTCCCCATAGGAAGCCTTGCCTTGGAGGAGGTGGGAATGGGGGGTTGGTTGGGGGGGAAGGCTAGGGAGCAGGAGGAGGGAGGGGAGGGGGATCTGTGGTTGGTATGTAAAATGAATAGAAAATTTCTTAGTAAAATAAAAGACAACTAAGACCTCATATAAATGTATTATTTTGATTTTACATATCAGGACACTTTCTTACCCCTGTAGACATGCTTTGAGAAGAATAAACACAAGCCAGGTGGTGATGATGCAAGCATTTTATCCCAACACTCAGGAGCCAGAGGCAGGCAGATCTCTGTGAGTTTGAGACCAGCCTTGTGTACAGATTGAGTTCCAGGATAGCCAGGACCACACAAAGAAACCCTGTCCCAAAAGGAAAAAGAAGAGGAGGAGGAGGAGGAGGAGGAGGAGGAGGAGGAGGAGGAGGAGGAGGAGGAGGAAGGGAAACACTTCCCAGTGGTCTCATTAGAATACAGTATTGTTTATTCTACACAATGATAGCTATTGCTATCATACCTTCTTGATGGTCAAATCTACTTTGCATAGCCATAGCCAGAGCAGCAGACTACCCTCCACATAGCCACTGTACTCTAGTCACAACCAGTTCTTATTTTCCTTAAACATTCTAAGTAGCTCTGCAAAGCTCTCTCCAGCTTTTCCTCTGGAAAGTCCAGTGTGACTGTTAATTTAGACACTTCCATGTATTCCCGAGTTTCACACATCAGGACCATTCTACCTTTCCTCTTACTTTCATCTCACTTCTCTCCTTACTTTTGGTTCTGTCAGCCTACCCTTTGCTTACTTCCACCTTGAGAAAGGTAACTCCTCTATTAATCTCACCATATCCCCTTTGGTTTAGCTACAATTGTAAGTTGTCTTCAAATAGTTCGCAGATGATTATACAATACAGAAATAAACTATTCAAATTATAAGGGAAAGTATGAGAAAAAATTTCAGGAATTAGTTGCTAGTTTTGATGAAATGGCTGTAAGCGTATGTTAAAAGGACCTTCTCCAACAGTTCTCTGTGGAGGTAGAGTGAGCTGCCTCAGAAATAAACAATCATTTGTATTCATTCAGAGGCAAAAAGGAATAGTGTCCTAAGTAGAGGAAATTCTATCACTAAACAAATGGATGGGTCATGTGATAATCCAGGAATTTTTTTTAAGTCCCTTAACTCTATTCCAAACAGCTAACTAAGGTTCTGTGTTGCTGCATTAGGAGAAAGCGTATAGGGGCTATATTTGGTAATTGGTTTATACTTACAATGTCTCTTTTAGAATGATAGTTATGCTTTGTTTTGTATTAAAAACTGGTATGAAATAGATTTCAATATTGAAATGGGAAAATAGTGTCATAGCAATTCTGTGTGATATAGATTTCAATATTGAAATGGGAAAGAGGAAGGAAAACAGTGTCATAGCCATTCTGTGTGATATACTTATGTTAGGATGCCTATAAAATTTGTGTTGCATCAATGAACTCAAATCTAGAGTCCATGTATGATATCCGCTGCCAAAGGTTTGTTGATCATTATTTTGAGACAGTACATGCACCACCAAGGATGCGAATAAACTGTGTGATATTTGGACATTAGCAGGTTTTTCTCTTCCCAGAAAGGGTATTGAGATATGACAAGATGAAACTGTCATATCTATCACAAAAGCCAAATACAACTAGGAACTGCAAGGTGAGGGAGCCAAAGGAACAGATGGTATGGGAAGCAGTCAAGTCATTAGCCATTTCTTGGATGGTGGACTTTGACCAGGGATTAGTGTTTTGCCACCAGAAAGGCATGTCATAAACTTTTATGAAGGTCGCTGCTTAAGATTATAAAATGATGTAACATTCATTTTACATGTTGCCTATTTACTTAGAATGTTAGTCTGACAAATATGTTTGAATTTAACTCAGCGAAGTCTAGACCAAGCAGTTTTTCTACATCATGTACAACAAAGAATTGCACTGATGAATGAATTTTGTACTTGCTGAGGGTGTATAGGTATTCCATATGGCTCGGGCAAGAGGCTTGGGATTATGTCTCAGCAGGAGTGAGGCATTCAGAGTGTCCCAAGCAACCAAGCTCCATTGGAAAAGATTATTTTAAGAATGAGTCAAATTGAAGTGTCATTGGTGAGTGGAGTCCTCCTGTTTGATCTCACTGAAGTCTAGTGAGCTCTACCTGACAGATGAGGCATGCATACAATGGCCCTGTATTCTTCTAAAGCTGTTTCTGATAAAGCTAAAATATCACTGTCATCAATTACTGCTGTAGAGTTCTACATGTTGTTAAAATGTATAAGGTTGTTCTCATTTTATTTTTACTTCTGTGATAATTTTGTTTAAGTTCATCCTGGTTTTCAATCATGTACAATAAGCACAATACCACTGTGTACACTTGTATCCATGATCAACTTAGCATAAGAAAAGGACAAATGTGGATATGAGTCAGGGCGCCTTAAGGCTTTGAATATAATTTATAATTCAAAGAAACTGCCTTTAATAGCTCAAGCACATAGACGTAATTTGAATGATAACTATTTCTTAACAATATTAATAGTTTTTAAAGCAACCTTTTTCCAGGGCTCTAGTTCTCAAACTCTAAGAGTGTTTGTGTCTCAAAGCTGCACCCCAATTCCCTGACTTCTGTCATTTACGAAGAAGCTCTGCTGATGCTGTGGTGATCAGTTTTCTTTTCCAATCTTCTTCCACTAGCATCTTTTATACATATATTCCTAAATCTGAATACAACAATCACAAATCTAAGACTGAGGAAAAAAAAGTTCTTAGGTTTGAGAAAAGGTAAAAGGTTAAGTAAATATAAATTTTTTAAAACAAACTATTATAACAAACTTAATGTAACTTAATGCATCCATTTTTTAACAAATGATCAACAGCTATTCTTGTGATTTAGGCCCTATTCTGCTCCAATATATCCCTGAACAAAACATATCATGGTCCGTGGGCTTAAATAGTCAGTATTTTAGCAGAATAAAGATTATGATTAAAACTCTGAAGAAAAAACAAAAAGGTAGAGTGACTTAAGGGAAACTGAGACTATTTTTTCCAATATGTATTTTATTTATTTTGTCTGTGCACAATACTACACACACAGAGGTCACTAGGCAACTTGCAAAAGTCAACAATCTCCTTCCACAACGTAGATTTCGGGATGAGACTTAGGGTGTCAGGCTTGGCAGCAGGTGCCTTCATTGACTGAGCCTTTTCACCAGTCTCGAGAAACTGAGGTTTATCGCTTAGAAGGTAGCCCAGAGGAGGGGGCTGCAAATCATGAGGGTGACACTTGAAATGTCATCATGTCAAGTGACTTTAGAAATGTCAGATGTTTCTAAATACTTGACAGGAAAGTAGAGAGTCCTACCAGAACCATGAGAAGACTTTTCTAATTGGTAAAGTGGAAAAAAAATAACAATAGAACTGAATCATGTTGATGTAGAATGACTAGAGTAAAAAGAAACCTTCCCATAACAGGACTATAAGATGCCTAAACCTCAATAGTAGTATCTGGGCTTCGCAGATACTCTTTCTATGGGTACTAACTGATAGCAGTCCATTATCAGATCAGATATACACTGTTCCAGTTAAGAATATGAGGACATAGAACTGGTTTCCAGATTTATTTTGAGATGCATTGATGAATTGATTGGCTCTTCAGAATAATGATTGATAGTAAAACTAGATAAATTTAACCAGAAATATAGAAACAGTAATATGGGTCAGAGAACTGGTGGTATAATATGAAAAAATAAGCTTAAATTGGTAAGTAAAATATGAAATATGTCAGTCTATATCTACACCATTCAACCCATGAACATTTAGTTTCAAACAAAGATATATTCATTGTATAACAGTACTATTACTTTCCTTTTCAGACTTTCTATTTCATTTGCAAATATTCTACTGTTTCAATTTATAGTTGTGATAAAAGTAGCTAGTATAAAACATATATACTAGCTGGGCGGTGGGTGGCGCAGGCCTTTAATCCCAGCACTCGGGAGGCAGAGCCAGGCGGATCTCTGTGAGTTCGAGGCCAGCCTGGGCTACCAAGTGAGTCCCAGGAAAGGCGCAAAGCTACACAGAGAAACCCTGTCTCGGAAAAAAAAACATATATACTTGTAGTCAGTATATGTTTAAGTAATACTGTGCAGATGATTGCTGTGGATATCGCTCTGCATAAATAAACACTGATTGGCCAGTAGCCAGACAGGAAGTATAGGCGGGACTAACAGAGAGGAGAATTGAGGGGAACAGAAAGGGATAGGGGGAGATGGCTGGAACTGCCGCCAGGACAAGGAAGATGTAAGGTAGCAGTAAGACACGAGCCACGTGGCACAGTATAGATTAATAGAAATGGGCTGAATATAAGAGTAAGAGCTAGACAATGATAGGCCTGAGCTGATGGCCAAGCAGTTTAAATAATATAAGCACCTGTATGTTTATTTTATAAATGGGCTAAGGAACTGCTGGGGCTTGGTGGGACCCGGAGAGAAAACTCCAGCTACAAATGGTGCCCAACATGTTGACAAGAGTTTCCACCTAAAACCTGAGTAAAAAGATTCTGAAATGGAGCTAAAAACAGTTCCTAGGTGTCTCTTTCAAGTTAGCGGGACCTGGAGAGAAAACTTCAGCTACAGATGACAATTTTTTTTATTTTATAATTTAATTTAATTTTACATATCAGCCACGGATTCCCTTGTTCTCCCCCCTCCTGCATCCCCCCCCCCCCCGCCTTCCTCCCACCTCATCCCCCATTCCCATCTCCTCCAGCACAAAGACTCCCCTGAGGATTGAGTTCAACCTGGTAGATTCAGTCCAGGCAGTTCCAGTCCCCTCCTCCCAGGCTGAGCCAAGTGTCCCTGCATAAGCCCCAGGTTCCAAACAGCCAGGTCATGCACTGAGGACAGGTCCTGGTCCCACTGCCTGGATGCCTCCCAAACAGATCAAGCTAATCAACTGTCTCACCCATTCAGAGGGCCTGATCCAGTTGGGGGCTCCTCAGCTATTGGTTCATAGTTCATGTGTTTCCATTCATTTTGTCCCTGTGCTTTGTGTCAATGATACACTTTATGAAAATTAGTCTATGTATTACATATGTATTTATATGTACATATATCTCAATGTATGTCTTAGTATTATTTATAGGTTTGCTTTTGATTGATGAAAATAGTCACAGAACATTACAGAAAAGTTAAGAAGTTGAAGGTCTGTGAAGGCTCTTGGCTTTCCTGGCTGTCATATGGACAGAAACTCAAAGAGACTCATGATCCATCTCAGTGAAATGAGGTAGTCTTACTTTTGTAAGACTGAGAAATTCAAAATTTTCCATAGGCCCATGCATTATGTTTCTGGATTCTCCTGCTCTTACAACAGTAACAATATGACTCCTCATTGTAGGAAAAAAAAATGCAATGCACTTTAAGCATATTGGGAATAAACATACTTTCACAAAAATGCAAGTAGAAAAAGAAAACCACAATCATTATGCTATAAAGGCCTCCGAACAACTAATTTATACTAAAACTCAGAAATGACATATTTGTGAGTTAAAACTAGCTAAAATGTTTCCTTTACTCCTTATGTTTTCGGCTATTTTAATGTTCAAAATATATGCATTGATTGCATAATATATAATCAACATTTAATAAATCATGTGCATGATCCTGTACATTTTATTAAAAACAAAAATTCTTAAAAATTACGGCAACTGTTGGTTTTTACATAAAAGCACAGTGTTGTCTGCCTCCTGCTCATCCATATGCTCCAGGAAGGGCAAGAATTATATTAAGCAGAAAATGGAAATTATGTAAAGTTATCATCTAGACAGATAATCCCTTGAGGGAGGAAAAGCTGTCCTTAGCTCACATTGTGAGAATTGTCTAGATTATTGCTCACATTCAGTGTCTGCCTTGGGAATAAGGAAATGAATTCTGAAACCTCTCCCCCTGCAACAGTGCTACCTTCGGACATGGAAACCATGGTAACCTATACTCACAGTGAAAGAAGCTTCCTGTGTACTCTCTATTTTCTAGATCTTTGCAGCTGGAACTTGAAGCCCTGTCCTACAATCATCCAATCCTATAGATTCTGAAGAGAGCTTGGTGCCTGGCAATAATACACTAGCAGCACTAAGGTTCTAGAGAATCTGCGCATAAGGCAACATTGTGAGTAGAAGGAATTAGCCTGGTGCTGTTGTATTTTGAGGTCATCTGCAAAGCTATGATAGCCATATTTGATTATTTTAATTAAGTTCCCAAGAAACAGGGGAAAGTTGACAGATAAAACATCCTGAACCTAGACATAGAGGCTTCTTGGATTTTTTTTATAAATACCACTTTTATACTGTTTGTTTTAAATTTTTATTTATTTTTACTTGCATGGGTGTTTTGCTTGCATGTATGACAATGCATTACGTGAATGCACCACCCGTAGAGGTCAGAAGAGGGCATCAGATCCTCTGGAAATGCAGCTGTAGGTGGTTGCTAGCTGCCATTGAGAGCCATGCTCAAACCCAAGTCCTCTGCAAAAGCAACGAGTGCTCTTAAATACTGAATCATTTCTCCACCCCCTTTTATATTATTGTGTTGGAATATTCTAGAAATTATCTGTTATATGAGCCACAAATAAAGGAAAGAAAAAAATACGTTTGAAAATAATCGCATGTATGCATACGTGTTGAAAGGAGCGTGGCAAAGGGAAAAAAGCTTGTTCAATGTCATGAAATGCAGAGTAGCTTTGTTGTTTGTGGGAGGTCATTAAGTAAACTCCACTAGTAACCATGTAAATATTCCTTTGCCTTGAAAGACAGAAGTGTGTAAGAGAAAAAAGTACCAGATCAAGAGCTGACTGCCTCAATTCTGGGCACATCCTCCTTCATGACCTTAGGTAGACAATAGCATCTCTAAGGCTCTTGTTTTGTGATCTCTAAGATGGAGGTAGTCCTTATTTCTTTGGACTGTAATAGGAATTAGAGGAGTTAACATAAATTGTTCCTAATTATGCCTAAAATTTAATGTTTCTGATTCTTACACTATTATATTAATCCCTTTACAATTATTGAATTATTTCACATAAAACTGAATTTCAAAAATCAATTAAACCCATAACTTAAGCCAATAAATAAATAGTAGAGATAAAGATGTAAATTCACAATCACTTCAAGTAGTAAAAATGTAGTGACAAATTTAAACTGGGTCATGATAGTACCTATAAAATACCGTGTTACCAGATCTATTTCTTTGTTTCCTTAGATAAAACGTAACATTCTTCAAATACGCTCATCCATCTTTGCATTGAAAAGGGATGCACTTGAAAGAGCATCATTTTATTACTCAGAAGATGTGGGATCTGGATAAGGGCTCTGCTATCTGCTAAATACAGGAGCAAAATATTCCATCTGAGATTTTGTTTATCTTGCAAATAGATGAGACATCTACTCTACCAACTTCACAGTGTTGTGATGGTGGTCAAGTAATCAATGCTTGTAAATAAATACTTGATAGTCATAACACTCTGTGTGTAAGTAATCTTTTATAGTTTACTCCTCTGCACAGGATTCTAAGTGACTAAGGTACATATGTAAGAAGGCAGAAAGGAGCGTAAAAAAAATTGGATATTACATGTACATTGATCACTGGGACCAAGCCTAATGCCAAGGGCAACACACACAGAGAGAAAGAGAAAGAGAGAGAGAGAGAGAGAGAGAGAGAGAGAGAGAGAGAGAGAGAGAGAGAGAGAGATCCTATTATCACGTATTAGAGAATTCTTCCCTCATCGTAGAGGATGCTCATATCCATGCCTTTTACTGCACTCCCTGTCCAACTCCCCAGTTTTTGGTATAGCACTCAGAACTTCAAAATATAATCTTGAATAACCCCACAGGAGACAGCAAAATACAGCCTGGTCCAGCACTTGGAAGTTCTAATCTCCTCTTCATTCACCCAAATCCCTCCTCCTTAGCATTCTCTCCTCTTTTTTTTTTTTTTCCACAGCTCTCATCATTTCTCACTTGGAAGCTTCCTGACTGATAATCCAGCTCCCAACTGTTCCCACTTCCATCACGACCCTTTTGTGGTGTGTTGATAGGCTATCTGACAGTATCTGCACTTTAGACATCTTAGGAGTATTCCTCTGTTTCACTGTGCGCCTTGTTGTAGGTTATTTCTAATTTCTTGAAATGTTCTTCCAATACTCCTTCATGAGGAGAATTTTGAGAAAAAAGAGAACAATTTCCGTATTTATTACTTTCATAGCTGCTGTGATTAAAAAAAAAAAAGATCTATCTGTTTAAATAATTTATTTAGGCTTAAGGTTCAAGTGATCCAAAGTAGGGACACATAGGGAGTGACTTACTGACGTGAAGATGGGAGATTTCTCACCTCTGAGTCCGGGAAAGAAAAGGAGATGAATACTGACCAGCTCAGCTCGCTTTTCTCTTTTCTCTTCTTTTGTCCCACTGAGGCCCCCAGCACAATGGATGCCTCTCAGTTCATCTGAACCCTCATAGACACATCCAGAGGTGTGCCTCAATCTTTTTAGATAGTTCTATATCCAAGCAAGTTGAAAACAAATATTAAACATCGGAACTATTTAACTTAACATTTATGGAAGATGATAATTTAGCACTCTTTTTTTTTTTTTTTAGGAATCTGTTGATTGGCTGTTTAGTTGACCTTACTAAACACATCCTTTTTAGCCAGTGTGCTATGAAAACATTCAATAATACTTCAGTACTGTTGTACTATTGGGGTGGCATATGAACTACAAATCTTTTAAGGTACATATGGATTTTAAAAAGAGTAAATGACTCAGAATTTTTAATTGGTCTCAATATTTCTGGACCCTACACTACATGCACTACCAAGTTATTCAATCTGACACAACTATTGAGGAGCTTTTGTGGTTATCCAAAAATCAGTCAACCTTATAACAGGGAGATTAGCTGATTGTCCTGCCTGAGTTATGTAGGTCCTTCAGAACGATGCATGGGGTCAAGCCAGCGCTCGATTAGTTAACACACTAACGCACAAGGAAGACAAAAAGTAAAGTGAATGAACTTAAGTGGCTCAGGGAGTTTTCCTGTTAACAGGAAAAAAGAAGGAAAAAAAGACAGCATTGACAGTCCTAGACCTAAATGGAAATGAATATCACAAGTGGTAAGAATGAACTTAGAAAAGCCTTTTTCCCAAGATCATTAAGATGAGAAACCCATTTGGCCAGCATTCTGGTTTCAGTTTTATGATATCGAGAGTGATGGACATAGCCGTTCTGCTTGGGACTTCTGGAATACAAAGTTGTGACCTGACAACCGGACTCCTTATATAGATTGTTGAAGATAGGTCTGCCTGTGTAGGCTTGGCTGCTCTGGTAGTCACTGTGCAGGCCAGGACAGACTTGGACTCGCTGCAATCCTCTTGCCTCAGTCTCCTGAGAGCAACGACTGTAGGTGTGCACTGCTGTACCCTGCCTGCCTAGTACACTTTCCTTTATTTCACACTGACTGAAAAGCACCTTTTTTTCTCACTTTAATGAGAAGCAAATGTGTGGCTTTTCCTAGGGGAGGGAAATGATGTCATTTCGCCACAGATGAGGCACCAATGACGGGCTAATGAAACAATTCCACCTAAACCTAGCCTGATGAACCAGTGAGTTTATTAGTGCTATTTATGGAGCACATTGGTGACCCAGAGATAGCTACATCACTGAAAGACTCACCTCAGCATGTGTGATAACTCACGAAAGCTGCCTGCATCCTTGGAGGTCCCTGCAGGCAATGCCACCTGCCCCTTTCATCTTCCCAGCTTTTCTGCTTGTCCTAATTACTTACCACTAAGGGTTGGGGACTGTTAATCTTGTAACTTTCTTAACACCCAGCCTTATAAGTTTTATTTGCTTCCTCAGTCTTATGAACCTCCTTCCTGACTCCAGACAGAAACCTTTCATTTGAGACGAATTAACTATAGAAGAGTAAGTAATTACTTTAAAATGACAAGATTGACCCCAGAAGAAATAACAACCACACTCCCAAGCACATACATATATATACCTGGTCTCTGCCATACCAACTTCAAACCCAGACAGAGTGCAAGTGCTATGTAACTCGGAGAACTATTAAGACGCTTGCCCAAATTAACGTCAGAACACAGAGCTTGAACTTCCATATCCAACTGAGCTTCAAGCCTCCTCAGACTCTAATGGTTTGCATTAGAATCTCCTGGGAGCCTAAATTTTTAAAAATCCTATGACCAGATAATATCCCAAACTGTCTAATCAGAATGCCAAAGGCTCTTTGTAGGCAGTAGATTTTTGTTTGTTTGTTTTAAGCTCTCTGGAGATTCCAATGTGCCACCAAATTTAGAATAACCAATAGATAAGGAGAACTAGAGGACATGATTTCAAAAGCATCTGCCCGTTCTAACAGCCTACAAATTTGTTTTCCTAAATATGAGTAGAAACCACCAAGCACTAACTTAATGATGATGAACAGGGTGAATAGGAGAGTTGGTTATTACCAAAGCCACAATTTTTGCTTCTGTCCCCAAGCAAGGTGCTATAATTTCAACCCAAGGGACATGAGTATTTTATTCCTTTATCAATTACTTTTAAAGGACAATTTGAGTATGTGCTCATTTTGTGTATGAATTGGGGGTGGGTACAAAATAAAACAAAAAGGAGAGAGGGTGAGACTTGCAGGTCAGGGAACTGGAAGGACAAAGAATATACATATATGCAGGTACAGCCATGACAGACGGAGACACAGACATATATACTTGGAACTCGAGAGATCTCTGCCACAGACCTGCTCCTGATAGTTTACTAAGATACACTTAAATGATGAAATGTAACAACAGATGTCTATTGACTGTGACACAAAAAACCTTCTGGGAAAAGAACTGATTCGGAGACAACAATGAAAAAATAGTTATTTTTCTTAGATGGGTAAGTACAAGGCTAAGGACAGAAAACTGCTCTGCTGAGTGAAACCCAATTGAAAGCCTGGGCTTACAGGAAACATAACACTATCACAAAGCTATAGGAGCAAATGAGCCCTTTGGCCTTCCTGGATTCTGGAGAGCTCTGGCAGTTCTACTGAATCAGGGCTGGGGGTTAGAATTCATGTCACTCTGCCTGGTGTAAACAGACCTGATGAGGAGCTTTGTAGCAGAGTTATTTGAGGGGGAGATGAATTCAAGAGCTAGAAACCATGAAGAATAATATCTGGCACATGGTTGTATATAAATGTTTGTTAAATAAAAATCAAACAACTTGAAATAAATAAGAAAGAATAATTAAACAGACTGGTATTGGCAGGGGACTAGGCAAATAAATCAATGGAATAAATTCAACTGTACAAACAGACTTGGAATGTGTACTCATTGGTATGTGAGAACAATCACATTTCCCATAAGGAAGAAAAATAAATGTCGGCCCAACTGCTCCTTTCTGATTTTTCCCTGTTTGTGAGTGAGCCATGGCTGTGCAGACAAAACAGCAATCTTGACCTAAGTAAATACTCATGGATCACAGTGCATGGACTGCAGCTTCCAAGTCCACAAAACACAAAGTACATAGTACTGGATTGCTAAAGTCCTCAGCTCTACCTTTGTGTTGTAATGTGAGGTTGCCTTTAACTCTATCCGTGGAATTGACAAACTACCTTAGACGTGGTAAACAGGTGACTAATAAAGAAACAGTTCTTGTTGCTGTGCCTTGTTTCTGTGACCAAATATCCAATGAGAAATAGGAAGGAATGAACTCGTATCTCAGTTTATGGACATCATCTCACACAGTAAATAAGGCAGGGAAACAGGACTATGAGGTGTCTGATGATAATGCATCTCCTGTTTAGAAGCAGGGAGTAGGCAGGAAGTGGGTCATGGGTATAAAACTTCAAGGACCTCCCCTAATAACTACTCCTTCCAGAAAAGTTCCATCTTCTAGACTTTTCGCAGCTATCCAAACATCATCCTCAGCTGATGACCAAGTGATCAGAGACAGAAGCCTACGAGGAATATCTCACGTTCAAATCACACAATTCTATGTGTTAAATGTCTGGTCTAGATGGGTTTTTACAAATTTATTTTTATTGCTTTTAATGAAATGTATGTGCATATGTCTGTGTATGATGGCTGTGTGATATGTGTGTAGATGCCAGAAAAGGCCAAAGGTGTCAGAGTCCCCTGGAGCTGAAGTTACAAACTGTCATGTGATGGGAATTGAACTCAGGTCCTCTGCAAGAGCAATATGTGCTCTTAACTACTGAGCCATCTCTCCAACCCTGGTTTGGATTTTTTTTATGTGAATGATGAAGATACTTCTTGACAACTTGGATATTTCTAGTATAAAAGAGATTCAGCTACTGAGTAGGTTAAACTGGCCTCACCAACCCAGAATAGCCTTGAACTCTAGGCATTCATATGGACAGAGCTAATGACTTCCTGAGAGCACCTTCCCCAAGCCAAGAATAGAATGTATTTTCCAAATGTGACCTTGGTATTAACCTGAAGCAGAGAGATAGTAAGGAGAGTTTCAGTTAATGCATTGGCATGTCCTTTATTGGCTCTTGAGGCTGCTAAGCTAACTTTTAGCCAGTTTCTACATGTATTCACTGGAAAAGACAGCATTGTTCACAGCCCCTTTGGGTAACCAATCTCAAGAAGAAAGCCTTCCCTGTTTTAAAAGCTGTGCCCTCCCTACCTTCACCTCCTTCCCTGTACGTAGGGAAAGAGAATAGGCACATGGCTGTTTTCAAAAGCTTTGAAAAAATGCCTCCCTTGTAAGCACTAGCTTCATATTGTAAGAATAAAATCATTCGGGGGAGCTAGAGAGGTGGTTCAGGGGTTCTGTGCACACTGCTCTTGCAGAGGACCTCATCAGGAGACTCACAACAGTCTGTGACTCCAAGATATGATTCCTCTGGCCTCTGAGAGTACCAGTATGTATGTGCATATACCTCTGCGCAGGCACGCGCAAGTACACATAATCAAAAATGAATCTTAAAAAAATTATCAAATAGAATTATTATGGTTTGTTTTAGAGACAAAGGACATGGATCTCTGCCCAATATTTTTTAAATCGAGATATTCAGGCTCAATGTTTAAATAGTATATTCTAATATTATCTCAGAAATGTTTGACCCTGTCTTGAGGGGGTCTCTACAGGTGTCAGGCAAAGAAGTGAACTGCAAAGAGATGAGAATGAATACTCAGTTCAGATTGACTTCATCAACCTGGATCAAATTTGGGGAGTCTGATATCAGGAGGTTTGTTCCCAACATATTTAAGCCCAGTATAATTTGGAAAAAGAGTTTACTGGTATAATACAATCCCCAGTGCACAAGGAAGCATAATTACGTTGAAACTCACCTCAGAGTACATGTCATTTCTTCCAAGAAGGTGAGTTCTAGAGACAGGCTACCTGTACTAGGTTAAGGTCCTAAGTCTCAGTCATACAGATAGTGTGGAGGTCATTTGGGCTATTAGACACTTCTAGTCCTGGTTGTGGAAGCTTGGGGAGTTCCTGGCTATAAGGGTCATTTAGATTGCTAGCCATCTCCAATCCTGCTTGTAGGAGCTTGATATGGCCTTGTCCAACAGACAATGCAGATCACCAGGATATTAATCACTTCTAATTCTCAGCTTTCTGGATGGAAGAACAGGTTTCTCTGGAGATCTGTGGACGCAAGGATCTTTGTGCTGTGTCCTCAACACTGCCTATCATGCTTCCTATTACCATTTTCTATCACAATATCGTCCAGCTCTCCTCTAGACAGTTCTCCTTTGAGGACCTTTTACTCAGCTATGAGATTTTCCCCAGTGCATTGTCATCCCTTATCATTGGAGTGCCCCCTGCTGGATTCTCTTGGGAATACTACCTGTGCTTAAATTTCCACACGTTTGTAGAGGAAACAGGGTGTCTAAAATTGTGATCCTCCTTTTCTTAATTGATAAAGTAACCCAGCTACAAATATTTAAGTATCAACAATTGTTTTTAAAAGAGGGTGTTTTTCAAGTGCTAAGGATTAAGCTTTTATGACTTTTTATAACAATAACTATGTTATTGGGCTAATTCCCAATAACAACGACTATATGGATATGGGGGAGTTGGGAAAGTAATTAGAAGACAATTGATTTTTTTCCCTAAATATTGTAAGTGACTTTATGAGTGGAGAGTATTCTGTTTTTCTCTGTTCCTCTCTTTCCCTCTCCATTTCTCTATCTCCCCTCCCCCTTTGTACCCTTTTCCCACTTCCTTCTCTCTCCTTTCTCTCTCAGGATACTAAAGAAGACAGCTGCTTACAGCCAGGAAGTGTGTCCTTCCCAGACACTGGATCTGCTGTCTCCTTCACAAGTGAAATACCCACCATAGCAAGGACCACTACTCAGCAATAAAATGCAACAAAATATTCAAATATGCAATTCAAATGCATCTAAAAGCATTCTGCTGTCTGGACTAAAATCAGACTCAAAGCGTGATGTGCATAACTGCATTTCTATTATATTCTCAATGTTATATTACATTCTCACAACCCCAGTGATGGACAGTAGATTAGCAGTCACAAAGGGTCAGAGGTGATGTGAGTGTGACTTTGTAGGAAGAGCAGGAGAGTTTCGAAGTGGGGGTAGTGAAACTTCTTTATATTTGGACTGTGGTGCAATTGTGTACAATTGCACTTGTGTTAAAATTCATGGGACTATGCAGAGAGAACGGCTATTTTTAATTTTTTAATTTATAAATTTTAGAATGTAAAAACTTGCAAATAAACAACACAACGTGTGTGATGAAACGTCTATTTTAAAAGTAAGTGTTAAAATGGAAGTGCTTTGACTATAATAAATTAAATAAAATGTATTAACTTAGTTTGGTTTTTAAATATTTTTACATTTCAATGGGGCAAATTATTAAAATTTAATAGACTGATGTATTATATAATGACAAAGGAAGGATGATTAGTATTCCTATCTCAAGTATCATTTCCAGGGGGTTAGATAATTAAAACTGTTCTTAACATTTTGTTGTTCTTAAATGTATAGTAAATTATTGTCAACTATAGATTCTTTAGTACATACATAATAGCACATTAAAATGAATTCCTTCATCCAACCTTTCTTTATCCCTGTCCTCTTTACCCTCCATAGCCTCTAATGACCCTTACTGAACTCCCTACTTCCGAGAGAACATGGTGTTGGGCTCCCTCCTCTCTCTCTCTCTCTCTCTCTCTCTCTCTCTCTCTCTCTCTCTCTCTCTCTCTCTCCCTTTAAATTTGTTTGTTTGTTTTTTATTAATTTATTTTTCTTTTATGTGTATGGCTGTTCACCTGCATGCATGTATGTGCACCACATGCATGTGGTCACTACCACAGAGGCCAGAAAAGAGTGTCAGACTCCCTGGAACTGGAACTATACATAGTTGTGAGCCAGCATGCAGGTGCTGGGAACTGAACCAGGTCCTGTAGAAGAGCAGTAAGTGCTCTAAACCAGTGAACCATCTTTCCAGTCCTGGTATTGATGTTTCTGTACACAGCTTAATTCATGTAATGTGAAGGCTTTGGTCCATTTGAACATCATTTTCATGCAGGTGTGTAACACAGGGATCTAGCTTCATTCTTCCACCTATAGTTTTCTGCTTTTTTAGCATTATTTTGTTGAAGATGCTGTTCTTTGTCCAATGTATAATTTTCATTTGATAAGCCATCCATGCACCTATGGCCTCAGTGGAGGCCATTGCTGTGGGATTAGTAAATTTTGGAAGAATTGCATTGCTTTGTTTTTTCCCATTTCTTGTGGTTTTCTATGTGTGTGTCTTTGAAGGTGAGTGTTTTAAAATGCAGTCTAATAACTTGAGGCTAAGACGCTCACACACATATGCTCATGTGGTATTGCATATTTGTAGATGCACATGAAAGCTGCAGATTAACATCATGTGTATTTCTCAATCACTTGCGAATTTTTTTTTTTGAGATGGGATTTCACTATGTATCCCTGGCTGTCCTGGAACTCACTCTGTAGACTAGGCTGTCCTGAAACTCACAGAGATCCACCTGCCTCTGCCTCCTGAGTGCTGGGATTGAGGGCATGCACCACCACCACCTGGCTTTTTTTATTATTTTATTGTCATCACCTTATTTTTTGAGACAAGGTTTCTCACCGAACCTGGAACTCACCAGTTGGGTTGGGTCAGCTAGCCATGAGTCCCAGGGATTTTCCTGCCTACTTCCCAAGGACAGCATTTACAGGCATGTACCACTGAGCATGACATTTTTACATGGACACTGAGGAACAAAAGCAAGTTTTTATGCTTGCACTGGCAAGCAGTTTACACACCAAGCCATTATCTCACTGCTACTCCAGTCTTTTTAAGATAGCATCCTGCCTTTGCGCTTTGAGAGTGCATAGAGGAGAGAGTTTTTCTAGCGTCTCTCTTCCCTCTGCTTCTGACACACACAACTTTTGTCCTCCCTCCTCCATCTTTCCCTCTCCTTAAAATGTCTTATGTTGGAAATGTGGTGCCTTTTTTACTGAGATTTTTGTCCTAAATGTGGCTCCATCAACCCATCTCACCAGGAGGAGGTATCTTCTCAGACTAGCCAATCCCTCTGGGTCAGGTGCTATTTCTTTTTTTCCTGTTCTGCTTTTTATTGTCGCCTATTTTATTTTGACATTAGACTGAAGATTTTAGGCCATCATCCCTCTTCTGATAACTGTTATCCAGCTCCCCCAGTCTATGGCCTGGAAATTCTAGCAAACTGTGCCTGTTGCTGTTATCTAGCATATCCCTACTTTCATACAGACACAAATGGCAAGCCCCATGGAATAATTGCAGCCATGCTTTATACACATCTTTAAATAGAGTGTCTAGAGTCCATCCACTCTCAACTAAAGGAAGAAGTTAGGAGAATGTTTAAAATCATTCCTTTGCAAATCACTCTAAGGTTTGCTCCCCCCCCCCCACTTCATAAAGACTAACCAAAACCACATAGCATAGTAAATACACAGCTTTTTAAGTAGTGTATGACTTTTGTAGCATCTGAACTTCATTTCAAATAAAGAAATTGGAGTTTCCTGTAAACACAGACAAGCCAGAGTGAGTTGACTATGCTGTGAACAAGGACATAGCAGAGAATCAAGTGTTTAGGGCTAGATTCTGACCTTTGTGACTTCCATGCCTCAGCTTATAGCCAACCCGAACACCAGCTTCTCCATCCACAATTAGTGTGAAGTTACCTTTTTGAGATGTGACATGTAGATGCTACAAAAGTCATACACTACTTTAAAAGCTGTGTATTTACTATGCTGGGTGTTTTTGGTTAGTCTTTATGAAGTGGGAGAGGTATATCAATGACTTTTCCAGTTAGGAGAAGACTCTGACAAAAGCAACTTAAGTGGAGAGTTTTATCTGTGCTTAAACTTCAAGACTACAGCCTATTATGGTGGAGAACACATCATAGCAAGATTTCTAGACAGATAGTCACATCACATCCATAGTCAGGAAGCAGAGAGTGGTGAACGTTCTTTTTTTTTTTTTTTTTTTTCTGAAGCTGAGGACCGAACCCAGGGCCTTGGGCTTGCTAGGCAAGCACTCTACCACTGAGCTAAATACCCAACCCCAAAGAGTTTACTTTTTTTTTTTTTTTTTTTTTTTGGTTTTTCAAGACAGGGTTTCTCTGTGTGGCTTTGGAGCCTATCCTGGAATTCACTCTGTATCCCAGGCTGTCCTCGAACTCACAGAAATCCACCTGCCTCTGCCTCTCAAGTGCTGGGATTGAAGGTGTGTGCCACCACCACCTGGCGGTGAATGTTCTTAATTAGCCTCCTTCTTCTTATACAGTTAGAACCCAAATACAGGGAATGCTGGCACCCACTTTAGAATGGTCCTTTCCTCCTCAATTAAGCAAATCAAGTTGACTCCACACAGGTACTCTCAGAGGCTAATATAATATAAATTAACCTTAATAGGTGGATCTGAAGGCTGGTCTCCTAGGTGACTCCAGATCCTGTCAAGCTGACAGTCAACACTAAGCATCACAAAGAGCCAATTCCAGCATCCAGGTGTAGTGGCACAGGCTTACAGTCCTGGTACATAGGGTGTCAGAGGACTGAGAATTTGATGACAGCCTCAAGTATACAGTAAGACCGTGTCAGAAGAATAAGAAAAAGAAGGGAAGGAGGATAAGGAGGAGGAGGAAGTCCAGTTCTGGTACCCATCCCATCTATTCTACCCATTTCCCTTCCCAAGGAAATCTCTCCTGAATTAATGTATCAAAATATGATCACCAACAACCAGTTTGGGGATATATGCTTGTAGTACAGTTAAAATAGAAAGCATGAGCCCATAAATATAGTCAATGACTCACCCCTCTCAAGGCACTGGACTTGGCAATCTTCAGGCCTAGTAATCTGATTCCAATCATCAGAAGCCACCAGGTCACAGGATGGAATCTGACACACGCTGTCACTGAGAAACGCCAACAAATAACAAATGCTATCCTATCCACGTGATTTGTTTTTCAGTGTCTTTTGTTGTTTTTATGTATTTTTATACATTTCAATTAAAATTTAATTACATCACTGTCCTCTTCCCTTTCCTCCCTCCAGCCCCTCCCAAATACCCTCCCTCTAACTCCTCCCATGTTACCCCTCACATTAACGGCCTCTTTTTCCTTGACAATTTATTGTGACATACATATGTATGTATAAATGTATAAATAAAACCTACTAAATCTATTTTTGTTGTTTGTGTATTTGGTTTTAGGGCTAATCCCTTTTACTGGATAGCCAACTATGGGACTTGAACCCAAGACTAATTCTCCTTTTCCCTGCAGTCATTAGTTACCTATAGTTCTTTGTCTAGGGCTACGGCCCTATGAGATTTTCTCCCTTCCGTGGTAACACGTCCACTGATATTACCACTGCTCAGACTTGTTTACGCAGCCATCAGAGTCTCAGTGAGAAACTGTTTCACAGAGGACTTCCTGGTATTCTGGCTCTCACAGTCTTTCCAGCTCTTGTCTTCTGTGTTGTGTTGTTCCCTGAACCACAGATTCAGGAACTGTGGTGTCAATGTGTCCACTGGGGCTGGTCTCCCCATGATCGGCTCATCTCTGCATTGTGTCCAGTTTTGGTTTTCTGTCCTGATCTCCATTTGCTGGAAAAAAAGAAGCTTCTTTTGTGAGGGTGATAGTTACGCTTATCTGCGGGTATAAGGATAAGATTTAGAATGTAGTAAGGAATTCTGCTGGTCTAGTAAAGTGACAGTAATAGAGTCTTTTCTAAAACCCATGACCTCACTAGCCCTTGGAAGTTTGCTACTACCACCAAAGAGTTTGCTCCTGTTGAGTGAGCCTTAAATCAAATTAGACAGCTGTTGGCTCTTATCAACATATGAGTGCCACTTGTCACACTTTAAGGATGTTGTACCATGCTGCTTATTCTTGTGATTCAAGTATATTACAGCTGGGCAGCACTGTTTAATTGCTTCCCCTCCTTAGCAACTTGCATAATATTTTATGTTGTCATGGAAGCTAGACTGTAGGAAGGAGGCTTTCAGGTTGCATTCAGTTTCAACTGTTCAAGTCTTATGTCCTAAATGTGCAGTGTCTTTAGCGATAGGGGCTTACATTCAACCTCGGAGAGGCAGCCAAGGCAGCAGCAATAGTCTACATTATTTTGAGAGTCACTTGGATTACCCTGACCAACCATTCAAAAGGAAATTTCTTGTGCCCAGCACTGAGATTTTTTTTTGTTCTTGTAGGGAACATAGTCAGCCCATGTTGGGGGTAGGGTAGGGGTGGCACATGTGCTTATTGTGAATATTTTTAGATAAATATAAAATAATAAGATTTCTTGAGGCTTTATCAAACAACTTTGTTATTTGTCCCTCCTCTTTTCTCATCTTAGTTACTGTTCTATTGCTATGAAGAAACACTGCGACCAAGGCAACTTATTACAAAAAGCATTTAATTGAGGGCTTTCTTACTGTTTCAGAGGATGAATCCATGAACACCATGGCAGGGAGCATGAGAGCAAGCAGACAGGCATGACCCTGGAGTAGCAGCTGAGAGCATCTGATCCACAAGACAGAGGTGCAAAGAGAGACTGGGACAGGTGTGGGGTTTTGAGACCTCAAAGCCCACCCCCAATGACAGTACTCCTCTAACAAAGTCACACCTCCTAATCCTTCTTAAACAGTTTCACTAACTGAGGATCAAGCCTTCAAACATGAGAGACTATGAGGACCATTCTCATTCAAACCACCATATTCCTTCTTTTTCTAGATTGACCTCCATCTTCAAATGGAGTACCAGAGGGGAGGCCACACTTTTTACACTCTTTGAAGCCTGAAACACTAAGTCTCCTATAATAAAATGTAGGCACTACCCTACAAGATATAGGTGTAGAAAAGTAACTTCAGAATAATACTCCATTTGCTCAGGAATTAAAGCAAACAATTGACCTGAGGTACCTCATAAAACTTAAAGTTTCTGTACAGCTTAAGAAAAAAAAATCAGTCAAGTGAAGAAGAAACTCATAGAGTGGACAGATTATTGCCACTGTACATCTGATAGAGAACTCATATCCAGAATATACAAAGAACTCAAAAAAATAGTCAAGGGGAAAAAAATGACCCAATTAGAAAATGAGCTATATCTAAACATAAAAGTCTCAATAGAAGAAATAAAAATGACTAAGAAATACCTCAAAAGGGATGCACATGGAACTCCCAAGGAAGGGGAAATCATGAAGATCTCCTGGGTAAACTGGGAGGGGGTAAAGGGGAAGGATGGGGCATGGAACATGAGGGATCAAGACGACTGAGTTGGGGGAGGGATGGAGACGGGGAGGAATGAAAAGATACCTTGACAGAGGGAGCCATTATGGGGTTAGGGAAAAACCCACAAGGATGACCCCAGCTAAGACTCCTAGCAATAGTGGAGAAGGTGCCTAAACTAGCCTTCCCCTGTAATCAGATTGCTGACTACCCTAACTGTCATCATAGAACCTACATCCAGTAACTGATGGAAGCAGATGCAGAGACCCACAGCCAAGTACTGGGCTGAGCTCCTTAAGTTCAGCTGAAGAGAGGGAGGAGGGATTGCACAAGGAGTGAGGGTCAAGATCTTGATGGGGAAACCCACAGAGACAGCTGACCCAAACTAGTGGTAGCTCATGGACTCTGGACTGACAGCTAGGGAACCTGCATAGGACCGAACTAGGCTCTCTGAATGTGGGTGACAGTTGTATGGCTTGATCTGTTTGTTGAGTCCCCTGGAAGTGGGACCAGAACTTATCCCAGGTACATGAACTGGCTTTTTAGAGCCCATTCCCTGTGATGGGATACCTTGCTCAGCCATGATGCAGAGGAGAAGGGCTTGGTCCTGCCCCAACTAGGCATGCCAGCCTGTGATGACTCCCTACGGGAGGCCTTATGCCCTATGAGGAGGAGATGGGGGGTAACAGATGGGGGGTAACATGCATCATGAAAATATGATATAGATAGATAGATAGATAGATAGATAGATAGATAGATAGATAGATAGATACACACACACACACACACACACACACTATTTAGCTAGTGGAGGGGAGTGGGAGGAGGGGAGGGAGGGGAACTATGGCTGGTATGTAAAATGAAAAAAAATTAAAAAAAAATAAATGCCTCAAAAAGTGTTCATCATCCTTAACAACTAGGGAAATGCAAATTAAAACAATTCAGGTTTAATCATATCAAGGTCAGAATGGCTAAGATCAACAAAACAACCGGCAAATGCTGGTGAGTTTACTCTCGTTTACTGTTGGTGGGAATTCAAACTAGATGGGTGATGTTGCTCTGTATGCTGTGAATGTGTTGCTCTGATTGGTTGATAAATAAAATGCTGATTGGCCAGTAGCCAGGCAGGAAGTATAGGCGGGATAAGCAGAAAAAGAGAATTCTGGAAGAGGAAGGCTGAGTCAGGAGATGCCAGCCCACCATTCAGGGAGCAGCATGTAACAACACTCACGGAACACATGGCAACATACAGATTAACAGAAATGGGCTGAGTTTAAGTGTAAGAGCTAGTCAGTGGTAGGCCTGGGCTAATGGCTGAGCGGTTTTAGTTAATATAAGCTTCTGAGTAATTATTTTATAAGTGGCTGCGGGGTCTGGGGGGCTGAGCAGGCCTGAAGAAAACTTCAGCTACACAAACTGGTACAGCCACTCTAGAAATCACTATGAAGAATTCTCAAATAAAAAAAAATCTACAATATAACCCAGATTCACCACTCTTTGGCATATACCAAAAAGACTTCTGATGGATAGTTTTATATCAACTTGACAAGAGCTAAAGTCATTTGAGAGGAGGGACCTTCAACTAAGAAAATGCTTCCATAAGATGAAGCTATAGTCAAGCCTATAAGGCATCATTTTAATTAGTGATTCATGGGAGAGGGACCAACTCATTATAGGTGGTGTCATTCCTGGCCTGGGTTCTCTAAGAAAACAGGTTGAGTGAGCCATGATGAGCAAGCCAGTAAGCAGTACCCCTCCATGGCCTCTGCATCAGCTCCTGCTTGGCCTCTGCTCTGCTTGAGTTCCTGTCCTGACTTCCTTTGATGCTGAACAGTGATGTGCAAGTGTAAGCTGAATAAACCCTTTCCTTCCCAAATTCTTTTCAGTCATGGTATTTTATCACAGCAATAGTAACCCTCAGACAAGACTAGACATCCTATTCACAGATATTTGCTCAGTCATTACTGAGAGTCATTACTGCCCTATTCACAATAGCTAAAAAATGGAAACTGAAATGTCCCCCAATAGAAGAACGCATCATGAAAATATGATATATATGTACATATATATATATATATATATATATATATATATATATACACTATTCAGCTATAAAGAACAATAAAATCATGAAATTTGCAGGTAAATGGAAAGACCAAAAGATTATATTGAGGGAAGTAACTCAGAACTAGAAAGACAAATATTTTCTTGCTCACCTGCAGTTCCTAGCTTCAAATCTTCAGATGTGAGTGTACAGCATTAAGAATCCACAGAAACCAGGAAAGTGTAAAGGGATGTTGGAAGTGTGGGACTTGAGAGGAGAATAGCAGAATACAGATGTTATAATCAGGAAACGGAAACATGGCAGCTCCAACTGGGTAGCGGAGAAGGAGGTCAATATAAAAGGAGCAGGCCATGTGTCTTATTATGGAATTGCAATGCTAAACATACAAGATTTATTACACAGTAAAAACTGCATGCCTGTATGAACAGACGCTTGTTGAGTATGATGGGTTTATAACCAATAAACCATCATAAACGGACCATATCATTCATTCAAAATGCATTTTATATGAAATGAGGAAGAAATAACTTGAGCATTGTAATACACAGTAAATATGTCTAAGGCACACAATCTATAATAAATTGAGAGAACTGACCATAGCACATTTCATATTCGTGGGGTGATCACTAATGCTCAATCCTGTATGAACCACTTATAGATTGAGTGGGTGTTGTTCTTGCTTTTCACTCAAACAGCTCACTAATTTTCACAATTCTCAAAAGCTGAATGATGAGTTAATCAGATCCTGATTTCCCTTATTTACTAGTTTCAAGATAAATAATGGAATGAATAAACTGATTTATAAACCCTAGAGATTCCTTGAAAGTTTTTTTCTACTTTAAACTCTAATAAACATTCTGTGAAATGTAGAAGAAATATAATTGCATGAATTTATTAAGCCATTGGGCAGATGTACACATATGGCCTTTCATTGTATGAACCTAAAAGTAAGTTCAAAATTAAATTATATCAAGAATGCTTCCATGCTAAACTAACAGTCATTTTTGTTTCCACATAAATGGATGGAAGCAGACTCCGGAGTTCTATCACAGACTATGTGTTTACTTATATTCATATTTAATAGTGATATTTTTACAACCAAATGGCCATGCTGATTGCCAACTTCACGGGATCTAGAATTACCTGGAGAACAAACCTATTAAGCAGTTCCTAGTTTGAATTATTTGGGACAGGAACAATTGCCCCAAGTGTAGGCAGCACCATCCCTTGGGGTGGGAACTAAACTCATGATTTGACTAAAAAAAGAGACAGTGATTTGGGGCAAATACCCTACAGCCAAACATTTGTTGTCTCTCCTTGAACCCAGCAAAGTGAACATCAGGGTCATTTAAGTTAGCACACACTGTATTGTTCTTAAATTTAACAGGATACAGACATCACAAGATAATCAAAGTGGAGGGTTAGCATTTACAAAGTTGGCACTGGCTAGCAGTGAGTCTCCAGCAAAAGTGATTCTACTACTGGGGACATTGGTCAATATCTGGAGGCACATGGAGAATTAAGAGGTTAGGGAGGTGCTACTGGCTCTAACACAGCAAATGCCCAACCCTGCACTAGCCACACAGTACAACTCTGAACGTGACACAATGTATGTGATGCCAAGGCTAAGAAACACTCCCAGGGGAAGTTAAGAAGTGCTTGCTAAACTGAACTAACCTAAAATTACAAGCACAATCCTTGCTGCTCAAGTCAACTGAAATGGAATCATGACAGGCAATTATGTGTGGTTATAGGATTCTAAGACATTCCAACATCCTTCCATTTGCAATTGGAGACTGAGATCAAGAAAAGTTAGGGTCAAAGTCTGAGATCCTGAACTGGGGCCGGGGTATGCCACCAGAATTCCCATTGTCCATTAGCTGTAATGTGTGCAGAGAAAAGAAGTTGGGTGCTCCTCGTTGTTGAGGAGAGAGAGAGTCATGCTTTTATAACTGTAGCAAATAGCTGAGAGAAAACAACTTAAGGGAAAAGATCTATTTTGGTTCCTGCTTTCTGAAGTTTCAATTCTCTGTCAGCTGGCTCTAGGATTCTGAGCGTAAGGAAAGACCAAACATCATGGTGGCAAGAATGTATAAGGTAGAGACAGTTCACTTCCAGGCAAGGAAAAGACACATCCTTCAAAGCTGTGCTTCTTCCTCTGGTGACTTACTTCCTCCAGCCACGCCCAGCTTTCCACCATCTACCAAAATAGTGCCACCATCTGTTGGCCAGAACTTCAACACACAAATGAGTCTATGGGCAACATTTCAGACTCAGACTACCGCACCTTTCCTCAACCAATCTGTTCTATCCGGGCATTAGCAGAGATCTTCTTTATCTAGCCTACTGATTCAAATGCCAATCTCATCCATAAACACACTTTTATCACACACACACACACACACACACACACACACACACACACATACACACACACACAATGTTTTACCAGTTATCTGTGCAGCCTTTATCTTAGTCCAGTTAACACAGAAACTTAACTATCCTAGCATTGCTTTCTAGTTCAGGTTCAATTTCTTGAAGGACATTCATTTGCTCTCATTCCCAAAACTTGCTTGGAATGCTTTGTGACTCCAGTGTGTCATATTTTGCTACACAGAAAATCTTCGGGAATCAGCATAGGGACCTGTTCCACATAGAAAATAGAAGTGCCATGTTAATAGATCTTTAAATTATTCATCGAAAATGTATTATATTCTGAACACTATTCAAAACAAGTTTGAAAATGCGATTCAATGTAATAGAAAGATGACTTAGGTCTGAGATTTGAAGCAAATCTGTCTATAAACTTTGTGTTTAAGGAGGGGTTGCTACAGATTATAGGATTATAGTGATAAGCCCTGGGAGATGGAAGTCACAGGACAGAGATTCCACTGCTTATGAGAAACATCCTCTGTTTTGTCAAGTGGAACCACCTGAGGCTGGGAGACAGGAATGTTTTATCTTCCAATTACATTATGCTACCAAAAATACAACAAACATTGGTGCCTTGACTAATTTGGGGTTGGAATTAAATGCTTGCAAGTTTTTCCACAGAAATAACCATACTGTGTCATTTCTGCTTCCACTTGTCCCAAATATATTCATTTACTGTTTTATGCCCAAACAAGTAAGCCTGTGGTCTGGTCATCCTGCTTCTCTTCTCTGCTTCCGCCGCAGAAGTGGAATCAATTCTGTCCTCCTCCCTTCTGAGCCTGGGCATGGACTCAGGTTCCCGCTGTACACAGCACTCCAGGCAGCCACTATCAATAGGCAGGAACTGGCATTTCAGACAAAACTGACTTTCATTTGTTAGGCAAAGATATTGACTCAGGATAAGGCTTACTAGCAAATAAATAAGTACCTATAAAGAGTAGCTCAGTGATACTTTATTGCCATATTTTAGTCTGCCTCTCCCTTAATAGACACCTGATAGGGTAGACTGTATAGCAACTAAGATCTGTTAAAGGGGCTAGAGGAGCAGTGGAGAGAAAATTTCAAGGCATAGATGATTACATTTTTATGACAGCTATGTCTTCGGATCTGGAATTGTACCTCAATAGATAGAGTGCTTGCCCAACACGTCTGCAGCCCTGAGTTTTATGCCATCTTCATGTCAACCACATGCACTGTTATATACCTATAGCCCCATTACTCTTGAGGTAGAGACAGGAGTATCACAATTGCAAGGTCATTCTCAGCTTCACATTGAGTTCTAGGGAGCCTGGGATGCATGAGATTCTACCTCAAAGGAAGGAAGGAAGGAAGGAAGAAAGGAAGGAAGGAAGGAAGGAAGGAAGGAAGGAAGGAAGGAAGGGAAGGAAGGAAGGAGAAGGGAAGGGAAGAGAAGGGAGGGAGGGAGGGAGAGAGGGAGGGAGGGAGAAGGGAGGGAGGGAAAAAAGAAAAGAACACAGAACAGAAAAGGAATTTTCTAATATTTACACAGGGTTGGGAATACCCAATACGTCAAACAACCAAAGAAGAAAGATCTTGTAGTTCAAGGATCATTCAATACTATAATCTTCAAAGGCATGTCACTTTAGTATTGTAAATAAACTACACCTGAGCTAAAGAATAGCCTAGGCCCACTCTAAAAAAAAATGTAAGGCAGACTTCATAAAGGTGAAACCAATCCCAAGGAACATAGCTGTTTGACAAAACAATATTCCAGTGCTGTTAAAAGGAATTCAACCTCAACCTTTGCCAACATCTCATGTATAGCATTTATATTCAAATAAAAACAGGCAGTAAAGGAATATGACATAGGACTCACCAACAGAAGAAAAGGTTTGTCAATTGCAACAAATCAGAATTTAAGGAGATAATAAAGTTAGCAGACAAAGAACTGGAAACACTCTTCTATAAGAAAAGGAAATGTATTTTGTAGAGAAAAGAAAAAGTATACTATCAAAAAGGAAAACATATAAAATCCTTAAGCCCTGAAAAAGAGATTACTGAACATAGAGATGTGAAAATGAACTTGAGGCAATCAAATAGCCAAAATGAAAAAAGAGAGAGTAACACTGGCACAAAAATAAATAAAGAAATAAACAAACAAATGTAATTTGATGGGAGAGTGGTATGGTGGTGCATGTCTGTCCTCCGCAGACTCAGAATCCTAAAACAGGAAGATCACAGGTTTGAGACTAGTCTGGGCTATACAGTGAATTTCAGGCCAGACCCTAATAAAACACAGTGAGATCCTGTCTCGGAGAGGGAAAATTACCACATAATTTATATAACAATATCAAATATTCTCACTGAGCATAACTGAAGACTCAGAAATAGCAAGTAACAGAAAAAGAAATAATGACCAAAAATGTTCTAAATTTGTTCAGAAATAAATTCATATATTTCAAAACCTCTAAGAACTCTAAAACTAAGATATACATAGATATAGAGATATAGATATAGATAGATACAGCTATAGATATATAATGTGATGGTTTGAATGAGTATGGCCCGCATAGGCTCACATGTTTCAATAGTTGATTCCCAGTTGGTAGAACTGTTTGATAAGGATTAGAAGGTGTGGCCTTGTTGGAGAAGGTGTGTCACTTGGGGAGGGCTTTGGGGTTTCAAAGGCCCATATCATTCCTAGTTAGCTCTATTTAGTTCTCTCTCTCTCTCTCTCTCTCTCTCTCTCTCTCTCTCTCTCTCTCTCTCTCCCCTCTTTTCTTCTCTTCTCTCTTCTCCTCTCCTTCTCTGTGTATTTGGGTTATTGCCTCAATAGGTCAGCTTCCTGCTACTACTCCAGAGCCATGCCTGCCTGCCTGCTGCCACATTCCCTGCCATGGTAGTCATAGATTCTAACTCTGAACTATAAGCAAGCCTCCAATTAAGTGACTTCTTTTCATATGTTACCTTGGTCATGGTATTTTGTCACAGCAAAAGAAAAGTAACTAATGCATCATAATCAAGTTGCAGGAAATAGATGACAAAAATATAGACAAATTTGAGAGTAGATGATATTATATGTATATGTATGTATATGTATATGTACACTTATATGTACATATATACATACATATGTAACAAATCTATAGCCAATATCATGCTAAGTGAAAAGAAAAAAAAACCTCAAAGCATTCTCCTCCAGATCAGGAACTAGAAAAGGGTGTTCACTCTTTCCACTTCTTCCCAATTTGGTGCTTGAAGTCTTAGCTGAGGCAATAGGTCAACAGAAAGAATAACAGGTGTACAAATAAAAAAAGGAGACAGGATCCCTATGTGCAGATGATATGATGTTACACATAAGTGTCTTAGTTATTTTTAAGTTGCTGTGATAGAACGCCATGAGCAATGCAATCTGCAAAAGAATGCATTTAATTGGGCTTACCACTTCAGAAGGCTAGAGTCCATGGTGGAGGAACAAAGGAATAGCAATAGAACAGCTGAGAGCTCATCTCTTGATCCAATGAGGAGGCAGAGAGAGCACAAAGTCCGCCCCCAGTGACACACCTCCTTCAACAAGGCCACAATTCCTAATCCTTCTCAAAGAGTTCTACTAACTGGAGACAAGTTATTCAAACATATGAGGCCATAGGGGCCATTCTCATTCAAACCACCAAAATGAGAGACCCAGAATACCCCACTGAAAAACCTTTCATTACTACATTGAAAGACTTATAGATACTGCCCATAAAAGTGGAAAGTATAATCATACTTGATTTTAAATTATATTAAAAAACCTCATCAATAAGAATGGAATGGCACTGTAACAAGCGCACACGCATGGATAGACGGAATAAAGAAGAGGACCCCGATATAAGGCTATTCAGCCACAGCTACCTGTTTTTTTTGTTTTTTGTTTTTCTTTTTGTTTTTTTTTTACAAAAACATACATTGCAGGGTCTGCCGGAGGTCTTGCAATGTATGTTTTTGTAAAAAAAAAAAAAAAAAAAAAAAAAAACCACAGGTAGCTGTGGCTGAGTGAGGTAACCCAGACTCAGAAAGACAAACATGGTATGTACTCACTCATAGGAGGATACTAGATGTGGAACAAGGATGACTGGACTGCTACTCACATCACCAGGGAGGCTACCTGGAAAACAGGACCCCAAGAAAGACATGGGGATCGCCCAATGACGGAGAAATGGAAGAGATCTACATGAACAACATGGACATGAGTGTGGGTAATGAAGGGCAAGGGTCGAGGGAAAGAGAGCTTGGGGGAGCGGGAGATCCCAGCTGGATCAACAACAGAGAGAGAGAACAAGGAATAGGAGACCATGGTAAATGAAGACCACATGAGAATAGGAAGAAGCAAAGTGCTAGAGAGGCCCACAGAAATCCACAAAGATACCCCCACAATAGACTGCTGGCAATGGTCAAGAGACAGCCCGAACTGACCTAGTCTGGTGATGGGATGGACAAACACCCTAATTGTCGTGCTAGAAACCCCATCCAACGACTGAGGGATCTGGATGCAGAGATCCATGGCTAGGCCCCGGGTGGATCTCTGGGAGTCCAATTAGCGAGAAAAAAGGAGGGTTTATATGAGCGAGAATTGTTGAGACCAAAGTTGGATAAAGCACAGGGACAAATAGCCAAACTAATGGAAACACATAAACTATGAACCAATGGCTGAGGGATCCCCAACTGGATCAGGCCCTCTGAATGGATGAGACAGTTGATTGGCTTGATCTGTTTGGGAGGCATCCAGGCAGTGGGACCAGGTCCTGTGCTCATTGCATGAGCTGGCTGTTTGAAACCTGGGGCTTTTACAGGGTCGCTTGGCTCGGCCTGGGAGGAGGGGACTGGACCTGCCTGGACTGAGTCTACCAGGTTGATCTCAGTCCTGGGGGAGATCTTGCCCTGGAGGAGGTGGGAATGGGGGGGGCTTGGGGGAAGGTGAGGGGGGCAGGAGGGGGGAGAACAAGGGAATCCATGGCTGATATGTAGAACTGAATTGTATTGCAAAATAAAAATAAAAAAAGAAAAAAGTGAGAGCAGTTGATAGTGAGGATGTGGGGAAGAGGAACTCTTGTTCATTGCTGGGGTGAGTATAAAGTCGTGTGGCACTGTGGACATCAGTTCAGAGGTCCTCAGAAAACTGAAAACAGAACTACTGCATGACCCAGTGTCTTAGTGACTGCTTCATTGCTGTGAAGAGACACCACAACTGAGGCCACTTACAAGAGAAGACATTTAATTGTGGCATGCTTACAGTTTCAGAGGGTGAGTCCACAATCATCATGCTAGGAAGCATGACACTGGAGAAGTAGTTGATAGTTTTACATCTGGATCAGCAGGCAGCAAGCTAGAGAACAACGGCTAGCATATTTTAGATGTATTTATTTGTAGATAGTATGAATCCATGGGAAGAGTCAATCAGGGCCCAAACCTGCAGCTGTAATGCATGATCCTTGTCACCAGAGGGCAGCATAACAGCGCTAAGTGCTAAATTAGGATGGGCGACAGCTGTTTTACAAACCCAGGTTGGGCAGTGTCATCGACAAGAAGAGGAAGTGCCGGAAAGTGGAATCAGCTACTGTTTTCCCACATGTAACCTTGAGTATCACTTCCCTGTCTTGTCCTCGGAGTCGGTGCATTTTAATTCAAATGTTAGCATTAGATATTGACTTGGATTGTCTTCCGGCCCGAAATGTTCCATGATTACAAAACAAATAGGCTCTCCCTTTTCCTTACACCTCTTTTAAATTTCACATTTAGACTGGATGAGAAGAACTATGATTTCCCACGATGTTGTATCTGAGGCCCTGGGATTCAATTAAATACCCACAAATCCAGGAAGAGCCTGGTCTGTGAAGCCAGGCTGCTGCATCAGGCAGAAAGCTGGAATGAGTAATCCCAGTAACCTGCCTTCCTTGAATAGGAATGAGGAGTACTTCCGGAAAAACAAGGGAAATAGCCCCTGCAGAGACCCAGGGCCTCTTGAGTAGTAGTGGCATTGCTTAAATGCTCACGTGCTGGAGTTTCTGTCTTGCTTTTTATCTGGAGGGAGACACTCATGTAAAGACATTGAGACACATGAAAAAGGAAACTGTTCGTGGGCAATAACAAGAGGAGGGGAGAGGTGTGGGTACAGATAAGCAAAGTACAATAACAAACACATGCTAGAATGTCCTTGTGAAGCCCACTATTTTGTATGTGAATGCAAATGAGGACATGACTGCTCCAAGGTATGGTTGAGGAGAGTTTTATTGTAGGTATGAGAGAGGGAGCACAGTCAGAGACGTCTGAGAGGGTCTGGGCTGAACCTGGCCATGAGAGGAGAGAGGGTGGGGAGAAAGAGAGGAATGAAGAGAGAGAGGATGAGAGGAGAGAGAGGGCAAGCAGACCAAGAGAGCAGCCAAGGACCAAGACATTGCATGCCAAAATGAGGAGGTTTAAGTAGGAAAGAGAAGCTGGGGGAAGGGAAGTGAAGCCCAGCCCCTGGGAAGGGGAGGTTTAGCGTGGGAGGCAGGGTGAAAAGTGCTTGAAGAAGCCACAGGTACTGTGTGAGCCTTGTCCTAGGACATAACAGTATGCTAACTAAAAACTTAGTAAATAAATAAAGTATGAAACAAAAACTTGAAAGGCAGGTATGATGGTTCCGGACTATAATCCTCTAAACTTGGGAGGTTGAGGCAGGATTGTTTATAGCAGAGGTTCTCAGCCTGTGTCGAGAGACCCCTTTGGGGAGGTCAAATGACCCTTTCACAGGGGTCATATATCAGATATCCTGTATCTCAGATATTTACATTATGAACCATAACAGTAGCAAAATTTCAGTTTGTGATGTAGCAATTGAAAATAATGTTATGGTTGACGGTCACCATAACATGAGGATCTGTGTTAAAGGGTTGCAGCATTAGGGAGGTTGAGAACCACTGCTTTAGAGTTTGTAGCCTTGACTGCATAGTGAGAGTCTGTCAAAGAATGAAAGGGGGAGAGAAGACGAAGAAGAAGAGGAGGAGGAGAGGAGGAGGAAGAAGAAAAAGAAGAATCTTAACACAAGGAAGATATTGCCTACTAATAAAGAGGCCATTAAACTTACCCATTTATCTAGGGCAGTTTAAAATCTGTGTGTTGTTAGTGCTGGAAGCTCACTGGTTTCTAAAAGGAATGTTTGCTACCCAGACCAGGTGAGTGCAGGGAAGAGTCATCTGTAACTGGAAAGTTCCAGAGCATCCCTACAAGAGAGATTAACTTTTCCAAACTCGTTTAGTTTTGTGTCTTACTGGCCCTAATAAGATTCACTCACCATTTTTTGTTGGACTGAAGGAACTAATGTGCCACCAAAGGATTTTGGGGGATTATCTTGAGTGTTTTCTTAACATAACAGCTAAGAATTTAAATTTCCTCAAGTTGTATATTACAATTGAATATGCAGCTAACCACTGAAGGCAAGCGAGATCATTTTAATTAAGATAAGATATTTAAATGAGTCTAATTAAAGTCCTTCTTTGAAGGGGAGGTTAAATGCTTTGTTTTCTTTCTTAGAATAATTTATTCTTAAGCCTGACATTTCACTTATTTAAGATTGTCTAATCTACACCAATGCCTCACAAAATTCAATTTTCTTGTTGGAGGAAATAAGACCGGAGCAAACACAATTTGAACTTCCTGAAGTGACTTACTATTTTAAAGTAAAATCAACCTGGAGGCTTTGCTTCTTTGGCATATCACAATTGTTGTATGCAGTTGTCTTTGGCCACCCCACCCCTGCTGGATGTGGGACTGCTAAAAACTAGGAAAATGACTTCTGTGACACTCCAGAGCAGCACTGAATAAACATAGTGGTCTACTTTTCTTACAGAATACCACATTGGATATCTGGTGTTATAAATCTGGGGTCATTCAGAGATTCACCAGTTAGATCATGAATAAATTTTCATGAAAAAAAGAGGCTTTTTTAAATACTGGCCAGGACTGTGGACACTGGCTAGGTCTGTACCTGAGACTCTGGATTCCCAGAGTATGTCTCAGAATTACATTAGTCAGGGTATTATAAAGGCAAAACTCACAAGGCTACTTACTTCCTGCCTTTCTGCAATCAGAGGCAATTACACATCCTGATGTACCTCCTGCCTCCCTGTGATCAAGCATATGTCCTATGCACCTTGGGGCAACCAAGCTTGTTTACACAAGTAAAAACACACTGTTATCTTTCAAAAGCAATCATCCCCAACATTCCAGGAAATTATCTGTCCTTGTGCAAGTGAGCCTTACAGGTTAGAGGCATTTTTCTAGCTTTATAGATCTCTAAAACACAATGATTTAAACTTAAACATTAACCATCTCACTGGTTAACAAACATCTTCTGACACATGGCACGCTGCATCTATTTTCTTCTTTGAAATTCTGGATCCCATGGAGGCTTTGCATTTTGAAGTTTTTAGGATTAGAGCAGATCTGAGTGAATGAAATAAGATGCTCTTAGATGAAGATGTGTAGGTGGATTTTTCTGTTCCACCTGCCAGTTCCCAAATAACCACATGGAGACTTCTTATTAATTATGGCAGCTTGGCTAATAGCTTGGTCTTAGTTCTAACTAGCTCTATAACTTAAATTAACCCATTTATTTTAATTTACTTCTTTTACGTGGCTTGGTTACCTTTACTTTGTAATGCCTATGCTGCTTACTGTACCTCCTTGGCATCTCCTTGAAACTCTGCCCTTTTTCTTCCCAGTATTCTCTCTGCCCAGAAAATCCTGCCTAGCAATTGAACATTTGGCTTCTTATTAAACCAATCAGAGTAACACTTCTTCACAGTGTACAAAAAGATTATTCCACAACATTTCCCCCTTTGTCTAAATAAAAAAGAAAGGTTTTAATTATAACATAGCAAAACAATATACAATAAAAACAATTATCAGGTAAGAATTACATTTACAATGTCCAGTCCATTTGTATTTGGCATGTTTGAGGGAAATACTCCATTATTTATTCTATCTTGATGAGTCTAAAGTTCTGCACCTAATTTACCTTCTATCATAATTTAAAAAAAAAAAACTGCAGCTATAACTACCTAGTCTTCAACTCCATCAAAGACCCCAGAAGAGTATAATATTACCCGAGCTAACAGGAAGTACAGTGTAAAAGCACTTCCAAACCTATAGAAATGATAGACATCTGACTTCTTGGACAGTCACCCAAGATTCCTCTGCAATATTGAGGCATCCATCTTCAGCCTACAGGCACAGAATATCTGACAGACTTTTCTGAGAAGCAGCAAATATTTGAAGGACCATCCTGTCCTGTCTTGGCAAGGTTCGGCAGTCACTTTTCTTTGTGTCCTGTTTGTCCAGTTTGGACACACTGCCAGCAGTCAAGGCAAGGGCAGTTTCTTGCCCAAATGTCTAGCTTTTGCCACAAAGAAAGTAAACTCCATATGGAGATCCTTTGATGCCCATCATTCTTTTCTGAAGTAGATTATTGCCACCAGCAGTAGATGTGTCTCATTGTCATGAAAAGCCCCATAACAAAACATTTTCAATGCCACATTCTGCAGGTCTTCGAAGTTTTTGAAGACCATCTATCTATCTAAAATACATCTCTGTGTGACCTTGAAAACACACCTAACATGACTACAAGTTTGCATGTTATAGGTGATTAACCTGCATTTATTACCCTAGTTTGTAACAATAACGTTCAAGGACTAGAAAGTTACATTACATTTTTATGTGAGCCACATAAGTACAATACCTTAAACAAGAGTAGAAGAATTCTAACAAAAAAAATAATAACCTTAAATTTGTATCAATATAGAAAAATCCATACCAGTGTAAAATATTTAAGACTAGGAGTTGCTTTTTCAGTTTAAAAGTAGATCCAATAATCCATTTATCTTATCATTTCTATATCCCCCCCTTTTTCTTTTCAGAATTAGATCCTTGAATCTTATCTCCTCTGTTCAGCTTTTGTCCTGACCATTACCAATAACAACTTGTAACCAACCCCCAAATGATGACAAATATCCATAATCCATTGAATGACCAAAAACTGCCTACCCCACCTCTTGGGAATGTAGGCATCATGTTCTCTGGATTGCCTCCTGCTATCTGGGGGGCAATGGCATCTCTAGGGGACTCTGAAAATATCAAGATAAAGGTCAAGTCTTGGGACAGCAAGCTATATCATTTGTTGCCAGTGTCTATGTAATGTAAATATAGGGCTTATCTGAAGTCCTGGCTGGAATCATGTATGAGGCAGAACCATCTCAGCTAGCTGCCTTGAAATTGTCCTGAGTAGTTTGTAGTGCAAAGCTGACCTTTGAATGGTGTTTGCCAGCTTAATAGTATTACCACAATCCAGATTTTTCTATGTCAGAGTTAAAAACCTTTCCTTTTATTTAGACAAAAAGGAGGAAATGTGTGGTATTTTGATTGCATTCTGATGCTCCCAAGAATGTCAATAAAGATTATTTTGAATCAGAGGGTGGAACTAGCTACTGGCTCTCCAAAATTAACCATAGAGGTTTTTGAGGATTGGGGACAGATAGACACAGGAAGTAGGGTGGGACTGAGAGAGGGTCTGGACCCTTTTTGGATAGATGAACAAGAACAAGAGGAGCTCACTGGTCACTTCTCTGCCGTTTCTCTGACCATTCAGGTTTTTACCCTGATGTCTGACTCCTGAGTTTTTATTGATTAAGAATGATTAGATAAATGCATCAAAAATGGGCACAGTAAAGAAACCAAAATAGCCACTCCATTGGGGCTTTGGACCTAACAGTGGGGTCCAGTGGCAAGCTATGGGTGCTGAAGACAGAATATAAAGATGCTAATAATATGACAATTACAGGTTTGATAAGTACAAATTGAGCATTTATAATATGGAATCTAGAGTGCTCACCAACCCAAAACTATTTGAGTGCCTACAGGAAACTCCAAGTAGAGATTCCACACTTAGCTCATCTGACAAGTCATAGCTACAATGCAGAACATTAAACACCATACAAAATTTGATAAGATATTGTGACTCACAGCTGCAATTTTAGCACTCAAGATTGACTGAGGCAAAGGGATCAAGAATTCAAGGCCAGCTATTCTCCTCCCCAAATGTCAGTGGTAGTGACATTGTCCTAAACAGAAAGACTTTGGCTGGGTAAAGAGAAGGAAGGTTATCAGCTGAACATGCTTTAAGGTGGGTTTCTGTTTGCCAGAAAAGCAGCTCTCCTAAAGTAGTTCCTGTTTACCAGGGACTACCCTTAAGCCTACAGGAACCTCCCTTAACTTTCTCCCAAAGGTCCACTACCTTGGGTAAAAGCACATAGTTTCCAGTCTGTGGGAGCCCACAGTGACTCCAGTTTGTGGCTTGATTACATCTTGACTCAAGATCAGAGAGTTCAAGCCTGTCTTTGCCCCTTTAGGCTGGATAACAGAATGTGTTGCCAAAGGCATAGTTACCAGATATCTTACTCTTTAAGGCTGGATAAAAGGATGTCTTACCAAAGGCATAGTTACTAAATGTCTTGAAAATTAAGGAGCTGTTTGTACTTGTTTGTACCTTGAACCATGGTGTCCTTGAGAGGGGGTGGTCTTCTCTCCCCACCCCCACCCCCAGTAGCTTTGGGTATAAAAAGACTGTGAGAAACTCAAGGCTGCTGCGGTATTGACTCAGAGCTCTCTCGAATCTATCTTGTGTCTCTGTCTTCTTTTTTTACGTCTATGTCTCTCTTTGTCCTATCTGTTATTTCTCAATCCTCACTCTCCTATTCAGGACTGTTCAACAGGTCAGGTAGGACCAGTCAACATGGACAACCTGATTCAGTTCAGATCCTAGCCCTGATGACCATCATATACAATCTCCTTGCTTTTCCACCATTTTGCTTTTCTCTGTCCTCTACCCCCAAACTCCTGCCCCAGAGATGACTTTGGCAGTTTGATGCCCAGTAAACTTTTCCACACCTGTGGAGTGGTCCAACTTGGTAGTTTCTCTAGCCATCACTTATATTTGGTGACTGAAATCTGGGCCCCAAAAGGGCCCAAACCTGTACCTCCTAACAAAACCAAACCACTGATTTTGACCATCCCTGGTGCTTCTGTAGGCTCTTGCCACACACCATATTTGACTCCAAATTTTAGCATCTACCTCTTCGTCACTTCTATCCACTTATTCTAAATAGTCATTTCCCCTTGTCTACTCTGGTAAATGCTACCTTCTCAGTCTCTCGCTGTAGCCCGTCTCTCTATCTCTCTTGGCTCCTGGGGCCTACTACTGTTACAAAAGTCATGCTAACTTGTTAGGCAGCTTCTCTATGCCCTCTTGGGAATCCTATCATGAGGATGAGAGATGCCCCTCCACTGGTCCTGGACACCTCTCTGACAAGTATCTTTCTCTTTGGAGACATCTCAGATTCAGACTGTTACCACATCACTTACCCCTTTGCAGGGAATATAAGGCTCAAACCAGTTACAAAGGCATGCATGTAACATACTTACTTATGAGCCAACCTGGAGTCCACTGGAGGGCCTAGCAACAGGCACTGTCAGAGATCTTGATCATGCCTAGCCAATGAGGGATGACCATACAATGTCACTGGATTGGGAGGCAGCCTGGGTGTTGGGAGGAGGATATATAAGGCTTTCCTCATTGCTGAATAATGAATCTACTGTTTACCTTTCAACTGACTCCCAGTGTCTGTGTCATTGACACCATGCCTTCTCACCCCCTTCCCCAAAGGCACTGTTAGGACCCAACAACATCCCTTCCCTTCCCTTCCCCATATCTTCATTCCTAATGACCCTATTTCCTAAGTCTCTCCCATCTCCTCTTTGCTCTCCTAGAAGTTCTTTACATCTTCCTTTCTGCCTGTCTCTTTCTCACTCCTGGTACTTGCTCTATCTCTAACCATGGACTCTTCACATTCAGAATTATCTCATGGCCCTTCATCTGCCTTCTTTAATCTCTTTCCTACTTGGACTCAGAAATCCCACTAAAGCCCCACTGTCTTACTGCAAACAGCCTGTCCTCAAACTAGAAAATCAGTCTCTATGGCCAGAAAATGGCACACGTGCTTTACAAATTCTCTCAGATTATGACAACTTCTATTATTGAATATCTATCAGAGAAAACCACTTAAACATAATTTATAGGCAACTGAAGTTCTTAGCTCTTGTTGACTTGGACTACTCTTGGGTATTGGGGACCTAAGTGTAGTGTGGAGTATTTAGAGCAAGGGGTTTTGTAAGGAAAAAAAAAAAAAGCATCCCCTGATATCTCATTGGCAGCTCCAGGAAAAGGTTTTGCATAAGCAAGCAGTTTAACAGAAGCTAAGATAAGCAGTTAGCTGAAGGGTGAGATTTTGCACAAGCAGGCAATTTAACAGATGCTGAGTTAGCTAGGGCATCTCTACCTTGGGTTCCTAAAATAGAATCAGGTAATTTTCCATGAGGCTTCCCATCAAGGAGATCAAATTCTAGTCAAACCTAAAATGGCCTCCATAAGAATACAACATGGTGGAACCTCTGGAGTGCCTTGCCCTGTCACACTTCTGCCACTACACAAGCAAATAATCCAAAAACCCTCTTGTCTCTAATCCTTCTCTATTTTCCACTCTCACAAACCTTGTATCTCTGTGCATTCTTTGCTCTTCATTTGCCGTAGTCTCTCCCTCCAGTCATTACAGTCTTACAGAGATTCAAATGTCTATTGGGTAGAGACGATATTGGGATATTGTCAGATGCTGTTATACTCTACTAAAAAGCTGACTCTGGAGTTAGGATTTGACCTTCTCTAGACCCAATCATGTTTATTTAAAAGTTTCCTCCATGTGGGACTGGTCTGAAGCTAAGAAGGGGTCAAAGCATGGCTAAAGCCCTGGACTTTCTCAACCTGAGAGTGGCAGGAGTCTGGCTGCTCCCACACTTGCTCAGGCACCAACAGACACCAGCAGTTAGGCTTCCCTAAGCATGAATGTGCCCCAGTGTATATAGCAACTGATAAGCTCATATGTCTCCAAGGCTACAGGGATTGGTTGCTGCTTATCTGACTGCTGAACCATCCCAGGCTGGACTTCCTTTCTTTTCTATATGACCTTATAAGGTTCCTTTCCCTGACCCCTGCTGCTCCCAGGCATGCAAATGAAGCACCTTCCATGGTCTTGCTCCAAACAGTGACATACCACTACATGGATCTAACTGGCCACTCTTCCTAGTATATAACTGTCCCCTGTCCCCTCCAAATAAGTGATTTGTCCACCAGTACAGCCTCCCAGGTATTCCTTCCTGTTGTACTTCCTATGGCTCAGGATCCTCCTTCGGCTCTGGCCATGCTCAACCCTATCCAGTGTGTGTGTGTATGTGTGTGTGTGTGTGTGTGTGTGTGTGTGTGTGTGTGTGTGTGTGTGTGTGTCCCCAGTCAGGCTACTGTGCAATAGTACTACCATATGGACACAAAGCAAGACTCGAGTCCGGCACCTCCAAAGTCTCTATCCTGGGTCCAGGATGGCCACCTGCCTCTGGCAGGGAGAAGGAAAAAAAAATGCAGAACAACCCAGAAAAAAAAGGCACTTTGTGCTTGAGAACACCTAAGAGATAAACCATTTCCAGTAACGGTTACAAATGGCAGAGTATAACCACATGTTTTTAGCTCTCTGAATGCTTTCCCTTTTTTCCTTGTTTTTGTTTACTATCTTTGAAAGTTTTGTTGAAATGTAAACTTTTCTTCATCTCAGGGTCTACAAGATCATTGGGTGTAGCTTAAGAACATCTGCCCCTTCAAGGTCATGGATATGTTTGATGCTTTTGTTGCAACCTAAATTTTCCTGTCTCATAATTTGTAAGCCCATTAGGGTAAGATCTAAAAAAAAAAGTCTGTAAAGTCCCAAGCAGAAAAATGTTAGCTTAAAACTTGTAACAAAAGGGGTTAGTAGTTAAAAACCTGTATATAGATAGTCTTAATTTGCTACAGATTGCCATATATGTAACTTGGATTCAACTCTTATATAGGAAAATGCATTTTTGTTCTGTTTTGTCTTGTTTTCTTGTTGGGTTTTCCTTGTTGTTGTTGTTTTGAGAAAAAGGGTGTGGTCTCAGTAGGCCCATCTTGGAATAAATAGCAATCATGTGGATTGACGCCATCTTAGCTGATGGCTTCATTGGGATGTAAAACAACCATGTGGTTGGCCACTATCCTTACTAAGGTTAAAGAGAGTGCATACCATGTGACTGACTGTTGTGGGTACAAGGATCTAAAACAACCCAGGCAGACATGAGAGGTCACTCAAAGCAAGATTTATTACTGGGTCAGCAGAAACTGATCAGTCAGGAACAACAGTACAGACTCGGGAGCTAACTGCATCCCTGAACATTCATTTAAGCAAGTATTTAATCATAAGAAAACAAAAGAAAAGAGAAAGAAAATATCAACATCTGTGTCAAGTTACAGTTACATTTTCCCCACCAATCAGGAACCAAAGATTAGGGTCTTTCCCTATGTGCCCCATCACTGTCAACTGACACATGTAGAGAATGTAGTAAGCCTTTCCGTCCAACCAATCAGATTCATTTGTTCTTTTGGTTGTTAGGAACAGCCGTACTGTTTTGGAGAACTAAAGATCCATAGTAGACTATTCCTACTGTTTAATAGCAATAGGAGATTGTTCAGCTATTGGAAGGTCTCCAGCTGCCCCTGGGCCTAGGAACTTGAATTTCATTTCACCTCACGGGTAAAATGGAGTCTGAAGTCAAAATGGCAGTACTTAGGACAAGGTGATTTTGCCTGTTCCCAACATGACCTCACCATCATCTTAATTAAGGTGACCATGTGGAACAATCCAACTATGACTTCATCCATAAAACAACTTATCCTAGTGAGCCCTTTGCTTATCATTGCATCTCTTTTTTTAGACTATGGAGGCAACAGAAGGCCTCCAAGATATTTTGGATTAGGATGGGTTTTTATAGGATGATTTTTGTCCTGAGAGTTAAGAAATAACAGATGAGGACAAAACCATGAACAAGGTATGGAAAACAGGACTTAAAAGCAACATATGTTTGAATAAGGTCTATAAATTCCTAAAGGTATAATAGTCTACTCAGGTTAACAGAAACTAACTTAGATAACTACTCATGTCTTTGCTGTGTTCAACACCAGGCTTCTAAAAAGAAATTAGATAAGGAACAACGTATGTTTGATGAATAAGTTTTATGTGTTCCTACAGTCTATTCAGGCTAGCAAAAATGGACTTGAAGATGTATATCTAGGCTCTTTGTCTTCGCTAACTCTGTTAAGCTTTAACTATTTGGATAAACTGAATACTGCAAGAAACGGATATTCTGTAAAGGCATACCATGCTAAGACTAGAAATTTACTTTTTGCTATTCCTCTATTTAAAAGAACTTTATTTCAGTTCTTAGTAATCTTAGTAATCAAACGCCTACATCTCATAGAAAAGAAAATGTTTCAGGTTTTTTTTTAAGTTTCTGTAAGTTGTAATAGTTCTGAGGGGGTAATTTAAAGTTTATGAATGCAATCCCAGGAAGTTATTTAAGATATGTGAAAATGAGGACTAAAGACAGTAAGACATCAAAGTTCAAAATTTAATGTTACTCAATAGAATTCTAGTAAGTTATCATTCTAGTGTTGGTAATAGAAATATTATCCTAGCCATAGACTCAATTTTTAAATTTCCTTTGGTTGTTTTCTAAATATAGACTTTAAAGTGCTTCTCACTGTACTGAAACATCTCTGTCCAATTTATAGATATCCAACCCTCTGGACAGTGTCGGATCCCAAAGAAATCTGGAACAAATGGCTAACTGATGTGCCTATTAGTATGCCAGAGCAGAGGCTGGCAACCGGGCTCACTCGGCACCTGTGGCTCCTCTCTGCTCTTCTCACGCAGCCCCTACCCTAAACCTCTCCATTGCAGGGCCGTCACTTCCCTTCCCCGGCTTCTCATTCTTATATAACCCCGCCATTTTTCAGCCATATGTTCTCTTGGTTCTCATGGACTCTCTCTCTCTCTCTCTCTCTCTCTCTCTCTCTCTCTCTCTCTCTCTCTCTCTCTCTCTCTGTCTTTCTTCCCCCTCACTCCTCTTTTCTCTTTTCTCTTCCTCTCTCCCTCCCTACTTTCTTTCATGGCCCAGTATGCTGACCGTATTCAGTCTAGTTCTTTCTCTCCGTGCTCTGGATTCTCTCAGATGTCTCTGGCTTTATTTCCCCTCATAACTACAATAAAAATTTCCTCAACCACATCTTGGAGTGGCCATGCACTCCCTTTCATTCACAGAGCTGAGCAACCTGCCTGACTCCATTTTGAAGGCAGAAGCCATCACGCTGTGTTGTTAAAAAATAAGTTTTCTATTTACTGTCAGGGCTAAGTTGCTGTTTTTAAGTCTGTTTCTGGGAACCTGACCTTCCCCAACCCATGACCACTTGTTTTTTGCGAAGACTCTTACCCTCTTTAATCACCCTCCCTAATCACATGGTGACCACATGATGTTTTCTGAGATTTTTGTCTACAATTCCTTATTGCCCAATTGTCTCTCTTTTGTAAACCTGCTTTGCAACTTCTTGTGATTTTCTTCCTTAGAAGGAGCCCAAGAAACAGATTGGGGCTGTTCTCTTTAACCCAACGTACGAGGCAGTCCACTGGCCAGCTCTTGGGTGCACTCCAATAAAAAAAAAGCGTGCTTCAAATTTGGTTCAAATTGTGGTAGTGATCTTCTTGTCACATGTGGGAAGGAGTACTCATGCTGTTATCCCAGCAATCCTTTGGGTCCTCAAACTCTTCTTCCCTTGCGTTCCCTTTCATGCCTTGAAATTTCTGTCTTATTACAGATGAATGTTTATGCTTATATCATGTTGATAACTTCTCAGGCTTTGTTTTGCTATGGCTCAAAGGCATGATTCTACTCCAGCTGTTCACAGACTCTTATTAACTGATTTTTCTACAATGCAGATTTCAGAGCAGATTAAAACAGACAATGGTCCTGCAGATATATCTAAAATTTGTATTTTTCTGTAAAATTTTAAAAATTTATGAAAGCTTCAGGGTTTCACAACTTGGATCCAGCTGTCACAGGTCAAATGGATTCAAGGTTCCCTTGCCTGATAAGCACTCCTGTCAGTCAACAGCTTAAGCTTTCCCACCTACTGCCTATCCCTGGATGGACTCTTTCCTTCCCCTGGTCTTGAGAATCCTTTCCTCCAAGCACCACCCTCCCTTCCCAACACACACACACACACACACACACACACACACACACACAAAAAAAAAAAAAAAAAAAAAAAAAAAAAACACCAGGACCATAAAACAGGCCTTGAAATATGAGAGCCAAAGTTACACTTTAAATTTTAATTACTATGCCTTAGAGATCCATGAAATAAAAATGTCTCTGATATGCAAGCCCCTTGCTCAGGGACAAATAGTTCCTGAAATGCTGGAGGCTGTTGTTTATGGGAAATAAGAAGTCACATGTTTTTCACTCCCCTCTAAACAAGTTTGTTTGACCCATCTACAACAAATGTGCTTGATTACATGTAGACAGGAGGTTCACAGGCAGGAAATACATCAGGATACACACTTATCGCTGATTGGATGTAGGTTGGAGATATGTCAGGATGTATCCCTGCCCCTGATTGGATCTGATGGTAAATGCAATGAATTATGGGTTTTCCTTCTTAAGCCACTAGAAACCATGACTTGGGGCCATTTCCTAGAAACCTAGGTATGGACTTCGCCAGTATTTAATTAAAGCTTGCTTCAAATTTGGCTTTAAACAGTGGTAGTGGTCTTATCCTTGATAGGTGAGATTAACAGAAGTTTTAATGTACTCCCAAGATAGAGTTTTTCTCCTAAGCTCCTTAACTTTACTTTTTGTCCCTTAACTACATCTGTCTCAGCAGCTATGAACCCAGCTGACAGATCCCATCTAAGAATCAACCGTAACCCTGTAATTTCTTGAAAACACCTCACAAGCCCCAGGTCATTCTACAGAGCCAGCAAACCCCAGATGTCCTGAAAGCTGACATGAACCAGTTCTGCCTTCGGGGGATGATTCCAAGGCTTTCCTGTGGTCCCCTGTATTAGTCAGGGTTCTCTAGAGTCACAGAACTTATGGAATGAATCTCTGTCTCTGTCTCTGTCATATATATATATGACATATATATATATACAAATTGACAGTCAAGAATAGCCATCACATCTCCTTGGGCCCCTAGTTCTTATCCCTACTTACCCCACTGGTATCTATTCTCATAATAATGTGATTGCTGTGATTGCTCCCTCTCTTTTCAGGTTCTTTCAGGTAGAATTATCCAACAGTCAGTAAAACAGATGCTTCCGGTGGAATTTCCTCAGGTTTCCCATCACTGCCTTCCAGCTCGAGCTCCTGCTTTGAACCAGCATTCCAGATGCCCCTCTTCTCAAACCCCCATCAGCAAGAAGTAGCCAGAGGACTCATCACTCCCTGTCATTAACAGAAGACTGGAATGATATGTCCAAAACATCCCCTCCCCAAATGTCAGTGCTAGTAACAGTTTCCTAAACAGAAGAACTTTGGACAGGTAAATAGAAGGATTGTTATCAGATAAACAAGCCTAAAAGTGGTTTCTGTTTACCAGAAAAGCAGATCTCCTAAGGTGGTTCCCATTTGGCAAGAACAACCCTTATCCTCCAGGAACCTCACTTAACCTTCCTCACTTAACCTTCTCTCAAAGGTCAGCTACCACAAGCAAGAGCAACTAGTTCCCAGTCATTCACCCACCTAACTCCCAATCACACACCTAGCTCCCAGTCAATCAGACACCTAACTCCCAGTCAATCACACACTTAGTTCCCAGTCAATCACACACCTAACTGCCAGTCAATCACACACCTAACTCCTAATCACACACCTAGCTCCCAGTTAATCACACACCTAGCACCTAGTCAATTATACATGGCTGTGTTTATCTAAATGTTTATCTATGGTTTTACCAATAAAGACTGGAGAGTCAGATGCTGGGGTGAAAACTTGATAGTTCAAAGAGGCCAACTTACAACCAGCTAACCTTCCTCCTTCACTGGCATCTGACAAAGAGAGTGTTTCTTTTCTGTTCCCAAACCAAAAAGCACTGCCAAATTCAAAGTACCTCCCTTCTACTTCCTGTGCATTCCTCTATCCATCTTCCTGATTCCTTCTAACTCTCTATGGCTATTTCCTTCCAACTAGCTGTTGGCTCCACCTCCTGACCTCAGGTTTTTACTTAATTAACATAATGTTGAGGTTCACAGTGTGATCAAATATCCTCCACCAAAACACCTAGCTCCCAGCCAATTCAGCCTGTATCAGCTCAGATTCCCACCCTGCCATTTTACTCTTCTCTCTCCACCCCAACACACATCTGCCTTGAGACATGTCCTTGGCAGTTTGATCCTCAGTCAACCTTTCTTCCTCTCCATGGAGCAGCCTGTTTTGGCAGTTTCTCTGTACCATTGTTTACACCCACGTCCTCACATCCTTCCGAGTTTTACCCCTGACAACAGGCACAATGTTCTTCACATAGCAGAGGCTCAGCCAATGGTGTAAATGAACCCCAAGGACAGGAACCAGTCTCATAGGTACATTTAGATTCCTAGCAGTAGGCACACAGCAAAGTGGAGTTCACAAATATTTTTTTAAAAAGCACATTAACTTGTTGTGGAGTACCTGAAGAGAAAAAGTCCCAAGACTGAATAAGTCATACAAAGTCTTGGACACTGTCTCAGGAAGAGTAGTGTGAAGTAGCTCCAACCTCCAGTTTGTTCTAGTTTTTAAAGGCATAAACAGCATTTATGACATAGACAGAAAAGCAGCTGTGAACACCTGCAGCAAGCAGGCATTGTTTACAGAAGCAGAGACATAGCAGTTAAGTGATTAGGCAGTTCTCCTAACTTGTAAGTCAAGGACATGTTCTATAGGAATTTATGGCTGGTCCAGAGACCAGTTTACTCTAGGAATTTATGGCTAGTCTAAGTGACCAGAGACCAGTTTATACAACATACTTTTTAGCACTTGAAGTATTCATAGGAATACTTCAGCATAGTTTAGTAGCCCACTATAAGCTAATGAGTTTATTCTCTTTACAGGATTCTACAGTGAATAAAACAAGTTACATATGAACACAAACCTTCTAGTGTGAGGAGAAAGGTTATTAACCTATATACAGAACAATCAATCAAATATCTCCTGCTGATCAAGAATGATGACCCAAGTTTGGAACCCCAGCACACATGTAAAAACCAGGTAGTATACATTTATAATCCTAGTGCTGGGGGAGTGAAGATAGGAAAATCCTGGGGGTCTGGGAGTTAGCCAGTCTTTTCAAAAGAAAAGGTTTCAGGCTCATGAGAGACCTTGCCTCAAAAGATAAATGAAATAGAGGAAAACACCTGATGTTGGCCTCTAGTTTGTACAAACGCATACATTGGAGACTGTACCCAATAACACATGTGCTCACACCACAAATGCATAATCAATCAACTCTTAAATCTGTGATATAGATGCCTATAGAATGTCAGCAAAGTTCTAGGTAACTAAAAGCAAGCATGGACTTGAAAATGCTGAAGAACACAAGAGTCTCCTAGGCCAGGGAAGAGCTAGTGCAAAGGCCCTGCACATGAGCTTGGCAGGGTCAGAAGTTCAGAAGGAATTGTTGAGGAAGACAAGGTCTCCATCCCAGTTGCTCTAGTATGGAGACTGAAGAAACAGGTTATGACAAGGTCACAAGATGCAGTAACAGAAAAGGGTTTGTAACAAATGCAAACCCAATTGTCAGGACACCAAATCACAGAAGGTGAATCTGACTAAGCAAAGACTAGCCAAAGAAATGAAATACTGGCCACTCCTCATTAAAGTATAATTTAGCTAGATTACTGTGTGGTGTCTAACATCAGACATTATTTCTGGTGCCTGGATATAATAGCAAACACGACATCTGTCCTCATGGAACCTTTACATGTCTCTGTGTTATACATTTTGTTTGTTATATTTTATATATTGATAAAGAAAATACAAGCAGAAAATTTAAAACTCCAGGAAAAACCAGACCAAAGGTTCTCAACTTGTGGATCACAACCCTTTTGACTAACCTCCATCTCTAAAACTATTAACATTATAATTTATAACAGTAGTAAAATTACAGCTGTGAAGTAGCAACAAGAATAATTTTATAGCTGAGTGTCACCACAACATGAGAACTGTATTAAAGGGTAGCAGCATTAGGAAGGTTGAGAACCACTGGCCTAAATCATTTCAGCTGTGACAAGTGTCGTTAAAGAACATGTCTAGGATCATTTACCAAGTACCCCGTAAGACTGTCAACAGAACAGATATTAAGAGAAGTATTGGCCGGGCACAGGTGGTCCCTTTAATCCCAGCACTCAGAAGGCAGAGCCAGGTGGATCTCTGTGAGTTCAAGGCCAGCCTAGTCTACAGAGGAAGATCCAGGACAGCCACAAAAACTACACGGAGAAACGCTGTCCCGAAAAAACAAAGAGAGAGAGAGAGAGAGAGAGAGAGAGAGAGAGAGAGAGAGAGAGAGAGAGAGAGAGAGGGAGGGAGAGAGAGAGAGAGAGAGAGAGAGAGAGAGAGAGAGAGAGAGAGAGAGAGAAGTAAGCATTAAGCATTGTGTCAATACAATGGGAGAGTTGTCTCTATTACGTTATCTATAGCATCTTAATTTTTCCACAGTGAGACTATTAGTTGACTTATGAGATCAACTTTTAAAATGAATACACAAGAGTTAGTCATATTAACATTTCGGACCATAATGACAAAGCTGAAAGTTCTTTTGCCAAGGGAAAGATAGAGAGGCATCAACAGTCCTGTGAGATGCTTTGCGAAGAGTGACAGGGAGACTTTCAGCCATGTTTGGATGTCTGTATCCTGATCGGAATAATTTCACAAAAACAGTCACCTCTCTTCCTGGAAGCATGAGAAAGCATACTTTGTTATTTTTAACTTACTCCCCCTTCTCACAATTGAAGAGGAGCCATCGCTAGGCACCTGTGGTCAGAGACAATTTGGCAGATGCATCGCACACGGGCAGCAGGAAATGCTCCGCAAATTCAGAGCATCTGTTCTGGGGAAATGACTGGATCTCTGCAGAATGGGGATCTTTATATTTCAAGTTTCCTTGATCAAATCCATAACTAACTATTGATTGCCATAAAACCAGCTGTGGAAATAGGTCATTAACACATATTAAAATCGCTTCAACAAAGCATTCTCACTACAGCCCTGAGCCTAGACAAAGCCCAAATGCCCCTGGACCATATTACTTTCAGACAAGCCTTCCAAGCTAATTCATGACAGTGAGGAGTCAAGTGCAGGGTATGAGGACTAGCTCATCATTTCCTTAAAACATGCAGTCTGCTGTGAACAGCATAGGACATCCGGAGGTAGAGCATAAAGACTGTTCAAAAGCAGGAAGACACATTCTACCAACCTCTTAAATACTTCCACATCCTCTACTCCACCACACAAAAGCAGAAGTGATATTATGTGTCCCACTCTGTTAATGAATATGTACATTTCTAGAGGGAAAAATGAATATAAACCACCACATAGAATATAACGTGTGTGTGTGTGTGTGTGTGTGTGTGTGTGTGTGTGTGTGTGTGTGTGTGTGTGTTGGGGGTGAAGGCTGGGGAAAATCAACTTTTAACCAAAAGTGTTAAACTGGTTTCTCAAACCCAGGTTTCAATAAACTTTAAATTAATTTTTTCCCACGACTCTCTCTTATTTCCTGCTTCGTATACTAGAACCTCAGTTTCTTAAATTATTCGGAACAGCATTTATTGATAGGCATTAGAGGCAGGCAGCTCTTGCTCTTTTCTCAGGCTTCCTTTTCTTTCTGCCAGAGGAAAAACAAAAGCAACTAGGCGAGCTTATTCAGAATGGGAGGTTCCCATCATGCCACGCTGATGTAAACGCCGGGAGCAAACTGATTGGCTGCCTCAGAACTGGCCATGCTCTGTTCACACGTGGAGCAGCAATCAAGGGACTAAATCACACCAGACCCTGAGCTGTCTCCACAAAGGCAACCATAGGCAGCATTCAAGAGCTGACAAAGCATCCCGAAAGATGGAAGAAAGGAGCCCCTGTGGCTGCTGGGAGGAGGCTTCCGAGTTTTCTAGCCAGCCTGTGCATTGTGCAGACCACTGAGGGAGCATTGCTGATGCAATTCCATTCCAAGCTCACATTTGGAAGAAGCTGCCTGTTCACGAACAGGAAGGGAGAGGAGAGTGTCACCGTAAGAACAAACAAGGGAAGACAAACTAATAAGAAATAAAATGCAGTTTATGTGGTAACACCAGGACTGATCTTAGCTGCTCCAGTTAAGCTATCCAGTGAGCTCAGCTGATCATTCCTGTCAATGCAAAACCCACAGCTATCATCTTAAAGGGAATCAGAGACAGTTTATTCTGAAATCATTTTGAGTGATTGTGGCCCAGAAACCCAGATCTCAAATTTCACATTTCAACATGGAAGCAGTTTTACAAAGTTTTTAGAGTTTTACAGAACAAAGAAAGTCATAAATCAAGGCAAGTTTAAAATTCATTGATAAGACATCAGAGAGGGGGGTTACAGCAAAACAGAGGAAGCTTTTTATAGGCCCCAAACGCTTTCTGATGCTGCTTACTGCCTTTGGATTGGTAGAAGGCAGTAATCTGCTAAATCAATAGATTGCTAAGGTTCTTAGCTGTTAGTCACAAGATGTTAGTTTCCACACAGAGATGGGCAAGGAATGGCTGTTCCAGACGGCTGGAATTAGCCCAGGCCAAAGTGATTAGCCTCTGGACCTGCGATATTCTGTTCTCTTCACAGTATTGAAATTCTAATCAGGCAATCAGTCTCTGCAGACACAGCTTCTTTTCAGGAGTTTTCATTCACACCCCCAAGCAGGAGCTGTGTGAATTGCCTGTGCTTTGCATGCTGTTTATTTTCAACAGAAGCATCAAAAGAGCCCTTCCTTCCTTCCCTCTCCCTCCCTTCCTTCCTTCTTTCCTTCCACCCAACTATTTTGTTTATTGATTGATGATTGATTATTTTGAGATAGGATGCCCATGAGTAGCCCAGAATGGCCTCCAAAACTGCAATTCTTCTGCCTCAATTTCCTAGGTTCTGGGATCACAGGCTTACACCACCATGCTCAGCAGTCACTTATTTTTTTTCCTTTAATAGTTACTTTTTTGAACAATTATTTATTGATTGATGGAAAGCATGTCATTGTGTGCATGTGGAGGTCAAAGGACAACTTGCTGGAGCTGGTTTTCTCCTTCCACCATGTGGGTTCTAGGGATCAAACGCGGATCCTTGGAACTGATGCCGAGCACCTTTACTCACTGAACCGTCACAGTCATTTCTGGACATTGCAAATGCCTTTTGCTTGGAAACATTTTTTTAAAGTTATAGCAATGATGAAAGATCATCATATAATAGCTAAAATATATACCCACTGCTACAAATCAGTTCCTCCTTGACATAAATGGTTAATAAATACTTATCGGTTATATAAAAACATATTGCTAGTGATCGCATAACTAGGTTATGATATAAGAAACATACCGGCTTTATAATGTAGACCTGAAATAGCAGGCATTTATCTTTGTTTCAATAAATCTTATCTAGGAATTTGGCCACCTGTCTTTTCCTTTTGTTCCCCCTCCTTTTTCTCCTCCTTCCTTTGTGTGTGTGTGTGTGTGTGTGTGTGTGTGTGTGTGTGTGTGTGTGTGTGTGTATGCTAAGTACTGCACCCAGGCCCTCACAAACACTAGACAAGTGCTCTATACCCCCAGCCAACCTTCCCTCTTAAGACTTCAACAATACCAACTTCTATCTTTTTGGTGATGTCAGACGTTTTGTAAAAGACCAACAATACAGAATTCTATCAGATCTTTAAATAGGGACTTGCTTACTCCCAATTTGATAGCATAGTATACAAATGTCAATTTCCTTCTGAGTAAGTTGGAGCCTACTAACATTTGAATGAAAGATATGTAGAGTTTAGAATTGCTTTAATGTGGGGGAAAACCTAAGAATTGGTTCGTCCGTGCAGAAATTTACTATATTTGTTTTGTTCTTCAACAGTATTTACTTTTATGCCAGATGTTATTTTATAGATGGGGTCTTGTGGTCCAGTGACTAAAATACAACAGAAGCAGGATAGGCACATAGCTCTGTGGTAGAGCACTTGTCTAGTATGCACAGGGCTCTGGGTAGAATAACAACAAAAGGAAAACCATATAAACAAAGGAAAGTTTCTGAAGGTAAGACTGAACTGAACCCTGAACCCTTGTCATTCAAATCCAGAAAGTAGATTTTTTTATGTGTATGAGCGTTTCAGTTATACATATATCTGTGCTCCACATATGTACCTGCTATCTGCAGAGTGCAAAAGAGGTCATCAGATCCCATGGAACTGGCGTTACAGATGATTGTGAGCAGCCATATTGGATGCTAGCAATCAATCTTAGATTCTCCGAAAGAGCAGCCAGTGGTCTTAACTACTGAGCCCTCTCTCCAACCAAGAAGTTATGTTCTTAACTCTAAGACTAGTCAGCCATGTGTGTTTAGTGTGTCTGAAATCATCTTTCAATTCCATTCAAGGAGTTTTGACAGTTTTGGATATTCCTTTATAATTTAAACTGCCAGTTTGTAAACTTACAAAAAGAAATATGAACATTAAACGTATTGAACTATTGTAGCTAGTCTGTCATTTCAGCTACCTAGGAAGTCCAAATGTTTGATATGAAAAGAATTAAAGCAAAAAGAATCAGTTGTGTGATTCCAAGGTGTAGCAGTAGCAGGCTGCAGTACACTAATCGCCTTTCTCCATCAAGGTACACCAAGCCTATGGTGATCTGGGTTTGTCTAAGAGAGGGCCTTGAAATGCGAAAATTAAATTAAGCATGGTAGCACATGTCTATAATCCCAGTGCTTGGGAGCCTGGATTAAGAAGATCACTGCAAATTCAAGACCAGTTTCAGTTCCAGACCAGTCTACACTGTAGGTAGACCTTGTCTCATTTGGAAAAAAAGAAAAAAGAAGAGAAAAGTCAGATTATGCTCTGGGGTTATGGAGATGGCTCAGTGAATAAAGCGTTTGCTGTGAAATCATGTGGAGACCTGAGTTTGGATGCCTAGAATCTGAATGAAGTCAGACTTGGTCGTGTACGTCTGCAATCTCGGTGATAGGAGGTAGAGACAGGAAAGTTCCAGAAAGCTCACAGCTAACCTGGCTTACACAGCAGTGAACATGGGGGTTCCCGTTTCTAAGCAGGCTAGAAGACAAGAACCAAGACCCAAGGTCATCCTCTGACCTTCTCACCATGCCCACAGTCTCTCACACACAAACATGTATTTTACACACAATACTTCATGTACACATACAGATATATATTTTTTAATTAATCACTAGTTTGAGACAGCCCATCTCACATTCTATCTTTTTTTATAAAAAGTCCTAGGTCATCACATCACCAAAGAAGGTAGGCTATATATTCAGGTTTGGCATATTGATAAAGATGATAGGTAAGAAATAAGGTAAGTTAAGAACAAACTAGAATGGTTTTTCAAGTGGTAAAGAATATAATTTTAAGTACTGTAATTTCAAAATTACATATAGTTGAACTGGATTGAGTTAAATGGCTTTAACGTCCATGATTTTGCAAGAGCAGGAAAATAACATAATAATGGTAGAAGCAGAAGCTAAACTGCAGACAGTGATCGACTCTATTCCAGAAGAGTGTGTGTGTTGACTCTATTCCAGAAGAGTGTGTGTGTGTGACACCATCGTTTGACTAAATGTACAGCTAAATGGTCTGGGCATAAGAGGTCTAGGGTTGGGAGTGGGGAGCTAATCAGGACACATAATCTATATACTCTCTATCACATGACCTAATATAATCATCAGGTGCAAACAATCTTCTAGTTTATGCATAAAATTGAAATGAATATTCTAGTTCAGTCCAGGCTAGTCTCATCTCTTAATTGTTCTTAGAAATCACTGCTAGTATCAAATGCTTGATTCCAATAATTATGTTATAAGATGGCATTGTTATCTCCAGTCATATGGTTGAAAGTCTTCAAAAAATGGTAACAGTTTAGACAAGAGAGATAGCTGAGCTCAATAGTTAAGAGCACTGGCTGCTCTTCCAGAGGACACAGGTTCAATTCTCAGCAACACGTGGCAGCTCACAAGTATCTGTAACTCCAGTTCTGGAGGATTTGATTCCCTTTTCTGGCCTTCATGGGAACTGCATGCATGTGATGTACACACACCCATGAGGGCAAAACACCCATAAACATGAAAGAAAAACAAATGAAATTGTAAACACAAACGATAACCATCATTGTTTGATAAAGTATATCAATACCACAAGCTTTGCATGTGAAGTTATAACAATGATATGGAATATTGTATTGCTAGTGAGTATCAAGTCTTAAACATCTTTGTAGCTTTTAATCTATTAATTTTCACCTTTCAAAATTAATGTTAAGAAAATAATTAAAATATGCTAGATGGTTGACATTTAAGAACATCTCACAGAACATTAGTTATAGAAGAAAATGTTAGAAATGACCTTGATTTCTAGGTGCTTTTGACTCTGGTGCCAATGACTCCCCACGTTTCAAGGACATTCACTATCAGACTCCCTCAAGACATCGTGACTTCTTTTCCCAGCCTAGTCAGCTAGGTTCATCTTTGTGATCTGGCTCCTTCACAAGTCCCTCTATCTCCAGCCGTGCCTAAGTCAGCTCCTCTCCAGATTCCCACAGCAACTCAGATTTGCGTCTCTCTTCCTCAAAATAACTTGCTGTGCAATCTGTTTTCAATCTCCAATCCCTCAGATGCCTTCCCTTCAGCTATGATTTGAATATGGCTTGTCCCTTTCAAAGTCAACTTGAGATTGATTGCCATTGCAACAGCATGAGGGGAACCTCTAAGAGGCATTTGATGTCTTTCTCAGGCTACTGAGCTATCTATTTCCACAGTGATTTCCCACTCTGTAAACTGTGGATTACTGACCAGAAGGCCATTCTCAGGAAGGCCACTCCTCATGGATTAGTTCTTCCAATGCGTCTCTAGCTCTTCTATGTTCAGCCATGTGTGACACAGCAGCATCAGATCCTGAGTATCAGCCAATCAGATTCGGCTCCCTATCCTGGAACTTCTGCTTTGACAATCATGATAAAAAATGCAAAATAAAACAAACAAAGGACCCGACCTTTATGAATTACCCAACCTTAGGTATTTTGTTAAAACAATAGAAAGTGGGCTATGAAGGTACTCCCTACACACTATTTAGAAAGGAACAAATCCAAACCCATTTCTCAACCCTAAATCTGCAATTACTCAAGGAAGAGGGACTTGGCCCTAGGAATCTATACAGTGTTGGCTGTTCCTGATCTAGGAGTTAAGGAACCCTCTGCCTGGGGCAGAAGCCTCAATAGGGAGATTGAGTACAAGTCACAATATATGAACCATTGTGGGGACACATAACCTTATCTAAACTATGAGGTGGTCCTCTTTGTTCCCCATAGTGAACCATGAAAAACCAAATTCCACTTCCTCAGGGTCATCAATAGGAGCTAGCGTTCCTCTCCTCCAAAGTAAGCCATGAAATTTAGAAACATCAACCTCTCCTTGTCCCGTCTACTATACTTCATCTTGAGGGGTCCTATCCATGCCCAGAAGATAGAGAACACTGCAGGAAGGTCAAACATTCGATAACTGGATAGTCCTGGTTTCCCTCTTGTTCTCTTCCCATAATGCCCTGCCTCTTTGCTCAATCATATTTTTTCTCAACTGCCCATGCTTTGTTTTAACCAAGTATATAAACAGGCAACATTGCTTGAGTCCTTATTTCTGAAGGCTTCTGAAAATTTTTGATTAAGTAGATGTGTTCTTTTCCTTTCCCTGTGATCCTGTCTTTTGTTATAGGAAATCAACCATGACTCTGATTCTTACCATACCTTTGTACTCCTACACCCTCCCACACATGAAGTTGACATAGAAAGTTACTCTTCTAAATTTAACTAACTGCAAAACATGAATTCTGGTCTATACTCAATTTGATATTGTAGTATAGAAAAGATTTTCCTAGATTCTCTTAGATCCCTGAATGAGACTGAACATAAAATTGATGAAGATTGGTTAGGAAAAAAGCTTACATTTTTACTTTGTCATGAAAGAAATGGGGACTCATGTAAGCAGTTACTCTTGATAGTTAATAATTTGAAAACTTGCCACTTTTGAATGACTAGCCTGCAATATGTACAATTGATATAAAAATCCGTTACTTTCTATTGGCTTTTGTCAAAAGTCCAGGATTCTTTCACTGCACCTTCTGAAGCCAATAAGTTATTTTTGGCCTATGACATACTGCTCCAGTTTTATCTCGGTTGTTCTAACAAACCCGATGATCAAAAGCAAGGGGTTTATTTCATGTCATAGGTTACGGTCTATCATTGAGGCAAGCCAAGGCAGAAACTGGAGGCAGTATTTGGAAGCAATGCTGTAGTGGTATTTGCCCCACCCACGACCTTGGGCTCTATGGTCAGAAGGAAGCGGTGCTTGTAGAGAGGAGAGAGGCTCTTAAACTCTGAGCCATCTCTCTCCTCTTTAATTTTGTCTTGCTCCCAGGCTCAACTTCAGCTACAGACTAGGGATGGTGATGCCCAGAGTGGGGCTGGGTCCTTCTAGATTAATTAGCAATCAAAAGAAAAAGAAGAAGAAAGAAGAGGAAGAAGGAGGAGGAGGAGGATAATACTGTCTTAGTTCGGGTTTTTATTGCTGCAACAAAACACCATCACCAAAAAGCAAATTGGAGACAAAGGGATTAATTTGGCTTATACCATTCACATTGCTGTTCATCATCGAAGGAAGTCAGGACAAGAACTCAAACAGGGTGAAAACTTAGAGGCAGGAACTGATGCAGAGGCCATGGAATGGTGCTACTTACTAACTTGCTTCCCATGGCTTGTTCAGCCTGCTTTCTTATAGAACCCAGGCATGGTGCCCACCATGGGCTGGCCCCTCCCCCATGGATCACTAATTAATGAAATGCCTTACAGGTGGATTTCATGAAGGCATTTCCTCAACTGAGGCTCCTTCCTCTCTGGTAACTCTAGCCTGTGTCAAGTTGACACAAAATGAGCCCAATCAGATGGAGGCAATTACCCAGACTCTTTCTTCCCAAGAGTATCAAGTTAATAACCAAGATTAGCCATCACACAAAAACAGCCAATGGGGTTCCACATTGGGTACCAGAAACTGGTAAAGGAAAAATATTTCTGTCCTCACCTATCACTAGGTTCAGTAGAAAACATATTAACAAGAGAAAAACATACAGATTTATTTAAAATGTTTCCCATGACATGGAGCTGTAGCAGGAATCTTAAAAGTTCTTATTAATAAAATCAAACCTGAAGCCAAGTATTGGGGTGAACACTGGAAGATCAGAGAGACAGAACAAGCCATAGCTAACCTCACCTGGCCAACTTCTCAGCTGATCTTGTTTCCTCAGACTGGAAGCCTCTGTGTCCTCATATTCCCAATGGCTCTCAGCTGAACTGTGCTCAAAACCTAAAAGCTTAACCAGCCAAATGCTTCTAGTTTCTGGTCCTCACGCCTTATATACCTTTCTGCTTTCTACTACCACTCCCTGGGATTAAAGGCTCGCTTTCTGGGATTGAAGGCGTGTGTCACCATGCCTGGCCGTTTCCAATGTGACCTTGAACTCACAGAGATCCAGAGGGATTTCTACCTCTGGAGTGCTAGGATTAAAGGTGTGAGTGCCACCATTTTCTAGCCTTTGTATTTAGTGGCTGTTCTGTCTCTGACCCCAGATAAGTTTATTAGGGTGTACAATATTTTGGGGAACACAATACCACCACATGGAGCATTAAAAAAAGAAACAAGTTAAGCCTGTGAAATTATTGTAGTCGGTTTTAAGAAAATTGCAGAAATAGGATTAGACAAAAGGGACATAGTATAATAATAAATTAGAAAAACTTAGCAAGACCTCCTTCAGATCATCCCCGTGATCTGTGTCTTTAGAGATAAGAACTCTCCTCTGAGTGTAGAGAGGGGACTTCTGGTGTGAGCCTCCAGGCTTCTGTTATTTTCTCCATGTGAAAGTATAGAGGGTAGCATGTCCTAAACCATAACAACATTTTAAAATAAAGCTGTGAAGGAAAAAAAAAAAAAAAACTCTTGTAAATGTATATGAAGTTCCCTTGATCTGTAACTTGTCAACTGGGCTAGCCTGAACTATTTTCCTGGTAATCCTTTTTCCTGTAGGTCTCCCATGAGGGTATGCCACTCTGGTGGCTCTTGTGCAGATGGAAGGACAGCGATGACATAATGTCTCCTTCTAGTTCATGCAGGGTTGCTGCTCTGCTGGCTCACCTCATTGGCACAGATCTACAGTCCAGTTCACAGCTGGCTGTTCCACTGTCGCTAGATCCTGTTCAGCTTCTCCAGTCCCTGGGACCGGCATGCATTTTGCTTTATGATAATATATATCAGCTTTTCCTGCAGGACTTCTCTGCCACTGAGCTTGGGGGCAACACTAACTGACCTGAATTTATCTGTCCTTGCCTAAACTCATGGTTGAGGGATTCATCATTTTCTATTACTTCTAATTTTACATTCACTTGTGGACATCAGCACCAAATACAGAAGCATCTGCCTCACATGGAGATTGCTGAACAGAATTCCAAAACTCAAAGCAATATAGTTTCTTTGATTTACCAAAATAGGTACAGGAGAATACAGACATAGAGGTGGATGGAATGATAGATGTCTCAGTCCTTCTACATTTTTGTGTAGAACTGTGAACGCCATAATGAACTGAAACCATTATTTGATGTTTTAAAACTTTTTATTGATTCTTTGTGGATTTCACATCATGCATCCTAATCCCATTCATCTCCTCATCCCTTTGTATCCACCCTCTGCCCTTGCAACCTGCCTCCCAAAATAAAATAAAATATAATTTAAAAGGAAAAGATATATCTCATTGCGGAAGCTGTAATGTGACCCAGTGAGTCACACAGTGCACCCTTTAGTCTATACATCTTTACTTGCAAGTGTTCATTGCAATGAGTCATTGATCTTGTTCGATGTGCTGACTTCTGCTACCCTACCAATACTGGGCCCTCACTGGGCCTCCCCTTATGTATCCTGTTGCTGTCTTTTGTCATGGAGATCCTGCAGCTTTGGACCTCAGGCTTACACACACACACATACACACACACACACACACACACACACACACACACACACACACACACACGATCTGTATACACATATGCACACACATGAGCATGTAGACACAAAGGAGATGTACAGTTTCTTCTACTTGCCCAGGGCAAGCAGCACCAGGAGGATTGCGTGGGTGTCCTTCACTCACCTGGACCTCCATTACTGATTTTTGAAGTGGCATTGGAATAGTTTACAGGTAGAATGATTCCTGAAGGCCCAAAGTCTTGGTTTCTAGCTCAGTGCTGTAGGTAGGTAGTAAAACTTTAAGAGGCAGAGCTTGGGGTGGGGGAGGGCAGTATGCTATTGGAAGCCTGACTTCACAAAGCATTATTGGAACCTTCTCTTTTGCTTACCAGGCATCAGGTGAACTGCTTGCTCTAGTGTGCACTCCTACTCTGATATACTTCCTTTCCACGGGCCCAAAAGCTACAGGACTCATAACATGAATCTTAAAATGTCTTATTAATAAAAAGTACCCAGAGCCAGGTATTGGGGTGAATACTGAAAGATCAGAGAAACAGAACAAGCCACATCCAACCTCACCTCGCCAATTCCTCACCCGATCCTGTTTCCTCAGACTGAAAGCCTCTGAGTCCTCATCCAAATGGATCTCAGCTGAACTGCTGCTAAAAGCCTAAAAGCTTAAAAAGACCTCTAGTTACTGGTCCTCATGCCTTATACACCTTTCTGCTTCCTGCCATCACTTTCTGGGATTCAAGGCATGTCTTCCCCAAGCAAGACAAGAGATCTCAAGTGCTGGGATTAAAGGTGTACGTCACCATGTCTGGTTGTTTCCAGTGTGGCTTTGAACTCACAGAGATCCAGATGGACCTCTGCCTCCAGAAGGCTAGGATTAAAGGTGTGTGTGTGTGCCACCATTTTCTGGCCTCTATGTCTGTCTAGTGGCTGTTCTGTTCTCTGACCCCAGATAAGTTTATTGGGGTGCACAATATATTGGGAGACACAATATCACAAGGACTAACCAATGGTAGATAGGAACTGCTACAACTGTGAACCAAAATGGACTTCCTCTTCTTGAATGTTGATTGTTTCTTTTATTTGTTATAGTAATTACAAGCAATAATTACAATAAATCTCATTTGTGTGTCTACATGTTCATGTGTGTGCACACATATGCGTATAGGTACATATGTGTACATAGATTGTATCTGCGTATCTGTGCACATTCACACATGTGTACACACTTGTGGAAGCCTGAGAACAATATCAGGCTTCACTTAATTTTTTGAGACAGGGTTTCTCAGTGAACCTGGAGCTTATCAGTTTGGCTAGACTTGTTGACCGCAAGATCCAGGAACCTACCGGTCTCTACCTCTCCATAGCTGAGATTATAAACACACATGGTTTCACCCACCCAACTTTTAATTTGTGCTAGGGATCCACATTCAGGTCATCTTGCTGTGGGAAAGGCACTTGACCAACTCAACCGTCTCTCCAGCCTTATCTCTTTTTGATAAATCAGAACGCTACTTCATTTTAATTTCCTAAATTTTTGAGTTATTCCATTTTAACTCAAAAGTAGAGCATAACAAAATGTTATCACCCAAACTTCAACAGAAAGAGGTACATAAATTATTCTTATAGTCTGTGAGTGCGTTGGTTACTCTGTTGCTGTGATAAGATATTACAACCCAAAGTAACTTATGAAAGAAAAAATTTACTTCGTTTTTCAAGAAGGGAGGGGAGGCATGGCAGCAGGAAGCTGCGGGACAAATCTGCAACCACAGTCATGAAGCAGAAAGAGTACTAGAAGGGGGAGGATATAAACTCGAAGAGCCCACCCATGGTGATGTACTTCCTCCCACAAGGCTGCACCTCCTCATTACCTCTCCAAACAGTGCCGTCAGCTGAGGACTAAGTGTTCAAATACATGCACTTGAGAAGACATTTCTCACTTGATCCAACACAGTGACATTAATATTCTAAGGATCCAAATCATGACATGGATTTTTCTTGTTACCACTTTTAATTTTGATTAGTAAGCAACTAGTCAAAATTATAAAAATATACTGTCCATTATTAGATAGCACATGGGTTGCTCATTTCTGCTGGTAAACCAAAATTCAGTAGAGTAATGCAATTATTCGTCATTCTAATTTATATGTCAATGAATCAAATGGAAGTCAGCTTTGTCCTAGGTTGGTCCTGTCAGGGAGAAGCTTGCTGTATGTCTCTATCATCCTCTTGAAGATGCTGCCTATTCTGCTCTGCTAATTGCAAGCTGGTAGGTGTACTAGAAAGCAAGTGAGAACATGTAAGGCCCCAGGAAGAGTATCCCTTTTACTCAAGTCTCATAGCAACGTCAACTCACAAAGTCAACTTGGAAGCAAGGGATGGGAAACTGATTTCTAACTTACAATAAAGAATATTTATTCTGTCTCTATCCTACTTCCTGATATGCAACTAAAAGTCTTGGAATCTCCAAAGTAGTGTGAAACTATCAAGGTGACAGAGCATCTTTTGTTATTTATAGGTTTCTTTCCAACACAACTGAGTTCATGTCATTTATGACATTTGGAAAGTCTCAAAGGAAGGGAGCTGGTTAGAGGATTGGAAACTTTAGGCCTCTCATTCACCCCCGGGAAGAGAGAAGGACTACGGGTTGACCTTTCTTTCTGAATTTCCTGTAACTTAATAGGAAGTTACGAAGTCTCCATAGTTGCTAGAGAAAATGAAGTTCAGAGAGCCTTCCTGCTGGTGAGCATGTGCTGGGAGCGTGGCACATCTCAAGGTGCTCTGTTTCTCCCCCCAGATCTTGCCCTATACATTTTTACCATCTGCTTGTTTCTAAGCTGTATTGTTTTGTGATCCACTAATTCCTTCTCATGCATGTTTTCAGTTTCAGTCAGCCTCCCAGTGAATATACTGAATGGAAAATTCCAAATGTTTCAGAAAATTCCAACTGTTATAGAAAATTCCAAATATTAAAATTCTAGGAAAAAAATCATAAATTTTAAATTTGTTTCCAACCTGAGTAATGTTGAACTCCCATGTCACTTTGGATACAAAATATATAAACCGTACCTCTGTCCAGTTTCTCTACTCTGTGTATATTTTTCATCCTTTGATCCTGAATTGTGGCCAATGAAGCCAAAGCCAAGAACAGTGTAAAATGAAAACAAATTTATTTAGGAGCATAGACATTTCAATTGGGGGGAGTGGTACGGGTTCAACTATCTCTGAATCAGTATTCAGAAGAGGGCAAGAAAACAGTGAGAGATTTTGTGAGACATTAAGTGTTGAGAAGGATCAAAACCAATACAACTGATAGACGATAAAGATGGGAATGTGTAACAAGAAGAACAGGGTCCATAAAGCAAGAGTCTGATGACCTTTTTATGAGTATCTTGAGCCTCTGGGCACAGTGTCAGTGCCTATGGTCCAGGTGTAGAGATGACCAAAGTTCTTAGGCAGCAGCTAATGCTAAATAAATCTCCCATGTTTATGTTTCCTGACTCCATTTCAAAACCTCTTTCAATGGTGTTTAGTCATCACTTCCCTTTTCCTTTCATAGAAGCTCTTGATGTAACCAGAGAGACACAGAATCATGTTGCATCATCCCAAGGAAGATATGCATAATACAATAATATATTTTGAGAGAAGACTGAGACCGCCTTCATATAGCTTCTCTTCCAGAATAATGTTATAATTGTTCTGATATTGTTCTAGTTTATTATTATTGTGGCTAATTTTTATTTTGTCTAATTTATAAATCAAACTTAATTATATGGATAAGTGGATAGTAATAAACATAGTACATATTGGATTTTTTTTTTACTATCTGCAGTTTTGAGTATCATCTGGGGCCTTGGAATGTGGACATAGTGGATAAAAGGAGACCATTATAAACTGCATTACAGTCAGTAAACTATTTCCGTGAGCTCTGTGAGAGTCTCTAGCAAACCTGAAGGTCTCAACATGTGCTAGGTAAACATCTCAGTGAGTAAAATGCATCCTGTATAAGCACAAAGACCTGAGTGTAGAATTCCAGCACCTACGTGAAAAAACAAACAAACAAACAACAATAAAAAAATAAAACAGATATGACAGTGTGTGTCTATAAGCCAGAGCAGGGGGCCAGAGACAGGCAGATTCCAGGGGGCTTACTAGCTTATCCTTCTAGCCAATGAGTGAGCTCAGGATCAGTGAGAGACCCTCTCTCAAAAACCTAAGGTGGAGTGATAGAGAATAACGGATGTTGACCGCTCATCTGCACATTGACATTCACTGTATCTACATACACACGTGGGTATCACACACACACACACACACACACACACACACACACACACACACACACACACACACCCCACAGAGCCCTTGACTTACAGCTGTTCTGTAGAACCAGTGATGTGGAACTATGATCCATATTAAGACTATCAGCAGATTCCTGGGTCCTAACCTCTTGTACTTACTGTTGAGTTCATGTTGTGTCTTCATTATTAGGTGATCACGGAGTATCCAGCTAGTGTTGAAGAACTGAAAGGGGACAGAGAAAGAAAATCCAAGGCAGATCTCAGAAGTAAAGCACTGAGAGTGCTGTGAGAGCAAGAGGAGTGAGTTTTTCCAGTTTAGCAGTAAACTTGATTCCTTAGGCAGCAAGAACTATGACGTTTCCAAGGAAAGAGGACAGAGTTGGGTCTAATCATGTGACTTATTGTGGCATCTCTTAAGGCTATGATAGTACCATGGAGTTTCTTTCCACTAATCACACATATTATAAATACATCCTATTGCGCAAGCATGCAAAAGTGAAAAGTGACTTCATCTCCATTCCTTTTTTTCTGGATACAGATTCTAAAAAAACATTATTTATGAAACTCATAGTTGAACACAAACTATTATAGTGTAGAAATGCTAATTCATTCCTGAAATTCCTTTCAAACAGATTGCAGAAATCCCACCGTGTTCTATCACCAAAAATATTTTTAGAAATCATTACATTGCTTAAAAAAATAAAACTAGATCCACCTGGCTGATAGAAGAATTTGTTTTCCAGTCATTGAAGGTATTCAGTTTTTCAACACTAAATTTTTTTTTTTGAGTTTGTATGCAATCGTTTTTTTTTAACCCAGTGACATCAGAAAAACTTGAAGTGGCACTGAATGGTCGGGAACATTGTCATGTTTTTGTAAAAACAGGAGAAAACACACACCCAGAAAACCATCTTCATATTTCTCAGGGTATAAAGCCATCCTGTCTTAAAGATTTAATCACTGTCATCATGTAATTCTAGATATAGGAAAAATATTTGGGATTTTTATGAGGCCCTTTCACCTACGTTCAGGAAAACTAAGATAATGCTACACATGCCAACGTCCACAACATTTCTGAAACTTCTGAGTAAGGCCACAGGTTCTTGTTTACCATTTTTGTCTCTGGAGACAGAAGCCAGGGCTGCCTATGTACTATGTAAGTGCAGTACTACTGAGGTGCAATCCCAGCCTCACAGATTCTTACTACTGGCTTCATAAGAAGGAGTTTTAAGTGATGGTCCCCACCTCAAAGAACTCCTTCATTTTCACCAAAGCCAGATGTCTGCACCTTTCCTTCCCTAAAAATAGTAGTTATAGCTCAGTATATAATTATAAATTCAGGATGCTTCCAAGAGAAATACAGTCAAAGGGAAACATGCCTTTAGTGGCTGTGATAGTAAAAGAGGCACAGTAGGCCTGATTACGTGTACTTTAAAATTCTGCACTCAAAAGCAGTACAAAAAAAAAAAATTCCCTATTGCTAAAGAGCATGTCTCTTTTGATCATAAGGACTTCATAAGAACAAGAAGCACCAGAAAAGGATGAGAATCCCAGGTCACTGTTGTTACATAAACACTTCTTATAGCAGTGCATTCTTTTGTTATAATCTCCCAGCTTTAATCAGTCTTAAAACTGTTGAGAATGTTGAAAACACTGTATGTGATTAATTTTGCATAAGATGGTATGCAAAACCACAACCACATGAACAAAGAAAGCTTTATAGTTCTTTAAGTAAGATGCAGCTTAGCTGAGAGAGTGCTCATCAAGCATGCATGAATGTGTGTGTGTGGGGGGTGGGGGGTCTTTGCGACTACCATGGCCAGCAGAGTAATGAGCCAAGAAGGTAGTTTGGTTCAACATGACTAAGTAGCTGGTGTTGGTTAAAACTTCAGGAGTCTGACCCCAAGTCATTTTAGGCATATTTAATCATAGCACAATTGGATGAAAAAATTCCTAGTAGTAATCAACTCAATCCTATATATCCAATAAAGTTTATGACATGATTGCATTGAAACTTTTTGTAAAGTACCTGTGATGTCTCCCATAAAGATGGGTTCTATGAATTGCCAAACTCACAATAAGATCTGGGGGATGATCCAGTGTGGTCTTGCCACCCAGATAGCCCAAAGTTCACCAGATTAAGATGCACACTCACTCCCAGCCTTCTGCGCAGAAAACAGACTATGCATCCCTCCCTTTGAAGGGACAACCCTGTGTGTTTAACATTCCTGGTTCCCCTAGTGCTTATTTCTGAGTACAAAAACCCCTACCCCTGTACCTCCCACACAAGAAGCTTTAGGTTAGATCCCCAGTCTTGTGTTAATTGAGCACAGTGTAATCATTACACTCAAGTGGTAGAAGTAGATCATCCTCCATTGGAGTCCAGCCTGGGATACATGAGACCCCATCTCAACAAAATGAAAGAAAAATAAGAGAGGAAAGGGGTACACTCTAAGGAAAGTGTAGTTTGGGGTCATATTAATTCTAATTACTGATTACTGAATTAAAATATGGGGGGGGGGGACATTTTCTTCTAGATGATTTCAATTCAGGAACCAAAACTCAATTGAGAGGTTTTGAAAGGGAAAAGAAGCCATAGTATGCAAGGTTTTCCATTTTAAAGGCTCAGAGAGAAAATGAACGTGGCTGTGGGAAAAGCGAAAGGAACGATTCCTGCAGATCCTAAACTTGGCCTCTGGGAGGACTGAGGTTTTCTGCATTGCATTTACAGCAGCTAATCCTTGTCACCCCCACAAAAAGGCTGGTAAATAAATTGGATGACTTCACTACATGCCCACATAAAGAATGATCTGTTTCATTTCTGTTATTTACTGAGTTACAAGAGGTTCCCATGGTTCAAGTAGCCTTGCTACAAACAATGCTAAAAATGCCCAGGAGAATAGACCGCACAAAGGCATGGGGCCAACGCTGTCCACAACCCAGGACTTGCCCCAATAGAGAGAGAGTGTAGCAAGAGAGGAAAAGAGCTGTCAAGGACTTGTGATTCAGTTGCTTCCCACGTGACATTTCACCAGCTATGTAAAGCACCTATGAAATAGCTCATTTCACTGAAGCAAAAATAACAGCATTTAAAAGATTGCTTTCCATAGTAAAGAACTGTAAACAAAACGAGCCACAGACCAAAGAATAAAACAACCATTGAAATTTTAATAATTTTTGTTCTCTTTTGTTTTGCTTTTCGATGCATTTCTTTTTAAAATTGTTATTACGTGTGTGTGTGTGTGTGTGTGTGTGTGTGTGTGTGTGTGTGTGTGTGATATGTATGATTGAGTTTATATGTATGTGCATCATCAGTGTACATGCCTAAGGAGATCACAGTAGGGTGTGAGGTGCCTCCTGTCACTTTCCACCTTATCCCTTGAGACAGGATCTCTCACTGAACCTGGAATTAGTCTGGTGGCCAACAAGTCTTGGTAATCTTCCTGTCTCCATCCTCAAGCCACCCATTATTGGAGTCACAGGTGTGCCCTATCATGCTAGATATTTTTTTTGTGGGTGCTTGGGATCCAAACTCACATCCTCATGTTTGTGCGGGAAATGTTCTTACCCAGTGAGCCATTTGTCAGTCCTGCAAGGTTTTTCACAAATTCACTTTTCTCCATCTTACTTTTTAATATTTTATTTGTACATGTTTACAGACACATACACAGTTGTGTGTGTGATGAATTTATGTAATTTAGTAGTATTCAAATTTATGTATAGTTATAATATGCACAGTTTATTCCAAATATCTTCAGGGCACTGTGGAACCGGGTTTGGCTGGTCACATGCTTGTACCACCAGCATAAAGACCCGAGTTTGGGTCCCCAGCACCCATGCACAAACTTGGAGCAGTTCTGTGTGTCTGTGATCCCCGTGCAGGCGAAACAGAAACAGAAGGAACCCTGAAACTTGCTGGTCAGCCAGTCTATCCCAGTTGAGGAGTTCCAGTTTCCATGAGAGACTGTCTTAGAAAAAATAAGATGGAGAATCAATTGAGAATAAGACCTGATGTCAACCTCTGGCTTCCACATACATGCAAGCGCGCGCGCGCGCGCACACACACACACACACACACACACACACACACACACACACATTAAATAATAAATAAATAATAATGTAAAAATATCTGCCAGTCATTCTAAATACATTCTTTATGCAAATCGTTCCATTCTGGGATTGCATTTGCCTGTAAATTCTCTTTAAGTCTCATTTAATTTGGAATTTCTTATGTCTTTTCCTACCCTGACCCTGATGTTTCTTGAAGACCACAGGAAAATTATTTCATAACATATGCCTCAATGTGAGTGTGAGTTGTGTCCTTAACTGTGTTTATGGTGTGTGTTTTAGACAGGAAGAGTGTACCCTTTGCACATCACATGAGGAGGCCTGGAGTTGACACCTGTGATAACAGTATTACTATGAACCCTCACATAAGCAGGTTTCTCTGCAACAACATTGAAACTTTACGTTTTACAAGTCATTTCTCATCTGTAGAGACATTTTGAGCTAATGAAATACACTGTTTCTCTTAAGATGATCCCCTAATCTGTTGCCAGGCAATAACTACCTGGACCAAGTTCTTCCAAGGCAGAGGCAGGGGAATTGACATTAACACTATCCTAGAATACACTGTGAGATTCTCTCTCTAAAACCCAAAACAAATAAAGACTTTCTCCCAATAGCTTTAGTTTGCTGATACTCATTTCAAGTAATTATTGTGTTAAGAGAAATATCATTCCAGTACCTCCTGCAAAACAATTTTGTTACTAGAAATTTTAAAAGAATTTTGGACTTTATTATTTCTCATTTTCACACCTTTACAAATATTGAGAAATATCTGAACAATTTGATCAGACATATGACTTAATTGGATTCTTGAGAAATATAGAAATTCATCTTTCCCACATTTATACCTCCTAAAGTAGTTCTAAGGCAGGCAAGCAGGTAGCACATGCCTGTAAACCCAGTAGAATGTAGGCTGAGGCAGCAGGATGGTGAGTTCAAAGCTAGCCTGTGCTGTACAGGACAGAGGGAGGGATGGGAGATAAAAGGAGAGAGGGCAGAGGGAGAGAGGAAAGAAAGAAGGTTTGGGCTGTAACATCAATAAAATACATGTTTATTTTCCCCAATACAATTCTTTTTTTCCTTGTAACCGTAGGGTTTTTTTTTTTTTCATCTTCTGAAGAAAGAGATTGGTGAATTGCTATCCAAAAGATGAATTATTTTTAATATAAAATAGTTTTAAAGTCCTTGATAACCTAGTACAAGAACAAAAATTTAAATGTTCCATAAATTGGAGTAATTAGGTTTATTGCAACAAATTATACACTTTGCATAAGATGGATGCTTAATAGGCTATGCCAAATGAATAATTGGCTGAGCCCCATTAAATACATAACGGGCTGTTCAAGTGTAAAAGTAAGCTTGTGGGGCTGGAGAGATGGCTTAGTGGTTAAGAGCACTGGCTGGTCTTACAGAGCTCCCAGAATCTACATGGTCATCAGTAACTCCAGTTCCAGGGGATCTGAAACCCTCTTCTGGCCTCTGCATGCACCAGGCATGCAGGTGGTACATATAGAGATATACAAGCACTCATGCATGTAAAATTACATGAATAAAATTTTTAAAAAATAAAGCTTTCTAGCAATGTACTTGAAAATGATCATACCTTACTATATGAGAATCAAGTTTTTTTTTTTAAAGAACTAGTATTTGAAATTGACAATTTGCCTATTCTGACCCCTGTACAATATACAACCAAGCAATGAATTGTAGATGTAATTCTGAACGGTCTTATTAAATAAGAAACACAGAGCCGAATGCAGAGTTAAAAGCCCAAGAGGTCAGAGCAGCAGCTGAGAACTGAGACTAAAACCCTTTCTTACCCCTCACTGTTGCTGTTGTCCTTCCCTCAGAAAGAGGCCTACTTCCTGTGTGTCTGTCTTTTTATTGACTTTCTGTTCTGCCTTCTCATTGGTTGTAAACCCAACCACATGACCTCCTCGTCACTATCTGTCTATACAGACCTCCAGGTCTCTATGGTTGGTATTGAGATTAAAGGCGTGTGTCTCTGTGCTGGTGGTGTCCTTGAACACACAGAGATCTACCTGTCATGTGATCGGGATTAAGGGCATGTGCTACCACTGCCCGACTTCTGCTAAATGGCTTGTTATTAGCTCTGACCTCCAGGCAACTTTATTTATTAACATACAAATAAAATCACATTTCAGCATACATAAAATATTACCATAATGAACAGAGATCTACTTCATAGAGAGGCACTGGCAAGAAGCACAAGGCATATGTCAATCAGAAGTCAATGCGTAGGGCTAGAGAGATGGCTCAGTAGTTGAGACTATTTGTTTCCTGCCCTTGCAGAGGAACAAGGTAATTTCCTAGTATGCACATCAAGTGTCTCACAGTCACTTGTAACTCTAGTTCCACTGCTTCCAGCACCTTCCTTTGGCTCTGCAGGCACCTGCATGTATGTAGTACATATTCATACAGGCACACACATTTTCACATGCACATGCATGTACACACACACACACAAAATAAATATGTAAATAAATAAAACTTTTTCAAAACAGAAAGAAATAAGTCAATGGATACACATCTCATAATCCAAAATCATAGTTGTAGGAGGCATGGAGGTCTTTGTGCTCACAGATAAGCTGTAGGGGAACCTGGAATGTTAGCACACAGGATTGTTCCTTCAAGGGAAAAAAATGCATAATCTATTATCTGCTTAGAAATCTGGGAGCAGACATGCATTTAGCCTGGTGACCTTGGCACCATCTGTGGAGATGGAGCCCTTCCTGAGACCCACATCACAAGCTTGTTTTTCTTAGTCAATCTATAGAACTCCTATATATGGAAGGTGTCACATGCACTTTACAAAGCGTTCCAGTGTAGTCATGTCCAATCTTTATTTAGCTTACTTTGTTCCTCAGCAAGATTTATGTGTGCTTTATGGTACACATGGAATTGAGTTAATCATTACCAGGAAAGTTTTTACCAAATTGTGCCACGGTTAAATGTTCCTAAAATAAACTACTTGAGGTCAGACTCCAAAATCTGTACCAACACTCACTGCTTTGTGCAACCAGAGGCTCTCTGTCCCACTGTTTTCTGCAGCTGCTTCCAAAAAATCACTCAAAGGCTTATATTAATTATAAATGCTTGACCAATGGCTCAGGCTTATTATTAGCTAGCTCTTTCATTTAAATTAATCCATTTCCTATATATAAATATAACCTATTAATTGCCATATGGTCTGTGGTTTACCGGTTCTCTGGCATCTTGTTCCTTGGCTTGAGAGTCTACCCTTACTCCACCTTTCTTCTCCCTGTATCTCCGTTTGGCTTTCCCACCCACCCTTATTCTTCCGGGCTATAGGCCAAAACAACTTTATTATCAACCAATGAGAGCAACATATATTCACAGTGTACAGAAGGACATTCCCCCAGCAACTTTGACCTAAACTGCCTTCTTGCTTCCCATGGATTGACAACTCTGTTGGCATGGAGGATGCAGAGATGCTTGCGTAACTTCCTCTGTCTATGAGAAATATCTCCAGAAAATCGCTGGGTAACGTTTCTGATGGAGAAATATGTATAAGACTCTAAAACAAATTTTTACAAAAGAAGTTATACTTTCAGGCAAGATGAACCCAAATACGACTGCCTGTGGTAGATGGTTTAGGATCTCAGACAACAAAACAGAAGACAGAAAAAGGTATATCTTTACATACAGTTATTAAAGTGGTCTCCTGTATTTCGGTACACATTTTTTAAATCCTAAAATACAATCTCCACAACAAAGATCAAGGCCAAACCTAAGGCCATGCTGCATGACACAGAGCCCAAGGAACCATGGTACTGTCAAACTTCAAGAACCCCTACTACAAGCCAGGTACTACTGAATACCTGGAATGACTTCTCTTGTTGTGCAATAATGTATAGACATAAAACAAATAGCAACAGCCTGACTTTATTTAAAAGTTTTATATTTCTCATGGCAAGTTTCTGCCTCCTTTCTCTTAAAATACAACTCTAAAATATTAGTTTTAGTCACTGAGTTATTGGTCACTCCATGAATTTGACAACTTCAACACCCCACTCCTAATTTCTGGACATTGAAAGAACCTAAAAGAACTAGAGAGATGGCTCAGTAGGTAGTGTTTGCCACTCAAGTGTGAGGACCTGAGTTTAGATGCCCAGGACCCACAGAAAGCTGGAACTGTAATATTCATCTGCAGGCTCAATAATCCTGTGTAAAGATGGGAGTTGAGGCAGGAGAATCCTCAGAAGCTTTCAGGCCAGATAGCCTGACATATACAGCAGCACACAGAAACACATCATCTCAAACAAGTAGAAAGCTAGAACTGACATCCAAGGTTGTCCTCTGCCCTCCACATGTATACTGTGGTACACTGGTGCTCATATTCACACACACTCACAGGAGGGAGCAAAGAGGCCGAGAGAGACAAAGAAAGACAGAGAGGCCGAGAGAGGCAGAGACAGAGAGACAGAGAGCTTTTAAAAGGCTAAAAGCCTAAATAAAGTTCCTTGTTTCTAGATCTTTACTATTTATGTCCGGCAGAACTTCCACTCAAGCTGTTGCTGGTAGCACCACTCCGGGACATAGAACTTGTGCTTCTCGAGAATATAAGGTCTACAAAGTATTGATCATTTCATTTTTATTGTTTTCTGTGTTAGGTTACTAAAACTTATTCTTAAATATCTATATGCAGACCAAGATAGACAAGATCCCAGCACTGAGAGGAGGAAGTGGACACACTCCCACCCCTGACGGTGAAACTATCTACAACTGACACCTGATTGCAAAGGAAAAATTAGTCTTCTCCAGTGGAATCCAGTGGTATATTAACTGCACTTTAGGGAAGCCTCATGCCGAGCAGTAGATGGCCAACATGAAATGAACCCAATGGTATTTTTGTATACTGTCTCAAATTGCTTTGGTTGGGCAATTTTTTGTCTTAGTGAAATTTTCCTTGTATATTTTGGGTTCTGTTTTTGTGGTGTGTGTGTGTGTGTGTGTGTGTGTGTGTGTGTGTGTGTGTGTGTGTGTGTGTGTGTGGTTGGTTGGCTGCTTGTTTTGTTTGCTTGTCTGTTTTTAAGGAGAGAAAGAAAAGCCATGGAGTTGGGTGGATGGAAAGGTGGGGAGGACCTGAGAAGAGTTGGGAAAACAATCAGGCAGGTAATGAGTAATTATATATATTAATATATATGTAGTTATACATATATTAATTAATTAACCCATATATAAAAACATATTATTTTGTTTTATTTTCTCCATTTTGGGGGTCCTGACTGCATGGCAGTCATTGTTCTCTATGTTTGTAACCATTTACCCCAATCTTCTCACCATTCTGTACAAAGTTCTTATAGTTAAGGAAACTCTTGTCTTACTCTTTATGAAACCCAGAACTAGATAACCAGGTGTACTTCACTTGAACCTGACTTACAGAAAGTCTACCATAAATATTATATACAACCTGCATAACTAAAGGAAAGAAAACGTTTTTAAGACTCACATGGATACCATATCTGTTGTGGAATAATCGTTTTGTACACTGTGAAGATGTGTCATTCAGATTGGCTTAATAAAAAGCTGAACGGCCAATGACTACACAGGATTTTCAGGGCAGAGAGAACGCTGGAAAGATGAAGGCAGAGTCGCCAGATAGACACAAGGAATCAGGATGTGTAGGAGATGAGGTAACAAGCCATGAGCCATGTGGCAGCATGTAAATTAATAGAAATGGGTAAATTTAAATTATAAGAGCTAGTAAGAAACAAGCCTAAGGTATCTGCTGAGCTTTCATAATTAATAATAAGTCTCTGTGTTATTATTTGTGAGTTGGTGGCACAAAGAAAAATATACCTACACTTATTTCTAAAATAATTCATCACCAGAATAAAAAAGTGAAAACATGTTAAAATCTTCAATTAAAGGGGCTAGGCATACAGTTTAGTGGTTAAGTATGCATACACCTCTTGCAGAGGACCAGCAATTCAGTTCCCAGCACCCACATCTGGAAGCTCACAATTGTCTGTACCTTCAGCTCCAGAGTGTGCAACAACCTTTTCTGGATCTCTGGGCACAAGAACTTGTATACACATAAACAATACACATACACACATAAATAAAAAATAATAAAAATCTTAATAAGATAAAACAAAATTCTCAATTAGAGATTTAAAAGGGAAGGAACTCAAACACTCCAAAAGTTTGAGCAAAATTGACACATAAATCAATAAAACCTTTTTCCCCTGTAATAATTTATTTTTCTACTTAGAGATGCATGTTCTCTTTTGTTTTCTATTTCTATTACCTTTGAACTCTCATCCCTATGGTAGGATTGAAGATAATACTTTTCCATAAAAAGAGTTATTGAACATAAATGTAACGTCAGCACACTCCTTTAAAAGAGTAGAATCTTTAATTTACTATTCGATGGCCTATCAGCCTTAAATGAAAAAAGACAAATAGAATCTTAAATATGCTTTTACTCAAAGGATTTTCTTCTGCTCCTAATGCATCAAGACTCTAACTTAAAGCTTCAGGCTCTAATAGAGGAAGCATATGCATTGCAATATAAATTATCAACAAATGCTGCTTTGAGTTTTTAAACTCATTTATTTTATTCCCCAAATGGTTTTTAGATACAAATATCCTAACGTAACTGCTAGCAACTCTTCCCACATACAGCATAATTAGAATCCACAGAGATTTCGGCTAAACATTCTACAGAGATTGTCAGAGGGTGATTAATGAATTATCAGGTGACTAGAAGCTGCCTGGGTTTGTTGCCATGGTGCTTTGACACCCCTTGGCAGCAATTTGAGAGCTTAGCAGGAGAGAAGACAAAGGAGCTAGCACTGGAGCAAACCCTGTTCCCAGCATCTTTCACCGTGGCCATGGTGATGTGAATGTCAATGCTTTTCAGGCACATTGTAAAGGGAACTTTGTAAGTACCAGACAGGTTCTTCCACATTGCCCAATGAACAATGAAATCTGCCAGAGAGAAAAATCAGAAAATGGGGTTTTCTTCTGTAGTGTGATAGCCATCTCCATGTTGATATAATTACATGGTCTGAGGGGAAAAAAAGCCCATTATTTCAGTAACTTTGGATTGCTCTTCCCAAGCAGTTAATACTTAAGTGGACTTCTTTGTGATATAGCTGGCATGACTTCCATTAACCAGGTCACAGGAAATGAAATCTACTGAAATGAAGGGGGGAAAACGCATTAACTATTAACACCAGCATTCATTATACACAACTTGGCAAAAATGCCAGCTGTACACACACACACACACACACACACTCATACACACACAGAAGTATGCTTGCTCACCACACACAGGTCCGTTCTGATTGACTCCACCAGAATAGGAAATTATGTCTGCTTTGCTTATTGCTATACCCTGAGCTTCAAACACAGGATCTGGGACTTGAAAACACCTAACTGGTTGTTTGTGGAAAGACTGGGCCATAAAATGGTGCTTATGACTTTATTGGGACCTAAAAGCTTAATGTCCCCAGAGCAAGACTGAAGTGTGAGATTTTGTTTCCTTTCATTTCAGCGTCCACTTTTCAGTCACTTAATGAGATCTGAAACTATTCTATTTTTTCACTGCAAAAACTGTTTTTTTAAGTCAGCAATAATAGATTTCAATATGACAGTTTCATACATATATGTACTGGTTATTTTTCTATTGCTGTGATAAAACATCATGATGAAGATAACATATAGAAAAAAAAGAGTGTTTGAACTTACAGTGCTAGAAGGCTAAGATTCCATCATGGCCATTCCTTTGTATTCTGCCAGTACTCCAAGTCCTGATTAGTGACATTAAGAGACAGACGGCCTATAACTTGATTGACAAAGAACAGACTGTCATGTTGTGCCTACCATAAACTACAAGTCTTCATCAACTCAATGAACACAGGTCAAAAAACATTTTAAGTTAAATTAGATTTAAATGTTTGATGATTTGGAAGACTGTGGACATTTTTAATTAGTGAACTGAAACTGAGTATTGAATTTATCAACAGACCACTCTTTTGCTACTATTGTTATTATTCATGATGTTGTTCCGAGTACTTAAAGGTAAGTTGGATGTCATGGGTCCTAATGGAATTTTGATCAAGAAGCAAAGTAAAATTTTCCCTTCAGAGAAGTTAATGAAGCAGTAAGAAAACAAAGTAAAGTTGATTTTTTTACTATTTTAAAAAAAAGAATCTGTTATGACAGGGAAGCATTGCTGTGGGATGTTCTCTATGCTGTGAATGTGTTGCTCTGATTGGTTAATAAATAAAGTGCTGATTGGCCAGTAGCCAGGAAGGAAGTATAGGCAGGACAAAGAGAAAGGAGAATTCTGGGAACAGGAAGGCTGAGAGAGGAGACACTGCCAGCCGCTGCCATGAGAAGCAGATGTTAAGATACCGGTAAGCCACGAACCACGTGGCAACTTATAGATTAATAGAAATGGGTTAATTTAAGACAGCAAGAAGCCTGCCATGGCCATACAGTTTATAAGTAATATAAGCTTCTGAGTGATTATTTTATAAGTGAGCTGTGGGACTTTGGGGCGGGGGGGGGGGGGGATTGGTGGGACCGAAGAGAAATCCTCCAGCTACAAAGCATGGTAGCAGGCCAAAGGCATGGTGGCAGGTATAGCTGAGAGCTCACATTTTGAACCGCAAGCAGGAAATTGAGAGCAGTAATAGGAAATGGCCTGAGCCTTTTAACTCTCACAATCCTCCTCTAGTGATATACTACCTCCATCAAGGTCACATCTCCTAAGTCCCTTGAACAGTGCTACCAGCTGGGCCGAAGCATTCAAACTCCTGAGCCTATAGGTGACATTCTCATTCAAACCACTACAAAATATGTCAATGCACTTTGTTCTTATTCACCTGCCTCCCTTGGTACATTCCCTCCTCCTCCTAACCCCTAGGGCTGGTCCCCTTCCTTCCCCAAATAGGACCCCTTGTGCTTTTATGTCACATGTATTTTCTGTTTTCTCCCTTCTCATCCCTTAATATTTATCCCTCCTTTTTCATAGTTCCCTTTCTACTTTCAACACATACACAGGAACATACAGGCACAGAGATTTTAAATATAGAGACCATCTGTGAGATAAAATACATGGTCTTGGCTTTTCTGAGTTGTTTTAACTTAACATGATGATCACTTACACATAATGATCTCCAATTGCATCCATTTTCCTACACCAGTCATGATTTCATCTACTTTTTAAGTCTGAATAAAATCTCATTGTGTCCATGTACTATATTTTCTTTCTACTTATGTGGACATACAGGCTGACTCAGTTTCCTGGCTATCATGAACTACGTAGTTATAAACATGGGTGTACAAGTATCTCTGTGGTGTATTGACTTAGAATTCTTTGGCTATATACCTAGGAGTATTAGAGCTACTTCAGTTTTTTGATTTTTGAAGAACATCCACACTGGCTTCCATAGCATCCGCAATATACTCTCAACAACAGTTGAGAAGCCTCCTTGTTCTTTATATCTTTACTGGCATTTGTTGTCATTATTTTCTTGATTGTGAAGCAATCTCAAAGAAGATTTAATTATAGTTCCCTGATGGCTAATAGTGTTGGACACCTTTTAAAATATGTATTGGCCTCTGTGTTTCTTCTTTTGGAAACTCTATGTTCAACTCTTTCGCCTACTTAGGGAAAGGATGATTTCTTTGTGTCGTGTTTAAGTTTTGCAGTTCACAATCCACACTAGATATTAATTTGTCGCCTGACATATGTTAGCAAAGCTTTCTTCCCATTCTGTAGGCTGTCTTTTTGCCCTGGTGCTTTTTTTCTTTTGCTGTGTAGAAGTTGTTCATTCCACACACTCCCGTGTGTTAATTCCTGTGATTACCTACTATGATGTTGGGGTCTTTATTGGAAAAGTCTTGCCTACGTCTTATCATGTTTGCTTTTTTCCCTTTGGTGGTTTTAGCTTCCGATTCTGGTCTCTAATGTATTTTGAACTATGCAGATCTGTAGTTTTGGGTTGTCACATTCCAGATTTTAGAAGACACACTCTCTCAGTTTTTCCCCATGGAGAATTGTGTTGGCTAGAGTTTTGTCATTATGTTGAGGTATCTTCTTTCTATTCCTAGTGTAGTCAAGCCTTCTATCAAGGAAAAATTATAAATCATTATTTTTTTGTACATTAATAGTTTCATATATATATAAGATGAATTTATTTTTACTTATATTTTATCCCCCTCTTCTCCTGTCTTATTTCTTACCCTTTTCCTGTTGAAATCCTTCTTCTAATAAGTTCCCATCTTACTTTAATGTCCTTTTTGTATAAGACCCACTGAGTTAAAGAAGGGTTGCTTACATGAGCATGAGAAGCAGGTTATTTACTAATGCACGGGCAGCTAATCAGTACCTTCATCATGGAAGAAAGTGACACCCATTCTCCCAGTTACCACTGACTGCCAATAGTCCGCATGGTGGTTTGAATGAGAATGACTCCTACAGGCTCAGATATTTGGGAAGGGTTAGGAGGTGTGGCCTTATTGGAGGTTTATCATTAGGGTGGGATCTAAGGTTTCAAAACCCTCGGCCATTCCCATTTAGCTTTTTCTCTGCCTGGTGCTGTGGATCATACCCAGATTACAGAGACCCCCAAAAGACTACCATGAACACTGAATCCAGTTTGTAAAAGCAAAGAGCCTTTATTTCAAGCTCAGAGCTTGGTCTCTCTGTCTATCCAACGCAGCAGTGAGAGAAGGGAGCCCCAAGCCCAGGCGGGGTAAGGTTTTTATCATAGCAGAAGTTGGGGTGAGGGGATTTCTAGGGTTCAGGGCCCTGATTGACTGACATTTGTCTAGGGAGTATCTTGGTAAAAAGGGAGAATAGTGCTAGGCTCAGGGACATCTGGCAATGTTATCTAATCTTAACAGTTGGAATGTTTGGGATGTCAGGTACTTCCCCTTCCCTGGCCCATCCCTGGGTGGTGTCAGCTTATGGCTTTTCCTGAATCCGGGTGTTGCCTGCCAGTAAGCCTGTCACAGCAGCTGTGTCTGGGCCCATACGCCTGTCATGGCAACTATGTGGTCAAGCTGTTTTGGACCCCTCCACACTGACTACTTTTCCAGAACCATGTCTGCCTACCTACTGTTGTGCTCCCTGCCATGATGGCAATGGACTCTAACCCCCTGGAACCATAAGCCCCAAATTAAATGCTTTTTTTTTTTTTAAGAAGCTGCCTTGGTCATCATGTTTTGTCATAGCAATAGAACAGTAACCAGGAGAATCCCTCAGGGAGGGGTGAGGACTCATAAACAAATCCTCCTTTGATGAAATGTGGATGGGCTCAATGTTGTACAGGTCTTGTCCCACTGATCACAAAGTCAGGGAGATCATGAGTGTATCAGACATGTCATGTCCAGAAGACACTGTTGCTCAGCAGTCTTCCCCGTCCTCTGGCTAGTACAGTCTTTTTGTCTGACTTATAGATAAGGGGGTAATAGAGATGGCTCATTCAAGACTGTGAATAGACTTAGGCCTGGCATGGTGGCACATGGCTTTCATCCCAGTGTTGGGCTGGAACCTCCAGCTCACTCCTGCTTGATCCAGACACCTCCATTCCTCTCTCTCTCCAAACTCTGCCCTCTCAGAGAATCTCCAACTAGAACAGGTGCCAAAAAGCCCAGTTCCTCATTCTTGGTGCCTATGGCAGCTCCTCCCCTGAAGTTGCCAGTAGCCCAAGACCACGCCTAAACCTGTCAGCTTTTGACCATACTTGGGCACAAACCCAGTTTTTGGAGGATACTTCATCACCCCTCGACTACAGGGTATATAAGCTCCCTGCTTTAGTTTGAAGGCGGGATTTCTCCTGCCTCCATCCCTTGGGTTGGCGAACTCACCCAGGAGTTGCTTTGCTCAAATAAACTTGTTTTTTTACTCTTTCAATTTGGCTTTATCTGGCTCACTGCATCGATGGAGAAACCTATTACAGAAAACCTATTACCCAGGACTTGGGAGACAGAGGCAGACAAGAGTTCAAGACCATACTATCAGTCTACATAGCAAGTTCCACATCAACCAGGGCTACATGATGAGATCTTGCCTCAAAACAAAGTACAAAACAGAATACAATCAGGGTTAAACAAGGTAAAAGAGTGGGACCTGATTCTGATGCATGGCTTTTTAGTAAAGCTGAATGTTTCAAAGCCCAGCTTACAAGACCTAAGGATCTAAGATGCCAGATAAGGAGGTTCATCAAAGGTCAGCCTGAGACAGTAGCTCCTAGTTTGTGTCTCACATCAGTGAAAATGAATGAAAGACTCAGAATTCCATGGGAGTAATCCCAGTAGAAGCAGGCTTCATTAATATCAAGTATTATTGCCAAGCAGTGAAAAGCTGAGGGAAAATGAGAAATTAAAGAGGGAAGTGATTCCAAGGGGAAAAATCCACTGAATTTCCTTTGTTTAGGAATTTTATAGGGGCAACAGCAGAAACTAGACAAAGGCTGAGGTAATCTCTACTGACATTGGTTCATTCTCTGAGCAATCAAGGACTGAGTCAATGGAGGTTCCACACACTCTGCATTTGCCTGGCCCATCCCAGGGAGATGATCATGCACTGTTCATGTGCTGCCCACCCAAATAGGTGGTTGAGGCCTCCCTGTGTACATCCTGATTCCAATCGTATTAGAGATTGCCTGTGACTGTCGGCTAGCTGTTAGTCATTTGACTGGCGTTCACGACCCGCTGACCTTGCAAGTGTGTCAGGAGCAGTGAATTATTCTAAGCTCCAGTTTATCTCACATCTACATGATCAGTTGTAGCTTCACCAAGCAGAGGGTTAACTCCGCCACAGCCACCAGGATATAGCAACAATGGTTCTTGGTTATTTCTTATTTTGTCTATATGGTGGTTTGGGGGTCTCTTTCTTGAAGTAGGTGCATGTAGCAGGCTTTCTTTGGGCCACCAACCAGCTCCCAAATCATAGCACAGAGACTTAATATTAATTTTGAATGCTCAGCCTTATCTTATGCTGTGTCACCCGCTCTTATAACTTAACCGGTTTCTCTTCATCTATGTTTTGCCTCAGGGCTTTTTACCTTACTTTCATTCTGCATGTCCTACTTCAAGTCTGTCTGTCTGGCAGCTGCCTGGATGTCTAGTCCCATGCATCTCCCTTTCTTCTCCCTCGTTCTCTCCTCCTCTGATCCTCTGGAAGCTAGATTCCTCTCCTCCTATTTATTCTCTCACTCTGCCTATTACTCTACTGCCTAGCTATTGGCAGTTCAGCTTTTTTTTTTTTTTTTTTTTTTTGGTTTTTCGAGACAGGGTTTCTCTATGTAGCTTTGCGCCTTTCCTGGAACTCACTTGGTAGCCCAGGCTGGCCTCAAACTCACAGAGATCCGCCTGGCTCTGCCTCCCGAGTGCTGGGATTAAAGGCGTGCGCCACCACCGCCCGGCATATCTTTACATTGTTAAACAAAGGCAGCATAAACACACATAACACATCTTTACCTAGTTAAAGTAACATTTCACAATGGGTGGAGGCTTGCTAGAAGCTATTCTTACAATTGAGTCTGTTACAAACAGCTGAATTAAAAGTAGAGAGATTTGAAAGGACAGTAGAGCATCAAGGATTTGGGAGAGCCAGCTGGCCTGCCTTCAGTGGTCCAGAGTCTTGTCCCTCCTCTTCCATGCCTAGCTTGGCTATCTCACGCTCAGCTGCATTTTTTTTTTTTTTCATCTTTTTAGGTGCTCTGGACTCTGTAGGTTTAATCTTTAATCTTTTCAACTCCAGTGTCTGCTCTCACCATAACAAATATAAGCAACCTGCAGTTATTAACAATGGGCCCTTTCCCCTTCCTGCCTGCCTCATTTCCCCTAGAAGAGTGTCCTTATGAGAGAAAGAAGCAAGACTCACTCACTCTTGCTCTCTCTCTGTTTCTTCCCCACCTCCCACCACATACATATATCAGAGAAAAGACTGTACTATGGGACAGAAAGCAAGGAAGAGTTTCCTTATCAGAAACCCCAAATCAATCTTGCAGGTACACGGAACGTGGACTACCAACCTCCAGAGCTGTTAGAAAATAAATTTGTTTTGTACACAACCCAGACACCAAGTCTGTGTATTTTATTGTCAGCTGGGAAGCCTAAAATGCTATTTGTTAAGCACTCTGCTTCATAATAAGGGTACAGACTGAGGAAAACAGAGGCTTTCTCTCTATTGATTAATGGGAGCAAAGGAAAGAGAGGAAAGGAGGGATGATCAATGCTACTAACAAAGCCCACTAAAGAGGATACTATGGCAGCCTTGGGGAGGGGAGATTAACACTGACTGAGAAGTTTGGAAAATTTTGACAGCAGAGGCAATTTATAATGTTACGTCTTTTAGAAAACAGTTTGGGAGAGAAAGAAAGAAATAGAGTAGTTCTTAATTAAGACTTAGAAAAAAATGTAAAGAAAGATGAGGATAAGGGTAATTACATTTGTATTTAGAAAGGAAAAAAGCAATCCATTCAAATTAAAACATGAGAGATGCAGGAATGCACCGAGGCAGAGAAAGGCTATAGAAATCAATCAGCTCTATCAGTTCCAGGTCTTTCAAGAAAGTCCCCAGAGCTACGTGACAAATGTCAGGGGCATCCAGAGTCATTTTCCTAAATCACCAGTGGTTAAAAATAAGGAAATAAAACCTTCAAAAAGGGATGCATACGTAAATATTAGAATATAGGAGACTTGAATTCTTGTAATAAAATATAAAGTTTAATATAGATTTAAATGTTTCCAGGAACAAATATATATTATAGAAAACTCCATTCCATTCAAAAGTAAAGATGCTGAGTCACAGTTCATTTAATGAAGACAATTTTGTAAGTAGAATCGATAGGCCTGTCTGAGAAAATGGAAGTTACAGCATGAATAAACTCAGTCTTTTCATTAGCTTTTCCAGTGTTCTGTGGAGTGGTTTACTGACATTTGCTTGCACAAGTAGTTGCTCCATTGGAAAGGTATTTAAGTAGGAGAGTCTATTTGAGGAATTCACTCAGCAGAAGAATGAATGGCTCATCAATAATTAAATCAACACTATTTATTATTCCCTTACTTAGATGCCCTCCAGTGGTTTGTCTAGAATGGTTTCACCTAGAACTGTACCAGTAGAGAAGTGGGTAGAGGATACATTCCTGTAAGTTACTAACAAACATAAAGTCTCAGAGAAATAATCTTATTTACAAAACCAGTCTGAGATGGTTTGGTTTCTTTCTTAGGAGTTGAAGTTATTTCTCAAAAAAAAAAGCTTTAATATCCAAAATTTAAAGATAATTGTATATCTTAGCTACTTTTCCACTGCTGTGATAAAATACCATAACCAAGGTTATAGAAGAAATGGTTTATTTGGGTTTACAGCTCTACAGAGTCCATGACCATCAGAGGGAAGCAGCAGGCATGGCAGCTGGAGCAGAAACCGAGAGCTCACATCATGAGCCACAAGTATGAAGCAGAGAGAAAAATGCACTGGAGATGGCATGAGTCTTTGAAATGCTCAAAGCCACCTCCAGTGATGTACTTCCTCCAAATAGGCCGCACCCCCTAAACCTTCCCAAACAGCACCAACTGTGACCAAGTGTTCAAACACATGAGCGTATGGGGAGACATTCTCATTCAAGAACCTATATGTGGGAACAAACATTTAATGAACACAGGAATTCCTGGATACTCTGAGCTTGCTGTAACACACAATAATGCTCTTAATTTGTTGTTCTGACCATAATACCTTGCCATCAGCCTTAACTTCTTTCAGTAAGCCCAACTCCCTTCTCATATTAGCTCCATTGGATGTTGTGGAATATTTGTTTAACAATGTAAAGATATGTTGCATTTATATAACTATGTAAAGATGTGCTGCATTTGTTTATGTTGTAGAATATTTGTTTAACTATGTAAAGATGTTTTACCTTGCCTGCCTAAGGCACCTGATTGTTCTAATAAAAAGCTGAATGGCCAATAGTGAGCAAAGACATATAGGTGGGACTTCTAGGCAGGGGGTAGTAAGTAGGAAGAGAAATTTAGGCTGGGGGAAGAAAGAAAAAGATGCCAGGGAGATGCCAGGGGCCAGACAGACAGACACGGAGGAAGCAGGAAAGTAGGACATACAGAATGAAAGAAAGATAAAAAGATTTAAGGCAAAACACTGATGAATAGAAACAGGTTAAATTAATTTAAAAGAACTAGTGGGACAAGACCTATAAGCTAAGGTCAAGCATTCATAATTAATAATAATTTTCTGTGTCTTTATTTAGGAGCTGGTTGGTAGCCCAAAGAAAATGCCAACTACAATTGGAGACACAGAACTCTGGGTACTTATTGTTTACATAGTCTTATCAATGAATCTATTTCTAAAATATACCAGGAACTGGTTGCCACCACTTCAGTCCGGAAACAACCTCCTCTTAGCTAGAGTGTTTCAATCCTCTCAATGTCTCTGTAACTTCACCATAAATCTTTCTCCAAAGAAGAAACAACCCACTCATCTTTAACAGCTAGACTTCTATATCCCTACTAAAAGTGATTGTGTGAGGTATATTTATGGTTTATAGGTTTGGCTTCATTGTCATTTTTACATAATGATGCTCTGTGAATTTTAAGTGTACCTTTTTGTATGTATTTTTGAGAGCTTACTTTTAAGTGTGCCTCTAGAATCAAATTACCAAGCATTAAAGAATTACCCCTTCGACTCAGTGTTGAAAACTGAGCCATCCAGTGACTCACAGTGATTCAGTGCTCAAAGAACATGAGGTTGTTGCCTTTTCCGTCATAACATTGTTTATGGGATGAAATTTGCAATTCTCACTACTAGCAAGCCTCAGGTTTTATTCAGAAAAGAGGTCCAGAATCAGCTGCATTCTCTATACAGAAGGCCACTGAAGTGCTAGCTTTATGCTTTTGGCAAAATATACGTTACTAAAATGAGTCATCCAAAGAACATGTGACAGTTTTCAACTGACTGTGGATTATTTGGGATATAGTATCATCATTAAGGAGCATCTGCAGTGAATTTGCAATAAGTACACCATATGTGACTCTCATTCTTACAGATTACTAGTATGAGAATACAGAAGGAAGAAAACTGGGCAGGACATGCACATGATGATCTAGAGACTCAGAGATGGCCCTAAGGAGACCATGATGCTTTCCCAAGAGTAGATGGGACATACAAACAATACTAGTGTCCATTTACACATATGATGAAAACCAGAGGCTTTTTCAAGACTGAATGAAAGGATTGAAAATTATCACCCTAAAAATACAGGAGGCATTAAAAGTACCACCAGACACGGTAGCTTATGACTACAATTCCAACCCTTAGAAGACTGAGGCAAGGGGATTACTCTTGAATTCCAGGCCAGCCTAAACCAGACAGTGAGTTCCCATGCAGCCTGAGCTTATAGCATGAGACCCTGTCTCAAAATCCAAAACAAAAAAAATAGACAGAACTTCGTAACATCCATAGAGAAGTCACCTGCTTTATTACATAGATGAAAATTTTTACAAGGGCATAAGGTAGGTATAATTGTGCAAAATTGGAAGACAAAGTATTTATGTGCAGATATCACTCTGCTAATGAACAATTTACATGTACTCAATGTGTAAAAGTTCTGAATGTTACTGATGTCAGTATCTGAGACTCACAAATAAGAAAGCACAGAGAGTAGCTCTTCTGACCTGGGTCAGTACTTCACAAACTGATCGCTGAAGCACCATGATGTGATTTTTTTTTTTTACTAAGAATATGACTGAAATACTACTGGCTGGGCTTCATAAAATGTCGTTTAAGGCAATCATTGTAGGAAATGTTATCAAGATTCATAATTGCACAAATCTGTAAGATCTTGCATTTCTGATCACAAGTTACACTGCTGTCATAACTCACATAAAAATAATGGTAGTATTTCAGGAACTGTTTGCTGTCTATGGTAGCAAATTGTTTAGCCAATTCATGCAAGCTCCTTGGCTGTAGATCTGCAACGCCATAGGTCTGAGTCAGTACATACTCCAGTGTCCAGTTGGATTCTCCTTTTAGATTTGCTTCCGTTAAGTTCAAATAATACTGCAACATGTCCTATAATAAAGAAAATAACAACCGCAATTCAGAGTGGTTTCAAAATATGGCCCAAATACATTTCTCTAACAACTTCACTTCAGCTGGGCAATGGTGATGCACGCCTTTAATCCCAGCATTTGAGAGGCAGAAGCAGGTGGATCTCTGTGAGTTTGAAGCCAGCTTGGTCTACAGAGCTAGTTCCAGGACAACCAGGGCTACACAAAGAGAAAACCTGTCTTGAAACACACACACACACACACACACACGTCTCAATACCAAAAACTTGTATTGCTTTTTAAAATTTTCAAACTAATGAAAAAGTATAATAGTACATCATCCAGATACACAGTGAGATGTACAAATAAAGCACCTTAAAATCTCACAGCCTAGAGATGACCACTTACAGCTGATAGAATTCAGTAGAGTACTGAAGGCAGCAGTTTGGAAGAAGAAGAATTAATGTTTATTCTTAGGGAGGACAATAGTATGTATCAAAGTACACAAATAAGGCTATATCCATCCAGTGAAAGCTTGGAAAAAGTGACAAGATCAGCTACAAGGATGTAGCTCAGTTATTAATAAAGTGCCTGCCTGCCTTGCATATGCAAGGTCCTGAGCTCAGTCTCTGCATCCTATAAATCTGGGCATGGGAATGCATACCTGGAATCCCAGCCCTTGGGAGATAGAGGCAAGGGGATCAGAAGTATCAAGAATACAGTACATTTTAGGCCAGCCTGTGCTACATAAGACCTAGTCTTAAAACAAACATATAAAAATGGTCTTAAAGAGATGGTCACCTCCCACAAGCAAAGTTTACCTACCCACCCATAGAGATGACAACAGACATAACATCTTTTGCTGTGGATATCGCTCTGTATGCTGTGAATGTGTTGCTCTGATTGGTTAATAAATAAAATGCTGCTTGGCCAGTAGCCAGGCAGAAAATATAGGCGTGATAAGCAGAGAAGAGAATTCTGGGAACAGGAAGGCTGAGTCAGGAGTCACCAGCCAGACACTGAGGAAGCAAGATATAAAAGTACCAGTAAGCCACAAGCCACGTGGCAACTTACAGGTTAATAGAAATGGGTTAATTTAAGATGGAAGAACTAGATAGCAAGAAGCCTGCCATGGCCATACAGTTTGTAAGTAATATAAGTCTCCGTGTGTTTACTTGGGTCTGAGCGGCTGCAGGAGATGGGTGGACACAGGAAACCTTCAGCTGTAATCTTTAAATAAGGACACCATGAGATATCAACATCAAGTGCCTCTCTCATGGCTAGCTGAGAAACATTCTACTAAAAGAATGAAAACTTCAAAGACATATATATAAATGTATACAGGTGGGGTCAACTGAACTGCTCCAACTTACCAGCAATGTATAATCACCAGGTTTGTACTGAAATAGTCGGACACCAGGATTATTTGTCTCTGTTTGTAGAACTCCTTTCACTGGTGTGACAGCAGGAGCCACAAATGCAGAATTTATTGGACTTCCTGGACCAAAAACAAAAACAAAAACAAAAAAACAAAAAAAAAAAACAACAAAATCAGGTATCTATTATAACATTTTAATTTAAACGTAAAAATATGAATAGCGTAGGTTAAGAGATCAATAGACAAATATTATGTGCCCATTGATTAATCCTCCAATTGTAATTGCCTCAAAGCACTGAGTGTTGCTTTTGAGAAAATAAGGGTATTAATACCAAAACCAAAGAGCTATTACTGATTTTGTTAAGCAGATTAATGTTATTATGGTCATATAAATTACCTATATTTTCTAACAATGAATATACAATTATACAGATCTATAACTGACTTTATTTTTGAAAGTCACCTTTAAACACCAGATAAATAGATAGCAGATAGATGACAGACAGGTAGTTTATAGATTAGATAGATAAACGATGATAAATAGATAGATAGATAGATAGATAGATAGATAGATAGATAGATAGCAGATAAATGAGATATACATGATTGATACAGACATAGATGACAGAACACAGATAAATAATAGGTTTTAGACAGACAGATGATTGATCGATAAATAGATGATAGTGATGACAAAGATGATAGAGAATGAATAGACAGATGCTAAATAAAGAAATACAGCAAGATCTTGAAAGACAATAGATAGATGATAAATAAATACAGCAGGATCTTGATACATATTCAATACAAATGATAAGTAAATGGATTTGTTGATCATATTCTCAGCCTTTATACATATATTTGAAAATTTTTCACAAAAAAAGTCCACCATAACTTACACACACAGACACACACAGAGCAACAACAACAACAACAATCTGGTATTTTTTTATCATGACTAAAGCAAAGTTTCAATAATTATATAATAATTTGATTGGCACAAGCCTTTAATCCCAGAATTTGGGAGAGAGAGACAGATAGATGTGAGTTTGAGGCCAGCCAGGTTTACATAATGAGTTACAGGCCAGGCCAGCCAGAGCTACACAGTGAGACTCTGCTTCAAAAAAAAAATCAAAAATCAAAATCAAAATATTAACATATTTTATAACATGTCTATTATAAGAACCATAAACCAATTTTATGGTTGGGCATGGTGGCACATGCCTTCAATCCAGCACTGGGGTAGGCAGGTAGATTTTTGTGAGTTTGAGGCCAGCCTGGTCTACATAGTGAGTTATATGACAGTCAGAGCTCCATAGTGAATCTCTCTCTAACAAAAAAAGTCATATTATGATGTAAAAAAAAAAAATCAAACCTTAAAGTAGTCATTGTTAAAAGATAATTTGTTCTAGATAAGAGATAAACATTTCAAAAATATTGTCAAAATACTGAAGAAAATATAACTTGTTTCCCTCTTGTCTATATACAAGCAAACTTTTATTGTTTTTTGCTATAACTTCTAGTTTTCCTTCCTTTTACTGTGAGTAAGTGACAAGAGCAATTAATAATGTGCTGAATATTTTAGGACAGTTTGTGAATTGTGATCTGTACTTTAAATTCTGAGAAAAAGTCATATAAAGAGAAATTTGAGTGTAGCAGGTAAACAACAAACAGTATTATTTTCTCCAAACCAAGAGTCTAACAGAAACTTGGAGTAAGCTAAGGCTTTCAGAGGCTTCTGTGTGAATGCCAAACAAGCAATACTAGCCCTGCACAGCTGACCAGAGCTTACGTTGAAGAAATCTAGTCACATGTCTAATCCTATGATTTGGGCATTCACCATATAACCATTCAAGATAAATAAGAAAAGGCAAGGGACTTTGCTTTTAAACAAAGCTTTAAATTCCATAACTAGTAAATGCACTGGTCAGTCACAGCTATGCTCCAGCAAGATGGACTGGAACCTGCATACAGATCACCTTCATTACCTTTTTTATCGGAAAGAACCATAAGGCTGTCTCTGTGGGTGTGGCCATAGAACTGTCCTGCAATGACAGAGCTGTATTTTCTGAAAATATCCACCAGTTTCTCATTATAGTACTGCCTCACTGCTGGGGTACCAGTTGCATAAGGAAGATAGCCCACTGGCACGTGTGCTATAATGTATACCTGAAAAAAGAAATACAAGGAGGTACATGACAGCTTGTTTGTACATTTATCATTACTAAATGACAGCTGGATTGTTGTTGGCTTTCCTCTTTTTGGACCCCACCCACCCAGCTCCCAAATAAATCACACATGGAGGCTTATTCTTAATTATAAATGCCCAATCTTAGCTTGGCTTGTTTCTAGTCAGCTTTTCTGAACTTTAAATTAATCCACCTGCCTTTTGCCTCTGTGCTTTTCCCATTCTCTTATTTCTATAAATCTTACTCTTACTCTGTGGTTTGCTATGTGGCTGGGTGGCTGGCCACTGGAGTCCTCCTCCTTTTCTGGCTCTTCCTTTTTCCTCCCAGGTTTCTCCTTCTATTTATCTTCTCTGTCTGCCAGCCCTGCCTATTTCTCTCTCCCACCTCACTATTGGCCACTCAGCTCTTTCTGAGACTATCAGGTGTTTTAGACAGGCACAGTAGCAATGCTTCACCAAGTTAAACAAATGCAACATTAACAAAAGTAACACACCTTCAAATAATATTCTACAACACTGGATACTCATGACTGAGTATTAACTATATTAACTAAAATTTAGAAAGCAAAAACACTTTCTCTCCTGTTTCTAAGAATAAGGGAAAAAGCTGCAATTATGTAATGATGCATTATGACATATATCTCATTTATACTGCACTGTTGGATGGTATAAGAATATTGACCTGAGGCCGGGCGGTGGTGGCGCATGCCTTTAATCCCAGCACTCGGGAGGCAGAGCCAGGCGGATCTCTGTGAGTTCGAGGCCAGCCTGGGCTAACAAATGAGTTCCAGGACAGGCGCAAAGCTACACAGAGAAACCCTGTCTCGAAAAACCAAAAAAAAAAAAAAAAAAAAGAAGAATATTGACCTGAGTCAACTTTGTTTTTAAATCTTGATTTTTAAGGCATTTATTAATTCCTGATTCTGCTAATTCTAGTCTAGAGGATCTACCTTCTCCTTATTTTGCAGAGAGCTGTTGAGTGTGTTTTCCAGCCATTCAAACTGATTTGCTGGGTCTGTCTTATTCAGGGTCATGACATTCGGGCCATAGTACAGGTTCGTATTTAGGCTAATGATCCTCAAGTCTGGATTACTTGCAACTTTCTGGGAGTAAAAGCCACCTGTAAAAACAAATGTAAAAAACACTTTAGGAAGGTGAACACACAAAATGCAGATACTGTGAAAGTGAATTCTTAAGGCTAACAATGCAGATTGGCATTCTTACTGGGTAAGAATCCAAGTTAACATTAACTGAAAAGGAACCATGGGTCAGGTCCAATGTATAAGATTATGAGGGAAGAGCAGTGGCATTGAATATGCATGTTTGGGTAGTGGGAAATTAAACTGATTTTTTAAGAAATAGTAATTTATATTACAATAAACCACAATGGCTCAAAATGCAGAGCAGTGGAATTATACCCCAACTGCCACGTCTACAACACAACTCCTACACCTACAGTTCAGGGATCACTGTGGAAGACAGGGAAGAAAGACTGTAAGAGCCAGAGGATTGGGGAGTTTCCTATGAGATTGTGTGTTCTAAAAATGTCAGAAAAACTACATACATAAAGTCTCACCAATATGGCTGCCTAAATACAATCTGAACAAGGACACCACCAGTACACATGCTAACATGGAAGGAGAATAGCTCCCAAGGCATCCACCTTAGATAAAGAACTACAGGAAACTAAGGAATAATGAAAATGAGAGAAATAGTCTTCCCCAGGCAAGAGATACCAACTGGTTATCCAATACCAAATGGTCAGCTCTGGAAACATATACATACAAATAACATTATACAGACTGAGCAGGTTGTATTCGTGTATTTAGCAAGCTATATCTCTATCTATCTATCTCTATCTTTCTTCCTATTTATTTGTCTACCTACCTATTTATCTATCTACCTACCTATCTACTTATCTATCTATCTATCCATCCATCCATCCATCCATCCACCTACCTACCTATCCACCATCCATCATGCATCTATCTATCTATTCATCCATCCATCCATCTCTCTCTATATATAGATAGATAGATAGATACTTGTCTATCTATCTATCTATCTATCTATCTATCTATCTATCTATCTATCTACCTATCTACCTACCTATCTATCTATCCATCCATCCACCTACCTACCTATCCATCCATCCACCCACCTACCTACCTATCCATCCATCCATCCATCCATCTATCTATCTATCTATCTATCTATCTATCTATCTATCTATCTATCCATCTATCTATCTATCTATCTATCATTTATCCAGTCACATAAGTAACAACAAAGAAAAGGCATCCATGCATTAAAAGAGCAAGAGGGGAGAGATACATGAGAAAATTAGAGGAAGGAAAGGGAAAGGAGAAATTATGCAATTATATTTTCATCTCAAAAAATAAAAAAATAACAATTCATGTACTAGCTCCTAGTTTTAAATAATAGGACTTAAGCTGAGAGATACTATGAAACATAAAATCTGAATAATGGAAATGCACATGACCCTTCTAGATCCACTCAGAAAAAGAACACATATACCCCACCCCTGAATCAGTGGAGACAGACACCAGAGGAGCTGTCATATTGGAACATTTAGAGTGAGCCCCTCTGTTCTGGTGCCTGATTTCTTTGTCTTGTGCTCACTCACCAAGCATCTATTTCTTTAGCTTTCAATCATGACTGATCACACACAGCCTCTTCGACTTCCATTTTCACCCCTGTAGTCACAACATATTATGATTTTCCCCACAGTAATCATAGTGTGAGTGAGTGTGTGTGTGTGTGTGTGTGTGTGTGTGTGTGTGTGTGCACGTGTCTGTGTGTGTGTGTGTGTGTGTGTGTGTGTGTGTGTGTGTGTGTGTGTGTGTTGCATGTAGAGGCTAGAGGCCAACCTCTCTAATGTCCTTCTTCAGATGCTATATACCTTGTTTATTGAGACAGGGACTCTCATTGGCCTGGACTTCACCAGGCTAGGCTCAAAGGAACACAGAGCCCCAAAGATCCACCTGTGTCCACTTCCCAAGAAATGAAAAAAAGAAAAAAAAGAACATTACATATTTACAACATACAATGGCTAGGAGTAAACATTCTGCTATAGTTTAGATTTGGAATGTTTCCAAACATGTGTTCCTTATGTGTTTGCTGGTCCCAAATGATGGCCTTATTGAGAGGTTACTAAATCACCAGGCAGCATGAGAATCTACCCATTGAGAAGCTAAACAGGCAACCGGAGGTAGGCCCTGGTCAACTACAGGCAGTAGAACACAGGAGGAATGTCTTCAGATGGAATGTCTTATGTCTGTTCACACAGACTCCTGTGCTCTCTCTCATTCTCTTTATCCCTCCCTATCTCTTTTTTCCTCCCTATCTCCTTTTCTGGTTTCCATGAAGTAAGGACCTATTCTCCACCATACTCATCTGCCGTGATGCCTTGGCCTCATCAGGGGCCTGAAGCATTGGGGCTAGAAGACCATGAGCCAATCGACCTTTGAAAGAAGAGACTCAAATGAATCTTCCTTCCTTGTTTATCTCAGGTATTTTATCACCGTGCTGAAATGCTTACTAAACACACATTACTATTCCAAAAGAGAGGAATGGGAAAACAGCAGAGACGGCTCAGACAAAAGCAAGATGGACATTCAACGGGATGAGCATTAAATTTTAACTCTGCGGCTGACATCTACTGTACACAGCAGTGGGACATCAGCTTCAGTTGGGTAGTCCCATGGCCTTCCTGACTGCATGTCACATGCTCTCTCTGGGGCTGGCTGTGCTTACATTTACATCTTCCCTTGGAACTTCTGTGGTCTCCACACAGCTTCACTCTACAGCTCCACACACCATCTTCTCATGGGCTGCCCATGGGAGGGGAGGGAAAGACTGTACCCAGGGAAGGACTCACCATGTACTCCTTATGGTACCTTTCTACACATCTCAAGGCCCATCTGAAAACCTTAGCTATTCTTGCTTTACCAGCTGCTTCTTCATAACATTGTGCTTTTGAGGTCAAAAATATCTGCTCTTTCTTCTCAATCCATTTTCCAATTTAAAACATAAGCTTTCGTTTATATTCACATTCAAAGTTCAGCTTTTTCTTCATGTGATCGTGGTTGAGGATGGGACAGGAAGGCAAAGAACTCCTTCACAAGATACACAGGTTTGCATGTGTCCTAAAGTCTCGCTGCTGCTTACTATCTTTCCTACAAAGTGGACACAAAGACCATCTAGAATTGGAAGCCCCAACCAAATGTTAAAGATTTAAGTCTAAACAAGTAATAAAAAGGGAAGCAAAGGACTGTTCCACTAACCTTTCTTTAAAGTGCTAATAGCTTCTTCATCCAGCCACGGTTTCCAGAGGTCAGCTACAGCACTGTAGACCTTGCTGGTTGCTATTGGCAGCTGGTCCTGGCCACAAAGAAGACAGTCCGCAATTGAAACTTTAAAGATATTTGGATTCATTAATGGGAATATTGCTTGAGTGTTGACTATGTTAGTCATCTGTAGGCACTAAATTTTCTGTCTTTAAAGAATTTGTATAACCTAGCAGAGAAAAGGTAGACAAAAGTTGATGCACTAACTGTACGACATATTGCTAAGAGCTACCATAGCGTCCTAGGAGAACAAAAGGAGAAGATTATGTCAGGCAAGGAATGAAGACAGCATTTAAAGTAGGGATTGAGCAACAATTTCAAGTTGGCATTAAAGCAAAATGCGTGGTCCAGACATAAACACAACAGCAGAGGTGTGCGCTATGTGCAGAGAGATGCTCATGCTTAGGGCCTGGGCAGGGTTTAGATGGAGGATGAGATCAAGTGTGTTCCCAAGACAATGAAGACAGGTTTGAGCCTGCACACACAGGACTGGTGTAGCATGCTGTAAGATTAGAGAAAATTTAATGACTTAAGATTTTAATAAAGTCATTTAGAATACTATTACAAAGCTGCACAATTTCTTCAAGAGTCAGATTTATGCCTGAGTGCTTGTGATTTGCACTAGACTCTTTGTGGAGAGCTAAGTTGTAACATATAGTAACTAAAAAAAAAATAATAAAATATATAAAAAATTAGGAGCTGAAGAGCCAGCTCAGCAATTAAGAACATGTATTGCAGAGGACTGAGTTTGGTTCCCAGCAGCAATGTTGGGTGGCTTACACTGCCAGTAACTCCAATCCCAAAGGATCTGATGTCTCTAGCCTCATACACACACACACACACACACACACACACACACACACACACACACACACACACATACACACACACACACACACACACACACACACACACACACACGAGAGAGAGAGAGAGAGAGAGAGAGAGAGAGAGAGAGAGAGAGAGAGAGATTCCTTTTGGGCTGAGACCTGACTACCATAGAGAAATGAGCTATAAGAAGAAGGGACCTTACCCATGCTTACCCATGAGCTTGGCAGCACCAGTCTTACCAATGCGGAAGTAAATAGAAACCCTGGTCTGCACTGCTAACTTGAGCAGTAATGGGAAAGAACTCCTGGGTAAGTAATCTGCCTCTGATGAACAGGTGAGGCAGTTGCACCTCTCTGTATATGTTTATGGAGTTACCCTGCGGGGTTAGGGGCTTTTAATGGCAGAATTTTACACTAGCATTCTCTAAAATTATATCCCAGATAGCAGTCTTTAGGGAAATTTGTTCTGAAATTTTCTTGTAATGTTTGATATATCTAAAGCTGTGAGGTGAAAGAGAGCAAGGGAATGCAAGAGGAGTTATAGGAGGGGAGAAGAAAGGGTGGAAATGATATAAATACAGTACTCGTGTATGAAACAGTAAAAAAAACTCGTTTTTACATTAAGAAAAGATCAGGAGGGTATGGTGGTGCAAGCCTTTAATCCCAGCATTCTGGAGGCAGAGGCAGAGGCAGAGGCAGAAAGAAAAGAAGTAATAGGAAAAAAAAAATCACAAGGTAGGGACTGGAAATCAGATTCAAGGGAGAGTACCTGTTTAGTTTGTGGGAGACCTTGGGTTTAGAATGTGGGAGACCCTGGATTCAATCCCCATCAGTAAAACCTATAATCTAGAAATGGGGGAAAATGTAATTTGTATATATGCAGCCCAATTTACCTACAGAAAGAACAATTTAGAAGTCAGTATTTATGTCTTTGACTTGCTTTAAGATTTGACTTGAACAAAAACAAGGATGAAGATAAAATAAAATCTCAAAGAAATAAAAAAAAAATTTACTTGGGATATGATTTAATGACCACAACTTTACTTACTGAGGGCTTATGAGGTATCAGGAAATATGCTACACTCTTTTCATATATTATCACTGATATGCACAAAAGCTTTGCAAGGCAAATATTGTCACTCTTGTTTGTAGAAGAGTGACCTATGGAAGAAAGACACGTGAATTGTGATAGGAGAATGTCTTTCTGTATGCTGCAAATATGTGTTGCTCTGATTGGTTGATAAATAAAGCCATTTGGCCTATGGCAAGGCAGCTTAGCGGTAGGCGGGAAATTCAAAGAGAGAGACAGGAAGAAGGCGGAGGAGACACCAGTGAGCCGTCCAAGGAGCAACATGTAATATGACACAGGTAAAGCCACGGAACACATGGCAATACATAGATTAATAGTTATGGGCTAATTTAAGATATAAGAGCTAGCTAGCTAAAAGCTTGAGCCATGGTCATGCAGTTATAATTAATATAAGCCTCTGTGTGCTTACTTGGGGGATGTGAGTGGGAGAGATTTGTCCTGACCGCTGACAGGCTGGGACACAGGAAAAAAATCCAGCAACAGAATTGCCTAAGCAAGGTCTCTGAACAGAGGATGATGGAACTATAAATTCTCATGAACAAATCTCTGTACAAATTGATCCTTTTTGTTTTGTTTTGTTTTTTTGTTTTTCAAGAGAGGGTTTCTCTGTGTAGCCATGGCTATCCTGGAACTCGCTCTATAAACCAGGCTGGCTTCGAACTCACAGACAGCCACCTGTCTCTGCCTCCGGTGCTGGGATTAAAAGCATGCACCACCACTGTCCAGCTTGAGTTTTACACAACTGTAACAGAACACTGAACCATAGCTAAGTATGCACAGGCTTAAAAAATGGCTTCTGTGAGTGACTGGAGTCAGGTCACATCAAGCACTGAATATCCTGAAAATAATTTTTGTCTTGAATTACATCTGAATCAGATAAACTGGATTGGAAGACTGACCTTTGTTTATTTTAATAGTCTTCCTACTTGTGTCCTTAATAATAATCTACCTTAAATCAGAATGTGCTGATCTTCATATGTCTACAGGTTTGGAAAAATGGAAACACCTGTCTATATTAACCTTGCTTTACAGGCCTGTTATGGAAATGACAAATGAACAAGAAAAATATACTGAAAGGACCATGGAAACTAAAGAAGTTTATAACAAAAAAAGAACTGAAAATGCACAAACTATGAAATTTACTTCTAAAGAACATTACTGGCATAATACTTTATGAATTGTTTTTTTAATCATTTGAAAACACCCATAACCTTCCTTGATGGTTATCACAGGAGTACTTCCTTGAGATCCATTCTTATACCCTACCCTTGTCATCATTTTGACACTATTAATAGGGAAATCATCTAAGCACGTCTGGAAGCTGAGGTCAGTTTTACCTGTGGCCAGTAATCATGATTGCCCAGTGCAGGAAAAACCTGGAGGTTTGGAAAGAGGCTCTGGACGGTCATTGTCATGTTAGTGATCACCTTTATAACAGTGCCTGTCGAGAGTTCAGGTACTGGGACATGAGGTGGGCTATCCCTGAAAAGGAGACAGAAGTGTAAAGAATAAAATCCCTAGATTTATGGGTGATAACTTGTTGTAGCTATCATAGATGTCTACTTTAGAATAACAAGTTAAAATTAAAGAGTCAAAGAGTAGCTAATGGTGATGGCATACCCATAGTTCCTACTATTCAGTCAGGGATGGGTTGAGCCCAGTATTTCAAGATCAGCTTGAACTACATAGCAGAACACAACCTCAAAAGGGGTAGAGGGATGGGGTGAGATAAATACTCTTCATCTACTGATAATAGAAAAGGGGGTAGGTGGTAATACAGGAAATTCTAGCCTATTTTACCCCCTGGCTGAAGATTTATAAGAAACAGCACAGAATCAGAAAAGTGCAGACTGCAGGACCAAAAACATAGACTCAAATATCTGTTTTACCAACAAGTAATTATATACACGTGGGCGAGTTGTTTAGAATCTCAGTGTCTTCATTTCCTCCCCTCTATCATGGAAATAATATGATCGAGGGATATAAATATTAATAAGTTGCAGAATAGAAGTTAATTAAAACAGTCCTCCACACAAAGTAAACACCTTATAAAGATTAGCTATAGCCCATATTTAGGAATTAGAAATACAGTCCTCGGGCTGGAGAGATGGCTCAGAGGTTAAGAGCACTGACTGCTCTTCCAGAGGTCCTGAGTTCAACTCCCAGCAACCACATGGTGGCTCACAACCATCTGTAATGAGATCTGGTGCCCTCTTCTGGTCATACATGCTGTATACAAAATAAATAAATAAATCTTTAAAAAAAAAAAAAAGAAATACAGTCCTCACCACAGTATTCTGATGGATGGACCTAGTTAATTATCCCCCCATAAAATGATGCTTCGCAAAACTGTCATCACAAGTTAACACCCATTATTGTCTTTTGTTCTTAATTATTTAACCAAAACTTATTGTTGTATTAATCCATATTACAAGAAACTAATGCAAGTGTGTTACTAATGGAATCATCTCTTAGTTAACATAAACATATTTATAAAGTCTATACCACAGGAAAAAGAATCCCCACAGGATGTCTAAAACTGTTTTTAGCACTAATAATATTGACTAATGTGGTCTAGTATTTTTTTACATAACATGTTTTATTAAGTCTGAGAGTTGCACATATGTATACAATTTACCTTGATCATAGTCATTTCCCATTCCCACTAACTCATCCTAGATCAACACCCACCTCCCACTCCCTCCCGACTTCATGCCCCCTCTTTTTCCTTTTTAGCTGAGTCCAATTTGCACTGGGACCTTTCACTGTAGCATAAGACCTAGCCTGCTTTAACACAAACAATTCTTTATGAAATTTAGCACACTAATGAAGATTGCCACACTGTTAGGACAATACTACATAATTAAGAGTTTATGTACGTTCTTACCCTGTCCATATCATGAAAGATGCTTCTTGTCCTGAATTCTTAATAAAATCAAATGCTGACAAAATAAGTTGATATGGAGAGTCACACAGAAAATCTCCAAAGGGGCCAGGATTGGAGGCATTTGCACCTTTAGATGAAGCACACACCTTGGTGTGGTCATCTGTGATGTGGTAAGTCGGGTCTAGATGCAAGTCAGTCACATGCCAAAACTGTCCTGTTGGTTAGAAAAGAAATACCGATAAATTCGTGTTTAGAGTAAGACCAAGACATCTACTCCCCTCACCACAGAAGGAAGTTGTCACAATTTCAGGGTTATACTACAAAGTTAAATGCAACTCTCTCCTGTGAGATGAAGAAGCGTCACATAACGGAAGAACATACAACTTTCACGTGTGAAACCAGTGAGTCCAGAGTTAGCATGACTACTCAGCAAAGACTCCAGGAAAGATGAGATTGCACAATGAAACGCTTGGTGCCATCTTTCTGAGAGGCCAGTGAGATCATATCCTATTGTGTCTCAATAGCATGTCTTCCTGCAGAATTGAGACATTATTGGCTTTACTCTTGTAGAAAAACAATCACTTAAAAATACTGTCTACTGTACCAAGATTGCACAGGTAGATAGAGTGCAGAATCAGGAAATGTTTATCTCAGTTAATTCTTATACTGAGTTAATTTCTCTCAGCATTAAAGGAAAAAACAAATCTTGAATAAAAGCCATGACATAAACACGATTGCTTAGATGTTCTTTAAAGCTAACTAATCAGAGGTAAAACCATCATACACTTGTACTCAATGTTTATATTATGGGAGGCAGTTCTTAAAAGACAAATTTTCTATTGGGCTCAGGGAAAAGCCAAATTTATTTTTGCAGTAATCCTACATGGAAATCGTATTAAGAAATAGTATTTCATTGAAAGAATTATTAGAACAAGTCATGATATCTTTCACTATGAATCTGTGTTATATGCCAGGTGTAGGTTTATTTATTTATTTATTTATTTATTTTGTTTTTTTTGAGACAGGGTTTCTCTGTGTAGATGCAAGTCAGTCACATGCCAAAACTGTCCTGTTGGTTAGAAAAGAAATACCGATAAATTCGTGTTTAGAGTAAGACCAAGACATCTGCTCCCCTCACCGCAGAAGTTTTGGTGCCTGTCCTGGATCTCACTCTGTACACCAGGCTGGCCTCAAACTCACAGAGATCCACTGGCTCTGCCTCCCGAGTGCTGGGAGGGATTAAAGGCATGGGCCACCCCTGCCTGACAGCCAGGTGTAGTTTATATGACAGATATGGTATTAAGAAATTCGTATATGTTGTATCACTTCATTCTCAAAGGGACTCCATGAAGCTGAACTTAATATTTTGAGTTTATAATAGAGAAACTAATGTCGGGTGTGGTTTGAATGAGAAATATCCCCACAGGCTCAGGTATTTGAATATTTAGTCCCCAATTAGTGAAGTGGAGTTAAGGAATCTTTAGGAGGTGTAGCCTTGGTTGAGGAAGTACCTAATGGTGGGATGGGTTCTGAGAGTCCATAGCCTTTCCCCCCACCCCCGCCGTCTCTGTTTTCCATTTGTGGTTGAAAATGTGACCATTGAGCTTCCTGATCCAGCCCCATGTGCCATGCCTTCCTATCCTGGATCTAGAAACCCAAATAAACTCTACCTTCTAGAAGTTGTATTGATGGTGGCATTTATCACAGCAACAAAAGTTCACTAATACACTGAAATAGGAAGTAGGAATTTTGGTAAGCATACACAACTTACATATGATCCCGCATATAAGGGAGCCCATATGTTGAAGAGCTCTCAAGTTTCCTTATATATAATTTATATATAAATTCATCCATTGTGTTGCTCTCTCATATATAATTAACGACTTCAACGCTGACATGTGTCCAGCTTTAAAAGCCATGATGTTTTTTTACTTTTCTGAAAGCATAGGAACCTTTAGGACACCAGAACTGAATTTTGGAATCACAGGAGATCAAACATTTTCCTTATTTTGTTTTAATTACCATATTATTTAGTGAGTATATTCTTTGCATTTTTTCAGACTGTCCTCTTTAACTGCCCTTCAAAATAACCCTCCACATCTGCTGCAAAAACATACTTAAAAGAGTTTTTAACTCACTCTGTTTTCAATTTACACCTGAAATATATCAGAAGAAACAGCAAAAACAAGTAGGATGCAAACTTTTTAATCTATGCAAAAACGATAAAACTTAACAAAACCCAATGGAAACACACAGTGAAAACAGTTATGACGATGTCTTGACTGTTGATTTGAGGCATGCCTATGAGGAACTCTTGAGTCCTGATGTAGAAGGACCCAGGCCACAATGGTAGGCACTAGTCTCAAAACACATGATCCTGGATTGTGTAAGTGGAGAGAGAACTGGGTACAAGTAAGCATGGGTCATTTCTTCTCTGTCTGCTCTTGACTGTGGATGTGACCAGCTGCTTTATGTTCCTGCTCTGGCTTCCCAGCAACAACGAGGCAACCATTTGACTACAGCCACAGAAACGAAATTAAAACAGCAGTGGACTCGTTAAGTAGCAAGGACAAGTTATTGTTTTGGGGGTCAGTTCTTGCCAGTGTCATCATAATTTTATAACAAGGGTTTACATGTAAGAAGTATAGAAGACTTGAAATCCAGATGGAAGTTGAAATAAAGTAGTATCCGTGGTCAATTACTCAGTACTTAATCAGTCTTTGAAAACATCAGCCAAGAGTAATTTCTTTCTTTCCACACAAAGCAGAAAATGCCCTAAACTTTATCTCGAGTTCAGTTATACCGTATCCCAGTACACAAAGCAGAGTAGGCAGATTGATTGGAATTATCATACAGGTTGCCCTTCCATCTCACTTTTTATGTAAACCTGTGTTCATACTATTTGTAGAATGTAAACATGCAGTAACTACACATAAAACAGAATGGCGTTGTGACACCAAAGTCAGACAGCCTGACTTCTGACATAATCTCTACCACCCAGTAATTAAAGTTGGCTGTGTGATCTTAGCCTGTATCATCTGTCAGATGGAAATGTAATGGTGTCCTGTAAGATAATAGGTATCTTAGCTGTAGCAGAAAGCAAGTCCTTAGAAGGCACATGACACTGAGCAAGCTACATTTTAGTTTTGCTATCATTATTTTAGAAAACCTGCCATCTGTAATTGAATTTCCCCATTTGCATGTAACAGTTCAACTTCATCAAGTACTTATGACATGTTTAGTACGTTCTCTAGGCTTTTCATCATTATTGTCCGTTATAACAGACAGAGAACTGAAGTGCACAGAGATTAAGCTAAAGTCGCATATCATAAAGAGGGCTGAGACACTGATTCAGGAATCTCACCGCAGAACTCACATTATTGCTTTTAACCACTGTACACTGCCTCCCACATACTTAGTCAAATGGGCTGCCTCACACGAAAGTAGATAATGGTATCTACACACAAGGTGCAGTGAAGATTAAGGTAAATAAGATCATGAATGGATTAAGTTTTCATAATCCGAAACTTGAAATGGATTAGGGCACATCCTTCCGACAGAATCCAGTAGCTGGTTCACAGAGTTCCAAGAACTGGGAATTTGCCTGATAGAGTGGGCCCTTAGCAAAGACTCTTTAATTTATAACTAATGACATTTAGGCAAAGGCAGATTTCAGGCTTCCCTCCATATCATGTGACTAGTCAATGAAAGCTGAGCTAGAACCAGTTTCTCCAGATGCCCAGGTGCTGTTTCTACCACATTGCTGGATAGACAAATGAGTGGATAATAGTTTCACTGAAGGATAGCTTTAAATGAGTCAGAACTTCTGGAGGTTTTACATCCTAAACGTAATGAAATTGTACATAAAGAGTGTGTGTGTGTGTGTGTGTGTGTGTGTGTGTGTGTGTGTATGTGTGTGTAAAAGGCCACCAGTCTGGCCTGTGATACAGTCAGAAACACACTCGAGTCGAAATTTTCTAGTTCAAAGTCCAAAATACTTTACCACAATTGTTTTTTTCTTCTCCAGATAATCTTTTCAAAGATTTCTCTAGAAATAATGCTTCCCACATGTCTAGACAGATAAATGATCAGAATTGGTCTAGACAGATGCTCAAAATTTCCAAGAAAAAAAATTTAAGTCAAAGAATGTTTAATAACTTGTCCCAGCAAACCCAATGAACCACAACTGTAGGGACAACTGTATGTAGTTGTTTAAATAGGGGTTGGTTTATCTGTTTATAATGTCAGTTCCTATGTGCTAAATACACCAGTAAATGACAGTCTACTAAATCAAAAAAAAAAAAAAAAAAAAGGAGCCAAACACATTCAAGTAAACAACACCAAGGTAGTTATCCTCCAGTCACCTGGACTTGGCAAGGGAGAAAGCTAGGCCTGGGAATTTAAACACAGTGAGAAAGCAAGCAGAGAATAGTCTGGGTGGAAGTTGTGGGGCAAGTGCCAGGGAGAAAGAAGAGAAAGCATGGAAAATAATCCATGCAATGTGAAACCCCTGAGTCAACACATCTGGTCATGGACTCCAGTTAGCCTAGGCAGTAGGAGGTGATTCAACCATGTCACCTCCCCTACCAAAACAGGAAACTAAATGAAGATTCACATGACACACACACATCCTCCCCCCGCCCCCCCCCCCCGCAAGCAAATTTGCACACGAAGGCTTTCAGCAATTAACTCTAAAAGGTGACTGGCTTTGCCTGTGGTGCAGCCTGAGACATCTTTAGGTCAAAATCCTGAAGAGTCACCAATTTAAATAGCCAATTCCTGGTGCTAAGCCTACTGCCTGACGGACACAATTCCAGCAGAATAAAAACACAAGGCAACAGGATACATACATACACAGTCGGGGTGGGGGGATTCTGTTATGATTGTTACTTGCCAGAGTTGGCAAACCAGACATACAACTGTGGCTTGCAAAGGCTTGACAACTAAGTTCATGCTCAGGCAAAGATAAGGGACCCGCCCCCGCTTCGCCCTCCCCGCCCCGCCCCCGCTCCGCCCCCAGAACATTCCTGAAGTCCTGTGCAGATAGATAGAACGGCAGCTTAGAGAGGAGACAGACGGCAGAATTTCAGTCCTGAGCACAGCCAAAAGTCTCAAGTACAGCTAGCTCCCTAAATCAAAAGAGAAACCCTCTCCTAGCAGCCTCACCCAAGCTAGAGTAATTATTTTTCAAGAGAGCTGGGGGGAGGGGGGAGGCGACCTTAATTTTTAAACCCAGAAGGCATCCTACAATCTTACTAAACAATCAGTCTGAAGATGGATTCCCCAGCTTGAGAGAGATCAGAAGTGTTTAACTGGCCCCAGGTACCCATCCCCACAAGTCTGGATTCAGTAATTATGGAGTGGGGCTGAATTTATCGCATCTTACCAAGTTTAGGAGCTACTGTTGGCTGCTGCTTCTGCTGGGGGTGAGGGGCGAGGGGACGGAGGGGCAGGGGGCGGGGCAGGCACTGGCTAAGTGTTACAGAACAGAACTGTTCACCACGCAAAGACCCAAGTGCAACAAGGGATAAAGAAGACCTCACAAGTTTTACGGTGAGCATGGGAGGGACGAGAAGCCTGGAGACCTGGCGAGGCAGAGAAAGCCTCCGACTTCAGTGAGCAGAACAGAACAGAAGGACGCTCTGTGTAGGACCCAGGTGTGGGGACTCTTGTCTGTCCCCCTCAGCTCTGGGCAGACTGGGTGACTTAGGGAGTACCCACAGCAATTCTTAGCTGCCTTTCCCGCCCGACCTCAGCTTGGGCTTTCTTCCCCCGGGAGCAAAACAACCCAGACCCAGGATGTAAACAAACGCCCAGCAGGCGACTCGCTACTGGCTCCCACGGACTCCCCCCTCCCCGCACGGTGGCCAGGGGCCCAGTGACCTTACTATCTGGCCTTGGACCACAGTGCCCAGCGTGGCTGTGTCCTATGCCCAGCCGCCCACGCACGGTCGCGACTTCGCCGGTCCCTTCCACAGTCCCGTGCACAGTTGCGATCTACTCACCCACAGTTGGGGCCCGACCGGCGGGCGCCAGGGGCACCCCGAGGCCCGGGTGGCAGAGCCAGGCAGCCAGCAGGCAGCAGAGGAAGGTGCCCAGCAACGCCATGGCGAGCAGCGGTCACTGCCCCGGAGAGGCTAGGCTAGGGCGCCGCTGGGACCCACAGGCCCTGGGGGTGGGGAGGAGGCCAGAGCCGCTCTGGGTGTAGACGCCCAGCAGATCACGTGCAAGGACAGATTTCCCCGAGCGTAAGTTCTCCTGACCGTCTGGACTGTAATTTTACTTTAATATGCTTCCTTATTTCTTAGGTCAGTGGGAAGGAATATTCTTGTGCCAACCCCATGCCCATTATCTTCCCTGAACCCCAGGAGCGCCTGCCTGACAGGGCCACTTAGGAGAGGTGCTGAGAGGGGCGGGGAAACTCTGAAGTGTGTTTAAGACATTTGAGTAGCAGATGGGTCTGAATTTCCTCAGTTTCTGCACCACCCGAGAGACTCAGGACAGAAAGGCAAATTCCCAAGCCTCAGGCCGGCTCTGGTGAATCACACTCCAGGAATGGAACCCAGCAGCGTATTGGCTTCCCAAGCCTCCAAGGTGATGCGTCGGTGGAGTTTGCAAACACGTCCCGGGTTCACCTGAACCCCCCACTCCAACTGAGTTACAGCACGTCCTCATGCAATACACCTGGTCAATGCAAATAGAGACTGTTGACTTTACACGCCAACGGAAGTTTGGGAAACTATTTTGGCAAGGAAGCCAGACTCCCCAACTGTGTTTGACATGTATTCTGTGTTCTTTGGGCTTTTATGAGAATGAAGTCTCTTTAAAATAAAGCCAATAACTTTAGTTTATAAGGCGTGGGGTTTATAAGGAGAAGACCACACCTTTGAGAAACACTAACCTCATAAAAGAGGGGAACCGGAGCACCTTGAAGCTGTGCTGTGTTAAAAGATCCTGCAAAATACTCTACTTTAGCTGAGTTTACTGGGGGAAGATAGATGTTTTAGGTAGAGAGCCAAAATTTTCCTAGGTTATCTCGGTCCCTTTAATAATCAACTGCCTTAACTTGTGTATCTAGCACAGCAGTCTCATGACTAACAGGGTAACTTAGAATACATCACTAAGCTTAATTACTCTTTAGATTCCTCCAATTGTAAAATGAAGAATACTACTTCTAAATGCTATAGATTTACCTACTTGGGTTTACATTTTTTCTACCACGAACATAACTGGTAAATGTATTGATTTATTACTTTCTTCATTCTGTAACTACACAATTTTCTATAACCTATTCCATGCCGCAACAATCACTTAGAGAAAATTGAATCTGTGTTCCCAGCCTAGGAGCACACCTATTTGGTTCAGAATACATTATTTTTATATTTTCGCCAGGTAATTTTACCAAAGTGTTTTACAAATAAATTTTCCATCAGAGAAAACGTTTTTTACATTTATATAATTTAGTGATTGTATCTCATGAAAAGAGTTTTTTAATGAACACGAACTCCCTTTTCAGATCCTGCCAGACTCCTCCCAAGCTTGCTGTAGCTTCCAGGTGATTCCAGCAGGACAAGCACCACAACCATTTTCAGGCTCAGACAAAGTGGTCTCTGCAGTTTCTCAGTCTGTGATCTAAAGAGTATAGGGGGAAGTCAACCAGGAAAAAGATCATGAGCCTGAGATGGAGATTACAAATTATCACTGGTAAGATAACGTGAGTGTGGATGTTTTATTAGAAAATAGCAAATTGCAATACTAATGTTTGCTAATTCCTGTGGGGAGCCTACCAGACAGTTGATAGCCAATTGGAAGTTTTTATTCCAGCTGGCTGGGACTATACTCAGGTATCGAGACTTAAATGTATCCCAGAGCATACTGAGCAAGAATCTCTTAAAGGCAAAAACCATTTCCTGGTGTCTCACTTTGCAGCTGCAGGGGTAGGTTTAAGAGAACCTAAGTTAGCTGGGGCATCTTGGCCTCAGGTCCTAAAATAGAGTTGGGTAAGTTTCTACTGGGTTCTCCATTAAGGAGATCCAATTCCTGTGAACCTGAAATGGCCTCAGCGAGAATACAAGATGGAAGAATCTCTGCACTGTCTTGCCCTGTCACACGAGTTTTATTTTGTTTTGTTTTCAATTTCTAAGACATATTACAGGAAGTAAATTGGTTATGAAATAACTTTTCAGTTAAGAAGCCAAATGCAAGCTTGGTGATGGTGCCTTTAACCTCAGGACTCGGGAAGCAGAGGCAGGCAGATGTCTGTGAGTTGAAGGCTTGGGGGGTCTACAGAGTGAGCTCCAGAACAATCAGAGCCAGAGCTGTTACACAGAGAAACCTGGTCTCCAAAACTCAAAAAGAAGAAGAAGAAGGGGGAGGAGGAGGAGAAAAACAATGACAGCCTCCTGTCTACTGCACTTTCGTTTTCCTTTCTACTCATTAGGAAGCTCAAGGCTTCAATGTTCCACATGTGGATATACCTGAAATGGAAGCCTGCATCTGTAGGTCTCCAGGCCCGGAGCGTACATGTTCATCTGAACTAGGAAAAATGGGAGATAAATGCAAAAAAAAATTCTGATGACTGACTGCCAGTGGTTGTTACAGTTTCATCTCTGTTGCCAAGAGGAAACACTCAACTAAAAGAGTTCATGGAAGGTGTCTTAGTCATTGTTCTATTGCTGTGGATAGACACCATGACCACAGCAACTCTTCTAACAGAAAGCATTTAATTGGGGCTGGCTTATAGTTTCAGAGGTTTAGTCCATTCTCATCAGGATGGGGAGCATGGCAGCATGTAGGTAGGCATGGTGCTAAAGAAGTAGCTGAGAGTTCTATATCTGGATATGAAGGCAATAGGAAGAGAGAGCCACTGGGCCTGGCTTGGGCTTTTGAAACCTCAAAGCCTACCCCAGTGACACATTAGTTCTAACAAGGCCACACCTCCTAATCCTTTCAAATAGTGCCACTCCCTAAGCCTTATGAACCTACGGGGGTCATTCTTATTCAAACCACCACAGAAGGTAATGGTTTCTTTTATAGATTACAGCCCATCATTAAGGGAAGTTCAGGCAGAAACTCAAGATGGAGCTTGCAGCAGAAACTGAAGGAATGATACCAGATCTCAGATAGATTCATACTTAGCTAGCTTTCTTTTAGAGTCCAGACCAGTTGCCCAAGGAATGGGGTCACCCGGAGGGCTGGGCCCTCTTCTATCTACCTATTAACAATCAAGACCCCACATCTATGTCTACAGGGCAATCTGATCTGGGCAGTCTCTCCATTGAGACTCTCTTCCCAGGTAAACCTAAGCTATGTCAAGTTGACAGTTAATGCTAACTAATACAGTGGTCTATGACCGGATTTTACAAAACAGCTTCTAGCTTAGTTTATATAGTTGAGAGCTTGAAATTTCCAAAGTGGTGTTCCCTTAATCTCTTGGTCAAATTGCCCTTGGTTATGGTAAATATCCCCTTCTCTTTAACAATGTTGAGGGGTGGGGGGTGAAAAGTTAGTATATCTACGCATTATTAAGGGAAATAAAATTTGATTTGAAGAAAAATGAATTCCAACTACTTTTAAAAAGTTAAAGAATAGAAATATCTAGTAATACTAGTTCTATAAATATACATATGGTCTACCACTGCAGCTCTTGATTTTTTTTTAACCCATTGTGATTCATGTTATTTCCTATTCAGGCCACTCAAACACCTTTCCATTTTTTAGTGTTTTGGAAATTAATACCAATAGGCTGTGTTTTAGCTGTATTACAATGAACTGAAGAAAAATCCCACCCTTAGTTCAGCAGACCAGAGTCCATGCTTCCAAAGCAAGAGTCTGCAGCAGAGACAGTGGCCGTACTGATGTAGAATGAACACCTTCTCAAAGTCCTGCTTTAGGCTCTTTAGGACCAGTGACTTTAAATTATTACTTTGACAGTAATAATTTTTCATTTAAATGTTTAATTTTGTATTTTCGTGCTCTATATTAAAGTACATGAGTACCTAGAGACATAGCTCAATGCTTAAGGGCACTTACTCTCTTCCAGAGAACCAGAGTTTGGTTCCCAACACCCAAGTCTGGTGGCTCACAACTACTCTAGCTCCAGGAAATCTGACACCCTCTTCTGGCCTCTGCAGGCACCCACATATACCTCCATGCAGGCGGCGGCGTGTGTGCGCGCGCGCGCGCACACACACACACACATTATAAAGTATTTTCAACTGCACATTGAGAATTCTTAATATAGAAATTGGAAATTCAAAATGCTCCAAAGTCCCAAACTGACATGACACCACCAAGGGGAGGTTCCATAGCTGAGCTTACGTTGCAGAATCTAGTCAAAATTCAAGGGCGTTGAAATATTTTACAAAATTGCCTTCAAGTATGTGAAGAAGGTGCATATGAAGCATAAATGAATTTTATTTTTAGATCACATTTCTAAGATATCTTGTCATGTACATGTATATCCTAAAATCCAAAACACTTTTTGTCCCAAGTATTTTGGGTAAAGAATATTGAGCCAGTCTTACAGCAATCAGGTAATGGCATCATCGTAGTGAACCATATAAATTAAAGAACATTTCCTCACATTTTATATTTTGACCTTGAGTTCACTTATAAAAATGTGATGAAACCACAATATTGCATTAAAATAAGCATTACATATTTCCCCCTAAAAGATATTTTACTATACCCCCCCCCATAGACACTTATGTACTAAAGCTAATAGACGAAAGGTTGGCTAAGGAATAAGCAGGAGAATAAAATGTTACAGTTTTGTTTTAGAAAGAAACTGAGCCAAGATGCTGAGTTCCAAGAGGATGTAAAGGGAGACAGGGGAGCTTGCCATTCTCAGTATTGTTTAGTAGTCATGAGAACTTAGCCAGGCAACTGTAATCCTTGTTTTACTCCATCGGTAGAATACGTACAGCATTCCCTGCCTTGTTTTATGTCATGGGTTGAGAAAATGACCAAAGAGCATTTTGCAAGTAACAAAATGTAGTCACACTTGTTTGTACGTACATCACCAATGCAAACCAGCTACAAAAGATACTTGTTTTGGTTTTGTCAAGTCAGTTGCCATCATCCCTTCTACGCAACCCCAGGCAAAAGGGGAATTTGAACTCTTTAAAGGATTCTCTGTATTTACTTCCTGTTTACATTCTTGATTTAGTAAAGTTCAGTGTAGTGAGGTGTTTGGAGATTCATGCTAAGAATGGAGGGCGAAATCAACTTCCTTTTCCTAATTACCTTTACTCAAAAACTTTGATAAATGACATTGTGATTGCATGGCACTAGATTACATTTTTTTTAATCACATTTTGAAGCTTCTCATTTTCTTTCTTTGGACTGTTTTTTAACAGCAGAAGCTCATTTTTGTTGTCCAAGTCACTGTGACGAACTTCCTTAGGGCCCTGACCAGATTTATTGATTCAAGTTTTGTCATCAAAGCCACAAAAACATGGCATCTCCACATTTTCTGGGTCACCCAGTTATTTTATGAATGAATATTTTATACAAGGCAATACTTTTCCAGTGTCAGTTTATGCTATAAGAAAGGCTATTTTATTGAAAACTCTCCAATAGACAGTTCCTAGACAGACTGATGACATTAAAAACAACAGTCAACTTTTTATGCGTCTATACTTTTTATTCCAATTGAGGTTATCCAAAGAAAATCATAAGTATTCCCATCTTTATAAAAAGTTATTATAAAATTGTAGCAAATTACAAAACAGGGACACTTTGCATATCAAAATTCTATGAGTTGCTTGGAGTTGCATATCTTTAAATTATAATTTTCTGCCTCCACACCAAAGACAACCATCTAATGAGTGAGCAGTGCTGTAGTAGCTAGTCATCTCTGAAACTCCAGCAAAGCGAACTTCCAAAGAACCGCCGTCTCCTCTATGCCTTTTCATAACAGCGCACAGCAACAGTATCACCAATGGTCAGAGTCTGAAATAGTCAAAAGAGAATTGAATCTTTTTACCCAGGAGTATTCATGGCTGAAGTTTTATTGTGGATATGATTTCCATATTAAGCATGAAGAACAAAGACATTCACAACTGTTAAATGTTGCATACACTTTTTGTTTCCTAACCAACCACCCAACCAACCAAACAAACAAACCCCACAAATTCAATGAGTGAAACACACAAGCTCATGATGTTCAGGTTTCTGAAAATGAAAAGGGGGCAGAAACTGACTCTGCAATTGAAATTACGTTTAAAAAAAAAAATCCTTTTGTGTTACATTATTAAGGGAACTAGAACAAATTGGATGCAAGGAATGTACATGGTGGTGTCTCACTGTGGCCTCAACTATCGGTTTTGAAAGGGGATTTGATTTATGATAAATTTTCATAACAGTTTTCAATCCATAATCTTGATTGATTTCTTCAGAAAATACAAACATCTGAGCTCATGGTATCTTGAATGATTTATTCTAAAATCAGCAACAACACACCCTACAGTATTCTCTCTACTTTGACTGTCGTGTTTAGCCCATGTGAACCTACCCCAGGTGGTATGTGGCAATGGCATTGAATGTTAGCTCTCTAACTCTGAACTTGAAGAATTACTATAAAGTCACTTTTAAATATTAAGGTGTATGCTCATGATTTTCAAGGATTGGCATGAGTCTCATGCCTTTGCTTTAATCTCCATTTCTGAATTCTGTCTTGCCTGATCACAGTCATAATTCCCAAAGGCCACCTTGCTCCAGCTTTCTATAGACAGGAAAGAAATGGAGGTGACATCATAAAAAAAAATAGCTTCAGGATTATTGTTAGAAATGAACTCTTCCTTAGTTGATGATTCCAGAAAAAGCTCTGCTTTCTGCTCCCCCAACCTTACATATATGAGAAGAAGTAAGTACATTTCAGTTCTGAGTAGCTCTGGCTGTGCTCTTAAAGAAGAGGGAAATCTGTTCTGTAACAGCAACAAAAAAGACACTCGTTGATCTTACCTTAGCAGGAGTTTGTAAAGGAACCCTCAACATCCCCAAGAGCAATGAGCCAGTTTAACAATATCACTGTCATCTAAATCACATTTCTATTTTTGAAATGGTCTCTATAGACAGCTGACTTGAGCTCCTGGGAGCTCAAGATCTCTGGACCAACAGTTAGGAAGCGTGAATGGGACCGACCTAGACCCTCTGCGTGTGTGTGACAGTTGTGTAGCTTGGTCTCTTTGTAAGGCTCCTAGCAGTGGGATCAGGACCTGTCCCTGGTGTTTAACTGGCTTTTGGGAACCTGTTCCCCATGCTGGATTACCTTGCCCAGCCTTAGTGCAGGGGGAGGAGCTCAGTCCTGCCTCAACTTGATATGCCATGATTTGTTCAAGCCCATGGGAGGCCTGCTCCTTTCTGAATGGAGATGGGGGTGGTAGATGGGAGTCAGGGTGGTGGGAGGGAATAGGAGGAGAAGAGGGAGAGGAAACTGTGGTTGGTATGTAAAATAAATAAAAAAGTTAATAATATAAGACAAAATTTAAAAAATGGTCTCTATCAGTCTAGATGAAGGCTTAACTTCTACTAGGGAAATTATTTATAAAATGATTTTTTCTATTTTATAACATTTACATGTCTAGTTATCATTGAACATATGTTTAAAATTTAGCTGATTCATTAAAAAAAAACTTCAAGGAAGTAACATCAAACAGTTCTAGTAGAAATTAAAGTTTCATCTTTTGTTAAACTCTAAATTATTTGCACTGAGCTTTTGTAAACTGGAATATCAAATGTTTAAAATGCTCTTATGACCATATCTAATAAGTAACTTCTCTGAGATTCAGTTGTTTTATGTTTTAATATCAGCTATCTTCATATCTTTCCTGAACAATATTTTAATATTTGAGTTTCAGATGAAGATTGGAGATGCATAGCGATCCTATGATGACAGTTCTTGACACACAGTTCTGGGTAAATGGATGTATTCTTTTAAGAGTTCATATAAGCCACTGAGGCAACACCTGTTCCGATCTTTAATTCCTCCTGTTTTACGTATTACTAAGGAATCTGGGTAGACACATGCTGTTATAGAAGAAAGAAGGGAGGGAGCCACAGGAGAGAAACTTAGGAAGGGGAGGCGAGAGGAGAGGAAGAAAGAAAGAAGGGTAGAAGGGGGCATGGACAGAAAATGAAGAACTCTTAGGACTTACCACGATCATTTTGCCATCCTTAATTTCTCTTACACAGTCTGTTTCTTTGCCATCCCATTTCTGAACGTGAATAAGTTTGTCTCCATCCAACCGAACAACAGACTGAGACCAACAACAAAAATGTGGATGATTAACAGGTAGAAGTCGATTTTGAATAGACGTCAAATGACAGGACTTTTGGAGAGTGCCATAATTGAGTATATCACCAATAATTATTCTAGCAGTACTTCGTCCTCTATTACTTCGAGATTCACTGTTATCCAAAAATGTGGTCAAATATAATTTGGCTGAAATGTATACAACCAGTTGCAAAAATGTTCTATATCCGAAATAAAAACACGGAACTATTTACTCTTCCTGTTTAAGCAAAACTTTAGTGTGAGACTGACTCACTGGTCAATCTGAGGTGATCCAAGAGAGGAAACATGGCATGGTCTTTCTTTCAAATAAACCCTGTTCGATACTCTCTGGGTAAAGGTTGCTATAAAATGTTAAAAAAAAAAAATGTTGGACAAGAGAAAAAGAGGCTGGTTGTTTGGCTGTGGAAATTACTTGGTGTCTAGGGTACTTGTGTACGCTGGAATGTTAACTCTGGTTCTCTCTCCCTGAACATAAGTTCTGAAATCTCCCCCCTTTCCACCTCTAGGAAGCAGAGGGATTGGGAGTCTTCATCCCTCCTGAGCATCTCCAACCGAGAAAGGTGACTTCTTACCTTGCAGTTCCTGTCATCGATGCTGGTTTCCTCAAACTCTTCCCCCAGCTGGAAACTGATCTCTGTGTTCTTGAATGTGCACTGGGTCCTGATCACCACTTTGCCCCCTTCCTGACTGATTATCACCGTGGGTTTGGTCACATTTCCCACTTGCCTAGTGGCAAAGCCCACACCTGAAAGAGCAAAAATGGCCAGTGCAGTCAACAGCGACTTCCAAAACAGTTCATAAGGCAGAAATCTGCTTGCCGCCGCCGCTCTGAGAATCCAGAATTCTGAAGTGTAGGCTCCATTCAAACCTGATTAATGATTAGTCCATGAGCCATGGAACAGCTGAGCACAGACAAAGGAATATTGAACACAACCCACCACCGCCCACATTACGGAAGCTTCACATTTTCCACAGAATATCAAACCGTCCTGTTATTTGGTCCAGGGCAAGAAAACGCCACATTAAAAATTCTTTTAAGTGGGCTATGTATAGTCTAGCATATTAGGACGATATACTTAGCCTGTTTCACAGAAACCCAGGATCAAAACACAGTGTTAAAAAGAGAACAGCAAGTCTTATTTTTACCTACCCAGAGCCTTCATATACTCATCAAAATTCTGACTGTCTGTCAGCTTCCAGGTGGCACAGAAAGCTTCCACCATCCTTGCCCTCGGGGTCAGCCAGAAATAGGTAGGAGCTGGAGGAACTGGGGTCTCAGCCACCACTGTGATTCACAAAACCCCTTTGCACCTCAGCAGCAACCCCTGCCTTCTTATTTGGAAACGAAGCAGGCAAAAAGCCAATTATTTGAATTGCTAACTTGTCCCTCTTTCCAGTAGGCTGTCACGGGGGGAGGGGCTGGGCAGATGGCTCCAATCCCCCTTGTGATTTGCTCAGGCCACTGGGTTAGCGGAGTAGGTCAAGATCCTCCCAGTCCACACACCACAGTCCTGATGCCTGAGAACGCTCCATAGGAAGTCAGCGGGGCCTGAGAGCAGAGAACCGGAGAATGAGAGAGGGTTTTTTAGGTTCAGCGGAAAAAAACTTGGCAACTGCTGTCTCAAACTGGGAGGCAAGAAAAGAGAAGGACAATAAGACATTCAAATTGATTTCCTTAACCAGCATGCTGGTTGCAAATGAAGACCCCCCTTAAAGAAAAACTCACTGAAATGCCAGATTTTTCAGACAAAGGAGTCTGAATGGTGTATTTAATTTTCTCTTATATTTACACGGAGAGCAAAATGCAGACCCGAATACGCCAAACTGAAAAGATACAGGGGATAGGTGAAAGTGCAATCCCTAGATGCACTCTGTTTGAAACCTACTCAGAGTATCAATGAAATGTGATAGTCTGGCTCCCTCTCAACACAAACGCAGTGAATTTAAAGACCTTGTAGTTCTTTCTAAGAATGTAAGAACCAGACCGGAAAGGAAAAGGAACCTCAAAAAGTATGGTTAGGGTTCACTAATGAGTTAGAGAAACAAAGAGGAGAGTGTTTTCATTCACCTCTTTGAGTGGGCTATACAATCCATGTGGAAAAGCTAGACAGAAGATCATTTAGTAAGATCTTAAAGGACATTTTGGTTTCCTGAGGCCACATCTACCAAAATACGTTGCTTGCCTAAGTGCGGAGACAGGAACTGGCTGGGGTGGTGGGAACGTGGAGAGCTTTGCCTATGGTTTGTCCCAGCACAGTGCACCACAAGAATGGCAGAATTCCTAGAGTGTTCTCATGGAGGACTTAGAGGGGGTCTGTGAATTTCCCCTTCACCTTGAGATTCTCCCTGCTTTGTGGATGCAGGCCCCCAAAGAAACATCATTTTCTGCAGCTCAGAGAGAGGGCCAGGAGTCACAGTAGGTGTGTTCCATTCTACAACACATATAGAAGACAAGGGCTCACCTAGCTATGCTAGCTAGGTGACAGTACATTACCCTTGTTTATCATAAACACCCAAACTGGCTCTGTGCCGCTTTGCACAACGTATGTGAATAGTTCCACCAACTTGTTCAAATGAACAAGCCAAAAATCTACCAATTGTTTCTAATAGCGTACTCTCCATCGGAAGGCCTGGCTCATTTGGCTTCCCCCGAGTTTGGCATCTTAATGCCAGCCACTCTTGGCTTTACCTGATTCTATAACAACAACTACCTCACTCTTCTTTCAACTTCTCCTGCAACCAACCACCTTTTCAAATACAAGTCTGCCTTTCCCTCATTACTAAGGACATTGATCTTTTTTTTTTCCATGTGCTTTTTTGTATTTTGCATTTTTTGGATATAGTGACTATTTAAATATTTTCCCTACTTTAAAGTTGATTTATTTTTTTCCTATGGTGTTGTAGCCATTCTTTGTATATTTTCAATAACTTAGTCGTTGGGTATGTGTTTTTGCAAAAAAATCTCGTATTTTTCTTCATTTTCTTGGTTACAATAATTTTTTTTCCACCGATATGCCAAACTTTATTAAGTATGCATCTTAGGTATGTACAGTTGAATTTGTGTTAATTGTACCACAGTGTAGTTATTTTTAAAATTTCAATGTAGTTATTTTTAAAATTCCAATGTGATCTTGTCCTCTTATTTAAGCCATTCTATATGTATTCTTCTTATTCTCGAGTTAAAGACGGAAACATAAAGCAGACCTGGCCCTGACATCTGAAGGAGTCAGAGTGAGCCACACATGGGAGGTGGTGCACGTGTTAGACACTCAGCTTAGTGACTGAAATGTTTGTCCTTATGCGTTTGGCCCTTATATTTTTCAGACAAGGAATATGACAGACAGGTGTGTTTGTTCTGATTAAAAGTGCATATTACTGTAATTCTTTTGTAATTCATAAGAAGCACTTTGGGAATTTCATACTGATATGCGGAAGAGAATATTGTTATATAGATATCTATAGTAGAATTTTTGGGAGAGCCAATCTATTTTGTGACTACCTCAATCAACACATCTGAGAAAATTGGAAATATTCAGTATGTAATATATTAACACTGGATAACTCCTGCTTGAAATAGGAGTGTATTTGATGCTCTAAAGAGAAAGTCAGAGAGAAGAACCTGTGTTGTACTAAGGGAGCTTCAACAAATACTTTTTCCCAAACTCCCTAAGCCTTGGAGTAAGGTTTGACTCTGCTGGGGCTTTAATAATTTACATCCCCCATAAAATCAAGAAGGACAGACTGACCTTTTTCCTAGAGCTAATTCCTGTAAGTGTTAACTATTGACAGTGAGACCGCTAAACATTCCCATGACTGGTAGGGCTGGTGATGGGGCTCCGTGGCAAAGTGTGTGTGTGTCCAAGGCCCTATTTTCAGCAAGCCAAGGGGGAATAAAGAAATCCATTATAAAGATCTACTTACTCTAAGTAGTAAACTAGAAAAGGAGGGAGGGGGCTTTAGGAGGGGCAAATCTCCACACAAGGCTGAGTCTCTTGAAGCCTGCTTACTAATAGCATTCCCCTTTGTAAGACAACAGAACGTGGCCATAAATTTCCAACATTGTTCTTAATTAAAAAAAAAAAAAAAAAAAAAAAAAACTAACTAAGGTCATGACCAACGTGTCCTGTAAAATTCCCACAGGCAGTTGCTAAGGGAAATAAGCGACATTCAAGACCTTTTCATTATGAACTTACACAGAATCCTAATGGAACATCTTCACAGTTAAAATGAAATGTGACTTGTGTGGATTGTACTGTCGAGGCACATCTCTCCTATAATTGGCAAGAGAGAAAAGACCAGATACCACCCCCCCTTTTCTGAAATAGTGGCACAGATACTCTAGGGGCTCACCTGTCTGTCTTACTTACACTTCCCAGCCCCACCTGCACAACTAAGAAGTTAAATTTGCTCTGTGCCTGAGTGCTTGGAGGGGAGGGGGTGTTAATGTAATTCTGGTAATTGGATTTGATGGGGAGGAGAATGAAGCAGTGAAGAGAGAACCAGTGGACCATCTGTCCCTTTGTGATGTGAAATTTGTGTTTTGTGGTGCGGTGCGTGCAGAAAATACCTAGCCTGGACCAGAAAGGAACTGGAGCTCTATGTGGTACAGCTTGAAGAGGTCAGGGAGAAACCTCCTCTAGCCTCTTTTCCATTTCCTACCGTTTTGAACTTTCTACTTCCCATTATCTAAGTGTTCTATTCCCCATATTTTCTTAAACGTTAAATATAAAGGAAGTCCTTAGATCCCTCTCAGGTTGAAATGAGTCAGAAGACAATTTCTCTTATGCCCGGATTGTTATAAAAGTTTCAGGACCTTCCCTCCTTAGAGTATTGATGTGCAATAGCCCTGCCAAGAAAAAGCTCTTCTCTCAATCCCTTATTAACTTATGCTGTCATTTAGCGTCTAGCTCAGATATTATTTCCTCACAGGAGACCAGTTTAGAACCTTGTGGTTTTGTCATCTAATGTCTTTTCCACATATCATAATATCAGCTAAATATGTTCACAATTCATGTTTAATACCTTTCTCCCTCATAGGAACCCAAGTTCATGATTCACCTATTTTAATCTGCAATATAGTCCATGCTCATTGTCTAGCATAACATGAAATCTACAGTGTGTGCTCAATGATCATTAAAAGAATGGACAAAATAGAGTGAGCAAGGGAAACAAAACTCCAGAAAGATACATTGCTATCTATATGGTCTTTATCCTGATGTTTTTCTCTTTGCAGATTGTATGATCCCCAAGGTAAAATAACTAAGCTTCCTCTTCATTCCCATCACACTAATGTTTAGGTATGTTACCTCTCTAGTTGGCAGTGTGAATCCGGGAGACTGGAGCCTTAAAATGAGGCTGACTAAGGTCTCATGCATTCACAGCATCAAACTGTTGGTATTCTGAGGGTATTGTGAGGGTTAAGCAAGGCCAAATAAGCAAAGTTCACATGAGTTTGGGATATATGCAGTCACAAGGACAACCCACATCTGGAAACATCATCTGATTGATAATAGTAGATGAAGTAATCTGTAGATATAGTAATAGTAGAAGGTTAATCTGAAGCAAGCCCCCTCCTTTTTACCACACCTGAGAGGGACTGAAAGTAAGAACAACCCATGTTACGGAGCAACAGAGGTCATAAGACTTTCCCCTTGTTTTCTTGGTGTTTTCTCACAAGCTCTCAGAATTTTCCTCACATAGCTTCATTCATAGATTGTGTTTCGACAGGATGGACACTTAAGACTCTTAGTTTTTAGATTTCTCTTTAACATTTGAAGAAAACACATACGCAATAGTCTGGGAGAATATTTAAACGCATCATGCACTCATTAATGCAAGTGTGGAACAATCTTGTTTCTTGTCAAGTGGGGAAGACTGATGATAACAAATATACATAGACAGTGCCCTTTCGGTGTATTCTCAGGTCTGCTTATTATGGGTTATTTTCATTTGTATATTGGCAAGGCTTTTGTTTATTATTGCTATTCTCATAGTCCTTGAAGATTTCTGTTTTCTTTGTACATAATAATAGGTTTCCTGCCCTCCATAATAGGTTTCTCTGCTGACACAGTGAGCCATATCAAGCCAAACTGAAAAAGTATATCAAAAGGTTTATTTGAGCAAAGCAACTCTCAGGTGGGTTCTCCAGTCCCAGAGATGGAGGCCAGAGAAGCCACACCCACAAACGAAGGCAGGGAGACTTTATAGGATGTAAGCAAGGTGTGATGATGTGTCTGCCACAAGCTGGGCTTGTGCCCGAGTATGATCAAAAGCTGAGCATTTTAGGCAGGGTCTTGGGCAGCTGGCAACTTTAGGGGAGGTAGCTGTTTTAGCCACCAAGAATGCAGAGCTAGGCTTTTTGGTGCCTTACCTTTGTTTGGAGATTGTCTGAGAGGGCTGAAGGTTCCAACCAAACATTCTGACCTTTTTGGGTATATGAGTGCCAGTTCAAATCTGGCAACTTCCTGTAGGCATGGGACAATGTAGGGAGAGGGAGTTAGGAGTTGGTGGGCTCGTGCTCAGCAGGGGGTATGGGTAAAGAAGCATTCAGGTAGCTGTCACCCTGGAGACCTCACAAATCCATTCCCAGAGGAATGGGAAAGCAGAGAAGGCAAGTTGCTAGAAGAAAAAATAGACAGATTATTACCACTGGCCCTATGAATAGGGAATAGCCATGAGAAGAATGAAGATTGCCAGAAAGAATGGAAGGGACATGTGCCCTAGTTGTATTGGAGAAGTTCTTCAGACAGTTTGTGGAGTGACTTGATATTAGTTTCCACCAGGCCAGATTCATCTGATACACTAGCAACTCTCTTTCCCTAGGAACATGCAGGGGTGGTAGTTTGAATGTAATTGGCTCCCAATATCTCATAGGGAGTGGCACTATTAGGAGGTGTGGCTTTGTTGGAGTGGTATGGATACCACCTGAGCATATGTCAATTGACTTCCTGTTGTCTCTGAGTCAAGATGTAGGACTCTCAGCTCCAGGACCGCCATGCTCCCCATCATGATGATAAAGGACTGAACCTCTGAAACTGAAAGCAAGTACTCTCAATTAAATGTTTCCATTCATAAGAGTTGCCATGTTCATGGTTTCTCTTCACAGCAATGAAAACCCTAAGACAGCAGGGGTCTATAAAACAGCTGGGACAGAGTTATACCTTGGTGTCATAGCAAAGGGTATGACTTTGGGTTAAAAGGCATAAGCATTTTCCCCCATGTCTAAAGAGCCTGATATATGTTTTAGCCCAATGAAAGGCACCCTTAAGTTTATACTTAGAAGACAACGAAAGGGAATTTAAATCATCAGTGCTCCATCAGTTTATAAGAATTCCATTTATCAATGCTAAAACTCTGAACCTTCAAAATCTCAGTGTAACAATAGCATAGAAAGGGTTCAGAAGTCCAAAACATTTGTATATACCTTAAATCATTTACTTATACCTTCACAACTTGCATTTATACATCTTAAATAATTTTCTGTGTTCCTTTGGTGGAAAGTTACATCTGAAACCCATTTATCCTTTACTATAAAGCCTGTGAACAAGGCAAACCTGCCTGTATTTTTTTAAATAAGAAATTTAACTAGCCGGGCAGTGGTAGTGCATGCCTTTAATCCCAGCACTCGGAAGGCAGAGCCAGGTGGATCTCTTTGAGTTCGAGGCCAGCCTGAGCTACAGAGTGAGTTCCAGGACAGGCTCCAAAGCTACACAGAGAAACCCTGTCTCAAAAAACAAAAAAAAAGAAAGAAAGAAAGAAAGAAAGAAAGAAAGAAAGAAAGAAAGAAAGAAAGAAAGAAAGAAAAAGAAACTTAACTAATGAACTACCAAGGTGGGGGGAGGGTGTTAAACTGGCAAAGCTATCACATAAAATACCAAAGTTCCTCTGCAACATTGGGGCATCCATCTTCAGCCTATAAACCTAGAGTCTCTGGCAGACTTTTTAGTGAGGCAGAAAATTTGAAGATTGTCTTGCCTATTGGCAAAGTTCACCAGTCAGTTTCCTCTGTGTCCTGCAGAATGTCTGGCAGGATCCATCTTGCCTTGTTTTGGCAAAGTTCAGTGGTCACTTCCCCAGGGGTCCAGTTTATCCAACATACTTTCAAGCAGTCCAGGCAAGAGTAGTTTCTTGCCCAAATGGCCAGTTTTGCCAAGAAAAAGGCAAACTTCCATATGAAGTGTCTTTGATGCCCATCTTCCTCTTTGAAGTAAATTGGTGCTGACAGGAACAGATATGTCTCACTGTTGAGAAAAGTCTATATTCTTAAAACATTTTAAATGCCATATTCTGTAGGTCTTTGAAGTGCTTAAAGATTACCTATCTGAAATATATCTTGCATATCTAGAAAACTAATTAGCATGATTATAAGTTTGACTATTATAGATGACTATAATTTGTATTTTTAATTATACATTATATTTTAAATGAGCTGCATGAACATGAAACCTTAAACAAGAATAGAAATATATATACAATATAACAAAATTAACTTTCAATAATCTACATTTTTATCCTATCATTTCTACATCATCCATTTCTGTTCATTCTACCTATGGTCTTTGGATACCAGCCCCTAGGGCATGGTCTCTTGGCTAGCTTAAGATCTGGGGAGCACATAGGCAGGCCCCTTCACTCTCGAGCCCTTGGAAGGATGAAAACCAAGTCAGGCAGCATGAAGCAGCATGGGACCAATTCTCAGCCTTCCAGGGACTCTGCAACTGAATTTGCCTTATCTTGTATCAGTAAGTTCTTCCCTCATACAATCCATTAATAGATAATCCTTTTCTCAATTATCTATGGATTTCCTGCATTACATGTTTCACTGTCATAAAAAAAAACCTTATGTTACTAAAACATCTTAAATGTCATATTCTGTAGATCTTGGAAGTGTTTGAATACCACCTGTCTATCTAAAATATATCTATTTGACCTTGAAAACATACCTAACATGATTACAAGTTTGATTGTAATAGGTGACTAATTAGTAACCTGCATTTCTTTATTATCCTAAATAGTCTGTAATAATAACTTTCAAGGACTAGAAATTTATGTTACATTGTTAAATGAGCTACAAAAGTACAATAGCTCGAACAAGAGTAGAAACATATGTTCAGTACGTTCTAACAAAAATAACCTTAAATTTATATCAACATACAAAAGTACTTTAACAATAGTAGAATCATAATATAGTATAACAAAAGTAACCTCATATTTGTATCAATACACAAAAATCCATACCAATGTAAAATATTTAAGACTAGTAGTTGCTTTTTTGGCTGAAAAGTAGATTCAATAATCTACCCTTTTATCCTATTTCTGTATCCCCCCCCCTTTTTCTTTTTAGAACAAGATCCCTGAATCTAATTTCCTTTGTTCAGCTTTTTTTCCTGACAATGACAAATATTCATAACCCACTGAATAACAGACAAGCCAATCAACTCTACTTCATCTCTCACACAGACCATGGGGAAGAATCAATAAAAGGTAAAAAGATCTTGTATGTCTGGCTATACTTTTAGAGAGTTGTAGATTTTAAAATTCAGTCATTGTTAGAAACACTTTAGGATATGTGTGCTTCTGTCAACCCCAAGTTCTCCCACAAAGATTTCAACAGAGGTGACCTGAGATTACTGAAAAACACAGGCTTAGGATGGATATTTCCATATTTGTTTTACAGAAGAAAGAAAATCTTATGAGAACTTTACATAAATATCTTCCAGATAAATCTTAAGCCTTTTGTAGATGAATTACTGAATGGTCTTATTAAAAAAACAAACAAACAAACAAAAAACCAGGAGCCAGATATCAGGGTTAAAACCTAGAGATCAGAGGAATAGGAAAAGCCACAAGCCAACCTCACCTTACCGACCTTCAGCTTCCAAAAGAGACCTACTTTCTCTTTATCCATGCCTAAATGCCTTTATGTTCTGCTATCTCATTTACTCTCTCTGTCCAGCTACATCACTTCCTTTTCCTGCCTGACTCTGTTCCCAGTGTGGCCTTGAACTCACAGAGATCCAGACAGTCCCTGCCTCCTGAATGATAGGATTAAAGGCATGTGCTACCATTGCTGACTTCCATGTTTAATACAGCAGCTGGCTTTTTCCTCTGATTCTCAGATAAACTTTATTGGGTTGCACGAATAAGATAACACCACAGCCTTTGCAGCATATTATTTTCTAGACAATTTATGGGAGCGAGTGCCAATAGAATTTGGACAGTAATATCGTTATGAACAGAAAATAGGTCATTGAAACTTCTGATTATTTTTCCTGTGCTAGTTAATTGGAAAGCATAGTATTATTTTTGACACTGTGCCTTTAACTTATATTTTCTTCATCTGCAAACAACTTTTCAGAAGCTGTGGATGTTTCTCAGTCTGTGTTGAGTGCTTGTTGTCAGGTCCAAAGGAAATTCCATTTCCCCCAAATTCTGGCCATCAGACAAAAGCCATCATTCCTCAGAAACTTGTGAAGCCAATTTCCCCTCTCCCAAAAGGAACTACTTCCCTTTTCATTGGCAGAAGGAACAAATGGCTATTTGTGATACCTTTTAGCATACCAAAGCTCATGCTGGCCTCCAGGCTCCCCCAGTACCACAAGTACCTGTTGTACATTTCAGACTCTGTGCTGGCATCCCAGCTAGGCTCTTCTCAGCTCTTCTTGCCTGCCCTCACCCTAAACTTCCTCCAGTTCAGGAGCTCTCCTCCCCTCAGCTTATTTTCCTTATAACCCTACTATTTTGGCTACGTGCTCTCTTTTGCCTTTTCTTTTGCCCACTGTCCTTGTTGTCATCTCTTGATTTCACCCCTCTCCTGCCACCTCTCTCTGCTCTGCGCCTTCTTTCATGGCCAGTTCTAGTCTTCCGGCTGTGCTCAGTCTACTACTTTCTATCTCTGCTCTAGACTCTACAAGATGCTGTTGGCTGTTCTCTCCTTCATATCTACAATAAAACAACAACAACAAACAAACAAACAAACGAACAAACAATCCTTCCCCTTAACCATACCATGGAGCTCACATGTCATCAGTTTATAGACCTACTATGCAGGAAGCTTTGGGTGTGATCTCCAAAGCCACATAAAACTGACAATGGTAAAGCATGCCTTTGATGCCAGCATTCAAGAGATGGAGACAGAAGACAGGTTCAAAACCTCAGAGGCTACAAACCCTGGACTGTGCAGACATCTTGAAAACAAACAACAACAACCCCAATAACCTTTTAAAACTACAAGATAAATAGAAGTCATTGCAGTTACCTTGTTTTTGGTGGTGTTTGTAATCACTCAGGAGTGAATTTATACATATTTAAACTGTATAATTTAGGAAATGGCAAAATTCCCTAAGTTTTCTTTTTACCATGTTAATATTTAAATAATTTGGGAAAAGCTAATGCCTTGAAAATATTTCAAGGAATTGTAACATCTTGATAATATCTGTATCTATGGAGAAAACTCAGTAAGTTAAGGCATTCCTAAAACTCAAACATTCACTGAAAGTGTTTTGCTACTACCATGGGTACCTACAAGAAGGTAGTAGTCACCAAAGAGAATGGCAAAATGTACGTGAGAATGGATTTTGCATATTTGTATGTTCTTAAGAATGAACTTACAGTGAAGCATGACTCCCTAAACTATAAATTATCAACATACGTGATGTACAGATGATAAATAAGCAGCAGTTTCAGAAGATGTCTGAGTCTTGGTGAGTGTATACTGGTTTTCTCACAGCGTAGAATGTAGCATGTAAGAGAAAACTGGAGGTGAGTAAGTGACATTACCTGCAGAACCTTTCCATTTGTGATAGGAGCCCTTGCTACCACCATGATGTTATCAAATTTCAAGGTGAGTTTTTAAGTGTAACTTACAGATTCTTGCTGCTGTCACCTAAGGAAAGCCTGTTGGGCCAAAGTTAGATGGAACCCAATAAGTCAAGCACCAAATCCCACAGTACCATGTCTTCTCTCTGAGACTTTTTGTAGCACTATCTAGGCTCCAACAGATTTGGGCAGGTCCAGTCCTACAGTTCTGCTTGCCATGAAACAGTAACCTGGCTCAGTCCAACTCCACTCCATGCTGGCAGTTTCTCTTTGAAGATGCTGTATAGTCTCAATACCTCCAATATCTGCTGTCTTCACTGAAACCTAGGGTTTACCTATACAGCATGGTCTCTCAGGGCACCCTTGCAGGAAATGCAATGCTGCTATCCATTGCTTGGCCTCAGCAGCTTTCAGAAACCTCAGTGAAGGCCTTTGTATCTCTATAACTCCTGTATGTTGAATATCTGAAAAACCAAGACTGTGTGGATGATTACAATATCTGTCTCTAGTTTGGGATGTTGTCTGGCGTTTTCTCCCAAATCTATGGTGGCTTTTATGTACTTTGGTAGCTGAGTCTAGAAAAATATTTCTTTAAGTGGTTGTTTTGGGGCAAAAAGTTCCTTCAGTGGTATTCTTAGGTCAATATCTCTACATGCAGATAGATGTATTTGATTCTTACAAACTGAAGTCTTCCTGCAATCTTATTATTCTTTTAAAAACTACTGCATTATTATTTTTATAATAACTTTAATGTTTCTATATATTCTTAATAATAATTTTAAATTACTATTATTTACTGTTATTATTACTGTGCCACAGTGCACATGTGGAAGTCAAAAGGCAACTTGCAGGTGTCAGTTCTTACTTTCTACCCTGTGAGTCCTTGTGGGGGATATAACTCAGACCGTCAGGGATGGTGGAGGCAGGTACATTTTTCCACTAAGCCATCTCACTGGCTCATATCCTATTATTCTTAATAATTTGTTGAACAATTTTCAATGTAAATGAATATATCATATATAATTAATGGTACTTTAAGTTTTTCTTTTCAATTTAAATTTTCTTATATTATTGTATTTTCTAAATGCTTCAATTCAAAGTCAAATATTACTTACTAAATCTTGTCTTATTGTCTCATTTTTATATTTAAAAGAATGCTTCTAGGGGGCTGGAGAGATGGCTCAGAGGTTAAGAGCACTTACTGTTCTTCCAGAGGTCCCGAGTTCAATTTCCAGCAACCACATGGTGGCTCACAACCATCTGTAATGAGATCTGGTGCCCTCTTCTGGCCTGCAGGGACACATGCTGTATACGTAATAAATAAATCTTAAAAAAAAAAAAAAAAAAAAAAAAAAAAGAATGCTTCTAATGTTCATCCACTTATTATGTTGTCTTCAGGTGTTTCATAGATAATATTTTTATGAAAATATATTCATCTTAAATTTCTAATTTCCTATATCACTTTTATAATTAATGGATATGCTGACAAATTCCATGAGGTTTTTGTTGTTTTTATTATCTAACATAGTGTGGACTTTAGAGGCCTAGGATAGCTCTGTGTTTTATTTCACCACCGGCCTTCTGGTTATGGTATAGTAAGAGTGTCTAAACCAGAAATCCCACGGCACCTTTCCGTGAATGTTGCAAACATGAGTACTACATTTCAAGTTGAGTCCTGTCTCCCTAAATGCACTTACGTCACATCAGATCTCTAGGAAGCCAATAGCTAAAAGTAGTGTGTGGTGCCAACATGAAGTATTATCATATAGAACAAGTAGTTTATAATACCTTAAACAATAATCTTGAGCACAAATAATAGCTATACCTAATAAAATGCAAAAAAAAATGAATTCAGAGAAGCATCAAGGGGTGGGGGCAAAAGCACATAGCAGTTAATTTCACAGTTACTTCCCCAAGGGTAACTGCTTCAAAAACCCACTCTCTAAACATTTGAAAGAAGAGTTGTCAGTTACGATATGGGCAGCACACAACACATGGAAAATTCTCCCACATTTATAAAAACAATTCTACTCCAGTTGGATATTTCTTGTCTTTAAAGATGAGAAAACAATCAAATCCACGCTACAAACCAATAATAGTAATAATACATTACCTTAAAGAAAGAGAATAAAAACAGAGTCTTGTAAAATGATTTCTTAAAGCAAAGCAAAGCAAAAATACCCCCCAAACAAACAAACAAAACTCAAATGTCTTTAGTATATCATAGGTGGACAGGATCCCCACAAAACAAAAGCAAGAATCTCTCCAGAGAGAAGAGATTGGGGTAAGAAGATGAGTCAGATGAACAGGGAGGAAAGTTTAAAAATAGGGTATTTATTTTTATAAAAAAATTTAAAATATATTATAAAATATAAAATAAGAATAAATAAGTTTTAAAAAAGATTCAGAAATAATAATAATAAAATAGAAGAAATTAGATGAGTTTAGAGACAATAATGACTAGAATATTATTGATGAAGAATTTCTAAAATCCAGAGGGATTATGAATAATATAAACAGAAACATTATAAACTAGAGAAGTGCAAAAAAGTGCAACCTAGATACATGTGTTATAAAGAAATATACGAAAACAACTGGAATAATGATATATGGTAAATTCTGAGGAAGTTTTTCTGTAGCTGATGATTAAGTATTACTGATATAGGTCAGTACGGCACACGATTTGTGATAACAGATAAGAAAGAGACCTCAAATTTTCTAACCCTAGCAATGATTTGAATCAAATATAATTCAAATTAGTACACATAAAAATAAGGGAAGTATCTGACCAGAGAAAGTGATGCTTCAATTTTAATAATAGCTAGAACTTTTGCCATCTTCTTTACCAGTAAGATTTTGATATTTCCTTATTGGAGTAGAAAGCAAAGCATTTCTTTGGAAACCCTTTAATTGACACTTTTAGTATAACATTTAACACGTGTGACTTACCTGTAGAAACAAACTCCACTGGGCAGTGCACATTTTCCCCTGAAATTATATCTCTTGTAGGTTTAGTGAAGTCTTATTGCAAGACAGGTTGTTGACTGAGTCTGCCCCTGAAATACGCTCAAAGTTGCCATCAAGTCATGTTTCCCACATCTCGGGCTTAACTCCAGACTTGTGAACAATGACAAATACATTAAGTCAATGATTTTATCTCAAAAGAAAGGTACAGCTACGTGAACACCTTCCCAAACTAAAAGATTCTGTGTCCATGTAGAACTCAATTCAGCTGGAAAAAGACTGAGGCTGCTTGACACTGTTGAGACCTTCAGCACCAAAGCCAAACGTGCATATCTTTTCCAAGAGGGGACAAATCATAAACAACTGGCAATGTCTCACTTCAAGATTTCCTTTGAATAGTTTCTTGTCAAAAATTCAATAGGTTACGATTGAATTAAAATTTATACACTTTCTGAGAATATCATGTCATTATTATACTTAGTCTCCAGTTTAGCCACGAGGAGATTTTAAACCATTTATTCAAAAGTTTGATATTTCTTTCAGTAACATCCTCATGTTTACATAGGTTTGTGTTCTTGGCCTGATTACGATCTTTAAGGGTTGTAAAAAATGAACACAGCAGACACAATATTGAACAAAGCTCGGCAACCAGAGATTTGTACTATAAATCTTAAATCTGTTAAATCCAGTACTTAGATTAATATACTGATCTCTCAATGCCCTACATTAGAATCCTATTATGAAAAGATTTTCTCTATGACTAAAAGTTTACTGGTCATGTTCAAAGCACAGAATATATCCTTAGATAAATTATTTAACCAGGCTCACTTGTCATTCATCATTTGGAAATGACAGTGTTCCCCTAGATCATCTCTTTGGTTATTCTTTAATGTCCTATAATTGTTTGGTAAGTCTACATTATTTTGCCAGTTTTCAGGTTTAATTTCATGGAAACCTGAATTGACAAGAGGAGAGATCTTTGACCTTTGTGTATGTTAACAGTTTACTTGTAGGAAAACATTACCTAACCCTCATGAAGCAATCGCTAGATGCTTTCATGGTTCTAATTCAAGGCAAATAAAAAACAATTCTACTGAAATAACACTTGGGTATACAAATGTCTTTCATGTTTTCAAAGACAGAGATGGGGGAGGGAGTCAGAGCTGGGCATCAATATTTGAGCTTTTCAGGTAAATGAACCTGACTTTAGCCTGGAAATCCCATAAATGGAAAAGGGTCAATAGTCTGTTACAAAAAGAGGACATTTACTCTTTGCTGAAAGAATCACTCATAAAAAAACAAGATGTGCAAGTAATCAACTGGATGATGAATATGAAATAGTCTCCAATCTTATTTTTCCAGAATCAAAATGAAAGGAAAGACAGCTAAACCAGTCAAGAATGACTGTAACACAAAACTGGAAGGAAAGTCAGCTAACTAGAAAAAGGTGAAAGGACAAAGGGAAGGAAGAACAGATGGATGGGGCAAATGGAAAACAGAGTCCCAGGTCAGCATCATTGTCAGCTAGACATAGTGACAGATGTTTATAATCTCAGCGCTTGGGAGAGATGGGCAGCAGGATGAAGAGTTTGAGGTCAGCCCGAACTACATAGTGAGATCCAGCCTGACACCATTGAAGACTGGGATACAGCTCAGTGGTAGAGTACTTGCCTAGAACGCACCAAGCCTTAAGTTCCCAGCAGCACACACATTCTTACACACACACACACACACACACACACACACACACACACACACACACACATACACACACACACACACATACACAATGCCCATAAGAAATTTACTTTAAGTATGATGTCACACATCATTACAAGTGTTAATCACTCCAGTCAAGAATAAGATCACTACCACTGTTTAAAGTCAAATTTGAAGCACGCTTTAATTAAATACTGGCCAGGTGGATGAGCTCTGGCCAAGTCCATACCCAGGTTCCTAGAAAATGGCCCCAAGTCATCATTTGCAGGGGTTTAAAAAGGTAAACTTTTTAAACTGTGTTTCCCAGGAGGTCCAGACAGGGGCAAGCACTCATCCTAACATACTTCCTGCTAGCGTAACTCTCACCTACATCCAATCAGGGGCAAGGGTACACCCTGATGTATTTCCTGATCACGTACCTCCTGTCCACACGTGATCAGGTGCAGATGGGCCAAACAAACATGTTTAGGGGAGTGAAAACATGTGGCTTGTTATCTCCCATAAACAACAGGCTCCAGCATTTCAGGAACTATCTGTCCTTGGGCAAGGGACTTACAGATCAGAGGCATCTTTGTTTTATGGATCTCTTAGGCACAGTAATTAAAACTTAAAACATAACTTTGGCTCTCACACAAGTGAAGTAAAAATTTTATCATGCAAATGAGAATCATAAGAACGGTAAAGTGGTTAAATTGTTACGAGACAAGATTGGCTTTAGTACAATGATCCTTCACTAGGCAGGAAAAAAAAACCTTGAAGTCTTGTTCTGTGTTATTTCTTGAAAGGGCAGAAGAGAGTGGAGAGAATATTCTTCATCTTGATTACTTTGGGGAGTGTCTGAGTCTACATATTTGTCAAAGCTGTTAAACAGTATGTTCCAAATAGCTACATCTACTATATGTTACAGAACAATTCAGTCTCTCTCGTGTATAAGAATGACTGCCCCTTCTTCCACCCTGCCCTAGGTGCCATGAGACCACTGAAGAAGATAGATAGGTCTAGGATTGCACAGAATACAGTTTGTTGGGCTACTTACTGACAGAGGCATGCAGCCAGAAAGCAGCAAGATCGATTAGACTCATGTAATTTGGGTTAGGAAGAGGGGTGAACTCATGGGCTGAAACAACAGTGACTTCATCTGTTGTAGGTAATTCTGAAAAGACAGCACATTCCTGTAATGAAGCCTCACGTATGACTTGCATAACTTTGTCTTCTTTCGGCTTCCTGGGAAACTGCAGTAAAACCAGTCTAGGGTGTTCTGATTAGGTTTCTGCTGCTGTGATAAACACCCTGATCAAAAGAAATTTGGGGAGGAAAGGTTGATTTCATCTTATACTTCTAGGTAATAATTCATCGCTAAGGAAAATCAGTGACTAAGCTTGAAGAAGGAACTGAAGCAAAAGCCATGGAGGGGCACTGGTGGCAGGCTGGACTCCAGGCTTAGGTTCAGCTATATTTGTTATACATCCTGGCCTTCCTGCATAGGTACAGAGCCACCCATAGTGGGCTGGGCCCTCCTGCAACAGTTAGCGATCATGCCAATCTGAAAGAGGCAGATCCTCATTTGAGGTTTGTTTTTCCCAGGTGTGTCAAGTTAACAACTGAAGCTAACTACGGCATAGTAAACTCGGGGACACTTATAGATGTTATAAATCAAACTGGCTGCAGTTACATTAAGTAAAATTAATACACGTAAAATATATTTTATTAGGGTTAGGGTTAAAACAGCATCAAACTTGGGATTTCCACATGAAACATGAGTAGGCTGAAGTAGAGCTTCATGATTTGTGATACAATCTCTTTTTTTTTTTTTTTTTTTTTTTTGGTTTTTCGAGACAGGGTTTCTCTGTGTAGCTTTGCGCCTTTCCTGGAACTCACTTGGTAGTCCAGGCTGGCCTCGAACTCACAGAGATCCGCCTGGCTCTGCCTCCCGAGTGCTGGGATTAAAGGCGTGCGCCACCACCGCCCGGCGTGATACAATCTCTTTGATCAGACTGCCCACCACTGAATTCTGCCTCCATGTAGTTTTTTACCATAAAAAAATGAGTATGTAAATGTCTCTATGCCTTATTTGATTTTTAAAATGGGTGTTATTGTCATAAGCAGTTCCTGTAAATTTTAAGTGCATTGCTCTATTCAAATAAGTTGCTTAAATTAGTGCCATAACAAATACTTGATACATTATTATTATTATACAATATAATTATTATCCTATTCTGTGTCCTCTTCTGCTGGTGACAATGTCATGACACTATTTTAACTCAACAAAAGTAGAAGACAGTGAAAAGTCTAGACTTCTATTGTAAACCAGTTTTAAACAGGAATTAGCTAGAACTAGTTTGCATGTCTAGACTTTTAGTTTGAGCAATGATAGATGCTTCCAGTAAACTGCTATAATTTGCACACACCCTAGAAGGGCAAGTGTTAGCTAAATACCAGGAACATTTCCATGTTCTTGTTACCAGTTTTGGAAACTCCCAGGAGGAACCTCTGGGCTCTGTGTCATGACACTCTTCACAAAGAATGTGTTTCATAAGTGTGTTTGAATGGATTAATGACTGGGAGGGTGTGGGACTTTTCCAAGTGTGTAAACTATGGCCCTGCATTGTAACAAAGGAAAAGCCCAAGAGAAGAACAGCGTATGAACTCTCATCCCAAGAGAGCTTCTCAGTGGGAAGATTGAGAAGCAGAGCTGGAGATGAAGTTCATTTGTAGAGCACTTTCCCAGCATTTGTGAGGCTCCAGGGTTGATAAAAGGTCAAAGTGCAGTGTTACTAATTGCTGTCCTATCAAACAGTGATCTCTAAATAACATTTAATATTTTACATGTTTAATAAAAACTTTATCCACATAATGTGTATGCCCATTTATTCATTCACAACTAATATGTACATGTTAATATACTAATATGGTTGTGGAATATTATTTTAAGATGTATTACATTTGTTTATGCTGTGGAATATTTCTTTAAGGATGCAAAGATGTGCTGCATTCTTTTATGTTGCATTTGTTTCACTCTGTAAAGTTGTGTTACTTTGCCTGTCTAAAACACCTGATTGGTCCAATAAAGAGCTGAACAGCTAGTAGCTAGGTAGGAGAAAGGATAGGTGGGGCTGGCAGGCAGAGAGAATAAATAGGAGCAGAAATCTAGAAAGAAGATGGAGGAGCAAAATAAGGAGAAGGAGAGAAGACAGCAGGGGCCAGCCTCCCAGCCACACAACCAGCCTCAGAATAATGAGATAAAAATAGATGAAGACAAATTATAAATTTTCATAGATAGCTTTAATTGTAGAAAGCTCCATAGTAGTATCAGGCACTATTTCAAGGCACAATATACACGTAAAAGGGTTATCTTCAATAACATTGAACATAAATTAACATTTCAAAGCATCCTGTCTTATGAATTTTCTTTTTTTTTAAAGTTATTTGTTAATTTTTTATTTTATGTGCATGAGTGTTTACCTACATGTATATTAGTGCACCACATGCATGCCTGGTACCTGCAAAGGTCAGAATACAGTGTTGGGTCCCCTTGAACTAAAGCTACAGGTGGTTTTAAACTGTCATGTGGGTACTGGGAATTGAACTCAGGTCCTTTACAAGAGTAGTAAGTACACTTAAATCTGAGCCTACCCTCAAACCCTATGATGAACTTTCTTGGGCATTTTCTGTTGTTAAAATATTTATGTGGTTTGAATTTGTAACTGAGAATGTGGCTAACAAAATCATATAGGGAGAGGATAACACCCATGAGCTCTCATTCTTTGTTCTTCTATTGTACAAACTATTAGCATTGATTTATTTTAGAAAGCATACTCAAATTTTTCTTTAGTTTTTAATTAGATAAGAAAGATTATTCTGTATGGAAAGGGTTAATACAATCATACACTTGGAAGAGAACCAGCAGTCCTAAACCAGAGAGAAGAGAAAGTGAGCATCCACTGCGGCTGGGTGAATCCACAGTTTTGTTTCTCATTCAAAATAAGTTTCCTGTAATCACATTGCAGTGTTTATATGCTCAGTTCTACAGATTTTTTCAAATTATATTTAATTGTGTTTATTTTATATAAAATTAGATATTTTATTCATGAAATCACCAGCTAGTAAGTCCTATAAATTGATGGAATGAAGAGGGACAGTGCCACTTTCTGTGACCCACTGTATCCTAAAGACGCTTAGTGATGAGTGACTAACAAAAGTCTAAATCAATTCAGACACGCACCCTAGTGAGAGGCCGATTTCTAGCCCATTTTATGTAAAATTAAATATTAATCACTCTACTAATACTCTGACTTGAGACCTATTAGACAATTTCTGAATCACCGGAATTCATATATAGCACTTTCCCATCCCTCTGCTTGAAGGATGCATCATGAAAGAAAACTCAAAAACTAGACGAGGGGGAGGGACCTCAAAGACACTGGATGTGACTGCTCAGCCCAGACCTGAGTATGGCTCTGTTTTTCTGTAGCTGAACATGATTGCTAACTACTCCTACTTCTAACAGCAGAAAACATTTTTGTCATTTTTCTACAAATGAAGTATAACTTACGATTATTAAGTGATTTGAGATGAGTAAATGAAGAACTTCTTTCCCTTCTACTTCTCCATGACATTTCATTTAATGTCTTGTGAGAGCCAAAGTTACATTGTAAGTTTTAATCACTATGCCTAAGGAATCCAGAAAACAAAAATGTCTCCGATCTCCAAGCCTCTTGTTCAAGGACAGGGGGTTCACAGGCAGGAAATACATCAGGATGTATGCTTGCCCCTGATAGGATGTAGGCTGGAGGTATGTCAGGATGTATGCTTACCCCAGATTGGACCTGATGGGAAATACTTAAGCTGCTGCTTGAATGAAGGCCATCTTCTAGAAACCCAGAGATGGACCTGAACAGAGCACATCCACCTTGCCAGTATTTAATTAAAACTTGCGTCAAATTTGTTTTAAAACTGTGGTAGTGGTCTTATTCTTGATCAGTGGGATTAACAATCTGAAGACAAGTGCTGAGTTTAAAGAGGCCCAATGCTGGGGCACAGAAGGGACATACAGTCAGCACGTTAGTATCAAACTCTCTAGTCCCAGTTTGTCTTCTGTGAAAGTCAACTCACATCCTCATTTTATCAGATGCTGATGCTGTCTACCATGGGAGAAAGGGGAAATTTAGGAACAAGTACAAGACTTTTGGCTGGAGCAACAGAATGCACCACAATTCTTATTTTTATAAAGAAACTAAATGAACACTGGACAGGAAGGTAGTAGTCAGTACTTCTCAGTTGGAAATAAGTTTGATATATTTATTAAACATTTAAGACCTATGTCAAGTAGACTTCTGAGCACTGAAATGTGGAATTCATAAGAGAAGTGTATGAGAAAGTTCATGATAAGTGTGTGACTAAAATCCATAGTTAGTAGTAACCAGAAGCCATAACCCATCTCAAAAGCCAGGAATATTATTGCATCATTTACCCTGTAGCTTTCAGTGAGTGAGTCTACACTCAGAGAGACACACTTGATTGACACAAAATTGAGAGACACAGTTGAAAGACACGAACAGATTGATTCTAATGAATCAGAATGTACGAGGATCCCAACAAGAAATATGAAAAATCTGGGTGTGTTGGCACATGCCTGTGGTTTCAGCACATTGGAGGCTGACACAGGAAGATTATGAGTTAGAAGTCAGCCTAGACTACATAGCGAGACTCTGCCTTAAACACTGAAACGGAAAAGAGCTGGGAGAAAAACAAAACAAAGGCAGTGTCACACCCCAGAAGTACAGGAAGTAGCTCTTCAAGGAGTGGTGACCTGTCAAATGCTGGCTGGAAGTTTGGAAAGACAAGATAAAATCGATTTTCAGATTGTGTAATGTAAAGGTCAGGCAAGTCTTTGATAACAGTGATTTGCATAGCCTGAAGGACTAGGTTTAAGAGAAATAAATAGGACACTGTGAGTACAGACAGATCCTTCAAAGAGGTCTATCAGAGAGTAGGACCAAGGAGCTGGGTGGTGCCCCCCACCAAAAGACTCAAAACAACCAACAATAGATGTTTTGCTTTTTTTTATTTAACAATTACATTTATTTATTATTTGGGCATGGTGGCCTACATGCCATGGCATGTATGGAGGTCAGAGGACAACTCATAGGAATTGATTCTCTTTTTCCACCAGCTGAGTCCAGGGATTAATTTCAGGTTGTTGGTTTCGGCTGAAGTCTCTGACATGCTGATCTGTCTTCCTAGATCCACAAAACCATGTTCCTTATATAATTGGGGGTTGAGTGTTACCCAACATGTGCAGGAGACTGTGTTATGAGTTGCCCATCAGAGATGACCACTCAGATACAGTTTATAGCTAATTAAAAGTTTTTATTCCAGCTGACTGGGACTACACATAGGAATTAGGGTAACTGGGATTGACTCCAAGTGTCCAGAGCACAGGGTTTTTGAAGGCAACAACCGTGTCCTGGCATCTTGAGGGTATTCCTCAGAAATAGACAGTTTAGCATAGGTAAAGAGCAGTTAGCTGTAGGGGGTTCTGGACCAATAAGCTTACATAAATTAGCTAGGACACCCTGACCTTGGGTTCCTAGAATAGAGTTGGGTAATTTCCATGGGATCCTCCACCAAGGAGATCAAATTCTAGTTAAAGCTGAAATGGCCTCCACAGGAATCGGAGATGGAGGAAACTTTGCCTTGTCTTACCCTGTCACATATGTACATGGCAAACACATGCATCTAAGAAGTATGTCATCTTGAAATGACAGAGTAGAGAAAACGGGCATTCAAGGTGAAGTCTAACTCTATAATGAATAGCAGTTTCAGTTAAAGCAGTGTTGGATAAACAACAACAAAACCACCAATGAGACCAGATCTTAGCAAATTGCCGAATGCTTCAAGTTTGCTGGAAAGTCTACACAGGGAAAGAAATTAGTCAACAAAACTCCTGAACTATGATACAAGATGAGAAAAAAAAATTCTGTCCTTTAAAGATGACAAAGTCTTGGGTATTTTCTTATGAGCAGCCAAGTAATTTGCAGTTCAATAAATCAAGGCAATGGCAACACTTAAGAAGTGAATAATATATTTAGCATCTACTTTTTGTTGTGCATGTGTTCATGTCTGTATGTGAGCAAATCTTTGTGTGCATGCAGATATGTGATGGGTGGAGGCCAAAGGTCAAAGCCAGTACCTTCCTCAAGTACTCTCTACCATATTTTTTGAGACAGTGTTTCTGTCTAAAGCTGGAGCTTTCTGATTCAGCTACACTTGCTCTCCACAAGCCCCAAAGGTCCTCCTGTCCCCACTTTCCCAGAGGAATCACACAAACATGTTATAGTATTCAGCTTTTACATGAATGCTAAGGATCACACTCAGGTCCTCGTGCTTGGAAAGGAAGAACTTCAGTTATGAGCCACCTCCCCAGGCCCATTTTTTTTTTTTTTTTGTCTTTCGAGACAGGGTTTCTCTGTGTAGCTTTGCGCCTTTCCTGGAACTCACTTGGTAGTCCAGGCTGGCCTCGAACTCACAGAGATCCGCCTGGCTCTGCCTCCCGAGTGCTGGGATTAAAGGCGTGCGCCACCATCGCCCGGCCCCATTGTTTTAAAGCTCTAAATGTTTTTTTTAAAGGTGGGGGTGGCTATCTACAAGAACCATAGCAAGACAGAGCCCTACTTACCCTTTCCAGCCTGCCCCAAAGCTGTGGTCTCAGGCCACACTGAAGATGTATGGGTACATGCAAAAGCCAGAAAAAGACTCTCCATCCTCTTCTCCCAATCCAGTCCCATTACCAGCTCTGTAGCAGACTTCCTCCTGTGTGTCCCCTCCCTATCATCTCCCATCTCCAGCAGATGGCTCATATCTTCTCCTCTAATCATCCTTGCCCCACCCATCCCTTTATCCCAGCCCCTAACTCTAGCAGGTATTCCCTGGGAAGCCACAGGCCATGTCCGCCACAGAAGTACATAGGCCAATGCAACAGGTAGGCTAGCTTCAGATCTTCACTCTCTCTCTCTCCTCTCCACCAAATCTAATCCCCCAGTCTCATCCCAACTCTGTAGCATATTGCCTGCTGTGGCCTCTGCTCACCCTCTGTCCATCTTCCCAGAAGACTAAGCAGATCCTGGTGAAACACACTGTTGCTTTCCTTTCTCCGGTGGACCCCCATCAGCACCTCCCCGCTTCTAGTCCATCCCCATTCCTAAGTGTCAGCTCCCAATACCTAGAAACTCATTGTACCTGAAACCACTCTCCAGTGGCTACACCTGGCAGGATCCTAGAAGCACTCCCTGTCAGGCAACACACACCTCCCACACTCTCTAAGAAGCAGAGGGAACAATAGAAACCCAAACAAAGAAAAGACCAGCTATCAACACCTAGAATTGCAGTCATCTCAAGCCCAGATGCCTAGACGCCAACATAAAAACACAACACAACAGCCTTGACAATATGTCTCCACTAGAGCCCAGGAACCTTAACTACAGCAGGCCCTGGAAAATGCACAAAGCATAAGGTAAGGACCTTAAAATACCCTTTATAGATATGATAGATGTTCTTCAAGAAGAAGTGAAAACATCCCTTAAAGAAACCTATGAAAACACAAACAAACAGTGAAAGGGAAGGAATAAAACAGTTGAAGACCCGAAAGGGGAAATAGAGCCAATAAATAAAACCCAAACTGAAGGAATGATGGAAATGAAAAATATAGGAACTTCAATGGGAGCCTCAGAGGCAAGCCTCATCAACAGAACACGGGAGATGGACGAGAGAAAAAATCTCAGGCATTAAAGACATGACAGAAGAAATGGATACCACTGTCAAAGAATATGTTATCTCCAAAAAAAAAATTCAAGAAATCTGGGACATTCTCAAAAGCCAGAATCTATAAATAGTAGAACTAGAGGAAATAGAAGAAACCCATGTCCATGGGACAAAAGATATTTCTCAACAAAATTGTAGAAGAAAATTTCCCAAATCTAAAGAAAGAGGTTTAAGAGGCACACAGAACACCAAATAGACTCTGCCAGGAAAGAAATTTCCCTTACCATGTAATAATCAAAACAACAGACGAAAGGGAAGGCTTAACAATAGACTTTGAGGAAATCCAGAGAACCGTAAGGATGTACTTTAAATCTGTACTCCAACAGCTTGCTTTGGAGACGCTAGGGACATAAACGGTGATGCTAGAGGGACCATCCTTCCATTGATATTTCCCATATCCTTGAAGTTACCAGACTGACACAGAGTTGGGGAGAGAGCAAAGGGAGATGGGTGTAGACTACAGAGAGCTTAGGAACTAATGATTCCTGAAACATGCGGACTTCAGACACCCAGGGGAATGAGAGGTGGCAGTAAGCTCTCCTGAGCTTCCTTCTGAGGCAGCAGATGTTACGGCCTTGGAAGAGAGGTGGCCATTTCCATCTTCTATGTAACTGTGTCTGAGGTACAATTTCCCAAGCTGAGTGTCTCTTTGTCTTTTTTTGTTTTGTTTTGTTTTGGTTTTCAAGACAGGGTTTCTCTATGTACTTGGCTGTCCTGGAACTCGCTCTGTAGACTAAGCTGGCCTCTAACTTACAAAGATCCACCTGCCTCTGCCTCCTGAGTCCTGGGATAAAGGGGTGCACTACAAACGTCTGGCAGTCTTTTTTCCTTTCTTCCTTCCTTCCTTCCTTCCTTCCTTCCTTCCTTCCTTCCTTCCTTCCTTTCTTTCTTTCTTTCTTTCTTTCTTTCTTTCTTTCTTTCTTTCTCTCTTTCTTTATTTCTTAATGTAAACTTTTTACTTCTTTGAGAATTTTATACATGAGCACTATATTTCTATCACTTCTAATATTTCGCCTCCCCCTCCAACTTCTGTCATGCCCCTCCCTTCCTCTTGAGTTCAAGACTTGTTCTTCTAAACATATTTGTTAAACATACACACACACACACACACACACACACACACACACACACACACACACACACTACCTTGAATCCATTTAATTGTTTGTTTTCCACCAACAACACTTTGCAGTTGATTAACTATTCAAGTTCATTAGCATCTGGTAAGATTGGGACGGAATTGGGATTGAAAAGTGAGTAGACACTGATCATCAAACAGGTTGAAAGAAGTCATAACACACTCTTGACAAACATCTCCACAGAGTTAATACAGTACTAACTATTAACCCGGCACACCAAGAGCACTGAAGTAGAAAAGATGTAATGAGAAAAATAGCTATGTGAGAAAAACCAACACTTAAAAAAGAGAGAGAGAGGGAGAGAATGTAAAACACTTTCAGTTTCTCCTTTTTTTTCAGCATGCCCTGTGGCCACCGAGACTAAGTCTCCAGCATGGGAGGATGTCCCAAAGACCCGAGTCGGGTACCTGTGGACTCCCGGCGTTGGAGCTCAAGAGTAGTGCAAACAAAGCATGTCTCGGTTTTATTACTAAAGCAAGCAAAACATGAGGTGATGTTTACAGTTAGCTTCAGCAAATACAAGGACAGCAAGGGAAAACACCTGGTGTTATGCCTTACCATCTTTTGTCATGTGAAAAGAGACAAGAATATTCCTCCCAGGCCTAACTGATCTTGTATGTTATGTAGGAAGTCTGAAATATTAGAGCAGCCCACATCTGGATATTGTTTACAGTTAATGTGGTCTTTTTAGCAGTAAATAACTGGCTTGATTTTAGAGGACTGCCCCTCTTATTTTACTCGGTTCCTAATCTATCACTGCCAGTATGGTGGTGGTAATGCTAGTAACTTGTTGACGACACATGCCATTTTCCATATCTCCTTCTATATCTCTGCCACCAGTCTGGGTATAGAGAGGGGGAACACTGTGGCCATATCAATGGAGGTAGAATCCAACACATTGCCACATCAGCAGGGAGACCTTGTATGTGCCATGAGTGATGGACACTCAAAGTGGGCTGTTCAAGTAGCATAGGCACAATATGACCCAAACCACAGTCTCTGAACATTCCTTTGATAAAGCTGCTAAAGTGTGGTCATAGACCCAAAGGAGAAACTACTATTGTCACTTTCCTAAATCAATATAGCTCCTAATGGTATTGTATATGTCTTTCCTTATATGCACAGATAAATGTAGCATATCTCATCAACAAAGCTGTGCTTTGCAACAGACGGCAGCTCTTACAGAGACCCACACCTTGTCAAAATGCAGAGGATAAGTGACCAGGGAGTTCCCAGCACTGACTACATATACAACATAACCTTTACATCTAATAATCTCTTCTGTTCAGTGGGCCTTAGGTCAAATTGGATTTGTTTGCTTGCCCCCAATATACAATTGCTATTAATTGCACCATTGGGAATGTCTTACTGGGCCTATCATTGTGGTCCAGGAGCTTTAGGGTTCAGTAGGGCTACTGATTACTTTTCTTCTTTGGCAGCTTGTATCTTGTGCCTTCTCGTACTATAAGAGCTATTCTCAGGGATGATTCTTCCATGTCAGTTCTAGCTCAATTCCTCCAAATCCTGTGTCTAGAGTGTTTGGTGATTTCAACAACCTTCAATTTGTAGGTATCAACCAAGAGCAACTGCAATAGCCTAAATGTTTTGAGACTCTTTCGGGCACCTGGCCAACAACTCAAAGGAAGATTTCTCTTGCCTGTCACTAGGGTTTTCAATAGGTGATGACTCCTAGGGGTGGGAGCGAGCTTCTGTTCAGCAAAGGAAGCAATCAGTTGAGTGAAGAGGAAGCCCACAGAGTTGGAAAGAATTTTTGCATATACTTCCAATAGAAAAACTAATATACATAATCTATAAACTCAGGAAACAGTGAAAAAAAAAAGAAAGAGAGAGAAGGAAAAACAACCTAAGCAAAAAAGAAAAAGAAAAGAAAGAAATGGGCTGTGAATTTGAACAGAATTCTCAAAAGAAGAAATAAAAATGGCTAAAAGTGCTCACTACACTGAACTATCAGGGAAATGCAAATTAAAGCTAAGTGTCTCTCATGTGGAAATGTGGCAGTGTAGAAATGGATCAGGGTAAAGTGAAACCAGGAAGCTCTGTGGGCAGGATGTGGTCTTAACTGCTCGGCAAACTTTAAAGTAAGGTGTTCTCTCAATGTGAACGCCTGCATACACAGACCTTGCAAACCGGGGGCCAGACACACGTCACAGCACCCTGCTTCTGCACTACTGCCACCGTCATATGTAATAAGGGACAACAGCGACATGGGAGTGGCAGGATCAACATTTACAAACGCTTTTCTTTGGTCCAGGCACTATTTGGCTTACATACACTCATATATTTAATTCACACACTTTATGATGTAGACCACCATGAAAATCACTTCACAGATGAGGAGGAGGCAGAAAGGATACAACTGGAAATGCTGACTTCATCTAGACTAAGAGGAATTGACTTACGCCAGTTTGATGATTTCTTCTAAAGAGCTAAAATTTAGAATTCAAAATACATATGGATTTATTACATCTGAATTTTCACACAAAAATTTAAGCTCATTGAGTTGCTTATGGAGCCGGGTCTGGCGTGGTTGTGCGGGCACAAGAGCCAGCAGCTGGAGTGAGCTAGCCAGGTCCATGACTACGCACATCCTAATGGGTGGCCCATGTTATCATCCAGGGCCAGGCAGAAGTTGGTGGTCTGTGCTCCATCCTAAAACCTGTTTAGCAAAAGCAGTTGAGGAAGAATGAGAACAACACAATAGTTCAGAAAAACAGGGAGAACTTCATCTAGTCTAATATTTCTTTATTTTCTCATTCGCTGGTTAACTCTTGTTTCCGTCTTTCTTTCAGCCCAGGCTTTCCTCTGGAGTAAAGGCTCGAATGGATACTCGAGATTTGTCATTATATCCTCTCATAGACTATCAGACCCTTTCAAACACAGACACACTTCTTTTCCCTCAGTATGTTCATGAAAACACATATGTAAAAAGAGACTATTAACTACTACTTAATTTCCATGGTTAGTATCATGGCTATGTGTTTTTAATAACTGTGGGAATCATCATATTTTTTTTTAAATTAGAGAACAAAGGACTTGTCTCTTTTATTGAATTCTGCTTTGATAGAAGTAGTTACAAAGTCATCCTTCAGTTGAACTCTGGTTTCAGATAGGCTCTCACTCTGTTCTTACACCAGCGAGGAGAACAAGTCTGGTGATGATCAGCCCGAGTGCTTCCTCCAGATGGCCAAGAGGATCCATTACAGGAACATATCTCGAGCAAATGGATCACATCATCCCAGAAATGGTTTGCTGGAACTCTTGTGGGTGGGGATAGAAATAACCTCTTGCAGTATTTAAGCAAGGAGTTATATAGCATTATTTTCTAATGGTCGTCTCCCTGTCACATGATTTGTCCCAGTATGAAAACCCAGGAGAGACAAGCAAAACCATAGGAAGAATGTGAATCCTTTTGACAAAGCTGAATTGAACAATAACTTGAATCCAGCCAAGCCAAACACAGAGACTACATATAGCCAGAGCTGAACAGCGTTATGGAAGCCCCTAAATTCCCTCATCAGATAAAAGTTTCACCTTTAGATTTCCAGACATATATACAGATTAATAATTTTCTCTCTTCATTTACTTAAATACAATAAGAGTTGAGTTTGTCTTGCAATCAAAAGCACAGGTAAATGCTTTAAGTTTTCCATGACATATTAGGTTGCAGAAAATATAGATTAAGATGGTGGACACTACCTAGAAACTGTAGTTAAATTTAGAAGGTGGTGAATTCTCATATCCTCAATGTTGAAATGAGTGGCACACACTGACTATGATAAAAAGTGAACATGGAAAACCCTCAGCCAGGTTAGGAAAACTAAGAAATCTAAGAAACTGTTTAATTGGATGTGGTGGTTTGAAAGAAAATGGCCCCAAAGGGAGTGGCACTATTAGGAGGTGTGGCTTTGTTGGAGTGGTGTGGCCTTGTTGGAGGAAGTGTGTCACTGTGGGGGCAGGGTTGAAGGTCTCATATGCTCAAGTTGCTCCCAGTGTGACAGTCCACTTCCTGTTGCCTGCATATCAACCTGTAACAGCTACCTCTGCAGCAACATGTCTGCCTGCATACTGCTATGTCTTGTCATGGTAATAATGGACTGAACCGCTGAAAGGTAAGCCACTCCAATTAAATGTGTTCTTTTTAAGAGTTGTCATGGTCATGGTGTCTCTTCACAGCAATAGAAATCCTAACTAAGACACTGTGTTACTGTCCACAAACACAAGAGACTTGAAGTGTGGGTGCCGGGTTAAAATGGTGGCAGGACACATAGTGTGATGAGTATGGGCTCAACACGGAGAATGTCACCATTGGTCCTTCCGTCTGTTCTATCTGCACTTTCTAAGTGGTGAACTCTTCTTTCCTGAGAAGGCAAGACCCAGGAAGGGTAGGGCAAGATTCATTATCAGAATTCATTGATTTCGGGAAATAGCTGTTTTTAAAATGACAAAAAAAAAAAAAAAAAAAAATGAAGAGACAATAATCTTCATGAAAAAGTAATAGAAAACGGGGTACTTGAGAAAATTCATTTTGGTTTTCAACACAACTTTATTGAAGCATGATTGACACGCAGAGAAAGCTGCATACATTTAACATAAATCACCTGATGAATTAGGAGATAAAGACACATAATGACGCCATCACCGCAGTCTATTTTATAAATATATCTGCTATTAGATTTTAATAGAAAAACCCCAGGGCAGGCAAGATGTAAATCCCAACAGCTGCCTCAAGAGGAGAGTGAGGGAGAGGAGGGGAAAAGGGCCATACCATGTGAACTGGCATCAAGTTCAGACACATGGCAGACAGCAGCCACACAAAGGAAGAGGGGCGTTAAATCAAAGTATGGAAGCCCGCCATGTTGTGTATAGAAAATAGATAGAAAGGACAAAAGGAAGTTGTATGTTTCTAAATAATGCAGAAAAACAGGCTGACTTACACGCTGTGGGGCTGCTGCCCCAAATCCCTGAAAGCTACTGCACTATGGAGCCTAGACCGTCCACCCTCTGTAGCCAGGCAAGGCTGCCAGTGGTGGGACCGCGACACCAACCCAGCCACAAAACCTTTGACCTACCGTCTGTCTTGCCACAAGATGTGCTCAGACAATAGTGGCAGAGAACTTGTGGGCGTGGCCAACTAATGACTCGTCTAATTTGAGGCCCAGGAGAGGGAGCCCAAACCCAACACTGGATGACAAGGAATCCGAGGCTTGACAGCTCAGATACTGGGGGAAAAAAAATCAGTGAAATGATTACTAATGATGTTCTGCTGTGCTCATAGATCGGTGCCTCGTCCAGTTGTCGTCAAAGAGGCTGCCTCCAGCAGGTGATGAGAACAGATGCAGAGACCCACAGCCAAACACTAGGCGGATAGAGAGCCCAGGTGGGAGGTTTCCATTGGGTCACTACCCTCAAAGCTCTGGGAGCCCTGTGGAAGGGGGAAAGAGGAACTATAGAAGCCAGAAGGGTCAGGGACAGCTGGAAAGCACAGCCTGGGGAATCAACTAAACAGGGCTCTGTAGATGAATTTCTGAACAGTCTTATTAAATAAGAAACACAGAGCCAAATACAGAGGTGCAAGCTGTAGAGATCAGAGCAATAGCCGCCAACTAACCTTAGCTCACCACCTCGCCGTAGCTTCCCAAGAGAGCCTCTTCCTGTCTAACCTGCACCTTTATTGCTTTCCTGTTCTGCCTTCTCATTGGCCCTTCTGTTTGATACATACATGTTTAGAGTTGCAATATCCTCTTGGTGAATTTTTCCTTTGATGAGAATGTAGTGTCCTTCCCCATCTCTTCTTACTCGTTTTGGTCTGAAGTCTCTTTTGTCAGATATTAAAATGGGTACACTGGCTTTCTTCTTTTGTCCATTTGCTTGGAATATCTTTTTTCCTTTTACTCTGAGGTGATGTCTATCTTTCATGTTGAGATGGGTTTCTTGGATGTAGCAGAAGAATAGGTCCTGTCTTTGCATCCATTCTGTCAGTGTCTTTTTATTAAGGAATCGAGACTATTAATATTAAGAATTATCAACGAACAGTGTTTGTTGATTCTTGTTATTTTATTGTTGTTGTTGTTGTTGTTGTTGGAGTGATGATGATGGTGGTGATGACTGAGGTAATGGTGGTGGTGGTGGTGTGTGTTTCCCACTTGATTTGCTGATCTGGGATTATATATTCCTTGTATTTTCTTGGGGGTGGTTAATCTCTTCATGTTGAAGTTTTCCCTCTGCCACATTCTGTAGATCTAGATTTGTAGACAGGCGTGCTTAAATTTGGGTTTATCATGGAATATCTTTCTGTCTATTGTGATTGCAAGTTCTGCTGGGTATAGTATTCTAGGCTTGTGTCTGTGGTCTCAGATTTTGTAGAGTATCAGTCCAGGCCCTTCTGGCTTCTAGAGACTCCATTGAGAAGTCAGGTGTTAATCGAATAAGTCTGCCTTTGTATGTTACTTGGTCTTTTCCCTTTTCAACTTTAATATTGTTTCTTTGTTCTGTACAATTAGTGTTTTGATTTGTATGTTTAAGAGGACTTTCTCTTCTGGTACAATTTATATAGTGTTCTGTATACCTCTTATACCATAATAGGCATCAACTTTATTAGGTCAGGGAATTTTTCTTCTTTGATTTTGCTGAAAATATTTTCTGTGCCTTTGACCTTGGTTTCTTCTCCATCTTCTCTTGCAATTATTTGTTTATTTGGTCTTTTCAGAGTATCTTGTATTTCCTGGATATTTTGTGCATGCCTGAATTTTTTAAGATATAGTACTTTCTTTGAACAAGATATCTATTTTTCCTATTTTATCTTCAGTGTCTGAGATTCTGTCTCCCATATTTTGTATTCTGTTGAGGAAACTTACCGCTGAGGTTCTTGTTGCAGTTCCTAAAATTTTCATTTCCAGAGTTTCCTCAGTTTGGGTTTTCTCTAATGATTCTATTTCTACTTTCAGATATTGAACTATTTTCTTCATTTTTTTCACTTTTTGTTTGTGCATTAAGACTTTATTAATGAATTTGTTCATATCATCTTCAAGGTCTTTGAACATGTTTATAATAACTGTTTTGAAGTTCTTGTCTTATGCTTTAGGGATGTTGCATCTCTCATGGCCTATTGTAGTGGGATTGCTAGGTTCTGGTGGAGATATATTGTCCTGACTCTCTTGAGTTATGTTTTTGTGCTGGTGTCTAGACATCTGAGTTTGGGATGATTGTAATTCCAGGGACTGATTATGGTCTTGTCCTTTTTGGATTTGTGTTTCATTCCTTGGTTTCTGTTGCCTTCTCTAGATCTTAAGAGAGTGTAGCGGGTGAGGGTTCCCTGGTAGGGAGTACTTGTGAGTCCCTGATAGGAATGGCCTCTGGTGATCGAATGTATTTCTAGGAATTAGGGGCTATTATGAATGAATGTGGACTGCTGAGGGTGTTGCCAAGAGGGTCCACAGGAAGAAGGAAGGTAGGTCTGCCATGAAATCTGAGGATTCCCCAGGAGTTGGAGTCAGAGAGGGGAGGCAGACCTCCGCAGGTGGTGTGTGGCTGAACTTAGGGATGAACTTTGTGATGGTGGAAAAGAAGAGTGAAGACCACTACATCTTTGATTCCAGGCCAGTGTGGCCAGTGGGTTCCCAGGTTGAGTGCTCTGGGCACTAATGACACAAAGAGAAGGGGTGAAGGAGTGAGATTTGTTCCTGCCAGTGCTGCAGAGTTCTCAAGAAATTGAGGCCCCTGAAGGTCTCAAGGATTTGGGTCATTTACGGCAGTGGTTCTCAACCTTCCTAATGCCGGGACCCTTTAATACAATTCCTCATGTTGTGGTGACCCCAACCATAAAATTACTTTTGTTGCTATTTCATAGCTGTGATTTTGTTACTGTTGTGAATCATAATGCAAATATATGATATACAGGATATATGATATGTGACCCCTGTGAAAGGGTTTATTTGATCCCCAAAGGATCATGACCCGCAGGTTGAGAACTGCTGATTTATGAAATTTACTTTGGTTTAAAATACATGGCTTTCTTGTCCACTGAAGCATAAAACCTAGATAAGTGTATACACATAAATATTCATATATGAATCTAAACCTATATACATAAGTTGTATATCAGTGATGCAAACAAAATACATGGAGCCATGGTACAGATACTTATTTTTTCTAGCTTTACCTAAATCTAGGAAGATACATGAAAATTTATCATGATTGTTTATGTCCTGTTCTTACTTTGTAATCAACTTTTACTTTAATCCAGATAGATTATTGGGGGTTGAGTATCACATTTCTTTTGCTACTGGTATGAATTTCTAGGGTTTTACTTGCTCTCTGTGAAAATTGAAAGCCAAAGGCAATATCATTATAAGGATAAACAAATGCTTAACAGTGCAAATTCCAAGAGGAAAGTCAGATCTTTGCCAAAAATCAAAGACGGGCTTTATGTTACGTATTTTGAATCTGTCTAAAACTATAAATATTTACAATACAGGATTAACTCCATCCCAGAGATTAGGGTAAGTATGACTCTGAAAGTTTCCTTCATTGAAAATCTATGCTGGTGCAAAGAAAAAAAAAAAATAGACAGTTTAACCAAAGTGTGATTCAAACCAACAGAAAAAATATGCTCTTCCTTCTCATTTTTGTTTTGCAAAACAAGATGGTTTGAGTCACTAAGTGTGGTGGTTTGAATAGGTATGGGCCCCATGTGTTTGAATGCTTTGCCCATAGGGAGTGGCATTACTAGCTGTGGCCTTGTTGGAGTAGATGTGGCCTTGTTAGAGGAAGTATGTCAGTGTGGGGGCCAGCTTGGAGGTCTCATAGGCTGAAACTATGCCCAGTGTGGTAGACACTTCACTTCCTATTGCCTTTGGATTGAGATGTAGTACTCCCAGTTACCTCTCTAGCACCATGTCTGACTGCATGCTGCTATGTTTCCTGCCATGATGATGGACTAAATCTCTGAACGGTAACCCAGCTGCAACTAAATGTTTTCCGTTTTGAGTTGCCAGTGGTCATGGCGTCTCTTCACAGCAATAGAAACCCTAACTAAGACACTAAGGAAAGCAATGGGTCTGCCTTTCTTAGGTCCCATCCTCCACATCTTACCACGCACACCTAGAGAATTCTAGAAATACAAGAGCGACAATTTTGTCATGATAAGTTTACTTGGAGCAATATAAAGAATACAGTTTTTGCAAAGTAGAATTAGCCATAGGAAACAGGATTTGAAGTGGGAGTAGATGTGTCTTAATGTATGCTTGGCCCTTGTGACCTTCCACTGCAGTGAAAGCCTTGATAACAGTCTCCTCAGGGCCACGGACTCTGGGAAGACCACGAGCTGCATTACAACGTGAAAGTTGCCTGTACACTACATGTAAATATACAAAGAAAGCTCTTCACACGGGAAAAAATGGTTTTCAACAGAACACTAAGAAAAATGTAATGATCATGCCATTGCATTCTCTTTTTTTTTTTTTTTTTTTTTTTTTTGGTTTTTCGAGACAGGGTTTCTCTGTGTAGCTTTGCGCCTTTCCTGGAACTCACTTGGTAGTCCAGGCTGGCCTCGAACTCACAGAGATCCGCCTGCCTCTGCCTCCCGAGTGCTGGGATTAAAGGCGTGCGCCACCACCGCCCGGCTAGCCATTACATTCTTCATTGCCAAGTGGGCATTGAACTACTTTCCTGATTTCCTCTTTCAAGAGTGTTGGGCTCTTCAAATGCAACTGTGCCTTCTCAGATGGATAGAATTTTCAAAGTCTCACTTTTTCTACATTCCTAGGTTTCCACCTTATAGTTCCTTTTTGAAAAAAAAAAAAAATGACCACTTCTGCTTAGACGTATGCTACAGGAAATTCAGTGTTCATAATGCCAATGCTGGAAATGTGTTCGTTTTCCAGTTGATACTGGTAGATACAAAAGACTAAATCAGTGTGTCCCTCAGCAATTATTTAGGAGAACTCACTGAAGTTCCCTAGACAACCATTTTTTGGAAATTCATGTAGCTTTATTTCCTCTTGCGTTCTGTGTTTCTAGAACTGGTTCATTTTCCTCTTTGTTTCTAATACTCGTTCCTATACACGTTTCTCTTTCCATGTTCTCTTAGTATTCAGTATTTCTTCCCCCTTTGCTTTCCTCCCAATCCTCTTTTCTGTCACTAATGATTTCATGATTTTCCCATAGAAAAGCAACTGAAACAAGAACTTGCCTTTAAAGTTGGCTTGTCAACTACCATCTGGTTATGATAAACCAGCCTGCCTCTATTTTGGGCTTAAACACCATTGTATAGCAAAGCCAAACTAGGTTCGTTCTTGTTTATAGTCAATCCCTGTTTCTCAAGGACTGGAGCTATGCCCCACCTGTAACCTTAACTACAAATGGTTCTACATTACCCATTCCAGGAAACAGCAACCATGCCTTTGTTTCAGGAGGTTGTTAAGACCACCTTGTTATACTTACAGTCTATTTCTATAACCATGTTTATGTGCAAAATTCCTCACCCTATGGGCTTTGCCCTATAAAAAGAAGCTGAAAAATTGGTTCAGGCTCATCTCATGAACCCTGCCTTAGGGGGAGACACACACGAATTCAGCTCTGATGTTTACACAAATAAAGATTGCTTTAATTAGGCCGTCATTCGGGTTGGTGGTCTTTCTCCTCACGACTGTGAGGTTAACAGTTATTGCTTTGCTCCCATCCAGACAATCCACAGAAGACCCTCCTTGGGCATAGAAATTCTACACACTTATGCTACCAGATCCTGGTTATGTCCCAGCTTATTAAAATGAAGAAGTATTAGTTGTAAAACCAATAGTAGTTCAGAATCCAGTTTTTCATCTACTTGCATCTCCGATGGCTGAGGCCATTTCAGATGCTATTTTTCAAACAATTCCCCAAACAACAGAGAAGGAAATTTTGATCTGAGGAGAGACTGCTTTTGTTAACAGACCATCAACTATGGGAAGGAAGATAGATATGTAAGAAGCACATGAAGTGTCCTGGAAGAGGAATATGTGCATACTGAGCACAATGTCTATGGATCAAGGCATTGTAGGTTTGTATCTTATTGTTCGAGTAAGTTTACTAACATCTTCCAAATCTTCATTTTTTGGTATGAATATCCTTTTTGTAGTTCGTATCCTACTAGTTAGCTTTGTCAACTTGACGTAGCCTACATAGTTATCTGACAGAAGAGCCTCAGTTGAGAAATTTTCTAGATCAGATTGGTCCATAGATACGTCTGTGGGTGGAACTGCTTTTTGATATTTGATTAAAGAGGACACAGCCCACTGTGGGGTTCACCATCCCTAGGCAAGTGATCATGAGCTATGTAAAAAAAGCCAGTACAGGTTGAGCCTGTGAATGAGCCTCAGTCTAGGGGGAGATTTCTTCTACTTCCCTCAGTGATGGACTGTGACCTACAAGTTTAAGCCAAATAAATTGTTTCCTCCCCTACATCACTTTTGGTCTGAGTATTTTTGTCATATTAACAGGAAGGAATCTAGAATAGTTAGTTTTTGCTAGTTGTCATTCATTTCTCATTTATTGACTAAGAGTAAGGTAGAAATTACTTTTCTTTTTTTGCATTGGGTTTCAACAGAAAAAACAAAAACAAAAATAGATGCCTTGGCATGAACTCCCTAGGTCTTTGGAATCTTTTCTGAGCTTCACTTCCAACTTCGAAGCCTATATTTGCCACCTCTTCTCTCTGTGTTTACCACAATGTGAAACACAAGAATCCCTTCCCTTCAAATAGGCTTCTCCTTCATTCAACATCTCTTGTGAAATATTTGCCACTCCTGCTGAGTTTATCCTTCCTCTGTGATGCTGCTTGATTGCCTCATCTGGACGTGCCCTCCACTTATCACGGTATACTTTCTATCAGGGGACCCATGTTGGCAGTGCTGCCCATCATCTGGCTGATCCCAGACTGAAGAGGTAACAGCAGCTCTGAAAAAGCACCCAGAAAGGTAGCCGATAGTGTGAGTCCTCTTCACTCATTCCTTGGCCACTGTAGACATAAGAGTTCTATGAGAACTCCAGAGCCATCTAGAACAGGGATGGGATGGAGCAAAGTGGATCAGGAAGCTGTTTCCATGAGGAAAAAAGGTCTTAGGAGTTCCATCCACTCAAGTAGGAGGGTTCATCACCAAGGCAACATAGTGCAATATGCTTGCAACCTGGGACCGTCAGACAGGTCTCAGAGTGGAACTGAATGTTCCCATATCTCGAAGAAGCAGTGAGGAGGGAGGAGGGCTCAGCAGACACATAGAATTAAATTGACTCACAGGATTGAATAACTTGCTGATAACACCTTCTGATAACACCTGAGAAACAAGGCCACTCAGTTTGGGTGTATGTTTGTGGAGAGGGCACATAACATGCCCCCTCTGTCTCCTCTCAAATTAGAAAAACTGAAATAAGTAATGCATGGAAAAAATAAATTATAAAAATGTTTGCAAGAGTACACTTACTGCTATTGTCAATAATGTTTTATTCTTTCAAACTATCTTCCAAAATGAATAAAAACAAAAAACTCAGACTACTAAAACTAAGTCATTAGATGATTTTCCAGTTACTTCAGTCTATGTATAAGAAAACTGAAACTCTAAGAATGTGTGGTAAAGAGGGTGTGCATAGATCAGAATCACTCTTTCTTCCTCTTTTGGATTTTTCTCTCTTGGTGACAGAATTACCCAGCCTCTGCACCTCATTTTCTGCTAGTAGGTAAAGTAACTTGTTCCATTTGTCCTTGAGTTTCTGATCACCATGGAGTAATGATCCCCTCACCACCTCCTGTCCATCTCCTAAACTTCTACTTTCTTAGGACACAGATGTTCTGGTGTGAGGAGTGAGACTGTGTTCACTTGTTACTGACCGCTGAGAGACAAACACCTCTTACAGCCAGTCCGTCTGTGTTAGACGACAGGGGACACTAGGAAGGTGGCACCAAAGACTGGCTGGTGGCAGAAAGCAAGCAAACATCTTTGTCATGGCCTTGCAACCTTGTGTAAAAAGATTAAAAACAGAATCATCACAGGGTGTGACCCTCAGGACAGAGGAAGTGAAGCAAGTCATGTCTTGCTTCCCCTGCATGTTTAGTGACTGTGTGTGTGTGTGTGTGTGTGTGTGTGTGTGTGTGTGTGTGTGTGTGTGTGTGTGAATCCCAGCTAATAATGATTACAGCAGTATGTTAGAAGAGGAACAGTGCAGCTCATGGAAAGCTGGAGAGAGAGGCATCAGTGGAAGAAATGTAAATCCAAGGGGGAAGGATGCAAGCTGAACTCTGCAACTGCTCTGTACCTTCGAAGGGACTTTGTTCTAATAAAAAGTGTTGTCTTTAAATACATCCCCGACTTCAATAATCACCTCAACCCGACTTCAATAATCACCTCAACCTTTTGACTCATTCGTGCCTCAGTTACTCCTGATGTAAAACAGGGACAACAGTAGCACCACACCACAGGATTGTTTCAAGAACTGAAAGGACCCATGTAGGTGAAACTCTCTGAACAGGATTTGCACATGGGAGAACTATTATGGAAACATTCGTTGCTATTTGGGGAGATGACAGAAGGTCACAGTTTGAAAGCACACATTCTGAGGCCAGCCAGCCTTGCTTCAAAACTTGTCTTTGCCCCTTACGGAGATGATCTGAGGCAGGCACTTCTGGGTCATGTGCTGTCATACACAGCGCTGTTACCAGAATTAAATGATTATACACAAAGCACTCAGGATAATAGTGAATGTTTAATGTTAGACATTACTCTCTGCCTTTTCCCATGCATGTGTCCTGTCCAGGGAAAGAACTGCAGAAGTCCCAGCACTCATGTTCAGGGTCCCTAAACCCCAAGAGTTCCTTGCCAAGATTTCTTGGCCAGCATCCTCTTTGTGCACTCAACTTTCCCACACAGAGCGCACAGTGAGAGAAAGCTATCCCCCCCACAACTTCCCCACCCTGGGAAGATGAGGCAAGCCACTTAGTGAACCCCATGTCCTTTCTTTGTGAGTTCTATCTTCTCAGCGGAGGGCTGCGTAGTGACAGGAGATATTCTGAATTAAGAACAAAGCAACCCATTCATAGATCATTCACTGGGGCTCCAACTGCGTTGAGAACTCCAAAGAAGTCTCAATTGAAAATAGTGCTTCTAACTTGAAAGGCATCAAAGGCCTATTTGAATGTTACAGTTTTAGACAATTTTGGATTGTTTGTAATTTGACTTTAATGAAAAAAGCAATTGTGCACAACCATATTAAATTAATAATAAAAAAAATCCTGCTAACTTTGTTGTATACAAAGGAAACTGTCCCATACTAGGAAAAGCTGTAACCTTTATACATGTCTGATTATATTTCAAAGATGCAGTATAGCCCCCTCTTCTGGCACCTAGAGACATAGTGTTTCCTAAAATTAAAACGAAATCAGTAGCCAGGTTAGAGTACTTTATTATAGTTCGATAAAACATCTTTGGGAAAAATGTGTTTGAAATACTGTCATTTGGGGACCTCCATCCCAAAATAGTCCCAATCAACACACACAGCAGAATTAGTAACAAATTGGAAACCTATGGCAACCTGGCTAAAATTCTGCTTTGGTGGATAAACAGTGGAGTGAGATCGCCACCTTGTGTCAGTTTCAGAAACAAATTTCTATGAACAAAAAAGCAAGATAATTTACCCAGCAAGCAAAATAACTTACCCAAATTTAGGTAGGAATCCATCCAAATCCATATTTACTGACTGCCATGCTCTGTCCCTCTTAGTAGCCACAATTTTAGGACATCACAAAAAGGTGGGGGTGGCGGGAATACATCTCTAACACTTTTGCAAATCCAATTTGGGTAATTTCTTTTTAAAAAATAGAACAGGAATATTTGAACACTTGTTCAATGCTCTGAGAGCTTTTCCAGAACTGCCGAAGTCAAGTCCATGGAGTCTACGGAGTAGCAAGTCCTTCGTTAATTTCTTACTCTCTGAAGAACTGCTCCTTAAGGTTTCAGTACCTGGGCCAGCTGGTGCCTCAAAGGCTCTGCACCCCCCTAACTGCTACAAACATGTGCACCTCCAAGGCACACTGTCATAGCGCAAATGGGGATAGCTCATGCACTCAGGATGCTCTACTTTTAAAATACTCATTGTCAGTGGTTGCCAGATTGCTTTTATGATTCCCCTGCTACAGTTTGCAGCTTGAATGTCCCCTGAAGCATTCATTCAATGTAGCCTTGGTACTACTCACAGAAATAGGAAATGGGACCTATGACGGAAGGTCAGACCTTCGAAGTAGGGTTGTGAGCATGGCCATGAGAAGAGGCCACCTGACCACAAGTTTCCATCATGACTTTACACTTAAACCTCCAAAACTGTGAGCCCAAAACAAACCTTTCCATGTTTTCAGTTATCACAGGTATTTTGCCATAGTGGTCCAAAGCTGCCTAACACACTTTCAGAATGTCACTGTACTTTCTTCATCGTGAGAGTCCCTAGAACACACAAAGAGGGTGAAGCCTGGCTGTTGAATCCCTCTTCCTTCTCATCTAGATGCTCTCACCTTACCTCTTACAAGTATTATCATCCACCCAAGAACTACGATTTTCCATTTTGTTCACATCCTGAAACTTAATGATAAGTTAAATAATTATTGTGTTTGTCATATAAAATCTTCTCTGGAAGGAAAGGAAGAAAAAAAAGGAAGAAGAAAGGAAGGAAGGAAGGATATAGGTTAATTTAAAATGTAGGAGCCAGTTAGTAATAAGCCTGAGCTACTGACAGAGCACTTATATTTAATTAAGGCTCAGTGTGGTTATTGTGAAGTGGCTGCTGGGACACAGAGAACTCTGCCTACAGGAAGGAAGGAAGGAAGGAAGGAAGGAAAGAAGGAAGGAAGGAAGGAAGGAAGGAAGGAAGGAAGGAAGGAAGGAAGGAAGGAAGGAAGGAAGAAAAAGAAAGAAATACAAACAGCTCCTGTTTGATTCTCCCTGTATACAGCTTTTCATTTTTCCTAGGTGTTAGCATTCAGACCCACTTCTTGGAACCCTGGCCAATAAGCAGATAATACCCTGGCCCACCTGCTCAGCATACTGACGACATCTTAGGTAAAGCTCACTTTAAGAGAAAACTCCTCCACCTCTCTATTTCCACAAGGTGTGTGCATCTTCTCTCTCTCTTCCCCTCCCTCCCTCCCCTTTCTTCTTCCCTCCCTTCTCCCCAATAAACTTTCCACGTGGATGCTTTGTCTGCATGGTGTGACTAACTTTCCATCCATCACGCCACGCCACAGTGGCCGCCTCGTCTACATGGCTGCATGGTGTGTCTCCCTCACCCACCGGCGCACCTTGGCCCAACCCACCAAGGCCTCCCGGGTGCCCTATCACAACACTAGGTGTAGCATGAATCTTAAAAGGTCTTATTAATTAAATCAAACCTGAGCCAGGTATTTGGGGTAAATGCTGGAAGGTCAGAGAACTAGAACAAGCCACAGCCACCTCACCTCGCCAGTTCCTCAGCTGGTCTTATTTCCTCAGACTGGAAGCTTCTGTGTCCTCATCCCAATGGGTCTCAGCTGAACTGTGCTGCTAGAAGCCTGAAAGCTTAACCAGGCCAAATGCTTAACCAGGCCAAATGCTGCTAGTTTCTGGTCCTCACACCTTATATACCTTTCTGCTTTCTATCAGCACTCCCTGGGATTAAAGGCTCGCTTTCTGGGATTAAAGGCCTGTGTCACCATGCCTGGCCGTTTCCAATGTGGCCTTGAACTCAGAGATCCAGAGGGATTTCTACCTCTGGAGTGCTAGGTTTAAAGGTGTGAGTACCACCATTTTCTAGCCTTTGTATCTAGTGGCTGTTCTGTCTCTGACCCCAGATAAGTTTATTAGGGTGCACAGTGTTTTGGGGAACACAATATCACCACAACTAGGATCCAGGCAAATTTAATAAGTCTCTTGACGGAACCAATGTGGGCAAGCGGCCTTTTGGTTTCAGGGAGGCAGTGCACGCCCAGGCTCTAAGAGTTGCCTTTGTGTGATTTCTCAAGGACACCCTCCAGATTAATTTTATTCCCTTGTAAGTGAGAATCAGGAGCAACTATTTTGTACTATCATTTTCTTGAAGCTTCAAAAGGCTCTAATATGTGCTTAGCAATCACCAGCGCCCCGGAAGCATGGCCACTCTCACTACTCCTACTGCTTTATACTCAATGAGAAGTTAGCTTCAGGATTCAAACAGGTGAGAAAAACTCCTGCTTGGCTTCAACCTTCTGATTGAGCTGGTGTTCCTGTCTTTGAATAGCAGCAGGTGTTTGATGATCTGAGAACAGTCATCAATAAAGTGGGTAGAAAGAAGGAATTCACTCATGAAGCAAGTCCAGTTTTAGATAAGAAAATGCTGTGAAAGAAGCGGAAAGACTCAGGAGAAAGTTAAATCTTGACATACAACATGGAAACAAATTTACAGATCGGGCCCCCAAGCTGCGGCAAGCCTCTGTGCTTTAGCAACTAGCAGTGTTTTTTTGCTGTGTGTCTGGTACCAGGCTCAGAATTTTGCCAGTATTGGGTCCTTTCACCTTTATAATAATTCACTGGTTTGCACATCGAAGAAACTGAAGCAGACAGCATGAAATAATTAGCCGGAGTCATGAGAACAAACAGCAGAGCTGTGCTTGGAAGATGCCAGGTACACAGACAGGAGACCGACTGGTAAGTGGCAGTTAGTTAGCTCCCCACCCCTCCCTTGCCCTGCTCCTGCCCCTGGGCACCTTCTTTCTTTTCATACCCACTCTCTCCTAACCCCTTGTCCTCTCTCCTCTCTTCCTTCTCTCCCTCAGGTTCTTGTCTTTTCACCCCCTCCTTTCTCTCTTGGTTCCTTTTTCTTTCTCTCCTCTCTCACCCTTCTCTCTTCTCCTCATCTTTCCCATCCCTCCCTCCGTCCCTCCGTCCGTCCGTCCCTCCCTCCCTCCCTTCCTCCCTCCCACTTTTGTGTTCTTTTTCCTTTTCCTTCTCCTCTCTCTTCTCTTCTCTTCTCTTCTCCTCTTCTCTTCTCTTCTCTCTCTGTCTCTTTTTCTGTGTCTTCACTCTCTTCTCCCCTTTCCTCCTTTTCTCCTTATTCTCCCTTCTGATCCTCTCTCTCCTCCTCTCCTTCATTCCTCTCCAGTCATCCTCTCCTCTCGCCCTTTCCTAGGCTCTCCCTTCCTCTCCCTTCTCCCATCATCCATCCAACATGCGCAGACCACTTAGGAGAGCAAAGCCGAAGAAGATACTGCATTATTTCCTTTCGCAGTAGGATGCTCATGTTCTCGCTCATATTCTGATAAGAACCAAAGATCACAAAACTGTCTCTGAGCACAGGACACAGAATGGATTACTTTTGCTCTCCTTTTTCTTTCTTTGCTGAGAGCTAAGTTTCTAGGCAGCTGCTTGATAGCTTTATTATTCCATTTTAGCCTGGTTCTCTGACAGCATGAATTAAGATTTTCTAATAATTGACTCAAGCAAGCAGCTTATACAAAGACAATGTAAAAACGGGCTGGGGACCTTAACATACTGCAACCACAGAGCCAAGTGATTCCTTTTGAAAATGTCTGCTTCCTGAAACATAATATTCTTTACATTAAAAAAAAAAGCTGGTGAGAAAATTCAATTTTGTCTCTAAACAACTTCTGACCTCTAATTCTCCTTTGTCTTGGCTCCTTGGCAAAATAATAAACACATTCTCTTTCTCTAAAATATTCTTTGTCAACAAGTCTGACACCTTGTATAGGACAAAATACATTGTGTGTGTGTGTGTGTGTGTGTGTGTGTGTGTGTGTGTGTGTGTACTATGATAAATTATACTCTCCGAGATACACAATCCAGAATACTTGTCACTACTAGAAATGAGAAAAGACAGTTTCAGTGTAAATGAAAGAAAATGTCATTAAATAGCATGACTCAAGAGCTATGTTATTTATTTTCCTTCTTTATTTTCCTAAAAAATTAAATATTCATCTAAATACTGACTCACAATTATTTTTGGAGGCAACTATCATAAAACCCTAGTGTCAGAGACTCATCCTGAAACAGCAATGGTCACCAAGTGCCAGCCATTAACATGACTGAATTTGCATTAATGTGGTAATTATCCCAAACTGTCCATTTCCAATATAATCTATTCTCCCAACAGCATGAATTAGGGACATTTGTGAAACCAGAGTCAACTCACCAGTTTAGTTACCCATCTACCTCCTCACCAAAGAACAAGACCAAGAGGAAGGGGGGAGGCACTGTGATGACAACAGCTAATATCCATCCAAACACTTCTTCCAGGCATCATTCAAGTGCTTTACATATACAACCTTATCACTGCTTTCACTACTGTCTTAGTTTATTCCCACTGTTGTGGTAAAATATCCCAACAAAGGCAATTTAAGAAAAAACAAAGGGGGAGCATATTTTAGCTAACAATTTCAGGTTACAGTCCATCATTGAGAGGAAGGCACAGCACCGGGAGCTCAAGACAGCCTGTCATGTCACGTCCACAGTCCAGAGCAGAGCAGACATGAATGCAGGCATACCCTGCAGATACTCTGATCATCTTTGCAACTCTTCTAGAGGCTAGGACCCCAAACTAGGGAATGGTACCACCTACAGCAGACTGGGGCTTCCCACATCAGTTAATGTTGTCAAGACAATGCCCCAAAGACATGCCCATAGACTAAGCTAACCTAGGAAATTCCTCAAAGTGACTCCTCTCCGCCGTGACCCTGGGTTTGTCAAGTTCATGATCGAAACTGACCATCACACTCACTCTACAAAATGTAGACTATTATTGATGCCATCTCACAGAGGATAAAGGTAGAAACATGCAGACATGCTCTTCATTGGTCAAAGTCACGTAGCTAGAGTTGAAATTCAAACCCAGGGAGTTCATTCTCCAGTCTCGCAACTTCAGTAACATTGACAGTAAGGTTAGGCAGTTCCACTCTGGAGGCCTTTGTGAGGGACGAAGAGTGTTTACCTGTTGCTAGCAGCATCCCAGCTCTGCCCACTCCACTCCAGCAGCAGCTTCTGTGCCCGCCTCCTTTCCCCGGTGGTCTCTAGACTACGTCAAAGTCCACTGGGAGGCTGAATCCTAACCCCAGCCCATTTGGAAACAACTATTCTCTCTGTTTCTCATGCTGACCATTCAGTCTCACCTCATTAGACAACTTTCCTAAATACTTAGATGGCTATAATATATTTTATTGAACATTAATTTAATACACACCTATACACTAATTTTGATTATTTTAGCTGGAAACAATGAAGCTCTTGGAAATCTGCCTTTAGTATATGTAATCATGAAGTTAAACTGGGTCGATACAGTCACAAGCAGGAGGTGATTTAAAGTACCAAGACTGTCACTGCTACTGTTTCAATAACATCACCACTTTTTACCCAGCATACTTCAGAAAATGAAATAAAGGAAAACTGTATCAGTAACGAATTTCTACCATAAAATTTTATTTAGTTAATGTAAACAGATGTAGTCTGTCAACAAACAATTAAAATGTAATTACCTGCATATATATAAATATAAATATTTATAAATAAAATTATTCAAAAAAATTAAGATCCAGAATTATATTATTTTTCTAAACTATCTAACAGGTTAAAATTTGCTGGCACCTTGGTTTTGCTACTCTTCTTTTCTTTTTAAATCTATATTTAAACATATATTAAAAGCATGTGTTCTGCTATTTTTACTTACAGTATCATGCAAATATTTAAGTGATTACTGCTACGTTAGCTACTTTAGGAAAAATATAAAAATTGAGGTCAGAACTCCTGATGGAATTACTTTAGCAACAATTTGTACACACACACAAAAGTCCAGAGAATAAGAAACAGTCCAGAGAAACTAGCACAGTATCTTATACAGTCCACATAAAACAAGATACACACATACACCAAGTTAAGGAATATAGTGCAATTTATTTATTACACATGTTTTATATAAGCAATTTGCCACAAATTTTACATTCTGTGGGTCCATATGAAAAATCACAGTATACACAGACTAGATGCAAAATACATCATATGAAAGCATCCTAGAAATGTTTATGTTGTCACAACTCTTACACTATTTCCAGAACACTCAACTTTTTGGGGAAAACATGGTATAATTTTGACCAAAAAAAAAAAAACATTTTGTACGTGTGATATTTACTATTAATTCCATCTCACCAAAAAATATAATTTCCTACAAATTCTACAAAATATTAAATTACTAGATTTCTGTTTATGCATATCAAGAAAATTTTCTATCTCAGTAAGAACATAATTAAACACATATCTGACTAAGTAAATCCCAAGATAGACAGTGGATTTTGTTGGTTATATAAACAGTGTGTTCTTCCTTGGGGTGCAATTTGAAAGTAATACCTTTTTATAACCTATTTGTGTATCATAGTTGTGGTTTAAAGACAGAGTATCACAACAAAATGACCTAAAACACACACATTATCACGGCTACTACCAGATCAAACACTTCAGGAATGCATACCCACTACGTCTCCCTATGTGAACAAAATCAACATCCTGGATAAATTCTAAGTGTTCATTTTTCTTCATTTAGGGGCTTTTTCAGTTGGTCTTGTGCTTTCTCTTCATTCTTCTTTTTAACATCTGCAAAAGAAAATAATTTCCCATTCATATGCAAAATATGTTGAAGTAGGTTTTATATTTAGAGTGAAGGAGTTGTCTTTCCGCTTTGTCTACCTAAATAGTTTCCATCCTGACTAGGTTATATTTTGCCCTCCACACAGATATGAATCTGCACAAAGAGGACATATTTGAGTAGTTTCTACATTTTTCTCCTAGTCATCTTTCTTCCTGATCTATAGTTACTACGTGCCAGGCACACTCTTAAGATGTCATTATACTCTCTATCAACAGGGTAGCAAACTACAGTAGAAGCAGGTTAAATGACTTGTGGAAAGTCACAGAGCTAGTGAAAGTCACAACTTGAACCTAGATCAAATGGCTACATGGGCCCTCAATCATTTACCTATTCTGGGACACACTTTCTATGTATTCTTTATATTTTCTATTTCCTTTGCTTCTTAGAGACAACCTTATATTCTACCCTTCAGAAAAAGTGAAATCAATGCCATCTCCTTCCTCTTCCTGCAACTAAAAGTCAAAACTCTCCTGTTATTTGAGATTATTCTTTCTGCCCCTGTTCCCATAATAATGGAAGGTGTACTTCTCAGGAATGGCTCATAGTTTGTTATCACTCACTGGGAAATGAAAGTGCAGCGACCACTAATAAAGACTTTGAGACAGGAAGAGGAGACATTTGCAACTACAACCCTCTGTGAGTGTAGGGCCCCATTCACTGCCCTGGATGTACACCATTGCTGTTGGCCCTGATGATGCTCCTGATGCCAAAGTCTAATGCCCTCGTGGTTCCAACTCCTGACAGTTTCTGACTCATCAAGAAACTAACTCCAGTGACAATTCTCTGCTCTTTATTTTATCAAGCTTCCCCTTTTCCTGATTCTTCATTTCAAATCACTACCAACTTTAAACTCTCCTTCTCCTCCCCTACTCCTCTTTGTCCTCCTCCTTGAAACAGGATCTCCCCATGTAGACTAGGCTAGCCTCAAACTCACAGAGATTTATCTACCCTTGCCTTCCAAGTGATGTGATTAAAGACATGCAGTTCAGTTGCAATACTGTTCTTCCTTTCATCTCTTGAAACATTCTATATTTGACTGTCTTCATTTAAATAAAATTATTTAAGTTTCAATCATTTCCTCAAAAATTCTCCTAACAAAACCATCCATAAAACCTTTGAAGGTAAGTCTGATAGGGTATATTTAGGCCTTTTAATTTGTAAAATACCTGTTAACCAATCTTAGCTATATAATGAGTTCCAGGCCAGCGTGAGCTACAATGTGAGGCCTCCATTAAAAAGTAAAGGTATTTACTAAGCTAAGCACATGAAGTAATTCTCAAGTACCACCCAGTGAGTGATATGAAATGGGCAATAAACAAAACATTTGAAGTGTGTGGTATGTGAGAAGTGAACAATAAATAGTCAGGAGGTTATGAAATCAGGAGTAGACAATAGAAACTGTTAAGATGTCTCCAGGCCCAGCGTTTATAAACCAGTAGAGAATTGGCTGAAAATAAACACCCGCAAAGGAGGCATTTTAGTAAAGACCTGCAAAGGCGAGGTAGTGTGCTGTTCATATCACATGGAGAAAAGAATCCTAAATGAGACAATAGTAAAGTCAAAGGCAGCCAGATGAAATGGACAAGGGAAAGAAAAGAGGAAACATGACATGGAATCCAAGAAGCACCAAGACTTTGTATATGTGGTGGGTGGAAAAAATGGCAGATTTCTGGGCCAATGTTGAAAGTGCAGCTAACACTATTCTCTAAAGGATGAGATGCAAAATGTGCAAAATAGAAGGGGGATGAGGATGAGGCTAACATTTTTGGTTTCAGCAACTGAAGTTGAAAAATAGCTAACCGTCAAGATTGGAAGGACACGGGGAGAGCAGGTTTCAGAAGGAAAATCCAAAGTTTCCTCTTATGCTCATAAACTTGATATTACCATTGGGTGGATACCCTAGCGATGATGTCAGCCGATAGTTCCTTCTATGAGAGCAAACTCTAAGGATCTCCAGACTGAGATCCAAAACAGCTAATCATCATGTCGACTTGAGTGGATTTAGAATGACCTGGGAGACACACCTCTAAACACATGTGTGAGGGCAGTTCCAAAGAGGCTAGACTCAGTGAGTGAGACCCTGAATATGGGCAGTGCCATCACATAGGATCCCAGACGGAATAAAAAAGTGAACCAGAAAAGCTAGCTGAGCGCCAGCATTCACTTCTTTCTGATTCCTAACTGCAAAGACAATGGAACAGCCTCCCCACAGTCCTTTCTGTCTTCCTGCTGTGACAAAACTATACATCCTTTCAACACTGAGCCAAAGTGAACCCTTCCTCTTTAGTTGGATTTCCTCAGGCATTTGGCCATAGCCATAAGAGACTTCAGAAAACGGAACTGCAGTGCTAAACCTGGTTGAATGCTTCATAGGCCTTTACAACCAGCTTTTGGGAGGAAGAGCTCCAGGCTAGGGAAAAGCCTTAAAATGTTAAAAAGAAGTGCTTAACAGGATATTCTGGTGGGGATGTGGAAGACCAGAATAGCAAGACACGTGAATACAGGAGGTGTGTCTTATGAGGTGTCAGAGAGGAAGCAAGGATGCTATCAAGAATTAGACTAGAAGTCATCATCTAATGCTCTAGTGAAGTCTCTGCCGATGTCCTGAGAGCTTGAGTGAGACTGAACTGCAAAGTAATTGACTACCATGTTTGGAGGAGGAAATGTCAAGGTAGCAAGTGTTGAGGCTATGTCATGGCTACTGCTTCTTGTTCTTTTGCGTGCTTACAGTGAGAGCGAGCTGCCACTGGAGCAGAAAGAAGCAAACATTTACAGCTTGACAAAGAAGGGGAAACATTTAAAGCTGCAGGTCAGCCAAGTGTGGAGAAAGCAGCTGTAACTGTTAAAGAGATTGGGGGATGGATGGGAAAACTCATATTTTGTACTGGGTAGGAGGAAAGATGCCAGAGGGCAATGCCTTAGTCTTTCAAGCCTCAGGTTTGTAAAAATGAAAATTCTTTTGAGTAGGGTGGTACTCAAATGTGAAGCCTATGAAGAGGTTCTTTGCTAAAAATTATTCATCAAAGGAAGAGTTTCCCCAGGCTCAGCTACCTAGTTCCACAAAGACCTTATACAGTTGCTCTATAACAGTGGTTCTCAACCTTCCTAACACTGCAACCCTGTAATACAATTCCTTATGTTATGAATTAGGGCTATGGTTACAATTTAAAACTTACATGTTTGGGTGTCAAGTTGATAAAGGGTAGACATGTAATGGTTAATATTCATTATCAACTTAGCTAGATTTAGAATCACCCAGGAGGTATCCTAGCGGGTGTACCTGTGAGGACATTTTGAGAAGGTTTTAAGTGAGATGGGAAAGCCCAATCTGAATGTAGGCAGCACCATCCAGTCAGCTAGAGGCCTGCTAAATGAAAAGGGGGAAAAAGAGAAAGAGAGCTGAGAACCAGCATTCATCTCTCTACTTCTTTACAATAGATACAATTTGACCAGGTACTGCACACTCCTATCATGACCCCCATGATAAGAATTACCATCCTAACCTGTGAGTGAAATTAAACCCTTCCATGACAGCATACATAAATGATCCTAAAAATTCTACTAGGAAACTCCTATAGCTGACAAACACTTTCAGCTAAGTAGCTGAATACACAATTAAATTACAAAAATCAGTAGCCATCCTATATACAAATGACAAATGGACTGAGAATGAAGTCAGGTAAACAATATCTTTCATAATAGATTCAAATAATATAAATTATCTTGGGGTAATTCTAACCAACTAAGTGAAAGACTTGAATGATAAATACTTTAAGACACTGAAGAAAGAAACTGGATGGAAAAATGGAAAGATGGAAAAATCTCCCATGCATATGGATCAGTAGGATTAACATAGTAAAAATGGTCATCCTACCAGAAGCAATCTACATATTGAGTCAAAATCTCAACACAATACTTCACAAATCTTAAATGGAAAATTTTCAGCTCTATATGGAAACACAAAGAACCCAGGATCGCTAAAACAGTTCTGACAAATAAAAGAACTGCTGGAGGTACCATAAACCCCAACCTCAAATTGTACTACAGAGGTAAAGTAATAAAAAAAAAAAAGAATAGTATTGGCATAAAACAGTTACACTGATCAGTGGAATCAAAATGAAGAGCTAAACATAAATCCAAATAACTATAGACACATGATTTTTGATAAGGCAGAAATACATATTGTAGAAAAGACAACATCTTCAAAAAATGATGCTGGTCAAACTTCATGGCTATATGTAGAAAAATTCAAATAGATTCATACCTATAACCTTACATGAAACTCAATTCCAAATGGATCAAAATCCTCAGGCACTAAGAAAATCAATAAATAAATGGGATGACCTTATAAAACTGAGAAGCTTCTGTACAGCAAAGGATACCATCATTTGGACAGAGCAGTAGCATACAGAATGGAAAAGAATTTTACCAACTACACATCTGATAAAGGACTAATATCCAAAGTAAATAAAGAATTCAAAAAACAAGATATCAAAAAAACAAATAACCCAGTTAAAAATGGAGCACAGATCTAAACAGAGAATATTCAAAAGAGCAAACTCAAATGGCTGAGAAACACTTAAAAAAATTCATCATCAAAGAAGTGCAAATCAAAACTACTTTGAGGTTTCATCTTATACCTATCAAAATGGCTAAGATCAATAAAACAAGTGACAGCTCATGCTGGTGATGAGGATTTGGAGTAAAGGGAACACTCATCCATTGCTGGTGGTATTACAAATTCATACCACCGCTATGGAAAGCAGGAAGATGGGAATCAATCTACCTCAAGATCAAGGTATGTCACTCTTGGGCACGTACTCAATGGATTCTTTATCCTACCACAGAGACACTTGTTCAACCATGTTCATTGCTGCTCTATTCATAATAATTGGAAATAACACAGATGTACCTCTACAAATACATGGATAAAGAAAATGTGATATATTTACACAATGGAATATTACTCAGACATTTAAAAAACGAAATCATAAATTTGTAAGTAAGTGGGTGGAACTTAGAATAAATCATCCTGATTGAGGTAATTCAGACCCTAAAAAGAAAAATTTGGTATGTATTCACTTACATGTAGCTGTTAAGTCAACAATAAGCAAGCTACAACCCTTATAACCAACAGAGGTTAGGTATAGAATAAGGGACTAGCAGGGAGGATTAGATCACCCTAGGAAGGAGAAATAGAATAGATAACTATGGATGGATATCTGAGACTAGAACAAGAGGAACAAATGGGGCAGGGGAGAGAAAAGGGAGTGAGGGAGGAAATATGGATAAGGACAGCTAAAATTAATGACTGTTTGAGGGGTTATATGAAATCTAATAGAGTAGAAGTACTAAAACATATATATGAAGGCAATCTAAATTAAACAGCCAAATAATGGGGGAGACCCAACTAGCTATCTCTTGTTACCAAATGAAGCTTCCAGTCCCAGAATTGGGTTACATCTGATTGAGCTTTTGGTCAGAAAGATCCCAAGGAAACCCCCCAAGCAACCTAGGCTGTTAGTGAGGCTATAGGTTACTCTCCAAAAAACTGATGGCAGGGCCCCATTGCTAAAGCAACACCTAAGCAACTCATTGAACATGGAGATATCAAGCTGGTGCCTACATAGAGCCTTTACTCCTTCATCCCGGCATCTTTGTACAGGAAGCTACTTTGCACACTACCAAATGACAAACATAAACACCAACCCAGCCACAAACCCTCTGATCTACAATAGTGTCTTGCCTGCAAGATATGCTAGTGCAATGGTGGCACAAAGACTCTGGAGTAACCAACCAATGTCTGATTTGGCTGAAGGCCCACTCCGTGAGATGGAACCCATACCTGACAACGCTTGGGTGACATAGAACCTGAGACTAGATAGCCCAGGGACCTAGGATAAAACTAAATACTATTGTTCTAAAAAAAAAAAAAAATGTAGCAATAAGATGATTCCTAATGATGTTCTGCTAGACTCAGAGATCAGGGCCTTGCTCAGCCATAATCAGAGAAGCTTTCTCCTGTGTAGCAGATGAGAACAAATACGGAGACCCCACAGCCAGACATTCAGAGAGTAAGAGACCTTGGAACATTCAGTCCTAAATCGATGGCATCCATCAAATCCCTCCCCTCAGGGATCTGGAAATCCTGCAAAAAAAAAAAGGCAGGGGAGACAGAAAGAGTGTAAGAGCCAAAGGGGATGTAGGACACAAAGAAAACAAGCTCTCCAAACTCAACAGGATAGATGCTGCACATATGAATTCACAGAGACTGAGGAAACATGCAGAGAACCTGCATGGGTCTGCACTAGTTGGCGTCCTTGTGCTGATAGGACAAGTGGACCTATGCCCCCATCTTTAGGGTAGAAGCAATTTCCAAATGATAACCACTTGCAAATGAAAATTTAGTTTACTCCAAGGGAGTCTCACTGGGGAAATAAACCATTCAATTGTAGGATGTATGCCCAACAGCAGATGGCCAACAGAAAATGAACTCAAAAACTCAAAGTTATCTTTGGAGGTTCCTTGTCCCATAATGTCATGTCAGAACTTTTCCTTATTTTTTAATTTTTTTCCTTTTTTACTTTACACACACACACACACACACACACACACACACACACACACACACACACACACACACACATTTTTCCTCCTCTCTTTTAACCCTGCAGGTCTTTTGCATATGTATTGTGGTTTCCAGTTTAGTGTTTTTAAGAAATTCCTGAGTGTGTGAATGAGTGGGTCTAAGCTTCTTTATAGGTTTCTTGTGCCTTTTGTTGGGCTCTTTTCCTTCTTTTTGTTTTGTCCTATTCCAACATGCTTTTGCTTTATTATATCTTATTTTATTACTATCCCTTAGAAACCTGTTTGTTTTCTAATGAAAGAAATGAGGTGGATCTGAATGGGAGGGGACATGGGGAGGAACCAGGAGATGTAGAGGAAGGGAAAACTGTAATCAAGATACATCATGTGAGAAAAAAAAAAAAAACACCTATTTTCAATAAAAGAAAAAATTCTTCCTTAATATGGTTTTGTCAGTTAGTTGGTCATTGCAACAAGAAAAGTAACTAATATAAAATCTAAATCTATGTTTCAGAAGGATAGAAACTATACAATGAAATCAGATAGCATTAGAAGCAAAGAAACATTGACCAAGTTGTCAAAAGACTGTACTTCACACTTTCTATCCCATTGATTGATTGAGTGATTGAGGATATGAACAAAGTGATTGAGGATATGAACAAAGAGAAAGCCAAAGTGAAAAAGTCAGTGAGGAAAAAAGAAAGCCATGAGAGCAAAGTCTCCTGTGAATCAAAGGAAGAGACCTATTTGAGGGAAGATGTAGTAATCAATCATGGTAACATTTTACAGGGTCATGCTAGAGAAGGCCTGAGAATGGACCAACAACTATAGCCATGACAACACCACAGACTGGTGAGATGGGATGAAGTCTCACTAGGACTAGAGGAAAAGGGGGAAAAGAAAATTAGTAGTCAGAAGAGCAACGCATTGTCATGGTACTTTTCTACGAAACAGAAACAGGGAAACAGATAAGAGTTGCAAGAAAACTTAGGGCCTTAGCAGTCACAGTCTCAAATTTCACAAGATGTGGCCCTTGCTTATAGGTCCAAAGTTCTCTTCTTGTCTCTTCTTTTTACTCTTCTCTCCCCTTCCACCCACAGTGGCCAGCCTTTATTTCTAGACTACATCAGTCTGCTTTACCCCAAGGATGTTTATATTTCATTCTTAATTATGAATTCTCCTCCACCCCATCTTATAGCTGGATTACTGTTGTATGCAGGGAAGAGTTGCTGAGTTTTTATTGATTTTTAAGGATTCTAAAAATTGTGGTTTCTTTGAGGACTTCAGTCATGAGCCCTGCATCTGTATCACTCCTTTCTCCAATTCCTTCCTTCCTCATGCAAATTCATAACTTCTTTCTTACTTATTGTTGCATGCATATACATACATATGCACACTTCTATATATAACTTACTGAGTCTATTTACTTCTTCCCATATGTGCACATGTTCAATGCTGACCACTAGGGATTGGACAACTCATGTAGGAATAGGTTTGTCTCTGCAGGTAACCAATTCTCTCTTAGTAGGCCCTGACCTCCTGAAGCTCTTCATTTAGTGTGGGACCATGTGGAATTTCCCCTGTCTGCATTGGTGTATCAACTGGTCTCATCCTTATGCTAGTTTTCTTTGAGACAGAGTCTTACACTGCAGCCCAGGCTGTCCTGGAACTCACTGTGTATCCTAGGACATCATCAATCTCATAACAGTCCTCTTGCCTCAGCCTCATGAGATTCTGATTTCAGTGATGCCTTCTCTGACTTCTATTCTAATATAGTCACCCACGAACTCTCCACAAGGCACCCTATCTTGGTTTTCTGATAAAGCATATCATTGTTAGTCTATATATTTATTCCTTTAAAATCCAATACTCCTGTTGGACTGGAAGATTTGAGGCAGCAGGAGGTCACATCTGCCCTACTTACCACTGGGTTCCCTAGTATTCAGCAAGGTAGATGAAATAGCAATGATAGAAGCAAGACATTTTGTGACTGAAACATCATCTTCCATCACCTCTTCTTGATATGTGAGAAGGCTCGTTGTCTTTTTTAGGATTCTCAAACAGTAAGTGGTAAATTAAGACAGATAATGAACTAGTCATGAGCCACAATACTCAGCTCCAGTGCAATGGTTAATATTTATGATTACTTTTAATTAATTTTGTAGTGAAGATTGAAACTAGAATCCTAGCACATGACCCCACACATCCAATAGACACAACAGCAGTTTCTATGTTCATCCCTAGGACATCAAGATGAAATTATCTAGTTTCAGAAGGGCATAAAAATCTGCTTAGCCTTAAAACCTGAGAGCTTTTAGACAAGAAGAAAAGAGAACACTTAGAACTAGTTTAAAGGCTGCTCCAAAGGAAAAGATTAAAAGGAGAGACATGCCATGGGTTTTATTTCAGAGGATTAGGAGTGTTACCTTCCTTCATGGACAATGCCTCCAACTTCAGTGGAAGATCAGAGGATCCACCTGTGGCTGCTGGACTCTGGATGTCAGGTAAGGCATTGCGGCGGCCTGCCCTTGCTGAAGCTGCAAAGTTGCTGATCACAGACTCCACATCAGTCATCTCCGACGAATCTGTCCTCGTCACAGCATCTGTAGATAGAATGTGCACATAAGAAAATGAGCCCGTTCAGAGGTAAAGGGTCACCCCAGAGCCCGAGGGCTAGATCAAAATCACTACAGGTTTGAAGACCTGTCTCGGGTGGCACACTTACAGCATTTGTGCCTTGGCTCTAGGGTGCCCACGTGAACATTTGCTGAATAGAGCAGGAAGTACTTCTGTGAGCCAGATTGCTATAAATAACCCTGGAGCCCAAAGCACCACTTGAACGCTTGAGGGTGTAGTAGGCCTGGACTTTTGTTCTGCTTTTGAATCAGCCAAGCCAGGGCTTGGAAGCCAATGAAAACGGATTGGTATGGCCACTCCCAGAGTATTTGTTTGTGGTGCTTGTTTAGGCTGAAACCAAATCACTGTAATTGTGGGGAATAAACAAAGCATATTTCCCTTACTCTTTAGAAATAAATTCCACTTTATATCGAAGGCTCCCCCCACACCCCCCGCCCCGCTCCCGACGGTTGTAACTTCATTTGTTCTGATTCAGATAAAGTTTTCAATAGACCCATGCTTATGCTAGGCACTGTTTTCCTTGCCTTGGAGGAGACATAGTCATCACTAGCACCATCCCCATCGTCCTTTCACCTCCTAGTAATGACCTTTCTCTCACAATTCCTAAGAAATCATTCATTGTACGGGAAGTAGCAGTTATTACATCTTATAAAAAAATCATTCATTGTACAGGAGGTAGCGGTTATTACATATTATAAAAAATCTAAACTGACCGTCTTTCACATTTTTTTTTTCTTATAAAGTTTTCCTAGGAATTGATGTTGCACTGTAACACGGAAGCTGTGGCGGCAGAAGGGAGCATTTGTTGAGGAGGTATTATGCGTCCGGTTCCAGCAAGGCCTTGAGATGCTGAGGTATTGTATAAATGTGTGTCCATCTGCAGGCTGTGTATACTCAGAGGGACAACGGGAGGTATAAGTTTTCTGGAAGATCTCCTCAGAACAAAATGTGCCCAGTGTCCCCCAAAGGATGGAATTAATCCTTTTTTGGTATTTATGACAGTAAACTCTGGCCTGAGGAAAGCAAGCCAACCTTCTCATAGTAGTTGAAGGGTCACTCTCCTTGGACAAACAACTTTCACTCAGAAAATGCTAACAAGCAAAAAGGCGCATGCAGACACAATGTGTCTGATATTAGGAACACAACTCTTGTTGTCCATCACATACAAGAATTCATGTGGTGCCCGTGTGTCCCTCAGGAGTGTGGTGGCAGTCTGAAAGTGCCCCTAAAAGAGGCCTTCGATAGCTGTGCTAGTTAATCTCCTTTTACAAGTGTCATACGAGGCTTGCAGACACAATCTGGAAATTAGACTTTCAATGTCTGATATAAATTCGCCAAGTGTCTGGCATTGACAGCTGGGAGAAGCATCATGAACATTGGACTCTTAGTTCAAAAGGATCCACTTGATTACAGACTTGCAAGGTAGCAGTGGTCAATTCATTTAAATTTATAAGTCACAGTTTCCCTTCTGCATATCAGACATAACCATTAGCCTGTCTGATTTGCAGGACTCTCCTTGCGGAATGGAAAAGTGGTGAGATCAAGGGAAGATATCTGTTTCCATAAAACCATTGATGAGTGACTACTTGCATCATTGTCCATCTCTCACTGAATCATATTTTACCACCCTCCTGTGTACTCTCTTTAATCCTAGCAAGAAGATCCTGCTAGAGATCTCTTGAATTTTCTGAGAGAGAGACCAGCATTTCTTCACTAATATTAATAACAGATATTCTGTGTCTACCACCTCACTTAACCTCCCTATAATTCTATATTATATATTATAAAATGAGGGGGTATGGTCCTCATTTTATAGATGTAGCCACTGGGGCTGAGAGCTTCAGCGAGTGACTTAAAGTTGCATGACCACTAATCTAACATTGGAGAGAAGCTTAGTCTTGTTAACCCTGAGATCAAAATCACATGGATTATTAAGAGAAATTCTAGCCAGGCAGTGTTGGCGCATGCCTTTAATCCCAGTACTCAGGAGACAGAGCCAGGCGGATCTCTGTGAGTTTGAGGCCAGCCTGGTCTACAGAGTAAAATCCAAGACAAGAACCAAAACTACTCAGAGAAAACCTGTCTCGAAAAAACAACAATCAAAAAAGAGAAATTCTAAAGTCCCAGTGATATATGCAGCTAACTGTACATATACCTCCTTTAGATTCTGTTTTTCATTAATGTTGAACAGGGAATTCTGTCTGTTCAAAAATTTCCCTCTGCAACCCCCTCCCCCACTGTGTGTGTGTGTGTGTGTGTGTGTGTGTGTGTGTGTGTGTGTGTGTGTGTGTGTGTAAGAGAAATAGTGAGATACATACACAGGAATTCTTTATCTTAAATATTTGATAACTTGTGAGACCCTCCTACCCATGATAAATTTATTTCAGTTAAGGTGTCTTCTCTAAAGTTTGTGAAGAATTGAGTGATACCATCTTGAAACAGAGTTGGTTCTTGGGTCCTGACTCTATCCCCAGTCAGTTATCATTGTCTCAGACATAATGGCTATGATCAAACGCTCATCTACAAAAATCATCTCTCCATGTAACTGCAAGCACACCAAGATTGGCTTCATGGACCAGACTCATGAATTCTTGCTTGGTGGTCCATAGCCTTAAAGCTGAAGATAACAACAGAAATAAAAATATTAAGATACAAGGTGAGAAAAGTCAAAAGATTTTTTTTATCTTCTATCAAAAGAGAAATTCTAACTCTGTTTACATTTGTACATTGTATATAAATCTCAACGTTATTATTAAAAAAGTTTCTAAAAGGTAATTACAGCCTGTGGGAGCAGAATTCTGGGCCCTGAGTTAAGTTCTTTGCTATTTGGGAAGTTGTTCCTTTTGTCTTCACATTATTATCACCATGCAGAAATTTTCTAAACAAAAACATCACAAAACTATCTGAAAGTGTGTCAGCTGCATTCAGTAACAAGAATCTTAAGATGAGGTCAGAACTGGTCAACCAGGGAGAGCCAGCAGCCAGGCTCCCTTCTTTTGGGGCTCTGCTCTGCTGTTTCTCAGTTTACATTTGCATCAAGCCCCTCTCGGAGCCTGGTGCTGAGGCTAACCAAGATAGCCACCATTGACAGACCAGACAGCTCATCCTCTCAGCCCACAGAGCTTTGAGAGGATGGGCGTTCTACCGTGAAAAGCTGTCTATTTTCTGACCCAATATATTTGGTTTACAGAGAATTTTCAGGGCCTCTTGATTCAGTATTGGGCTCTTTGGATTTTCTGGCAATAGGCTCCCTGTAGCATTGGACAAAACTGGAAAGTCTATCAGGAAAATAATGTGAATTAACCATGGACATCATGCTATGAAGCTGATACTACCAGGTTAAGTAGAAAGTGTCAGATCTACTGAGAGAAGCATGTCCAAGCATGTCCACAGAACACTTTGAAATGTTAAAGTAATATGTCTTGTGGGAACAAAAAGAGGGAAAAAAATGAATATAACGTCATCTCAATTTTGTACAAAGAAAAAAAGACCCACTTGGGAACTGCAGATAGAACAAGGACCACATTAACCAGTGTTTAGTTCCTTTGACACATTTTGAAGTGTAATACTGAACATATATTACTTTTACAATGCAGAAAGATTGAAGAAAGACAAATTATGAGTCAGCAGACAATTCCAGTACAGAAAGGCTCTAGCAATAATATTTTGACCTATAAATAAACAACAAATCATAGTGAGTGCTCCTCCCTTCCCTAAATGTTCATTTTATTTCTCTTTGTTTTACTAGACAGTAGTGCTTTTTAGATTTTGTAAGGGATGGCATATGTAGAAAGAAGACAACTGCTCTCTTTTAATGCTCTGTGACATTTAAAAAACATAATTTATAGGAAGATGAGGTAACACAATGAAGGGAAATAAACTTAAGATAAGCTTCTAGGCATTTTAAATTTTGCAAGTTTAATTATATGAATGTTTGCTAACCAAGGTGGCTAACTCACTAGCAAAGCTTCCTCTTTCTCATTTGCAGAATTAACAGAGGACTCTACATGAGTTCTGCTTTGTAAGCTGTATGGCTTACAAGAGCTGGAACCATTTAAATATTTGGAGATTTCATCGAAGCCCTGTGTTTCCAGTGAGGTAATGCCATTTGTATTGTCCTGCACATACTTGATCTCAGTTGAAAATACAGTTTTTAGGATGCCTTAACAAAAGACTATAATACATGCATGTATACATGCACTCCAGCCTCTTTGCAATCTTCAAAATATGGAGATCAAAACATAAACACAAATGAAGACAGTCAGATGTTCAAGTTAAAGAGAGTAACAGATTTATACACACATATATATGTATACACCATACACATAAGTGCACATTATAATGTGTGTATGCACACATGTATAACCACTAAACTCTCAATGAACTTAAAAGAATTCGAGAAAATAGTGTGTTTCTTTGTTGAAAGTGTAGCTACAGACAGATATTACAACATCTCTCTCTACAGACCGGTCAGAGCATCCTCTGCTCACACTAGCCTTTCCACAGACTTCTTTACTTTAAGCTGAGAATGTAAGCAGGCTGATACTTTCCTTCTTTTCTCAGTTCCTGATCCCTGTCTGTCACCCCAGTTCCCACGGTGAAACCACTACTTATTCTGGGCATAACACTTCAAATAAACTTCTTATCTGCTAACTTAGTTCTTAGAGGGGTGGTATGAGTCAGACTGAAAAAATAACCCCCCACAACAACAATAGCAAACCAAACACTTAGAATAACAACAACAACAAAAAGAATTTTAAAAATTATGTTTTGAGAAGCAAAAGGAAAAAGAAAGATAGTGGTCTCAGCTGACATCTAGGGGCTAAAGACAACTCAGTGATAGAGTTAAGGGTTAGTATGTGCAAGGCTCTTCAGCAATAAACACTTTTCAAAAGGAAAAGAAAAAGAGGACAGGAGAGGAGGGGAGGAGAGGAGAGGGGAGGAGGAGAGGGGAGGGGAGGGAAGGAGAGGGGAGGGGAGGAAAGGGAGGAAAAGAGAGGCATGGCTTTATCTCTCTGCAGCTCTCAATATCCCTATATTTTATGCTAATGTTCTTCAGTTCTCTATGTTGGCAGAGATCCTTATTTTGTGATTTTCTGTCTTCTATACACAAACCACCTCCAAACATGGTGAAAGATGCTGAATAGTTGCTTCTTTGGGCACCAACAAATCAGATATTTATCCATCTAATCGCATGCAAGCCCTGTACCAGCCCACAAGCCACAAAGAGGAACCAGACTGTGCTGAGATGAGACACAGTCTGGTGCCTCCAACTGCCTTTCTTAACCTTGAGTCCTCATCTTAGGAAATTAGGTAAAAGATATGAATCCTGTAACACATCTATCCAACCAAGTGACAACACCATTTTAAGCTAAACAGGGCTTAGAAGAAGCATTTGCATGTGTAAGAAATTACTTTTTTACTTGGAGATATGTCTCTTTAAAATTCCTCCATTTGCCGGGCGGTGGTGGCGCACGCCTTTAATCCCAGCACTCGGGAGGCAGAGCCAGGCGGATCTCTGTGAGTTCGAGGCCAGCCTGGACTACCAAGTGAGTTCCAGGAAAGGCGCAAAGCTACACAGAGAAACCCTGTCTCGAAAAACCAAAAAAAAAAAAAAAAATTCCTCCATTTGTGGCATATCTATGTCTCCAGAATAAGACAAAAACAAATGAAAATTTATTTACATTTGTGGACATACACTTTTGTTCATGCTTAGGTTCTTGCTTGCAATAACACAAATTCTCAACATATATTCACATACATATTGAAGTTGTTCTAGCACAGAAATTTTTTAAGCAATTAAGCATGTAGTATTCAAATCCAAACTTAATTTTATTCTCCCTTAAACTTCCAGATGAAGTGGTACATAAATCTGAATACCTTTCCAGCACTATAGTACTTATTCTTTCAAAACAGGACTACTTATGATAATAGTATGAACTGAAGTGAGGTATAGTAAATAGTACAGGATGCTTAGCTATGTGCATGGTGGTGTTGGAATAGAGGATCCTCTTTAATGGACCATGCAATGTTTTCAGTTTTCTGCTATAAAGACTTACCCAATATACACACACTCTTAGAGGTCAATCTGTTACAAGGCTTTCTCAAATCCATTGCAGCTTCCCAAAGCAATAGTCTAATGCAAATTGAAGTCAAAATAAAGCCTACTTGGCAAACTCTTTCCCAAGTCCAGAGAGCATTCTTTCTTTCATTGCTATTGTTCTTTCTTTCTATAACAGAAGAAAGCAGCTACCCAGGAGGATACAATAGAGTCTCTATGCACCAGAACGTTTTCCTCAAAAATAAGCATGCTTCCCTTTGAATGCATGATCTTCCCTTATCCCCAGTTCTGGAAAGACTGAAACTAGCGCTATCCACAATACACTTCATTGGTGTGTGTGTGTGTGTGTGTGTGTGTGTGTGTGTGTGTGTGTGTGTGTGTGTAAGAATGTGTTTGTTGTATGTATTTGTGTGTCTCTGTGTGTTGTATGTGCTGGGTGACATCCAGAGCACAGAATGGCACTTTCAATTCTCCCTTGGATGAGTGCCCTTCGTTGTAGCTATAAGCTACAGCATAGCATCCTTGTGTGTTACAATTTCCATCATTTTGACAGTCTATTTCTTATTTTATCTTATCTTACACAAATTGAGAGGACTTAGCAAGAACTAGAAGGAACCATTCTCATAAAAGAAAGGAAGGAAGGGATGAAGAAAGGAAGGAAGGAAGCAAGCAAGCAATTAAAAAAAAAGACTTCAAAACTGAAAGAGCAGCACACCAGTTATTGTTCAGTTAGGGACACTGAGTCAAGAATTCCCAACCATGGATGGGAGCACATGAGAACCACATGCTGAGAAGCTCCACTAGGTGAGCAGAGGAGGAACAGGTTGCTCCCAACACCGGAAGTGGAGTTGGCTCTCCAGGCGTCAGCACGGTCTGCTGGAAGCTCCGTGGAAGAGCAAGCTACTGGGGTGAGAGACTGCTCATCTTCCCTCACTCACCCTTTTCCTTTCCTAGCTGCTTCCGGACACAACACATCCCCACACTTCACCATAGGGGCAAAGACATCAAAAGCTCACAAAAGTCCAAGAACTCAATTTCCACTTGTGGGAAAATAATATAATTTTAGAATTCTTATGGCCTACTTCCACTCACCACAGATGGATCAGTTTCTCTGCTAATGAGAGAGCTTTAAAATGTCCAATGACAGTTGGTGACATCAGCCAAAAGGAGAGGAGAAGTTAATATGACCATCATGGTTGCACTAAGAAGGTTTTGCATTCCTCTGATTCGTGTGAAATAAATTCACGAAGCAAATGGGAATTAGAACCTGATACCGACACCAAGTGTGAGCCAGCAAGTGGTAAAGTCCGCTTCCACCATTCATAATAAAGATTAGATGCAACTACAGAATAAGATAAAAACATAAGACTGTAAAGCCAGTTATCAACTGCTCGGTGGGATTTTCTTATGCTAACATTCAAATAGCTCTGCATGAGGGTCTTAAGTCAGGAAAATGCAGGACCTTGTGTGTGTGTGTGTGTGTGTGTGTGTGTGTGTGTGTGTGTGTGTGTGTGTGTGTGTGTGTTGGGTGGGTAACAAGCATTAGTTATAATTCACAGTCATAATTAATGCGAACTCTTACAGCATCAACTTTTATCCTCGGGTAGGCATTCAATAGCTCCATGATCTGACACAAGTCTTCCCTGGAAAGGACTCATTAATATGAAACTGGACAGACTCACGGACCTCAAGCCACTCGCACACAATTGTCAACTGTCTCCAGTACGTATGTCACCCCGACACTTGGGGGCAGTCGCAGACTTGTAATAGAGTCCCCTTTATTATGATGTTTTTTTTTTCTCAACAGGGAGGAGATTAAGCCTTTTTCCTCTGAGTTACTTCCCTAAACCTAGGATAACTCTGAGGGATACAGCATCAGTAAACGCTGTAGAACAACTGCTGTCCCACCATAAAGATAATTTAGAGCAATAATTTAAGAGTGAACACTTTAAGTCACATACTCTCATTTCAGAATACTTTTATAATGTGTATATACATATGCTTTCATCTTTCAAAAAAGAAATTTTAGTCTGACACAAATTTAAAAATGTACTATGTACCATATACGTCAAAATAATAAATTTAAGAATCTAAAGCCAGGTGGTGGTGGTGCACGCCTTTAATCCCAGCACTCAGAAGGCAGAGGCAGGCAGATCAAGTTCAAGGCCAGCCTAGGCCAGAGTGAGTTCCAGGAAAGGCTCCAAAGCTACACATTTGTTGAACTTCCTGGGCTATTTTTTAAAGTCCATCAATACAACCCCGTTTTATACCTATATATCACATGATTTCATGTTATATTTACAATATATCAGTATAGCTTATAAAAAACTTTTTGATTTAAAAATCGTATCTTCCATTTGATCACCCATCTCTTTGCACTAAAAGTGGCTTCAGCTTCTATTCCAAGCCCCCTTAAGAAATTCAGATTTGGGGCCTGGAGAGATGGCTCATTGGTTAAGAGCACTGACTGCTCTCCCAGAGGACCCAGGTTCAATTCCCAGCATCCACATAGCAACTGTCTGTAACTCCAAGATCTGACATCCTCACACAGACATACATGCAAGCCAAACAACAATGTACATAAAATAAAAATAAATTTAAAAAGAAATTCAGATTTGTGCCTCTTTGACAGAAAACCATTTCAAATGAGGACTTCAACCCATGCTTTCCAGCACTGGCATGTGTACCTAACTACTCCAGTATATGATACTGAACTACATTAAGTAGTACTTGCTTCCAATGTGGTCCTTTCATTTGTTTAGCAACCCATCTACAGAAATTGCAAGTCTGATTATCTAAAAGTGGACATTCCTGAAAATGAATCCTGCATTGCTTTCTTATAGTCTTTTGACTTAAAGCAAAACTTGGAAGTTCTCTGCTAACTTCCTACTCTTGACATCAAAGTAGGATTAATATAACCTATTTTACTGTATTGGACCCAAGCAAATAATGGCTCTAAATGTTGCTCATTAGTAACTACATAAATGAAAAGTGTTTAGCTATCAATTACATTGATTTATCAATGCTATCATAGAATATTGTTATGGACACCAATGGTCCTCTTAAGCCATTCTGTGGATAAGTTTTTAGAGACAGCCTATGGTGTGGGTTATAAAGGCAAAAAGGTTAACTCTTAGACATTCTTACTGAGTCAATGTTTAATAAAAAATACACTTATAATCAGTAGGCCCAACACACACACACACACACACACACACACACACACACACACACACACACACACAGGTTCCATCTTGGCTACTATTTTACAGCATCTGTACAGAAAAGCATTTTGTCACAGAAAACCACACTTCCTTAATCCTACCATGAGTCTCTCCCTAAAGGAGAAATTTTTACATTCTTTCTGCAATAAACTGTTTCAGTGTTGTCTTCAGGAGTTAAACTGGGTCCAAATCCTCAACTGTTTTATGATACTTCAAAGACAATTTTTAGTCCAAGTACTGTTCTAATTACACTGAGGAAGGTCACGGGCACAATTCCTGATCACCTTACTTTATTCAACACTTGTTAACTTCTAGTATCTATTCTAATTTAAGTAGATATAACCCCAAACAAAGCATAATGGTAAAAATAAGAGACATTGCTGAAGATTGAGATTGTTCATAAAAGTGGCCTGGATAGGCCGGGCGGTGGTGGCGCACGCCTTTAATCCCAGCACTCGGGAGGCAGAGCCAGGCGGATCTCTGTGAGTTCAAGGCCAGCCTGGGATACCAAGTGAGTTCCAGGAGAGGCGCAAAGCTACACAGAGAAACCCTGTCTCGAAAAAAACAAAAACAAAAAAAAAAAGTGGCCTGGATAAATAAGTTGACATATAGATCTGATACTTCAATATATCTAGTATATATATATTGTTTATATATATAATTTTTATTTCTACCAATGTATCTTATCTTATCCATTTAATGAAAATTTTTTTTGAATGTCTCTTACTCTATTTGTGAATAAATATAATTTTCATCTTTTTCCCTTTGCTGTGGAGAAAAGAGGAAAAATGATTGTACCCACTTAATCTCCATTTTGTTTTTTCCCACTGCTTTATTTTTCATTATAGGAGAAGAAACCAGTTAAGTATTTCATCAAGCAAAAAAATTAATCAAAATCACAGTAGCAAAATTTTAAGCATTTAGAGGATTTTTTTTAGCATGGATTAAAAAAAAAAACTACCCAATAGCAAAAAACAAGAAAAATCATCTCTTCAAAATGTTTTTATTCCTCAAATTATAATGCTTATATTATCCTATAATTGAGTTAAACAGATGAAAATGTATTTAAATGGATTCATTTAGCCTGTACAAAATCTTTTGTAAAACAAAAATGTTACTATATTTTTGTTATATAAGTACAATGAGTTCATGAAAATGATATCCAAAATGTGCCTTAAAAAGCAAGTAAAAAAGTAATGTTGTAACCCGTATGCATCTACAACTTTTATAAAATGCATGAGGAGACAACACTTTAAGAGAAATGTATTGCAACAGCAGTCCTTTATGTTAGTAGAGTTACTAGCTATGATTTCTGCTTTTCTCTTCCAGTTTTATTGTTTTCCAAACTTTCTGCAGTGGCAATTTTTAACAATAATGCTTTTTCTTTAGTCTTCGAAATTATAGTTACATGATTTCCCTCCTTCCCTTTCCTACCTCCAACCCCTCTCACACACCCCTCCTTGCTCTCTTTCAAATTCATGGTTCTTTTTAATGGTTGTTACATATGTACATAGAGGATTTTTATAACAGGAAGACTGACAAAATGATTTTGAACATGCACTGTTTTTAAGCCCTTCGATGAAAATTTTCTTGTGTGACCTTGGGATGTACGGTGGTCCTTACTAAGTCTATTGTAAAGAAAAGGAAGCCAAGGATCCTCAAAATGAATTAGCCTAGCTAACAAGGAAAGACCAGAGTCCATTCATCCTCACTAAGCCTTCATCTACACCTCCTGGGACAGTTACTGAGCACAGCTTGTCTCCTGTCACCCATGTCTTACGGAGCATCTATGGAGTGTTTTGCTCAGTGCTGGATTCTGGGGAATTAGTGACAGAGACTAAAAACTGTAATATACACAATAGTAACACCACATGTAAAAGGTAAGTCCCCACTAAAGAAGGGAATGCCTAGTTGGTATAGACTGCCACTGTGTTGGGACATACACATAACTGGAATCCATATTGCAAAGAAGCAAATGTCATTAAAACTCATGAGCACATCTTTTCATTTGAGCACTGGGGATCCAGGAAAATCTCCACATCACATAGAAAAGATGAGTATGAGAAGCATTACCTGGAAATAGAGACCAATGTCAAGGACAGCTATTAGAAGGCCATTAAGAAGAAAAGTTTTATGAGGAAATCTACCCCCCCAAAAAAAACTGTTTTCAAATGCAAATGACCAAGAATAGCTTCATATTAAAATTAGAGCAAAAATAAAGACCTTAAACTATCAGATCTGATGACTTATTATAAATAGTTTGTTAACAGTAAATGCTGCCAATAATACTTTATGTTAAATTCAATGAGTATGTTACAGAAAGGGTCAAATACAGTTTTTGACTAGTGGACTTCACATTATAAATATTTTCATTAAGATACAAATTATTCATCAATTAAAAGCTTGTGGTATTTAATATTTCTTTTCTTTTTTATTGTTTTTTTTGAGACAGGGTTCCTCCATGTAGCTTTGGAGCCTGTCCTAGAACTTGCTCTGTAGACCAGGCTGGCCTCAAACTCACAGAGATCTGCCTGGCTCTGCCTCCCAAGTGCTGGGATTAAAGGTGTACACCACCACCACCCAGTAGTATTTAGTATTTCTAACCATACACATATACTTTTTGTTTAACTACCTAAAATCAGGCCACTTATAATGACACTATACTCTACATACATAATGTGTATCTATTTGATCATATATATCCATAAAATCATGGGTTGTTTTTGTTTTGTTTTGTTTTTACAAAATTCTTTATTATGTATCGTATCCTCAGAAATAGTTCCTCTTGTGTCCCTTACAGCATAAACTTTAAAAATTCATGGAGTCTACTGCTCTCTGTACATTAAAAATACCTATTTTTACCCTCATTCTGCCAGAACTGAGTTGGACCTGACCGAGCACATCTCAGTATTATCTCACTTAAGACATTTGACAATTGCAAGGGTTCATTGTATGTGTCAACTTGATGGGGTCACAGGGTGCTCTGATTGTGACATCCAGGCTAGGAGAGTGGTTTGGGATGAGATTAACATCTAACATTGTGGACGCATGTAAAGCACATCCTCCTTCCCAGTATGTGCTGCCTTCATCCATCCCACTAAAGCTGGAGTGAGGAAGAGCTCGGTCTCTCTGCCTGTTTTTGACTTACAACATCAGTTTTCCTCTACCACTGAACTCAGACCTGGACTAGAGCAACAGTCATTCATCCTGGCCCTTAGACTTGAAATAAGACTAGAATAAACAGAAGTTTATTCAAGAGTTGGGGGAGAGAGAGAGAAACAGAAGCAAAGAGGCAGCCTTCAGCACTCACCTTGATCTTTGTAAGCTTTTACTCTTCTGGGCTCATGAAAAATTATCTTTCTTATTTACCAACATAGTTATCACTTAAAAGAGAGTTTTAGAAATATTTAATCCTGACATTAAACATATCATGTACTTGGTTTTCATGGCTGTCATATGTTTGGGTTTGTTTACTTGGTCATTAAGTTGTCAATAATTCTAGAAAACCTAGTTCTGGCTATAAATTTCAATTCTTGCGCATTCAAGTACTATCAAAGCTTCCCTTTCATCTGGTCATACATTTGCACATATGTTCAAATACATAAATGCATTGTTCTTTAATAGGTTTTTTTTTTTTTAAATCACGGGTCTTCATTTTTCCTTCATAGTCTTGACAGTCTTTTAACTCAAAATAACACCATTTACTTCCCCATTAAAATTTATTCTCTCTTTGTACATTTTCAAATAATTCATGACCATCTACAGGACTTGTTCCTTCATGTGGCCTATGGCAAAAAAAATTAAAATTAAAATTTTCTGTGCTGCCCTGACCTCTAATAAATTGATGAGGGCCTTCATTTACTTAATAGCATGTTTTTCTTTTCACTCTTCTGCCGTGGAGGAACCCTAGTTATGCCACCCTTAGTTCAGGGAGCAGGCATAAATTCTGCTTATCCCTAGGTAGCAGGCTTTAGCTCCTAGTTAGCACAGCAAAAATCCTATCCTCTTTGGGAACTCGTGGACAGGATACTCTCATTACTGTTCACAGCTCTGGTCACCCACTCTACCCTCTCCAAGTCTTTGCATGGTCTGCAGTGTTCTTGGCCTTGTCCTGTGAGCATATGTGATCCCAAAACTTTTGTGGATCTCATCTGTCAACTGTTAAATGTGTTCAGCCACTGCCAGGTCTCCAGAGAGAGAATCTCTACCTCACCAATGGGGTGAATAGGAAGGAATGCAAATTACTGGTGTTGGGGACTACATAGCCTTCCAAACATTGTTATCTAAAGAATATCTAATCATCACAAAGTAACTGCTGTGGGGTAACTGGTTCTGAGATATGGCAAAAGCTGAAACAGAAACCTCTAATTGCTGGGGACTCTGAGCTGTGGACTGTGTGGCAGCACGCTGTCTCTGTCAATCATCATTTCTCTTTCCATACTATGATTCTCTTGTCTCCAAGATGATGTCAACACGGTATCAGGTTGAACTTTGTCTGACAGGTGGTCGCCGAGGCTTCCGTTTCTTACAGCAGAGAAAAGGGCAATGCCTTAACCAAGCAGAAGTTCAGCCCTGCTTTCCGTGGTCCAATCTAGAGCTCTCTGGTCACCGTGTCTATCCTGGGGACTGCCACGAGTTACTTGAGGTTATAATACAGATATTGTTTGTAATTATGAGTACATGGGACAAGCCAAAGGACACCCTTGGTAAGGTCTGTGGAAAGGAAGGAGACCACCATCCTGCAGAGAATCAGGCATGGCATTCCTGGTGTTGTTCATGCAGGGGTAGTGACCTTGCTGGGCTCCTGGGCTGTCGCTTCCCTTGCTGCTGTCGCTTGTTTTCTTTTGACCCCCAAGGGCATCAAGGTTCACATCCATGGTGGCCCGTGGCCTGTGGCCCAGGTGCTGATGAAAACAAAAAGGGGGTAGAGAGAGGAAGGAGCATTTGGCACTCAACCAATCTTGGGATGCAAAACCCACTGCCAATATGCCCTGGGCTAAAAGCACACCAAAAAGCTAATTTACAATCCCAAGCCCATAGACTTAAGACTTTTCTGGATGTGGACCTCTACCCAGGAAGATGAACTAGGAATCCCTGGAGGAAGGGGCAGCCACTTACAATGTAGGCTAACAAGTTCCTGAACATTTCCCTATAACCGCACCAAAAATCTGTGCAAAAGATGATTGTGTAGAGACAAAAGTTAAAGTATAAAACATTCCCTGGTTAGAAACCCAAAATACTGCCAGAGAGTTTTTTTTTTTTTTTTTTTTCATTTTAAAAAGGCGGTGAAAAGGAGAAAGGGGGAGGGTTTACCTATGTAACAGGAAATGTGGGGCTGCTGTGGAAGGTGGTTTTAATTAGGTCTGAGAGTCCTATCTAGGGTTCTTTCCCTGCACCACATCACTGACAGTGCTTCTCTTGCAACAAACATCCTAATCCACAGAGTTGGAGGGAAATATCCGTGGCATCCTACAGGACAAACCCTTGGCATCCTTGTGGCACCTGTACAGGGGTGAATCCAAACCCAGTGTCTTTAAACATATATGTCAATGATTACCATGAGGCAGACCTGAAAACTTGAAGATATTGATTTCAGGAAGGAGCTTATAAATATCACAAAGGGGAAGAGGGCCCTCCCCCACCACCTCTACTAAATATATCCAATGCACAGCCACCATAAAAAAAATCTTTAATGAGAAACATAAAGATTAAAAACCTAAATACAGAGAAAGGAAAACAGCAAAAATAAATAAATAAATAAATAAATAAATAAATAAATAAATAAATAAATAAATAAATAAATAAATAAATACCAGAGCAAAGCTGCACAAGCTAGCCTAACTGGAACTTTAAAACTTACCTGAAAGAATTTATAGATCAAAGGGAAAAGGGCTCTGATCTATTTTTGTGTCTCTATAATTTACTTCACAATTTACAGTGATGTCCGCTGAAATGTACCAACCGGTAAATTACCACAGCTTTAAGTAAGTCTAAGGGGGATGGAAAGATGGCTCAGAGGTTAAGAGCACTGGCTGCTCTGCCAGAGAACATGGGTTCAATTCCCAGAACCCACAAGGCAGCTCACAGCTGTCTGTAACTTCAGTTCCAGGGGACCCAACACCGTCAGACAGATATATATGCAGGCAAACACTAATGCACATAAAACAAAAAAAAAATTTGTTTTATTCATGTGGTGGTGCTACAAGCCTTTAATCTCAGCACTTGGGAGACAGAGGCAGGTGGATTTCTGATGTGAGGCCAGCTTGGTCTACAAAGTGAATTCCAGGACAGCCAGGGCTACACAGAGAAACCCTGTCTGGAAACAAAACAAAACAAAAATGAAATCCCACTAGCAGGTAGATCTGAAGTGCTTACTAAATTTAAACATATTATTTCCTACAGTCTTAGAAGAATAAGCAAGCATAAAAACAGAACAATATTGTCTTAGTCATCAGAATACACTTGCCTTAAAGTATCACATGGTAGGCATAGACATTCTGACCTAATGAAAATTAAATTAAGTCTTTGACACAAATTTGTTTGACAGAATGAGAAATGCTGATTCTCCCACCCCCATTCCATGTTAACATAATTAACACGCCTCATTTAATGTAAAATAGTGTCTTCAGGGATTCAAACTTATTATATAAGAACTGGTGGGTGAAGGAGCGATTATCCTGACTGATTCTCCATTTTAGTTCAATTGGATTTAATTTGTCCCGTTCCTAAATTTTGGGATTGGGGACAAAGTATGATGTTCTGCAATGGGTTTCTACAATCTTTAACATATGGTCCTTTTCTATAAAGGCCCATATATCTAATAACCTCCTGACTAAAAGTGCCAATTTCACCCAATCAATAACTTCCAAATATTTTACTGCTATTAATCTGACTAATATGATGAATTTACCACACATTTGATCACAGTTGCTTTTACTGACAAAGAGACATGATACACCTTAACTGGGCTACTCATGGCATCCACGGGCAGCAATGCTGCTGAACACATTCCCTACAGAAAATTGCTTTAAAAAGGAAAATAATATTATAATTTCTTTTTAAAAAGTCAGAAAAAGGCTTACAAAAGCAGGGTCACTACCTCAGACATAGTAGAAGAAGGCCCTTTCACCTCTATTAAATACTTGAAATTCACTTGTTAACCCATGTGCCATTCCATTCCTGACACTGTCAAGGAATAGACACTGACATTTTCAGCACCCATAAAGTGAATACATGTTCAGCATCTGTGATGGTTTGAATGATAATGGCCCCCATAGGTTCATATGCTTGAATACCTAGTCCCCAGTCGGTAGGTTTGTTTGGGAAGGATTTGGAGGTATGACCTTTTTGGAGGAGGTTTGCCACTGGAGTTGGGCTTTGAGACTCAAAATACTTGCAGCATGCTCAGTGAACACTCTCTGCTTCATGCTTTGAGACCAAGGTGTGAGCTCTCAGCAGTTCTTGCCACTGTGTCTTTGCCTTACCGTCATGGACTCTAAACTTCTGGAACCATAAGACCAATTAAGTACTTTCTTTCCTAAGTTGTGTTGATCATGGTGCTTTATCAAAGCAATAGATAAGTAACTAAATCAACATCTATTTTTTTCTCCTTTAGGTTCTGGAGGCAATGTACTCAGTTGGAAATCTTAATATTACTAAAATTTTGGTCCATGTTGAATAGGAATCCTGCCAAGCCAAAAACTAGATAATCTGTACAAATTATAAGTGATAAACAATTCTGCTGGTACCTACAGATACTTTGGTTGCTACATCTCATATCCCCAGTCTCTGGATTGCCTATGATGATTATAAATTGCCCACGGGATTCTAATTTTTTAAAAATGCCTTTTCTTGGCCTCATACTATATTCCAGTAGAGTGGAAGACAGTGAAATTAACAGAGTCTTGGAATAGAACCTCATAGAACTTGAACCTATACTCAAAAGTACCCAGCAACCCATTTACCTTGGGTCATTAAAGTAGTACCCGCTTAGCTTGGCATGTCTACTGTGATCTTAGATACAGAATGGAGTCACATCTGGGCATTTTGACAAATTCTCCCTCCTCTTCTTTACTCTCTCATTTGCCAGACACCATGACATTCATGAAGTCATCCACTTCTCAATGTTCTTAGCAACATGACAAATTTCTTGTAATAAAGTAAGTGAATACAACAGTAATATTTCTGATACTCATCTTTGTGGAGAGTTGTTTCCTTTGGTCTTCTAGCCAAAACATTTCTAATAAAGGATAAAGCCAAGGGGAGGTTCAATGATCGCATTGCAGGCATTCATCCTAGCACTGGAAGCCATGGCCATTGGCCCTACCCGAACATTTTTGCAAACTTGTAGACACCATTCGCAAGAGTTTCTGCTTTAGGTAATGAGCACTGGGAATTTCTTGCTTTACAGATACTCAAAGCATGGATTGGATTAACACATTTCTCCTGGTAAGCTTACCCCACAACCTAACACCAACAGGGTACTCCGTATCTGACTAGGAATCCTAGATAACAACAGCAGTTGGGGAAATCATGTGACTTAGAATACTCAGGCTGAGAGCTTGAAGAAGACATGTAGTGGGAATTCAACCTCCCATAAAGACAATAGTGATGATTAAACTTGGGAGACAGCCAGGGTAAGTAAGAAGTCTAGTGATCTTTCCAAAGAATTCTTATTTAAAACACAAATTGGAAAGTGATACTCAAGCCCCTATTAAGTGTCATTCTCACCAAAGGCATTGATTAGTGTCTGGAGATAATGAGTTCTACATAAGTGTCACACAGGTAGCCATTACTGGCTGGACAAAAGACTGTGTAGTAAAGTTCATATTTTTTTTATTGCCATCTCAAAATATTTTGTCCTTTGTTAGGTGGGTGCTTTGCATCCAAGTAGAAATGCTTTTGCTCATTCCTAAAAGCCTTGGTTATCATCTAGTTATAAACTGTGGTCCACTAGGTATAGTAGCATGTGTCTATAATCCTACAACTCAGGAGGCAGGTTCAGGAGAATTGCCATAATTTTGGATCCTGCCTGGTCTATACAGTAAGTTCCAGGCACAGCTTCTGAAAACCCTGCATTAGCAGGTCTGTATTCTCTGCCTGCCTGCATAATTGTTCCAGCAAACTAATTACATCCCTTCCTCGGCACCCAGGGGCACCTGCATGTCTTTATACATAAAAACTTGCATGCCCATGGCCCTGTAAACGTACAATGTTCTCCCCATGCCCACTCCCATCCCCATGCTGTCACCATATGTGACTGATTAATTACCCTCAGCTTTATAATTTCAGTGTCAGGTGGTGTTTGGCTTTTCCTATCAATAGGGTGAATAGATGAGGACACCCCACATTACCATTACCACTTTTACTTCTCCCTTGAAAAGGAACCTGAAGGATAGAAAGGGGAAAGGCATTGGGTTTACATACGTCTTGTGTCTACACCAACCCTTAGTGGGGTGTGACTTACTCTGTTCTGCACACTACAATCTACAGTTGTTTGAAGTGTAACCACAACACTGAGTTGAAGTATATGTAGCTTCATCTTCTGGCCCAGCCTAGGATATATGAAGCCTAATGTTTGTTTAAACCACTCTTATTGATGCTTGAATCCTATTCAGTCATTTTTGGTGTCTCCACCACACTCCTCTTAGAGCCTGGAAACTCTGAGGTGGCCTTTAAGCTCATCCACCTAGGAGTTTCTGTTCCCCATGACTTCTCTGCCTTTCTAGGGCCACAGCACTCACGGAACTTCACTGCTGTACTAGAATCTTCCCTGGGAATTAAGCTGTAATTCTCTCTCTTGGGTTTGCTAATCTCATTAAAATTTCTATCGCTGCTTCTTCACTGCTCAACCAAGAGGGCTGGAGACCTGGGGACCTCAGCAAATACTCCGGAGCCAAGTTCTCCTCATATCATGAGTTCTCCCACCAGCTAATAAATGATTCATTTCCTTTCCCAGAAACATGAAACCTAACTCTCATGTCATTGTTTGTTTTTTCCTCCTCTAAGGTTTGATCTCAGTTCTCCAGTCTCATCTCAGAAGGTTGAAGTCAGGCTGCTGTCAGATGTAACGTTGGCTCTCAAGACGGTGGCTCTTTGTCTCCACTTAGCAAACATTAGAAACTTGGGCAATCTTTTGTTCTAAATTTTATGTCTCATTTTCAGCTAACAGTGTCCACACAAAACACTAAAGGAGGTTTAACGAGTAAAGAAATCTCAGTTAATAATTAAATTGTTATCAGTCATACACCTTTAGCAGCTCTTCTCAACTGAGCCTTTAGCTAGGCGGTTGCTTTATATACATTTATAAGCTGTGTATTGCTTTATTGCATTATTTCACTTAATCATTACCACAAGTATCAGTGTGTGTGTACATGATAGAATGAAAAAACTCATAATTGTGAGATGACTAAAGTTGAATTTTCCAGATGTTAATCTTGCCCTATGTTCAGATTTAAATTTCTTATATGTTACTCCAGAATATGGGTTTTTAGTCATTTCATAAAGTCAATCCAGTTTCCATTGACGTTTATAAAATTGGATGATATTAGGATAAGATAGAAGTATCTTAATTTAGAAATAAGCCTCCTAAAAGTTATCTAGTACAGTCATTTGTCACATACATGAATCTCCTCAACCCAAATATTGACCTTCTATGACCCAAAATACAATGGTATTTTTATTTTATTATATTTTATTTGTGTGTGTGTGTGTGTGTGTGTGTGTGTGTGTGTGTGTGTGTGTGTGTGTGTGTAACTGTATGTGTATATGTGTGTGTTTGTGTGCCAGTGGTCATGGAACCCAAAAGAGGCTTATAACCCTAGAATTATAGGTAGTTATAAACTGCCCAATGTGGATGCTGGGCACTGAGTTCAGGTCCTTTGCAAGAACAGAAGGTCTCTTAACCACTGAGCCATCTCTGCAGCCCTGTTTCTATAGTACTTCATACTCAAAACACTGTTCAAGCAACTCATACGATTCAAAAACTTTTATTTGAATTTACTTTTAAAATCCGATTGATTCTTAAAAATGTAAATCATTGAACTGAAAAATAAGCATGATTTTGAAAACAATGTGTGTTCTTTATGCTTCTTATTAACTATTATACAGTTAATATATGGGAATACATACTTCCATATTCATTAAAATTCTCTCATAGAATAAATTGAAAGAAAACTCTTATAATTTATGGTATAAACTTCTATATAATTTAATCACTGTGTTATGTCTGAGTGAGTTAATTTCGCCTTCCATCTTATTTTCCATTCACAATCAGTAACAGAACTTGCTCATTAAAAACAGTATGAGGCCAATGTGAACTTTTGTTTTTATACGAACTTACGAGTTTTTCAAATATTATTTTAGAGTTTTCTTGATGTACTTCATCCTTATGACTTTTTTATGAGAATACTGAAATAATTCACATCTTATAAAAAGACATTTTCTCTTGAAAAGGAGAGAAGGCACAAATAATGCAATAAAGGAAACCACTGTTTGATGATCTCACAATAGCGGACACCTGGGGACTGCATGCCACTAGTCTGTTCTTTGAGTCATTTCTATAGAGTAAGGCAAATCCACGTGAGATGCTCTGTAAAGTCCTGGGCTTTCCTTTTGAAACGTATAACTAAGATTTGAAGGCTTTCTTCTAGCTACACGTACCTCAGCCTAGATATCCTTTATTTTTAGCTGCTGAATGGTCAGCCATTCTGCTCCAGCCATCTGTCCTAACATTGACCTCATGAATTTTCCAGGCTTTAGATACTTTTTTATAGCTTGGCTAACAGAATCATTTTCCCTCCTGATGTCAGGCAGTGTAAATTAATGCCTCTTCTTTCTTATGTGCTGTTCTGCCACAAACTAGATTCTCACCTTTGCACTTGATTAAATTGTAGAAAGGAGACGACAAATAAAATGAGGTCTCAGAAAATTACATCCCTCCTGTGCCAGCCCAGAGCCCAACAAACAGAATTTACCGCAAATTAGCTCTCCCTGAGGTCTTTTTAAAATCTTCATATAAGAGCCGGGGGGGAAATACAGGAGGGGGGAATGAACCAACATAGGAAACAAAACAAAACAAAACAAACACTATTTGCTGAGAATTAATCTTATGCCAGAAGAATGAGGACAGTGTTTGCCTAATTTGTTTATGTATAACCATCAATGATGACAGCTCTTAATCAATATAGAGTTCCAGCTACTCCCTAGAGCTTTTGATTTAGACTATCTGGTATCATATGTATTCTTAAATCTGTCGGTAATTAAGGTTAACAGGTTTGAGAACTGAATTAGAATAAAGCTTAACTCACTACATCCTTCTCACTACATCTTGTTACTTTCTTCTACACCTTTTCCCAGAATGCACTGATTAATTTGTTTCCATATCTAAGAGGATATGTCACTCACACAGCAGGTTATATATAATTGGTGGTTTTAACAAAGAGTAACAATGCACATACTCAGCCTTGGAGACCTACTAGTTCAATTTTAGACGTAAGTAAAATTTTCCTTATACTAAATTAAAAATTGAACTAAATTGAAAAATAAATTCTTGTTGCCCTTGTTACATCAGAATATATGTCGGTGTCTTCCTCTGGGCTCTGCTACCTTTCATTTTCATAACAGATCATGAAGTTCACTGATGAAACACTTAAGTATCATTGTCACTAAATATTATGTAGGGTACTTTCCCCCTAGAGAGATATAGCTTCCTGGGAGGCAAGAACAAATATTTTCTATGCATCGACCATGGACAGCAGGGGTTCAATGGAACACTCCAACTGAACTTCATAACTACTGACCTTGACTGAAATCTCTTTGGGTCTCTCAGAGATGTAAAAGATGGAGTAAGAAAAAGGCAATATGGAAAAGATCTCATGTATTTAACTAAAATTTGACAACTATTACTGGAGAGGTTTGCTTACCTGAGTCAAACAAATCAGAAGAAATATTTGGAAATGTGGTCAATATTAACCAGCTTCATAAAAGAATAAGTTTGAGAATAAATGTGTGAAAGAAGTGGAGAGACGCTATGTGATCATTTTATACTGTGTCAGACATGCTTTCGTTAAAATGTGAAGTTCAGTATCTGATGGATCCTTGTTCTATTTGTTCCCCTAATGTAATATTTTTATTGATTATTTTAGAATTTCACATAATATACCCCAATCACACACATTTTCCAGTCCTCCCAGGTCCACCCCCAACCCTTGTGACCCCTGCCAACAAAAAAAAAAAAAAAAAACAAGTCTAATTTGTGCTGCCCATATAGTCACTGGAGCATGGTCAAATTCCCAGTGGCCAGCCCCTTAAAGAAAACTGAGTCCTCCCCACTGCCCCCACCAGAAGCCATCAACTGTGGAGAGCTGCACTTCAACATCTTTATCACAATTTTTTTTTTTTTTTTTTTCAAATCTTAAGAACTCTTCATTTTTATTTCAGGTTTCAGGCCTCACGTAAAAGTCTTGAAGCAGAGTGTGCCTGATTGGAGCAGGCACAGTACCACTCCATGTTCTAAGTACTTAGGAGTCTAGAATATCAGAGGACACAAATCACAGCACAAAAAAAATCAAAAATTACACTTACTGCTCAATAAATCAAGGCCTCTGCTGATTCTTGTAAAGGGGAGATGAAATTTCACAATTCGCCTATGGAACTTTGGGAAATCCGGAAGCAAAGGGAGATTTTCTTTAACTGCTGTGTAAATGTTGTTTTGTTATGATGAGAAAAGAGAGACCAAAGGATGGTTAGTTCTGCAGTCTAGATCAGTTTTTGAAAATAAAATAATAAAACAAAAACAAAATCAAGGAGCCGTTTTAAGATGAAATCCAGGTTTCCTTGATAGACAACGTAAAGCAGAGAGAAGGGCAGGTGGGTAGGTGCATCCTGGGGGTACACACAGCATTCTGAAACAATGGGTCAGGATGTGGACAGCAGGGCAGGACACCTGCATGAGCTGTAACTCATCCATAGCAATGTGAACTTGAGGGATGTACTGCACTTGTCTGTGTCTTAGTTTTTTCAATGGAACTTCAATAAAATAGGGACAATGATCATATATCCATTCCATCATGGAGTTGTGACAGTTCAATGACTTTCCATGAGGAATCCATTAGCAGTTGGATGGATATTAGTCCACTGTGCTATCTTTGTTAGCTAGCATCTTACAAGTTTGCTTGAAGATTTTTCTGCCAGTTAGAGTTATATATTGCAAGAAATTCTTCACCACCAGAAGACAGTCTCAATTATCCAAAAATATAAACATATGCAAATCAGAACATTTACATAGAATGGATCCAGAAGCCCCACTAAGTACCAAAAGTTAGACAGACTTGCTGTGTCCATGAGACTCTGTGTTCCAGGGGTCACTGTGCTGTCTTCTTTGCAAAGCTTTTTTGTTTGTTTGTTTTTTGTAGCTGTGACCACATTCACAAGCCACGTCCACCTATTTTATGGCCTTCCTTACAGGTATATTTTTTTTTTTTTTTTTTATTAATTTATTTTGCAATACAATTCAGTTCTACATATCAGCCACGGATTCCCTTGTTCTCCCCCCCTCCCGTCCCCCTCACCTTCCCCCCAACCCCCCCCCCCCATTCCCATCTCCTCCAGGGCAAAGCCTTCCCCACAGACTGAGGTCAACCTGGTAGACTCAGTCCAGGTAGGTCTAGTCCCCTCCTCCCAGGCCGAGCCAAACAATCCTGCATAGGCCCCAGGTTTCAAACAGCCAACTCATGCAATGAGCACAAGATCTGGTCCCACTGCCTGGATGCCTCCCAAACAGATCAAGCCATTCAACTGTCTCATCCATTCAGAGGGCCTGATCCAGTGGGGACCCCTCAGCCATTGGTTCATAGTTCATGTGTTTCCATTCATTTGGCTATTTGTCCCTGTGCTTTATCCAACCTTGGTCTCAACAATTCTCGCTCATATAAACCCTCCTCATTCTCGCTAATTGGACTCCCAGAGATCCACCCGGGGCCTAGTCATGGATCTCTGCATCCAGATCCCTCAGTAGTTGGATGAGGTTTCTAGCACAACAATTAGGGTGTTTGGCCATCCCATCACCAGAGTAGGACAGTTCGGGCTGTCTCTCGACCACCGCCAGCAGTCTGTTGTGTGGGTATCTTTGTGGATTTCTGTGGGCCTCTCTAGCACTTTGCTTCTTCCTATTCTCATGTGGTCTTTATTTACCATGGTCTCCTATTCCTTGTTCTCCCTCTCTGTTGTTGATCCAGCTGGGATCTCCCGCTCCCCCAAGCTCTCTTTCCCTCAACCCTCGCCTTTCATTACCCCCACTCATGTCCAGGCTGTTCATGTAGATCTCATTCCATTTCTCTGTCATTGGGTGATCCCTGTATCTTTCTTGGGGTCCTGTTTTCCGGGTAGCCTCCCTGGTGATGTGAGTAGCAGACAAGTCATCCTTGTTTCATGTCTAGTATCTTGCTATGAGTGAGTACATACCATGTTTGTCTTTCTGAGTCTGGGTTACCTCACTCAGGATGATTTTTTCTAGATCCATCCATTTGCCTGCAAACCTCATGATGCCATTGTTTTTCTCTGCTGAGTAGTATTCCATTGTGTATATGTACCACATTTTGTTTATCCATTCTTCAGTTGAAGGGCATCTGGGTTGTTTCCATGTTCTGGCTATTACAAACAATGCTGATATGAACATAACTGAACAAGTGCTCTTATGGTGTGGTTGAGCATTTCTTGGGTATATGCCCAAGAGTGGTATAGCTGGATCTTGGGGGAGATGGATTCCCAATTTTCTAAGAAAGCGCCATATTGATTTCCAAAGTGGTTGTACAAGCTTGCATTCCCACCAGCAGTGGAGGAGAGTTCCCCTAGCTCCACATCCTCTCCAGCATAAGGTGTCTTCAGTGTTTTTGATCTTAGCCATTCTGACAGGCGTAAGGTGGTATCTCAGAGTTGTTTTGATTTGCATTTCCCTGATGATTAGGGATGTTGAGCAGTTCCTTAAATGTCTTTCGGCCATTTGAGTTTCCTCTGTTGAGAATTCTCTGTTTAGCTCTATAGCCCATTTCTTAATTGGACTGTTGGGCATTTTGATGTCTAATTTCTTGAATTCCTTATATATTCTGGATATCAGTCCTCTGTCAGATGTGGGGTTGGTGAAGATCTTTTCCCATTCTGTAAAAATATGGAACGCTTCACGAATTTGCGTGTCATCCTTGCGCAGGGGCCATGCTAATCTTCTCTGTATCGTTCCAATTTTAGTATATGTGCTGCCGAAGCGAGCACCTTTATCACAATTTTTAAGAGTTCTTCTTGATCAGATTTTCCCAGACCAACTGCATACTGTACCCTCTTTCTTGACTTCCTTCATTGATATGCATCTTTCTGTTCTAGTGGCCCCCAGATCCTCCAAAACCTTCTTTATTTCATCTTATCAGACCATGTCTTGGGAAACTATTCATTCACTCATACATTCGTTTACAGGGTTATGCTCTGTTTGGGGTTCACCACAAACTAAACTCTAAATTCTAAAAGCCAAATCATTAGCGATGGCATCAGTTCACTAATGGAAAGAGTCTTTTTTTTTTTTTTTTTTTTTTTTTTTTTAAGGTGGGATAAAATTTCCACGAATTAACAAAACTTTGTCTTCTACCTATTTTCAAGTCTAGAAAAGATATTAGACTTGTGCTCCTGGTACAACTGAATCCACAATGTGAGGGGATTCCTCTTGTGCTCCTAGTCCAACCACATCCACAATGTGAGGGGATTCCTCTTGTGCTCCTAGTACAACCAAATCCACAATGTGAGGGGATTCCTCTTGTGCTCCTAGTACAACCGAATCCACAATGTGAGGGGATTCCTTAACCACCTTAAACTTCAGTTTCCTTGGTCCTTTTTGTGTAATGCCCCCTCAATGTTTGCATTGTCGGCAGGAATACCGACAATGTCTTGAGTTTTCATTCTAGTAAATAAGTATCTGTGATCTCACTGATTCATTGTACTGGCTGATCTTACGTCAATTTAACACACAAACTAGACGTTATCTGAATGGAAGGAACCTTAATTGAGAAAATGCCTCCATAAGATACAGCCTTAAGGAATTTTCTTAATTAGTGATTGATGGGGGAGGGCCCAGCTCATTGTGGGTGGGGCCATCCCTGAACTGGTAGTCCTGAGTTCTATAAGAAATCAAGCTGAGCAAGCCACAGGGAGCAAGCCAATAAGCAGCATTCCTCCATGGCCTCTGCATCAGCTCCTGCTCCAGGTTCTTTCCCTGCTTGAGTCCCTGTCCTGACTTCCTTTGGTGATGAACAGCACTGTGGAAGGGTAAGCTGAATAAACCCTTTCCTCCCCAACTTGCCTTTTGGTCATGGTGTCTCATTGCAGCGATAGGAACCCTAAGACACTCATGTTCCACAGACCTGCTTGATTCAAACCTAAACTTTCTAGCCACTTATTGGAAATAGGAGGATGCTAAGGAAGGACATAATGACTGAACATAGTCTAATTTATTTCTTAGCATTTGAAAATCAATTTGTTTTCACTTAAAGACCTATGGACTTGTAATAACTTTACCAGTTTAGAATTTGGAATTTGGCTATATGGGTAAAATTTACTAAAACTGTATCTTATTTGCATCAAAAGTATGAACTTAATATAATATGTACATGATGGCTTTTATTTGGCTTGAATGAAAAATGTTCTGGTACAAGTCCCCTGTCATCAGTCCACTGTCCCTAGGGCTTTTAGTACAAGAAGAGTTCAGTTTCAAATCCCCAGATAACACTGTGCCCTAGAAAACAAGGATTTCAGAAAACCTGAAATCCTCCCATTCTGGAGTCTGTGGAACTCTGACTCTATGCATATATCCAAAGAGGGATGTTTTGGAAAATTTCAGAAGCTCTAGTCCAGTATGTGGAAAAATGAAAAACAGCAGTAAAAGCTCAAATTTTTATTTGTTTGTTGGTTTGTTTTTATATGCATGCATGTGTTACATTCTTCAGCCAATTTTTATGGGTCACAGAGAGAAAGCTGATGTGCCTTCTGTCTCCTCACATAGCATCTAAAGTCTAAAGTACTGTTGATTACCATGACTAAAATTCTAAGCTTGTTCCATGATAAATTCTAGAAAGCTTTATGCAACTTGACACATGTATCTTAGATGTATTTTAAAGCCAAGATTAACTAGTTATGGTAGGAATTAAGTATTTCTTTGTATTCATAGCATTTGTTCAACTGAGGCCAACCAAGATGGACATTTTGCTTTTGAGTCTAAGATTCTTCTCTTTAATTTAATCCTTTCTAAAATTTACCTCCAGATGTATTTGCAAAACATGGTTAGGTTATTCATCTCCCTATTTCTTATATATATATATAATTATCACTATACATGGAATTTGTTTTTTAGAAACTAACTTTTTTATTGCCTACATATATGTGTAATCTCCTCCTTAGTACACTGGATTGTAATGCAACTGCATGATCCAGTTCCTAGCTCTATCACAGTCTTTGACTGGGAACAAATAACTGCTTTGCCATAATACACTTTTAGTGATCTGTGAAGGTGACCGGTTGCTAGAAAAATTAACAAGTATGTTGCAGAATTTTGAAATGTTTAGAAATGTTCTAGTAGACTTATTTTAAGACTAAGATCCATATTTTACATAAGAAATTTGCATGTCCATCTCATCTGAATGATCACATACATAATCCACTTTCTTTGTACATTTTAATGGAATTGTTATGAACTGATTGATGTGATTAAAGGTAGCCAGTGAGAACAAAATGAGATAACCCATCAGTAGTTTGTCATTTTCCAAGAATTTTGGACTTAGACTTTTAGCTATCAGCTAGTTAATAAGACCAAAATAAGCAGACCTGGCTCCAAAGAAGGAGAACATTGGATTGCTAGTTTAAGTGAGCATCTGGTTAATTTCAACATTCAGTTTTAAAATCAATGGACATGAGAGCCAAACTAGGTCCATAGATAAAATAACAATCATTCCTAGTTAATTTTTTTTCATTCAAAAATAAAAACCCTTTTCAAACATCAGACTGCTTGAGGAGATGGTGGGATTCCAGTGGGGTGAGATATGATGAAATAACCTTGCCTGGGGAAGGTGGACAAACAACTAAATAAGAACAGATCCAACCAGTGAGAGAGACCCTTGTGAGTGGGCACAAACATCAAGTCCTTATAGTAATTACATCACATTCAATTCTAGGTTTCCCATCTCTGCTCTACAGCTCCCTCCTGCTACCTGCAAAGTCAATTTTGCTATACTTCAAGTTTAACCATCCCAGTCATATCTCTACTCAGGGTGACAGAGGCAGAACCCCCAAAATGATCCTAACTTGAAATGGACCAGAGAGGGCCACAGTAACATTAAGAAGCCTTAAAGACAGCAAGTAAGTAAGCAGAAAGAGACACCGGGGCAGCAGATCCAAAAGTGGGACAAGAAGAGTCTGAGAACAGATTCATTAGAGCCTTTGGATTTACAGAAATACTGATCGAGGGCAGCACAGATGCCTCCTTGTGCAGTGACTACGGCACAGGTATTGAGGCTCAGTGGCAAGATGACCTCTCAAGTCTTAAAAATATACTTTGCTTTTAGAAAACTTAAAGGAGAAAATATATAACAGATGAAAAAAATCACTTATAAATACTTAAAGATATCCTTATCTTTATAACAAAAACCTGAATATATTTGGAAAATGGTCGCATATAAAACATGAGATAGTGGTTTTTTTTTTTTTGAAATGCGAATGTGGCTTTGTGATCTAGTGTCCAGAAACTTCTCTTTTGTGGCAACTAATAACTTTAATCCCCTTATCTTCCACCACTGACTTTTCATTCTCTCTTATCCCATTTGGAATTATAGAATATTCAAGGTAAAGATTATTTTTGGTGGCTTTCTTGTCCTTATCCCTCCTTCCAGTGGCAGGGTTTCATTATGAACCTCAAGCTGGCCTCTTCCCTCCCAGGTTCTGGGATTAGAGGTATGTACTACCATGCCCACTTGGTTCTTGGATAGTGATATCCTAAACAATGATGATTGTCAATGCATCACATTCCAAGGAGATCTCAGCAACACATCTGGAGAACAGAGTGCAGAACTATTACATGGAAGTTCATTCTACAATCCAACCAGTTGTTTATACAGGTGCCAATTTTGAGCACAGAGAGTCCACTTCCTCCTGAGACATCCTTCTCAAGGCCCTAGCCAAGTCATATTTTATTTGACACTGCCTACAGTTGCATGTTTGAAAATAACAATTTCTAAAATAAAAATGCCATTTGTGATTTATAATTTACAGTATAAACTGACTATATTTAAAAATACCTAGAAATTGGACATGGTGATTCATTTTGATTGTCAAATTGACTGGATTTAGAATCACCTAGGAGATCGACTGCTAGGTGTCCATGAGGATGATTCCAGAAGAGAACTTTGAGAAAATCCATCCCTCAATGCAGAAAGCACCTTCCAAAAAAGAAAATGTCAGCCCAGATATGAAGATGTTGGAAGTAAAAGTGTGCCTGCATTTGTTTCTTCTCCCCGAGTGAATGTGCCAAACACTGACACTGCCATCCTTTGCTGACATCGGGCCCTAGCTTCATTGGCTTTCCAGTGCCTACTCTATACCAGTGACTCTCTGAGGACCCTTCCAGCTGTCATCACTGACTCGTTTGGGATTGCTGAGGCATCCAGATTCGTGACCTGAGAAGCTACTACCTTTTCTGCTTTTCCAGCATGCAGGAAAAATTACTGGCCCTATAGCACAACCCAACTAATGCATTTCTTTTTAGTTCTGTTCCTCCAGACAACTTTACCTAATACACCTGGTAAAGAATTATTTTTAGGTACGTCTATGAAACTATTTCTTAAAGTGCATGTATAGACTGGATGGGGGAAATACACCCACAGTATAGATGAATACCATCCAATCCACCAGGGACTCAAAGAAAACAATAATCTGAGAAAATGCAAATCCATTGTTCCAGTCTCTGGAACTAGGACATATTCTTCCTCTCCCTCACTTGGGTGTCACATCTCTTGTGTTCATGGCCTTTAGACTTTAGGACTTTAACCAGCACCTCCTGGATTTTCAGTGCCTTTATGCTTCTAACTGTGTATTGCACCATGTGGTAGTTTGAATATAATTGGTCCCTATAAGCTCATAGGGAGTAGCACTATTAAGAGGTGTGGCCTTGTTGTAGTAGGTGTGGCCTTGATGGAGGAAGTGTGTTACTGTGGGGGCAGGCTTGAAGGTCTCATATGCTCAAGCTATGCCTAGTATAAGATGGACTCCTACTGCCCATGGATCAAGATGTAGAAATCTCAGCTCTTTCTCCAGCACCATGTTTGCCTGCACACCGCCATGTCCCATCATGGTGATAATGGACTAAGACTCTGAAACTGTAAGCCACCCCAATTAAATGTTTTCTTTTATAAGCATTGCTGTGGTCACGGTGTCTCTTTACAACAATAGAAACCATAATTAAGATAGACGTTGGTACCAGGGACTGGGGTATTGCTTTGATAGGCCAGACCATGTTTTTTGTTTGGAGGAATATGGACTTTGGGATTACGGATTAGAAAAGCAGTTGAACACTTTAAGCGGGGGCCTAATGGGCCATTCTAGTAGGAACATGGATGACAGTAGTGCTGAGGGCAATTTGAACTGCAGGGACCTGGTTCAAGAGATTTCAGTGGAGAATAATATTAGTATATTACCTAGAGATCATTCTTGTGATATTTTGGTGAAGAATGTGGCTACTTTTTGCCCTTGTCTGAAGAGTCTGCCTGAGGATAACATGAAGAGATTTGAACTAATTCCATTGGCAAAGGAAATCTCAAAATAGCTTAGTATTGACTCTGTTGTGTGGTTATTAGTGGTCACTCTTATACAGATCTGTAATGAAAAGGAACAAGCTGAGGAAGGAAAAATACAAAATGCATAATTTGAGGAGAAAAGGAGCACCAGGAAGTGGGATGGAGCTAAATACTGTGTTCAAGGAGATATAATAGATTTTAAAAATGGAATAAAGGGAGTGGTGACCTCAGGGCATGATCCCACCCAGCTAAATTTACAACTTGTGAAAAGGAATTAAAGAAAAGCTTAGAGCAGGGTGTGGTAGTGCCTGCCCTTAATCCCAGCACTCCAGAAACAGAAGCAGGCGGATCTCTCAGTTTGAGGCCAGCCTGGTATACAGATCCAGTTTCAGGACAGCCAAGCTTAGGCAGTGAAGAAAACCATGGAAAACAGAAAGGCTGTGAAGATGTAATTAAACAAGGGGGCCATGTTCCAGCCCAGGCAAGCAGCAGAACTTGGCAGCTTCAGCTATGTGGTTCTGGCTTTAGAGTCAAGGATAGAAGAAAAGGCTTATGGAATTGTCATCTGTACCTAAGGAAAATTGCTGAGGCCAGGCCTGTGTCAGGAAGTGTCTTTGAATGGAGGCCTAGAGAGGCCATTGTATGAAGCTGTGAAGGTAAAGCCTGGATTGCTTTGGAGACCCCAAGATGTTGGGCATACCAGAGCCATGGAATACCTGCCAAAGAGAGCTGCTAACATGGAGTGGAACAAGCCACAGAGAAAGAAGTACATTGCAGTCAACAAAGCTGAAAGGAGTTGGAGATCTGAAGAGCATTTTAACATTAGACATGAAGACGCATAGTTTGGAGTTTGCCCAGCTGATTTTGATTTTCAGTCTTGCTTTGGTCTAGTATTTCCTCACTATGCTCCCTTCCCTATGTTTTGAAATGGTATATTTTATATATATATATATATCCTGTTTATATGTTGGAAGTATTTGATCTTTTAAAAGGTTAAAAGAGAGATTCTGTTATAAGAAGTAGACACCAATCTTTGGTCTCCACAGGCAAGTGCACATGTACTCTTAGCCACATGAACACAATCAAATGAACACATACATACAACACACAAATGCCTATAAAGACACGAGTTTACAGGATATGAAGAGATAACTCACCAGTAAAGTACTTGTTAGCCTGACTCAGCACTCTCTCTTAGTATCAGAATCTGAATTGAATATCCAAGACCCATGTTAAAAAAAAAATGCCAGGCATAGTGGCACACACTAGTAATCCCAGAGCTGGTGAGTTAGAGACAGGTGATCCCTGCCCTCCACACACATCCATGCCTGCACACATATGTGAAATATAAGAGTTTAGAGAACACTGCAATAGTCTAAGTAAGAAGTGAGAATAATTAACAAGACAGCTTATGTGTCCTACTTATCAATTCATGAAATCTCACATCATTTGCATTCAAAAATTGACCTGTTTTCACAGAATTACATGTGGCAGAGCTAAAAGAAATCAGTGACAAAGCATGAGGTACATAGGGCTTTGCAATTATTTGTCATCTGAGCTTGGTTCTTCTGCTTCTCACACAGGTAAACACATAAACTGTCTAAGCCTCTGCTTTCACTTCCTTGGGGTTCACAAAACAAAACCTCTCGAAGTTGAGAAGATTCATTGTGACAATGCCTGTGGGGGTCAATGTGGACAACCCATTAATGTTGAGGAAACCCAGGACAGGTTACCTGGAGACTTCCTCTCATCTGAGAGATGTTCGTCTCTCTTTAGAAATCTGGTCTTCCTGTTGGATTTTCTTTCTTAGCAAAGAGCACAGCTATGGAGTTTGAGAGAAGGCACAGGGTAAGAGACAGGAGGGTAACAGTAGAGGTGGACATGGAACAAACAGCCTGCCCCTCTTTGGCCTCAGAGGCCTCCCCGCTAAGTGAGATTCCTAAGGAAGACACTCTTGCAGATGGACGTGAAGAGGAAGGCTGACTCAAAGAGCACTTTCTACTTGGTCACTACAAGACTGCTCAGAAGCCCAATTCAGCACTAGAGAAACTGGTTTCAAGGGAGTTAGCAGTTCTTGCAATGGCAGAGGCAGCCTAATATAGTAGGGACAGAGTGGAGTTGGGAGCAGAAATATGATTTTCAATCTCTCTTCTCCTGTGACATTGGGCAAAGCACTAAGTTATCCCCCCCCCCCCCGCCCCCGCTCCCTCTATGAGTAAGAGACTTAAACTAGATGGTATCCACAGTCCTTTCTGGCTGGAGAAGCTCTGCCATCTAATGAGTTTTACACCTGGCTTTTATTAGATATCTCAACACAAGTTTTTCACTCCTTCCACTTAATCTAGACTTGCCAAACGTAAGTATATCCCCTCACCTACACAGGCCAGGCATATGTACAGCTTCCTGTCTCAATACTTAGGGATGGAAAGGGGCTGTAATTCAAAACATAGAAATCAGAGAAAGTTTTCTGAAAATCTAAACTGCTACTCAATCTGCTGAATCAGGACATTTCAGGAGGAAGAGATCTAGGAATACCCATTCCTTAAAACCCAAACCAAAACATTTTCATTAATATTAATGACCAAGTAGTTTGAGAATCACCATTAGAAGAAAAGGCATCTTTCTCAAAGTCTGGCCCACAGATCACTTTGCAGTTCAAGGGTCTAAGATGCTTGCTGAAAGCAACAGGAAGTGTAGCTAAGAATCCATCCTGAAACAGTTTTCTCGATGATCCCACAGAGACCAACTTAACTCACAAAATAGTTTATAGATGTTTACTAAGAAAGTCATCTTTGGATAAAAAGCTCAAAATTTACAAAATGCCATAGGAAAGATGAGGAAATATGATAGTAATGCAGGCATATTTCATTTCTATGTAGTACTGTTTCATCATGTCATTTAGTTCCTATTACAAGCTGTGAAAGAAACACCATAGCATGCACTGCAGTGTCAAAACTGAAACTATCAAAATCATCAGAGAGTTCAGGTAATTTGCCCAAGATCAGAAAATTAATAAGTGGATGGATTTGAACCAAAAAGTAATGTAACGTAGCTAGGAAACAGATCACACCACTACAGAATGTTTAAGAGTTGAACACACCCTTTTAATTAAACAATATGCTGGATTTTATCTGACGATGCAAGTTAAAAAATATATTAAGTTCCCATTGACTGGTTTCATTAGCTACCTCACAAATGGTAAGGTTATTATAGCGACCTTAGATTAGCCGAGATGAAATAAATATTAACTACTAAGTAACAGTGATTCAAGGATTTCCCTGGATTATAAAAAGGTCATAAGCAGTGATCATTTCAGGTCAACAACCCTCAAATACAGATATTTGTAACTGTGAAATCCAGACATGTGCTGTCAAGGTTCCCTAGCTACTAAGGACCCTAGCTAGTGGCCTTGCTTTCCTGATCTCTCTTTACACCATGGTCCCTGGAACAACACTCTTGAACTTAGTATATAGTCACTCAATATTGGCTTTAGTGGTAAGCAATACAAGCCTTATTAAGCTCACAGTTTTCCTTAAAGTAATAAGGTATAAAATGCTATTATTACAGATAGCATTTGTAGGACATATTTCTATTTGTTTTTCTCTCACTGGTAAATTTCTTCTAGATTTACCTAATAACACATCTGTCAATATGTTTGCTTACCTTAAACTTTTTGACTAAGTAGCATAGGATGGATCTGTCTGATTGTCAGATCCTGAACTGGCCCATTGAACACAATTATTATGACACAGTAATAGGCATTTCAGGAATGTATTGAAACTGAACAGACCTTAGCTATGTGAGATGCAACATGAGCTTTTAAAAAGTTTACTAAAACTGTTAAGCATGGAAAATACAAATCACATGACTTTTATTTTTTTCACATGACTTTTAAATGAATAAACATGCTTCTCTTTCCTGTTGTATTCATGCCCTTTCTTCTTCTTCTCTTCCTTCTTGTGTCATAAACTTTCTAAACCATATGGACATGATGGCAATACGTAACATGTCAGTCTTATAAAATGCGTGGACACAGACACACATAAGAGAAAAGCACAATGAAAATGACGTCAAGAAAGAGGAATTGGCCAAAGAATAATTGCAATAGTAACTAGCTGTACACACACATGGTAAAGGATTTTTGATTGGTGTTTGGTTTCTTTTATAACATTTTGCTGCTGTTTTTGAAGAGTGGTAGATTTTTCAAATTTTCATGCCCATTCACATTGTGTAGCTATATTTGGTCAAACAAAGGAGCTATTTCTTTCCCCAAATCAGTATCTAATTTCTTAAGTAGAGGAAAATAAAAGGATACTTACAAATCTCTGATTATGATATGTTGTTATTTCTAAGACAGGTGAAGGGTGAAGCTGAAAATCTTACTTTCCTGAAAATGGAAAAAAAAATGGGAGGGAGAGAAGAAAAACACATTGAATAACCAAAAAAGAGAATAATTAAGTTAAAAATGAAATTTGAATATTTTGGCTATGCTTTTTAAAACATGGTTAAACTAATGAACACTATGATTTTCCTGGCTTCCTTAGGAAAAGTAGAACCTCTGAGTCAATGATGACACTGTGTGTAGAAAATTCAAAGGGATTTCACTCCCAACACCAGATGTGCCTAAGATTATCAGCTACAAAATCTAGGGAGTCATTACTACACGAGCACAGATCAAAGGCAAGTTGAGGGGAAAAAAAACCATCTCATAGACACAACACATTTCAGCAAGCAATTTTGTACTCGTCCACAGAAAGATCATATAAGAAAACATTTGGCATTGTTATATTTTTGAGTTGTGGATATGCATCACACATTCAGAACATGACCTGGTGTAGCTCATTTTGGAGTGGATATGAAATGTCTCCTACAGGCTCGTGCCTCTGAACCTTTGGCCCCTGACTGGTGGTGGTGCTGGCTGTGGAAACTGTGGGAAGTGAAACCTAGCTGGAGGGAGGAGGTTACTGGGAGTGGGATTTGGGATTACAGTCTGGCCCAGGTCCACCTAGATAACTCTTCTTTATCAACAACATGTAAGAAACTGTGCCATCAGCTCCCACTTCCTATGAGGACCCCCGCTGCCCTGCGTTTCTTGTTATGATAACTGTATCCCTCTGACTGGTGACCCCAAATAAGTCTTGCTTCTCTTAAATTGTTTCTATCGGGTATTCATTCACAGCAGCCAGAAACTGAGGCATGATACCAGGTGCCCAGCACAGCTATGGGAACCACAGAGAAGGAATTGAGCCATCTTCATCCCAGCTATAAAAACAAATTATATACACTCAATTCCTCTTCACAGAATGGGCCCTGGCTCTTGGTTTAAGCATCTGATTCAAACAGAGTGGAAAGTAGTAGGCCTATGACTTGCCAGTGTTCACCTTAGCCACTCACAGCAATATGGTGTTTTGCAGACTCCATTTGTCCCAGTTCAATGTGAAATTCACCCTTTCTAAACTGTTTTAACAATCTCCTAGACTATATTCTTTTGCACATGCTTGCTTACTGAAGGTTTATTCTTTACCTGCATTTGGGGTGGAATCATTTCAAAGTCAATCTGCTCATGATCATACACCCTATGGTTGATCCTTTCCAACCTTCCTATCACTACATAATCAAGCCCAAGATTCATTTGGTATAAGATGTCCTGCAGGAATTAACTCCATTCTACCTTTCTCTTTGCTTTTTACTCAAGCCCAATATACACCAAGGCTAAAACTCTAATGTTATACACAGGCAATGGGATTGTATTTTCCTTTGTGGCTGAAGCTCTTTATCCTCAATTTTCTCTCGTCCCTTGCATCCATTCATCTATTCTAGGTCAACTTGAGCACCCCTTCCCAGAATGCTTTCACATCTCTTTCAGACTAGGTAGAACATCAGTTACATCTAATTGTACTTATCCTGTGCATTATAAATTTTTCTCAGTGACCACCTTCATTCTCATGCTAGTTTTTGGTTTGTTTGTTTTTTTTAAACCTTTCAAAGGTATCAACAGTGACTCATTTGTCTTATCTCTGGCACAATATTTAGCAGATTGTGAAAGTAATGCAATCAATAATTTTTTGAACATCAAGGTGTGTGAGGTTCATTTGAGACTTATAGTTGCTTGATGGCATATTTTACTACCTTGTGAGACTCTTAAAAGTCAAACGAGGACATGTTTAGCCTTGTTCCTATACCCAACTTCTCATATGGTTTCTTATTCTCCCACCCACTCAGGGACAGTTTCTCTTCAGTCTTACATTTATAGGCCAAAAATAAGGAAGTGAGAAGAAGAAGAGAAACATAAATGACAACATAGTCATGTGGGAAGTAACAAGAAGACAAAAATTTGTAAACTTAAACATTGGTAGACTATAATACCTATATACATCACTAAAAATCCACAAGGAAAAAATCATAACCCCACTTTCCTTTTTTAACCATTTGCATATGCTCCTTGGCAAAGATCCAACAAAACTTGCAAACAGGAATTCACTATAAAGTCAGCTAGTAAAAGCATGCATTGCTATTTTTAAAATGAGGATTAAAATCACTATACTTTTATGCCCTTTCTAGAATTAAATTTAGGAGGGGGTTGTTTTATTTTGTTTTGTTTCTTGAGCCAGGGTTTCTCTGTGTAGCCCTGGCTGTCCTGAAACTTACTCTGTAGACTAGGCTGGCCTAGAACTCAGAGATCCGTTTGCCTCTGCTTTCCAAGTGCTGGGATTAAAGGTGTGTACCACCACTACCTGGCTAAAATTAAATTTAGTTTTAATGTTATAATTTTTGCCTACATTTGTCCACAACAAAATAAAAACATGAAATAGGAATAGAACAATCATTTTCCTTCCTGACTTCTTTTTGACTAAGGTTAAATATAAAATACTTCTTCAGTGGTCCTTGGATATATTTTAAATCCATTAGTTTGACTCATCATATATCAAAACTCAGATTTATAAATAATATGATAAATATAAATACAGTGAAAGTTAAATCTCTAGACAAAACAAATGTTTTTTAATTAAACATTTTTGTACAAAATTACAAAGATTCCTGAAAAAGTTTCAAGAAAAGTGGGATATACCTACTATTTTTGTAGTATTAACATACTACAAAATATGTATTGACATGACCCAAAGTCATCCAAGAGGGGAATCTCAATTGAGGGATTGTCCAGATCAGATTGGCCTGTGGATTTGTCTACGAGAGACTACCTTGATTGCTTATTAATGTGGAAGGGCCCAGCTCATTGTGGGCAGCACTATCCCTAGGCAAGTGGTCCTAGACTGTATAAGAAAGCTATCTAAACATAAGCTTGAAAAAAAGCCAATAAACAAGGTTCATCCATGATTGCTGCCTCAAATTCCTATTAGAATTCCTGTGATGACTTCCTTTATAATGAAGTAGAATATATAAACTAAACCATTTTCATCCTTAAGTTGATTCAGGTCATGGCATTTGTCATAGCAACAGAAAGAAAACTAGAATAATATCTTACGTACTTTTATTTTTATAAATTATAAAAATGACCAGACTAATACATGCTAAATTATAACTGTATATATGTTAAACACTTAAAGATAAATGTAAGATGAAATAAATATCATTATGTGTTTGTGGTTGTTTGAAAGAGAAAGATCCCATAGGCTCATGTATCTAAATGACTGGTTCCTAGTTGTCAAAAGTGTTTTTGGAAACATTAGGAAGCATGACCTTGATGGGGGAGGTGTGTCACTGTTGGATGGGCTTTAAAAAACCCAAGTCAAACCATATCACTCTGTCTCTGCCTCCAAATTGTAGATCAGAATGTAAACTTTTGGCTACTGCTCCAGCACCATGCCTGCTTGCCTGTTATCACGGTCCCTACTATGATTGTCCTGAACTTACCTGTAAGAGGTACCAGGTCCTTGTGCTTACAGATAAACTCTAGGGAAACCAGGAACGCTAAACATGCAGGGTTGTCTCTTCAAAGGAAAATATATATATAACCTATTTTCTGCCCAGAGAGCTGGGAGCAAAGGTGGTTAGTACCCTGGTGACCTTTGCTCTATCTGTATGACCAAGACCACAGTAAATCCTCTCCCTGACCCTTAAGATGTAACATGCAGTTCATCTATAGAACACATCTTGATGGAAGAGGTCACATGTACTTTACAAAGGGTTCCAATGTGATCACGTCTTAGGCTTTGTTGTACCTGTGTAATTTAGTTAATTATTACCAGGAAACATTTTTCCAAATTGTGCTATACTTAAATATGTCTGAAATAAACAACCGGTGCCAGAGTCTTGAAGTTTGAACCAACACCAGCTACTGAGTCATGTTGAAGGGACTTTTTTCTTGTCTGACATGGATTGATACTCTGCTGGTCGTGGTGTGACAGAAAATCCCACACTCACCCTCTAGAACTGCAAGCCAGCACCCAATTCAATGCTTTCTTTCATAAGTTGCCTTGGTGATAGTGTCTCTTCAAAGCAACACAACAGTGAATAAGATAGTGTTCTAGTATGATTTTCCTGAACTTTTATATGTAATGAATAATTTTCATGATGTGGACACCACACAAGTTCTAATTCTCTCTGCATTGCCTCTGCTGGAACTATGTGTTCTTTCAAATTTGATAATACTTTGATAGCTAAGAGATACAAAATGCAAAAAGAGCAAGTGACCACACCCAGATGGATTTCATTCCTTGCAAGGGAAGAGGGTCAAAATGTGAGTGTATCACCAGAAATAGATCATGTGAGAAACAAACTCCTTCAGAATTGTGAGCTGTCAGAGATCTTGACTATCATCTAGTCTAGTGACTACTCAACTGAACTCATAAGGGGAGGCCAATATAAAGATAGACACATGAAGACCTGCTGTAGATATCACAGGCTTCCAGGTCTGAGTCTCTGACTTTCCCTTCCCTCCACTATTCCTATTTCTAACCAAGGTTATAGTTAGAGAACTACATGGCCATTTGCTGTTATGGAGTCTGATCCACTAGACTAAAAATGGAACAAGAGCAACTACTTCACATCTGAAAGCAATAAAATTGCTGAAAACATTTGTCTTAAGTTTTAAGTGTTTATCTTCCCCTCTGATGTTCTTCTTTCACAGGATTTGCTTCTTGCATAAACTTTGTTTCCAGTAAAGATCTGAATCTCATTTAATAAATATGTAAATCATGAGTAGACAAGATTTATGGTAATTGTTGCCTCTAGGATTAGCAAAATAATGAACATGTATTTACTCTTTACTACTGAAATTATGACAACTTGGTTATATAAGTTTCTATCTCACAATATCTAGAATCGTAAATGGAAATTTCAAAAGATTATATCAGTCAAAGGTGTATCCTGCCATAAAGATACTCAAGTTGTAGGACTGGGGATTGAAACAAGTTGTTTTGGAACAACTAATCAACTAGACAAGAGATAAGTTTTATCTAAGCTTGCATCTCACTGTTTTACAATTTCCATGAGGCGCTATCTAATTATAGCTCCTTCATTAAGTACTTTTTCCATTTTTGTTTGTTTCTTATAGCAAATAATCATGTAATATATCAAAATATGAAAGATGAAATGCATCTGATAACCACCATTGAGTACTGTAAGGCAAATTAACAACCCCAACCATATTGGCAGGCTTTAAAGGGCTGTTCTTAAGATGCATTTAACTTCTCAAGGATGACAGCTGTAGAAACAACCATTAGAAGTGAATTATGATACTTATGATGATAAAAAAGTATGTGCATCCATGACTATGCTTTCCACCCACAACCCAAAGAATTAGCTGAGGAAAATGAGTGATGCTGTACATGATGCACAGGAGGCATGCAACACATGCTTAGTATTGAAGAAACACATTAATGAAAGAAGAAATATTTAAAAGGGGCTCAGAATAGAGAGATTGAGATAGTACTTTAAGAATATTTAGATATTTTTACACTTTAGGCTACTGGCAAAGTTTAACAAATTTTCACGTTAAATTAGTTTTTCCTTAAAAGATGAAATGGGTACATTAACAGTGAGCAAACAGACACATGAGTAAAAAGTGTCTAGATGGGCGATAAAAACCCACCAAAGGTTGAAGGTAGAAAAATTGGAATAATGAAGAGATGACACGTGAGTTCCCTGTGAAGTGATTCCCCCATTCCTCCAGAGAACTAGAACACTTAACACAAAGACTCTTACTCTGAGTCCTGTGTCATTAGGGGTGGTCATCCCAAGAGACTATTAAGCATGAGCTGTGAGCAGGAGTTCTAAGTTACTTCTTGATTACACTCTGAAAGAGAGGGGAAAGTGGTCCTTTCCTCTTTGCAAATGGGACTGAATCTGTGGAAGTGAGTCATTAACTACAAGGTGGACAAAGATTCTACATGCAGATTATGGGAGAAGAAGGGAGGAACCTTTCCTATGACATCATCGGGCCATTGTATGTCCCTGATCAGCTAGTAGAAATGTATGGAAGGAAAAGCAAAGTTTATGGCATTTTTAAACCACTATTTCGAGGCCTTACTGTAAGTATCAAACCTGTGTCCTAACTAATACGTAAGGTAAGAAAAAAAAACTTTAAAATGAGAAAATTCATGGAAAATAATTCTAGGAGATACTGGATGAGGGTGGGAATGAGCTTAAATAGGGAAAAATGTCTTAAGTTCAATGTCTGGGGCACGGGGGCAACAGTAGAATGAACAAAACAATGGCAGGAGAAAAGAGGGTGGGGAAGCAAAGGATACCAGATTATAGTGGAAGAGACAAGGGAGATGCTCAGCAAATAACTGGAACCAGGAGTCTGGGACACAGACAGCAGAGGAAATCAAAAATGGAAGATCAGCAAGTTCTTATAGTGTATATATAGTTTAAAAATGAGAATAGAATATCAGAATAAGATATCATGTACTGTCCAAAATTGAGTAAAGGTCTATTTGCCCACAAATCAGAAAGAGGTGTCCAAAATCAGCACAAGAAAAGTAAAGGCGCCGGGCGGTGGTGGCACAGTCGGGCGGTGGTGGCACACACCTTTAATCCCAGCACTTGGGAGGCAGAGCCAGGCGGATCTCTGTGAGTTCGAGGGCAGCCTGGGCTACCAAGTAAGTTCCAGGAAAGGCGCAAAGCTACACGGAGAAACCCTGTCTCAGGGAAAAAAAAAAAAAGTAGAGGCATTCCTTACATAGGAGTAGACTAGTAGAAATAGTGGAGAGGGTGCCTGAACAGGCTTACCCCAGTGATCAGACTGGTGAATACCCTAACTATCATCACAGAGTTTCTCTCCAATGACTGATGGAAGCAGATGCAGACATCCACAGACAGAAAAAGTACCTGAGCACCCTTTCCTTTGGAAGACACATCACTGACATCAAACTCCACTATAGAGCTATAGTAATAAAAACAGCTTGGTACTGGAATAAAAACCAACATGTGGGCCAATGGAATGGAATTGAAGGCCCTGATATAAATCCACACACCTATGAACACCTGATTTTTGATAAAGAAGCCAAAACTGTACAATGGAAAAAAGAAAGCATCTTCAACAAATGGTGCTGGCATAACTGGATGTCAACATGTAGAAGAGTGCAAATAGATCCATATCTATAGCCATATACAAAACTCAAAGACCTCAATATAAAACCAGTTACACTGAACCTGATAGAAGAGAAACTAGGAAGTAGTCTTGAATATAATTGGCACAGGAGACCACTTCCTAAATATAACACCAGTAGCACAGACACTGAGAGCAAAAATTAATAAATGGGACCTCCTGAAACTGAGAAGCTTCTGTAAGGCAAAGGACACAGTAAATAAGACAAAAATGACAGCCTACAAAATGGGAAAAGATTTTCACCAACCCCACATCTGACAGAGGGCTGATCTACAAAATATATAAAGAACTCAAGAAACTAGACATCAAAATAATGAACAATCCAATAAAAACTGGGCTATAGATCTAAACAGAATTCTCAAAGGAAGAATTTCAAATGGCTAAAAGACATTCAAGGAATTGCTCAGCATCCTTAGTCATCAGGGAGATGCAAATCAAAACAACTCTGAGATACCATCTTACACCTGTCAGAATCACTAAGATCAAAAGCACTGCAGACAACTTATGTTGGAGAGGATGTGGAGCAAGGGGAACACTCCTCCACTGTTGGTGGGAGTGCAAACTGGTACAGCCACTTTGGAAATCAGTATGGTGATTTCTCAGGAAATTGGGAATCAATCTACCTGGAGACCCAGCTATACCACTCTTGGGCATATACTCAAGGAATGCTCAATCATATCATAAGACACATGCTCAACTATGTTCATAGTAGTATTATTCATAATAGCCAGAACCTGGAAACAACCTAGATGCCCCTCAACTGAAGAATGGATTAAGAAAATGTGGTACATATACACAATGGAGTACTACTCAGCAGAGAAAAGCAATGACATCATGAAATTTGCAGGCAAATGGATGGAACTAGAAAATATTATCCTGACTGAGGTAACCCAGACTCAGAAGGACAAACATAGTACTTACCCACTCATAAGTGGATACTACATGTAAAGCAAAGAATAATCAGACAACAACCCACAACTCCAGAGAAGCTAGCTAACAAGAAAGATCCAAAGAGGCACACATGGATCATCTTGGGAAGGGGAAATAGATAAGATCTCCATGAGTAAACTGGGGATGAAGGGCGGGCAATGGAGGGTAGGGGATAGGGGATGAGAATATAAGGGAATGGGATGGTTGAGCTGGAACAGGGATGGAGGGGGAAAGCAATGAAAGAGATACCATGATAAAGGGAGATATTGTGGGGATAGAGAGAAACCTGGTGCTGGAGAAGTTGCCAGGAATCCCCAAGGATGACCCCAGCTTAGACTAATAAAAATAGTGGAAAGGGTGCCTGAACTGAATTGGCTTGCCCCAGTGATCAGATCAGTGAATACGCTGTCATCACAGAGCTTCTCTCCAATGTCTGATGGAGGCAGATGCAAAGATCACAGCCAAACATCAGACAGAGCTTCAGGAGTCCAGTCAAAAAGAGAGAAGAGGAATTCTATGAGCAAGTGAATCAGGAAACCTGTAAAGATGACCAAACCAAACTAGTGGAAACTCATGAAAGTTGGATCAATGACTGTGGAGCCTGCATGGGACTGGACTAGGCCCTCTGCATGGCGAGACAGTTGTGTAGTTTGATCTGCTTGGGGGACCCCCTGGTGGTAGGATTAGAATCCATCCCTGGTGCATGACAGGGCTTTCTGGAGCCCACTACCTATGATGGGGCACCTTGTGAAGCCTTGAGGCAGGGGGAAGGGCTTGGACTTGCCTCTACTGGATGTGCTTCCCCATGGGAGGCCTTGCCTTCTTATGGTGGGGAGTAGGGGGTGGGTTGGGATGGGGAGACTGAGGGGGCAGGAGGAGGGAAGAGGGGAGTCTTTGATTGATGTGTAAAATGAATGAAAAAAATTTCTTAATAAAAAAACAAAAAATAAGTCAGAAAAATACAACATAGAAATGTTTAATGTAAAGAGTCTTTCTTCTCCCAAACTTTTAATGATGATGTGTCTAATACATCCTGTCTGAATGTGCACTTTGTGTAGCTGCACCTTTTCCACATTAGGGCTTATCTAGCTCTGAGAAAAACAGCAGCTGCAGTGATGAATCACCAAACCTAGTTCTCAAAGCTGCTGCTCATACTAAAAGCTGTACCTCTAATGTCAGCCATTCTGTCACTATTGTAGGACCTGTCGGAGAGTCATCAGCCTAATACACTGACTGTGTCAACTGCTCTTCTCCTTGCATTGCGACACATTACGCAGAACTCCATCTCATGGACTTTTAGACACCAGAACAACCACACAATCATGAAAACGCATCCAGTTTGTGAAAGAGATGATAATAAATAATCCATTATTACAGATGCTGAAGAACTATGTGATTTTCAGTTGAATGATCTCACCCCCTCTCAATGTTGCCCTAAGGGGTTGTTCTCAGCCAGTCATATTCCAATTGTAACAGAAATATCAAATTAGGGTCATGAGTGGAGTAGTAGCCCTCAAAATGCTATGTTAAAATCATAAACCCTAGTACCTGTGAATGTAACTGGACTTGGAAGTAGTTATTGCAAGGTGACCAAATTAAGAAAAAAGAATTAGATGAGCCATTAAGCAAATATGATTGCTGCTCTTACAACAAGAGAGGAAACAGTGTTTCATCTCAAGACCAGCAGATATTAATTGATTTTGTCTAATCACTATGGTGACTGACACCCAGAAGAACACAGGGAATGTTCATAATATTAGAATATTATTTCCATGAAAATTTCTCAAGCAAATCAAATGAAGAGAAAATGATACCAAAAGGGGCAAGAGAATGACAGGAGCAAAGAGCTGAGACCCTGAACTCCTGAGCTGGCATCTCTCTGGAGAGAAGACACAGGTGCTAGAATCAAGATATCTTTGAATAGCGTGATGACCTCTGTGTCACTGAAGAAGTTAAACACCCTCCGTAACCTTCAGTTTACTCATGAGTAGAACAAGACTAACACTTTCACCAAATTCACACAGCATGAACTCAGTAACGACTAGCAATGTCACTCCTTATCTCAATGTTGATCCAATGTTGAAGAAATAAACCACCCTCCCAGGGACTCTGCTTTTTCTCTTTTACTCATAAAGAAATTAGGCCAATAGAAAGATGAGTCAACTCTAAAACATACTCATGTGCTGTAAAAATTACTTCTATAATCACACTATATCCAATTGGAAATTATTCTCAAATTTTGTTGGTAGGAACATTTTAAAATATATTGATTCCTCTTTCTTATTTGTTTAGATATTCATATGTAGTATCAGTATCTATTTAGAAGATATTGGATAGGGTAATAATTTTTTATCATTGGGCTACCTGTAGCTTTTATGAACATTAAATATCATTAGATGATACATTATATTACTTTTTAATATACAAGTAACAGTAATTTCTTATGGTAAAAGCATGCTTATCTCATAACATTATCTTTTTAAAAACTTGTTTTATCTTATTGAGTAGCCTGAGGTGTAAGAAACATTGAAATACCCAATCCTCAAACATAAGTGCCTTCTCTAAGGCATAACTTTTTTTTAATCTCCTCTGAGAGAAACCCAGCATGGTTAGGGATGACCATCCCCAGTACAAGTTCCTTTGAAAACATCCTTCCAAAGAATACTAACATTTGTACTAACTCTTTGTGAGAGCTGATTTTGCTTGTCAGCTTGACTGGGTTAAGAAATATCTGGACTGAGTCTACCAGGTTGATCTCAGTCCGCGGGGGAGGCTTTGCCCTGGAGGAGGTGGGAATGGGGGGAGGGCTGGGGGGGAAGGTGAGGGGGGCGGGAGGGGGGAGAACAAGGGAATCCGTGGCTGATATGTAGAACTGAATTGTATTGCAAAATAAAAATTAAAATAAAGAAAGAAAGAAATATCTTGTTCATTAATGAAACACATCTTTGGGTGTATCTGTGAAGACATTTCTACAGGTTCAACAGTGAAGGAAAGATCCACCTTGGATGTAAGCAGCGTCATCTCATGAGATAGGATCCATGAATGAGTAAAAAGGAATGAAAGAGAAGAGGAGAGAGCCAGCTGAGTGCCAGCATTTCCTGCCTTTCTTCTTTTCTTCTTCTCCTTTTCCTCTTTGTTCCTCCTCCTCTTCTTCTCCTCCTTCTCTCCCTCTTCCTCTTCTTTGTCTTCTTCTCCTCATCCTCATCTCTTTTTTTCTTTGATTATTTGGTGATTTCACAGAATGCACCCCATCATGCTTACTTCCCACTCCTCTCATGTCCACTCCCCCGTTGTGGTCTTCCCTCAAAAATAAAAGGGAAAAAAGTCCAATTTGTGCTGTCCATATAGTTACTGGAGCATGGTCAAACTCACAGTGGCTAGTCTCTTAAAGAAAAGTGAGTCCTTCCCCACCCCACACCATTAGCCATCAATTGTGGAGAACTACTACTCTTCAGCATCTTTATCGTAATGTTTAAGGCTTCTCTTCAGTGACTTCCAGTCCAGGTTGCTATTTTTTCTGGGGGTTGGGTGGGGGTAGGTATTGTCACAGAAGACTTCTATGTCTCTCTTTCTCCACTATAAGTCTGCAGTCATCAATACCACTGCAGGAGAAGCTTCCTTGTCCTTTCCAGTCAGCAGGAGCACCATTCATGGACTTCCACATGATATCTGGCAACAGCACAGACCACATCTGGCCTCTGGGGACAGCGGGTGCCACAGACCTCAGCATAGTCTCCCATGGCAGTACAGACCACGGACACCAATACCAACACCTGTGGCAGCCCAGCCCATGGATATCAATATGGCTTTAGGCAGCAGTCCAAACAACAGGCATCCACACGGCTTTTGGTAGTAACATGGGCCACAGATATCAACTCGGTCCCCAGCTGCAGCAGGACCACAGACTCAGACATGGCCCCCGGCAGCAGCTCAGATCACGGACGTCAGCTTTGTCCTCAGCATGGTCTTCATTCCACTTCTTGATTTATAGAGATTTACGGAGTTCTACTAACACGCTCTTCTTTCTATTGAATCCTTCCCTGCCTTCCCTGATGGATCCTTTTACATCATGAGCCAAAATAAGCCATGCATCCTTTTAGGTTTTTTTTTTCTAGGTGTTTGGTATAAGTGATGAGAAAAGTAACAATACTCGTAATTTTCTTGGCTTTTAAAAATGAATTAAATGTATTTTATGTTTTTATAGATCTTTATTATCTTTGCTGCATCAGTTAATAAATACTAATTCTCAAGAGAAATATAGATCTACATCAGAAGTGATTTTTCAGTGTCTAGAACCACTCATTTCCTGTAACATGAGACTCAAACATTATTCACTCAAAAAGTCCACACGACCCTATTTGATAAAGTCTGGTTTTTATTTCTCATGGAAACCATCCTAATTAAAATTTTAAATAACCCCATCCCATTCTTTAATACTCTCATAAAATGTTAGCTCCATTAACGTTGGCACTCAATGTTAATGTTAAATTAACATTTTGAATGGTCTGCAATGCTCATTCCATTTGTTAAATTGGGGTTAAGCAAATAGACGGCATTGTTGACATAATATCACCAGGTGCTTTGAATGTACAGGAACTAGGAGAAAAATCTTTCTGAATTTTGTTGTTTGTCAGCACTAAATAGCACTAATGGGCAGCAATCACTGATATTTCTATTTTATACCCAACCACCAAGCTCTAACACATTAAATAAAACACCCAAACTTCCTCATTTAGAAAGTTTAGGGGTGACAAAAACAGTCCCCCACTCTAAGATAGCAGTAATAGTACTAAAATTAGTGTCAATGATAATAACATCATGGAGCAATTGCTATGTGCAATACAAAGTATTAAGTATGCATATAAATGCTAACTTTTCTAATCTTCCTAACAATTTTATAAATCATACAGTATTAGCCCTAATTTCCATGAGCACTGTTAGTTCTTTTGCGTAAGTCGTGAAATGCCTGGCTGAATCAACTTAAGGGGAAGTGTTTTTGTTTTCGGTTTGTGGAGTCTTTTCTCAGTCATGCTTTCCTGACCCCATTGCATAGGCAGCGCATTACAGCAGCAGGAGTAGGGGGCAGAAGAGAGCTGGTTACTTTCATGGTGGCCATGAATAAGACACCCCAAATCCTTGTCCCACTGACCTACTCTCTCCAGCTGGGCCTCACCTTCTAACGCTTCCAAGATGCTGCTTCCAAGGGACCAAATATTCAGAATCTGAGACTGTGGGGAACTTCATGGGCAAACTGTAACAAGAACACCAAGTATCTTCTTCTGCCCTCCTCTCGCAAGTCTCAAGTTTTAGGAACTTTTCCTTATTGTCCCCATAAGTGAGAAGACAAAAAAAGAAAGGTAAACTTAGGGCCTTATCAACAAAACAGAACAAAACAAAAACAACAACAAAAAACTAAAGTTCTAACTTGGATGGAAACCTGGCTAAAGATTTTATATATTTATATATCATCTAAAATATAATAGAAGTAATTTGTATGTTGTTTCTTTAAATAACCAAAAGATGTTACCAAATAGGCATTATTATAACATTATCAAGATAGGTACGATCATCCCCATTTCATCAATGAAGAAGCAGCCTGGTTGGGGGCCGGGAGGGGCTTCCAAATACACAAGTTCTGAATTGACAGTGTCAAGATTTGAACTCAGATCATGAATCGAATACAAATACATCAACCACTGGTACTTGTGCTGCCTAGAACAAACAGCAACAACAAAACCCATAGTCCATGTAGGATTTGGTAATATCCACAGCTTCAGGCATCAACTGGGGTTAAAACATATTCCCCATATGGGAAAGATATCACTGTGGTATTTGGCATGATGTACAGAGTATAATAGTAGAACTGGAATGTCTGAATTCTATCCTGTATAGCACAGCTATCTATAGTCATTAGTCAAAGTTCATATCTTTAGTTATGTCCTTCAGTGACTCCAACATGAATCACACAGTTCTTGCATTGGAAAACTGATTTGAGAGAAATGTTTTAACTCAAGGAGTCCATCAAGGTGTGGCTGAAAGTGAGTGTTTAAGTCAGTCTACTCCCTAATCTTTTAAAAATTAGAAATACACCACTGAAAAAAATAGCTCGATAAATACAAATATAGTTTCCTGGGGGGTGGGTGGAGCACTGGAAACAAAATTCCAAGAAATTCTAAGTTATGGTGAATCCAGAAGCAGGCGTTGCAGACCACCTCAACATGAGAGAATCCACAGGTTACGCTCAAAATTAAAGCCATGCCAGACAGGATACATATTATCCTATCATCAGTCATTTGCAATTAAAGACACCACAACACATTTCAACTCCAGTTTGCTATGAGCAGCTACAGTTTAGAGGTAAACCATCCCCCGTGTAGATTGAAGCTGACTGACTAAAAATAACAATGCGTTTATCAGCATTTTGGTGACACTCATGAGTGCTCCCAATGAGTGTATAGCTGAGAGCAACCATTTCAGAGACAAGTTTTTATTGGGTAAAGGCCAACGACCAAGGCTAACTGTTGGGGTTTACATCTGAAATGGCACCCACAGACAGGCTCATCTTTTCAATGCTCAGTGATGCTATTTCAAAATCTATGAATCCTTTAGGAAATGGGACCTGGATGGCTGAAGTGAATCTCTGGAAACTGGACTTAAAAGAGTATAGCTGCCTCCGGAGGCATCACTCTCCCTGCCTCTTTTCGTGTTCATGTGAACAGCCACAACCGCAGACTTCCACCACCACGCCCTCCTCTGCGCCTTCCCCACCACGGTGGACTAAGACACTTGACAGCAGAAGCAGAACTAAACTTGCCCTCCCTTAAGTTGCTTCTAGGAGGTGTTTTGTCACCACAAGAAGGAAAGTAACTATTATAATAATCAAGTAACTAACTGAAAGCTGGGAGAGCTGTTTCACTCCTTTAACTAGAAGCTAGCGAAAGAGGAGACAGAACATATGATATGTGCTTCACAAGAGATATGAAGGGGAAAACCATGCTGTTAAAACGTAAGTCAAGATGAACTTAGATCAAACCGGGAGGCCAGAGAAGCCTCTAAGGAGGTCAATGAGGAAAGGAGGCCTGAAAAAATCTACTGTGTGTGTGTAGACACAGCCACGGGTGATCTTGCCTTCAATAGAATGACTCGATTTATCTGATTTCACTTTCGTTTTTACATCTTGGTGCCATGTCTCCAACTTGAGGATGTCTTTGTTACTCTTCTGGTCCTACCCCTTAGGATTTCCAATTCCCCCACAGTCCTCTGGCCCCCTCATTCCTCTCAGCTGGATTCTGGCTGACTGGCTGCATGTCTAGAGCTGTGGATGATGGTTCTTTTCATTGAGGAGCCAGGGGCAGTGTGAATCAAGTGGGCGAGTGGACAAGTGAAGACAAATGTAAACTCTTTCCCTCAGCTTCAAATATTGCATTAAAACTGAATGCATAAGCAAAATTTACTGAATTCCTATGATTTTTTTTATCAACTGAGGTACAAGGTGCTTTAATTTCTTAGTGCAGTTTTGTTAAATCAAAGTGATATTTATGTAACAGCTGTTTTAAAGAACACTTAAATATTAAATGACATCTACACAACACAATATTCTTTTACAGCTTTACTAGATCTGTTATTTCATAGAGGCAAAATTTATATTGACCAGATTCTACATGTACATATATTAGCCCCATAACCAAATTTAAAAAAAATACATTATTTGGATGTAACCCCAATAATAAAGAAGAAAAAGTCTTAAAATATTATATATAAAGGAAAAGAAAACTCACAATACCATGAAACATAAGATTACTATCAAGTGAGAGAAAACCCCAAAATAATACTCTTTTCTTTGAAGTCAAAATTTATAATTCCACACATTTTCTTAAGTTTTTAAGTTTTATAATTCTATATGTTCACAAAACACAAACAATTGTTTCTTTGTCAGTATTTTATAGGTAAAAGAATAAAGCCTATAATTAATATTTGCCTATGAAGTACTTTATAAGAGTTATTTAATTTTAAACAAATTATACTCATAAACATGATACATATTAAGGTTATTTAAGATTACTCTCTCTAGAAATGATATCTTTTCTGTAAAACTCACCATAATTACTAATTATATATTTGTATGTTTGTTTATGTCTGTCATCTCTTCTAAACTGAGAAAGTTTCCAATCTAAAATTGACTCACATTTTGTTTTTGCTTCAATAGAAAGCAAAATGCATTCTGCAGAAACTATATTTGAAATTTTGATCTTTTTCTGAAACCAATGGCACATAGTAGGATACTATCTATAGATGCTGAGCAGTAGCAATGAGTGGTTACCAGCTGGGCAGAATCAGTGACACACAGTCTGTGTACTCTACACTGTAGAGTTGCAGGAATGTTGTATGGGGTAGGTCAGGTGTATTAAATGCATTTTTAATACAAGGTGCTTTTGATTCATTAATGCCTTATAATGCAGGAGTCAAATGAAAGAGCATTCTAGCTGACTTCTGCAAACAGGGAAAGAAAAAATTAACTTAGGGCTTGAAAATCCCAACTCAAGCTCTGCATAAAGGACCTGAAATCTATATATTCTCCCAAATAAGTCTTTGTCTCCTATAATTATGGAGACTATGTTTCAAGCCCAGAGTCTTATCCTTTTAAGTTGATTGTAACACAAAATAAATTTCCTACCTCACAGAATTATTTCCCTGAAAGCAAACCATTAGCAGGAAGAAATGGGATCTAGACACCTAAGCTGCAGACAGATGGAAGAGCAACATCCTGGGAGAGCAACACCCTCAATGCTGATTGATTTTCTTCACCACTAGAGAGACCTTCTATACTGTAAGGAGGCTAACCCTGCCTCACCTAAAAATTATATATCTGATGTCAGTAACTTGCAAATAAATGGTGTTCTTCTCAGGACCCACCCTGCCACAGCTTTGTTTTTAGATTTATGACTCTACCTCGCAGACTCCAGAAGGTTAAGCACAATATATGCCCAATGCCAAAGGAACAAAAATTTTCCCAATTTATATAGACATAAATCTGGGGAATGGTGCAGGACTAGGTAGGACTTAAGTGTATGCAGTGCTCACTGGACAAGAAATCGAACCAGAACAATCTGGCTTGTGGAGACTGTACTCTTGTTGATTTTGGTGCCCCTAGGGAGGAAATAGTTAACTTGCTAAAGTCCTCCTTCATCTTTATAAACAAAGGAACTCTGGTACTGGTGAGCACTACTCACATCATCACAAGCTTTCACCCAGTCTCAGAAAAGCCAGTCTACAGAGCAAACTTCCCTTCATGAAAACAGGAGAAATGACTCGATACTGACAAGAGTTATATGTTTACCTGTCTCCTACCCTTATGGTGACTACACCAAGGAAAGGGAAGTTAATCATTCCGTTCACAAATTACTGGACAGAAGCTCCAAAATGACACCATTAGCAAGAGTCCTAAACATCACTTGGTCTACCAGCCTGCACGAACTCAGAGAGGTTGGGTAGGTGGTGAGGTTTTGGCTCAGGTGAACAGGCTTGTGTGTTCCAAACCCAGTTCATGGCTATTCCCCCATTCCAGTATATATTATTGGACTATGTATATATACAGCAACCGGTATAATTTCTTCATTGCTTTCCTGCATCTGTTATTACGGTAGGACTATTTGAGTAGAAACTTCTACCACTGTTTGTGCATGGTAAGACAAAACAAAACCAGATTTCTTGACTCTTTGCAGAGAGATTCATGACACCATCAAGGAATTGAAAGGTACACCGGTAAATTCCCACCACCCTCCCAGTTAGTTCTCCTGGTTGGCCTGGGTGGACTTTTCCATACATGTTGAATTCCTAGAGGTTTAAGAGTGTGAAGCATTTTAGTAAATTCCCTCAAAGGTAAAATCAAAGTCACACTTGCTCCCAATACCCTCCGCAGTGAAGCACAAAGTCAAATGGGTCCCTAGATTTGGAAAGCAACACATTTTTAGCTTGTGTGTGCAGCTCTGGCCCATTTACTTAGTGGTCACAAAAACTGCAGGTTAGAAGTAGGTCTATGAATAAGAGAGGGCTCTGCAAAAAGGCCAGACTGCCATGTTCTGCCATTGGGGGCTTATGACTCATCAGCTCTGATGGTGCTTTATATGCCAGTAGCTGTCAAGGATGCTGTGTGGAGCCCATAGCAGACCCTATGAATCACGGTGAACCTGAGGATTCTTCTGCAGATATATACCTTCCCTTGAAGAAATGGCATTTAACTTTTTTACTAAGTCTTAGTAGTAATGTCTCCCATGGGCCACCACCTTACCATACGCATCATGAACTAGTTGTTGGACCCATTAGTACAAAAAAAAAAAAAAAAAAAAAAAAAAAAAAAACTTCAATTCTAAATGGGAGCCATGTGTATAAGACTGAACTCAAGCCAGTCCTAATAACACAAATAATTTAACAGGAGATAGTCCAAGTGTCCATAATCTGTATTAATGTCTTATTACCTTCTTTCCTATCAGCTCACACATATGGCTTCATCAAGACTTTGTTGTAACACATTGGCAGGAAGAGAAGCTAGAGTCTGGCTTATAGATGTTTGTGCATGATATGTAAGTACTATATGTGCGTAGACAGCTATTGCAGTATAGCTTCTTTTGAATGTATCCCTGAAAGATAGTGTGGGTCTCTACCAGGCAAAGAACGCTAACGTAGTGTGCCTGCTTGAAAGCAAAAGGAATAATGAATGGTTGGAAGAGAAGTTCGTGTTAATACATACCAGCTCTGGCTGTGTGCCCAGTTCTAGAAAAAAGAACTATAATTAGGAGTATTTATTTTATTGTATGTGTGTAGTTTTGCTTTCATCTTCCCTTTAAGCACTTATCATCTAACCTTTATGACGCATAGCTATTACAGCTGCATCATGGTGTCTAAGTAATATGATGTAAAGAATAGTGACTATCACCTAGTGGCATATTTTCTTCCCAGAAATGGTTAGTATGGTTTTGATTACAAATCATGCTTCAAAAGAGTTGTATCATAATACCCAAGAATGACTCATTCATTGTCCCTGAGATTAAAGGTGGTTTAATAAGAGGTATAAGGGTGCTAAGCAGACGAAGGTTGGACTTTGATGACAGCTCCATGACAGTCAGTTTGTTGAGGTCGTTGTCCTCAATGATCTATCACATACTGACGTAGGAGTTGCTGTGAGGTGTTTTGTAGACATCATAGCATCTGTAATCAACTGACTCTAAGAAGTTTATCCTTAGCAATCAGGGTGGACCAGATCCAATCCCTCAAAAGGCTTGAGAGCAGAATGAGGGTTTGCTAAGATGAAATTCTATCCATCTATGGAAAGACATGTCAACTATGGCTCCAGAGTTTCTGGTCAACCCTTCTGCCAGCTCCTGAAGTCACTTCAGTTGTGGATCCGGACAGATACAATTATTTCATACTATGAGGATAAGTAAGAACAGAGCATATTTTAAGTATGAGATTTCTAATAACAAGGGAAAGTTGTCTCTCATTGTGAATCACCGGGGAGAACCAAAATTACAGTATTGTGTGAAGAACAGAGACATTGAGAAAGTAAAGCCCCATATAGTGAATAACCTGCCCCAAAGCTGTACAGAAGTTCAGAATTCAAACCATTACATTCCATGAGAATGAAGTAAATTAAATAATCACTTAAATTAATTGCCATTTGCTAAGTGAATGCAGTCACCTTCACAAAGAATGCCTATTTGAATAACGAAACACGGATTTTTCCCCTCATTAAAAAGTCATTGAAAAAACTGATAAAAGTTTCAAAACTTCATAGTAACCCACTAAAATAATTTTTTCTTTGCTAGAGATACAGCATTGGAGTGATGCCTCAGTAGTTACACTTGCTGCTCTTCTGAAGGTCCTGAGGTCAGTTTCTAGCATCCATGTCAGGAAGCTCATGACCATTTGTAACTCCAGTTCCCAAGGATCAGTTTCCCCTTTCTGGCCTCCACAGGTACCAGGCTTACATATGATACATATACACACATGAAGGCACACAATATTTACACATAATATAAAGAACAAACAAATCTGCTTCAGAACGTAAAGCAGGAGAATGCTTGAATTTTGTTTTGAGGGTTTTTCCATTGACCACAGATACATCAGTATATGTAAGGTCTGAGCTCCACAACAGAAGGCTGTTTAAATCTGAACTCAGGCAAGTCAGTGTCCAGCATCCTCTGCCTCATTAGTTTGATACAGAATATCTCCAAGTAGGAGAATACGGCATGACTGTCCCTGCCAGGAGAAAGGCTAGATCACATTCATGTCACTATAAGGAAATCAACTCAGCAGCTTCCATTGTTTCTCTTCCTCTGCAAGCAGGCTTCAGCAGTGAGCAACCACCTGCCTCTGTGATTTTCTCTGAGAGATGACCTCTTCCCAGGGAAAAATCCAAAAAGTGTAGGAATAACACACCCACGTTCCACGTGTCACTTAACCTTGGCTGCATGTGAGCAGCTCCAACTGTCAGGAATTCCGGCTGTTCTGCAAGTTACTGAACCTTTCCAAGATGAAACTGGCCAAGCCAATACCACGTTGCCTTCTAATTATCCTCATTAGCAATAAAGGACACTTATTGATTAATTCACTTGAGTTTTACAAATCATAGAAAGGAGTCACATGACCCTTGACTGAAGAATTTCAAAGTCAGTATCTACAAAGACCTGCCTGGCTCCCTTCACCAACAACCCTCAATCCCCATCACTCCCAAACCAGAAATAGCACAGATTTTATTATACAGTGACCTGCAGCCTCTGCTTTAGCATCCTGGATGGCTCACTATTGCTTCCACCTAATTTCATCCCTGGGGTCCCAGCATCTATACCAGACTCTGGTTATCTTCCCAGATATCACCTGCCTCCAGACTCTGTGTCACCATGGCTGACCCACATGCTGGGATACCATCTGCTGTGCCTTGCTGGTCCTCATGGACTCTGACCTCTTGGCTGTCAGATCCACCTCAGTTGCCATCATCTTCTTCCCTGATAAGGAAGCCTGCTGACTTACTTGGATAATCTCCCATCAGTCAAAGTAAATTCCAGTTCCAGTGGCTTCTTGCACTCTGATGATAATGATGAGGAGGGGGTCTTTAAAGAATACAAACTGATACACTCCTCTACCAAGCTCTTCTAATAATATTCTGCTATTCTCTGCCCTATGTCTAAATCAGAAAGTATTCCAATTGAACAGGTTTCGAGCAGAATTGAAACAGATAGTTTGTTTACTAGTTACTGGTAAGTGATAATTCATGTACTAACTTCAGCTTAAAAAAAAATCTGATAAACAGTGGAAAGTTCTCACAGACAAACAGGGGTAAAAATCTATCCTCAAATCAACATTACAAACAGCCTGATAGCCAAAGCACACATGTAAAGGCATGACTTTAATCCCTCATGATGGAAACAAAATGTCTGCACAATTAGGAAACCATTTTCAAAGCAGTTGCAGATTTTTGTTATCATATATGAGGCTATGAAATGGGTAAATACTTTATCATGCTTTTACAACAGTTCTTTAGTTCTACAAATAATCCTTGGTTAAAAAAAAAGACAAAGAGATATAATCATCAATGTTAGACTCTATTGCTATTAAAATTTTGCCTACAATGTATTCATCAACATAAACTTAGTAAGTTAAAGATCCATTGTGGGGGGCGGGGGAAACAGCCTTAAAGTGATGTGAACTGGAAAACTTCATAAATATCACAGCAAGTAACATCAAATAATACTTTACTAAGTAGCCATATAAGGAAACATTCTAAATACAATACAAAAGATAATGGATTTCATTTTAATAACCTTAGGAAAGCAGTACTAATATCAGTTCTATTTTACAGATAATAGTAACATGAATCTTAAAAGGTCTTATTAATTAAAAAAAAAAAACAGAGCCAGATATTTGAGTGAAAGCTAAAAGATCAGAGAAATAGAACAAACCAGCCACGTTCTTATCTCTATGAAATCCTCAGCCTCAAAAGAGAGACTTCCTGTTTACTTATGCCTTATATACCTTCCTGTGCCCCGCCATCTTCCTTCCTTCCTAGTTGCTGGGATTAAAGGCATGTGCCCCACACCTGGCTCTGTTCCCAGTGTGGCCTTGAACTCACAGAGATCTGGATGGATCTCTTTCTCCTGAATGCTAGGATTAAGGGCATGTGCTACCACTGCCTGACCTCTATGTTTAATATAGTGGCTGGCTTTGTCCTCTGATCCCCAGGCAAGCTTTATTGGAGTACACAATATATCACCACACTGCTCAGCATAAGGATTAAATAATATGCCTGAGTCCATGTAGCTCAAAAAGCGAACAAGGGAAACTCCAGATTAGCAACCCATGACTTAGCTTACTGCACTGTGCTTTCCCTCAAAATGATTTCAAAAACTACGGTAGCCAGATAGTACCAAAGCATGGTAGGAAAGAGATTTAATTTTCAATTTCCATCTAAAAAAAAAATCTTCATGGAGTTTAAACGTCCACCTATATCAACAAGATTATGAAATCTTATGCAGTGGGACTACTGATATAAACAAAAGTAAATGAAAAAAAACAGTATAAATTGCTGTTGTAATCACAACTTCATTTGATAAGCTTAAGCTGGATATTTGTATTTAAATGATAACAACAGGCTCCACAGATCTCTTGAGAAGTGCATGTTGGAGAGCTCTTTGGAATCAGCTCACAGAGTTAAGCCATGTTCTCCATTATATACCAACAGTAATGTAACCACATACCAAATTCAGTAAGGGAGAGCCTTCACATACATGCAATGTGAATGTGACCTTGAAAGGACTGTCCTTTCAGCCACACTTCAGCAATCATAGTCATGCATAGAATTGTTATATGCTGAAATGTTTGGTAATAATTAGCAGCTAAACTATCCACCATGCCTTCCAAAGGTCAGAAAATACACCATCTGAGACAAATGACAACAACCAGCTCATGGGCAGCTCTGAAACAGTGATGTCACTCTGGGACAATGATGTCACTCTGGAACAATGATGTCACTCTGGGGCAATGATGTCATCTTTTTACTTACGACAGTTGAACATTTACATGTACAGTTTTCTATCAGGGGAGTTTTTAATGATTACCATAACAATAAGTATGCTGTTTGCAAGTTAGGATGGCAGTCTGACAATTTATCAAGATATTTTGTATTCTTGAACATCTATAAGTTAGAATTTTAATAAATTTATTTGAAGAGAATATAAATTAAACCTGATATTTAACCTACGACTAATTATTACTTCTAACGTGCTATTTAACGTTTGCCGAATACACTTAGTGTTTTAAAATTCTGTTTCTAAAATGCCAATCAAGAACATGGATTTTATTTATTTTAGAAATATGCAAAACATCTTGAAATATGAACAAATATGAATTGAGTTTGATTTAAAAATTAGTTACATTCCTTTCACTCTTAGGAGTTATGCCAGTGTCAAAGTCTAAAATCCAAATGGAGTGAAGATTTCTTTGTCAGTTCCATGTGCCGCTAATGATACAATCTCAATGTTCACTTACTATCCAGAACTACCGAGGCTGCCTTCAGCTATGGGAAATTGCAGGCCTGGGCTGGAGCTACAAACTCCTGTTTTTCAAGCTGGCATAGTTGGTTCTGTCTCCAGAATAATGTTGACATACCCAAACCTTTCTAGAAAGGGGCATGTCTGTCGTGTCTGTTAATTACCTAGAAAGCAAAGCAACCAAGGGGCAGAGCTTTGCTGAGAAGTCCCCAGGAAGGTGATGAACTCTCATGACCAGTAAATTCCAATTTGCTAAACCACATTCTCCTCCATATTAGAACAAATGGGACAGAATGCTTCACCCAGAGGGAAGAGGTAGCTACATTAGGTTCATAATATAGAGGCGGCAATCAAATGGGCAAAGTGATGAACTGAAGCTATGTTACCAGCCGTTCTGAAGTCAGAATAGCAGACAGTTTTGTTATGTTGATGAGGGGTCTCTAAGGATTCATTATATTCTATTTCACACGTAAGCAACACAATGAGGAAAGAGAGGGACAAAAGTTTTCTGTATCTTATCCCATGCAACTGTTTGATTATGAGATCTGGGCTTTGAGTTAGAAGACCACCATTAACCTTGCTGCATAACCTAAAGGAAAACTCTAGATGGGCGGTTCTCAAATCTGTAGGTCACGACCCCCTTGGGGATGAATGATTCTTTCACAAGGGTCACCTAAGACCTTTGGAAAATACAGATATTTACATTATGATTCATTACAGTTATGAAGTAGCAACAAAATAATTTTATGGTTGGAGATCACCACAACATGAGGAACTGTATTAAAGGGTCAAAGCATTAGGAAGCTTGAGAACCACTGCTCTAGATAAAATTTTAAAAAGCAAACATTGCTGTAGATATGGTTCATTGGCTAAATACCAGAGCCATTGGTAAGTACATCCTTTTAGGGATCATCTTGGACTTGCAAGTATTTTTCATTAACTAGCTTTTATGTAACAGAAATTGTTTGCAGCCCCTCAAGTGAGACCTAGTGTTGTCTTGGATGATCCAAGAGTCAGGTAGCACCTGAAACTAGGAGAGTAACAGAGAACTTTGCCCCTATAGCCTGAATGTGAAAGTAAAGAAGTGAGCTGACTGGCAACAGCAAGTTTGATTCATTTGGGTATGGTTTGATGGAGTGTTTCTGCTTACCTAACAAATCAATTGACTAGGCGGAGGCCTGTGATCAGTTGACATTTGATTCAAAAGTAATCAGCTACACGTCAAGCTTGTTGGTTTCATTTTTCTTGTGTAAAGGTTGTAGGTACAGATAAGCCCCAGGCACAAGAACTTTGTTTATTTTGAGAAAGTCAATCCACCTGTTGTGGTCTCACTGCCTTAACAGGCAATCTGATTCTCAGTATGACTTGTCTGGCCTGGTCTTAATTTATTCACTTTTTCCAACTTCCCATCCACTTTAACTTTTATCATTTTTAAATAGCTTCAGTATTCACACTCTAGAGACTCATACATTTAGGATGTTGTGAAGGTTAATCATCACTATCAAGTTAACTAGTTTTAATATCACTATAGAAATACACCTTTTGATATCTGTGAAGTAGTTTCCAAGAGTATTTAACTCAGGTAGGAAAATCCACCCTAAAAGTGGGCAGCCGCATTGCTTGGGCCAGAGTTCTAGACTGAGTGAAAGGAAAAAGGGAGATGAGCAGCAGCAATCATCACTCTCTGCTTCCTGACTCTGAGGAGCCACCTCCTGCTCTCACTACCAGGCCCTCACCACTCCAATGGCCACTCTATTCCCAAACTATGGGCCAAAACAAACTTTTCTCCCCTTCTTTGTTTCTTATGAGGTATTTGTTCACAACAACAGGAAAACTAATAAGGATGCTTTCTTCTAACTCTTTCAGCAATAACACCCTGTCATCATAAACTCTCTTAAGAAGCAAGCAGGCGAGGGGACATAAACAGCAAACAAATGCTTGCTTTACCATGTGACACAAAAATCCCCAAAAGAGAACACAGAGCTAGGAAGACAGAACCTTGATGATCTTAAAAACATGATGTTAAAAAGAAGTAGATACGGGCTGGAGAGATGGCTCAGTGGTTAAGAGCACTGGCTGGTCTTCCAGAGGACCTGAGTTCAATTCCCAGCAACCACATGGTGGCTCACAACCACCTGTAATGAGATCTGGCGCCCTCTTCTGGCTTGCAGGCAGAACACTGTATAAATAAATAAATAAATAAATAAATAAATAAAAGAATTCTATTCTTTTAAAAAAAAGAGAAAAAAAAAAGAAGTAGATCCCTGCTGATGTGTGCTATATATACACAATGGAGTACTACTCAGCAGAGAAAAACAATGACATCATGAAGTTTGCAGGCAAATGGATGGAACTAGAAAATATCATCCTGAGTGAGGTAACCCAGACTCAGAAAGACAAACATGATATGTACTCACTCATAAGTGGATACTAGATGTAAAGCAAAGGATAAACAGACTGCAACTCACAACTCCAGGGAGGCTACCTAGTAAAGAGGACCCTAAGAAAGACACAGGGATCGCCCAGCGACAGAGAAATGGATGAGATCTACATGAGCAAACTGGGGGTGAGGGGGGTAATGGAGGGCAAGGGTCAGGGGAAAGCGAGCTTAGGGGAGCGGGATGTCCCAGCTGGATCAGGACCAGAGTGGGAGAACAAGGAAAGAGATACCATGATAAATGAAGACCCCATGGGAATAGGAAGAAGCAGAGTGCTAGAGATGTCCCCAAAATCCACAAAGATACCTCCACTATAGACTACTGGCAATGGTTGAGAGAGTGACTGAGCTGACCTAACCTGGTGATCAGATGGCGAACACCCTAACTGTCGTGATAGAACTCTCATCCAGTGACTGGTGGAAACAGATGCAGAGATTCATGGCCAAACCCCAGGAGGAGCTCCAGGAGTCCATTGCGGAGGGCGGGGGGAATTATATGAACAAGAGATATCGAGACCAAGATTGAAAAAAGCCAAACTAGCAGAAACACATGAACTGTGAACCAATAGCTGAGGAGCCCCCATGGCACTGGACTAGGCCCTCTGGTTAAGTGAGACAGTTGATTAGCTTGAACTGTTTAGGAGGCACCCAGGCAGTGGAACCTGGACCTGTCCTTGGTGCATGAGCCGGCTTTTTGGAACCTAGGGCCTATGCTGAGACACTTTGTTCAGCCTTGGTGTAGGGAGGAGGGGACCGGACCTGCCTCAACTGAATCTACCAGGCTGGACTGAATCCCCAGGGGAGACCTTGCCTTGGAGGAGGTGGGAATGGGGGGTGGATTGGGTGGAAGACTGGGGGGTGGGAGGAGGGAGGACAGGGGAATCCATAGCTGATATGTAAAATTAAATTAATTATAAAATAAAAATATTTATTTAAAAAAAGAAGATCCTTTTTGTAAATTTAAAATAGGCAAATCAAAATATTGAGATGATTCCAGAAATGCGAGAAAACATAAAAAGTTTCAGAACAATGTACACTTCTCATGATGCTTCCACAAGATGACTAATTGTAGTGCTCTATTTAAGGAGGAGTTTCAGGAAATATCACAACAAAACATGTTCTTTCTCAGAAGTAAGGGTTGATTTTATCCTTTACTCTCTACCTTGCTTAAATGTCCCATGATACAATTCACAAAAGTCCCTTGACTGGTAATGGGCTAATGTTAACAATAAAATTAAGTTGAAAATATTGTAAGTCAAAAATTGTGCAGCACATTTAACCTATGAAACACTAATGCTTAGAAATGTCACTGTAGAGTCAACATTGTTCCTTTCACGGTTGCCTGGTTGACTGGAAGTTGCAGCTTATTGCTGCTTCTTAAACCCAGCCAGAGTGTTGTAATACGTACTGCCATTCCAGAAAGCACTAACATTCAAAATTCAGACTACAGTTGCTCATGAATGGGTCTGGCTTTCACATCATAAAATGGAAAACTTGGAAATCAAACCATCTTAAGTTAGACACTTCCTACGTAAAAACAATGTCGACTGCTACAAACAAAAGCGAGCCAAGCTCATTAAAGGCAAACTAGGGTGGGGAGAACTGAGTGATGAATGGCTCATTTGCTGTAACTGGTAAGCATGCTTAACACCAAACACAGCTCATTGAGTTGCTATGGTAACAGACAACCTCTAACTGCTTTATTTGCCTTCTGTTAGAATGACGGGGGGAGTTTAACCACCTGAGTCCTTTTGGACTTCTCAATGACTAATGTAAATTGTTCAGTGTTGGATAAGGCAGCATGACTGATAAACAGGAACTGATTTGCGGCACAGCATTTTAACCCTAGCAAATTCAAACTCCCCCAACATACACGAGCATGCTGCCTTTGAACAGGCTGTAACACATTCCTTGTCCAATCCAAGATCTCTTTTGATGTAACCAACCAGAGTTGGCAATCTAGATTCCCTTGGCATAATCCAAAAACTATAGGTTGAGCTAAAAATAAAGTTGTCCATAAGCTAAGGACATACAAGGGAATGCTAACAAAATAGAACAGTTTCTAATGATGTATATTTACAATTTTATTTACAGCACAATTTATAAAGATTTTGTTTTCAGGAACCCCAGACAAAGAGGACTTTTAACATCAATGAGTATCATCTTCACTTTCTAAAAGTGCTTTCCAAGGTAAGATTTACCTTATTTCTTTATTCTAATAGTACCATTCATCAAGTACCCACCTTATCGAAACATCTTGAATTGCTTTACTAACACCCACTTTATTCAGGTCTCACCACCACCTTCTTGAGACATACTGTTTTACTCTCCTTTGCTACCACTGGTTCTTTAATATAGAAACAAAGACTCAGAGATACATAATTTATCTAAAGGCTAAGAGATAGGCGACAAGGCTGGCTGGTTTTTAACTCAAAAGTAGCCTGGTGGTCAGTTCCTCATGGGAACCCTTCTCATTCCCATGATCCAAGGAACACTTGAACTGGTTTCTGTGGCATTTGTTAACCACTCACTGCCCCTTTCGCTACTCCTGTCTCACATATGAAGCCCTCTGTTACGTCCTTTCTTAGTGGTTCAAGCTTCCAGAACTTTCTCTAGTACCAGAAGTTGTTCCCTGAATGCAAACAAAAATGTTTTCCTCTAGTTCCATCCACTCAGACTAGCTTTGGTTTTTTTTTGTTTTTTACACCAAACTGATTTCTGTTTCTACCTCGTATTCTTGAGCCTACCGAAGTCAGCATAGGTTCCTAGGACCTTTCAAAGGAAACTGCCCAGCACTCTGGATCTGACGCTGCCTGAGGTATCCTTAAAGCCCTTAATTAGACCCAGCATCTCTATCCAGGCATATCACAGGAAACAATGAAGTCCTCAACTCTGTGTCACTGGAGCTCACAAGAGCACCAAACACAAGACAAACAGGATAGAGTCTCAGAAACTCCTTGTTAGATGAAGGAATGAGAAAAAATCCTTTCATATACTATACATAGTAATTAGCACTTATTTTGATGTCTAAGATTCCCTGATAAACTTGACCCTTTCTACTTTGTTATACTACAGTGGTGGCTGTTATCACCTTTTTGTATAGCTTGGTTTTTTGTTTTTTGTTTTTTGGTTTTTGGGGTTTTTTTTGTATAGCTTGTTATACACCTGTTGGTTGTATAGCTTGTTTTGTTCTCCATTTTTCCCTTCTACAAATTCCTGCTCACAGTATTTGGTGTTGTGGTGGTGGTGGTGACTTATTTTGTTTTTTACAGTCTTCAAAAAGTGACAGTCTGGAAAGCATGAAGATTAACAAGATTTTGTTATCTTTATACTTGTGTTTGTTTGATTTTGTTAGTCATTCAAAACAAAATGATAGTCTCTCTCTTTTATTTTACTTACTCATTAGAGAGAAAAGTTTCTATAGTTCTTTTGTTTATTTTCAGGCTGTTTTCTGCTGTAACAAAAATACTGAGAGAGAGAGACAGAGAGAGAGAAAGAGATTTTAAAACTCTTCTGTCAGGGGCTAGAGTGATGAATCAGTGCTGCTTTTCCAGAGGACCCAAGTTCGGTTCCCAGCACCCATCTCAGGTGGCTCATATCCACCATTAACTCCAACTCCAACAATACTCTCTTCTGGCCTACATGGGCACATTCATTCACTTGGCATACACTATAACACACACACACACACACACACACACACACACACACACACAATCTTAAATAAACAAAAATACCTGTGTGTGTTCAGAAAGAGTCTTGTAGAGACAGTCACAATGTATTCCTTTCTTGGAGATTCAGACATACCCCAACATGCTTTCTAGCCAGCAGGAAATGTCTTCTAAGGATGTAGTTTTCAGAGTACCTAAAAGTCCTTGTAGGAAGGACACATAAAATGGTTGTTGGCCAAACCCTAAGACCAAAACTTTCTTGATAACAAGCTGTGTCAGACCAAAGGGAAACACTATAGTGTTGCTAGATTAAAAGAACTGAAATATCAGATTCAACTGAGGGTCAATGACAATGAGAAGGGTGAGGAGAGATGGCTGGATATACACTGTGGCATAATTGAAGCCTGCAAACAAAAGAGCAACACAAATGATGGAGATGAGAAGTCCATTCGGCTGAGAATGCTGGCAGAAGGCCCTGGGTCAGCACACATGTCTTCAGGGAGAACAACAATGGCCAAGAACCATTGCTTTGCTCAGAGATGTGAATCCAACCAGAAAGACGAGAAAGATCACAGTTGATCAGCTATTCTTTCCAGAACTCAGCAATGATGCCAACAGGCCCTCAGGCAAAAACGTATTCCTTTGTTAATCTTTGTGCCAACTGGTTGTCATAGTACAGGCCACTATTCCTTGATATATTTCACATGAATTAAAGCTTTTATCTATTTGTCCTTTTGCACATGTACACATGTGCCATGACATTGTGCACAGAGGTCAGAAGACTACTTCCAGGAGTCATTTCTCTCTTCCCACTGTTGTTTCCAGAGAATAAACTCAACTTCTCAGGCTTGGGAGGCAAGGGTTTTTGCCCTCTAAGCCCTAAGACTTTAAAAAAAAAAACCTTTAGTGTGTGTTAATGATGATAAATTTCCCTTTCTCATTTGCTTTGTGACTGCAGCATGTGAGAAAGGAGAGCTACTCTAGATGGAGGTGAAATAAGCCTCTTTGTTACACCATACTTCACAATAATCAGACAAGGAACACTTCTCTTTAAATGTTATTCTTGTGCTGCTCCATTGCTATCATCTATTGCATTTGAATAACTGGGGGATTTCATTTCTACTACTGATGATACATTTTCACATGTACAAAACTTGAATTATTCAAAGATGTTGCAAATGACTTCTGAAATATGCACTGACGTGCAAGAGTTATAAAAATGTCTACTTAAAATCCCTCACTCTTGTGAGTATTGTAGCTCAAATTTAGTTGTTCTTTTTGATGAAAAACTGCTTCATTTCCAAGTTGTTGCTGTGGTTTTCTATAATGCTGTCATTATTTATATGTGTATCTATATAATATATATGCACATATATGTGATAGTATATCATGTCATGTTATGACATAACATCCATGTGTTGACAGTGTCAATGGTTATCTATGCTGCAGAGGGTAGGAAATCAACTTACCCATAAGGCCTCTGCTTTACTAAACCTTTAAACAACCATATTTTTGGAATGTTAGCTAGAATTTAACTGATTCATTAATTCTACTCTCAAGAAATTAAAACAAATCCGTTGTTAGGGCTATGCTGTTTGTGTCTATTTTTCATTTATAGATAAGGAAGTTTTAATAGGATTAAGTCTATCACTCTTCAGCCATGGATTCTTGTTTTAATAACATAATATACAATATGGCAAAGGCATTCACGAATGTATTTTCCTCCCATTATATCTTTTAAATGCTGTGCTCTTTGTAGAATTTTCAAATTAATTTAGTTCCTCCTATATTAGTTACTTTTATGTTGCTGTGATAAAGCACCATGACCTGAGCAACTTTAGGAGAAAAGGTTTACTTGGGCTTACAGTTCCAGAAGGATAGAGTCCACAGAGGCAAGAAGAGCATGACAACAGGCAGGTATGGCAGACAGCAGGAGCAGGAAGCTGACTGGTCATATTTCAACCGCACACAGGAAGTAAAGAACAAACGAAGTGGGGTGTGGTTATAAGTCCTCAAAGCTCACCCCCAATGATACACTTCCTCCAGCAAAAGTGCACCTCCTGAAGATCCCATAACCTCCCACAAAGAGTCTACCATCTGGAGAGCAAGAGTGCCGATATGGAGCCTATGGAGGAAACTTCTCATTCAAACCACCACTGGACCTTTAAGTTTCTATCTTAGTGAAAAACACAAAGTAGCTCACTGTCTTGAGTATAATAACTCTTTAACATATTTTAATCCTCAGAAATGGCAAGTTCTTAAATTATCCCTTCTTTTCCCAAAATTTTGCTTTTCCGCCGGGCCATTCAATTCTTCCATTTTAATGGCAAGCTTTCCTCCAAATATTTTGAGGTTACATTAAGTTCACAAGTTCATATGGAGAAGATAACACTTACACATTTATTATTCTTATCCAGGAATGCAATATAAACATTGTTCACTGCTCACCTTCTTTTGTGTTTCTCATTCTATTGTTATTCATTTAACAGTATTCAATTAACAATATATTCTTATATATTTCCTACACAGCTATCCATAGGTATTCATGACTATTATAAATGAGATTATTTTATCATATTGTCTACTTGTTGTGGGAAAATAAACTGTTTTATACAGTTACGTTTTTTTATACCTAAGTAACTGCACCCTTTTATTCCAATACTCTTTATTTTGCCATCTTTTCCATAATAATCGTAACTTTTCAAAATTACAACTATTAAGAGACAACTATGTACAGTTTTCGGACTAAAGACTCATATGTTAAACCACCTGAGCACTAATTTATTTTTGCTACTTATTGTCTGTGTGAACTGGGCCAAGTTGCTTAACTTCTCTGGTGCTCAGTTTCCAAGTTTGTAAAATATAAAGAATAGTTAATAGTATCTCCTAGAAGTTAAAAAAAATTTAAAATTATTGTAAGGAATTTAAAACAGTTCCTAACACAGCTAATAATTATTTCTCCTTTTATTTTATCCATTAGAATTTCTAAAGTGAAGTGAAGTTCAGGTGATCAAACTTGTCGTACAGTTAACCCTGAGAGTTTTTCTGATTTCTTGGGAAGATTTCCTTATATTTTAATTAACTTTTGCTATCCTAACTTACCAAGTGGTACACATGTATGTTTTCTTAAAATGAACATTTGGAGTCTGTTAGAAAATCCAAAGTGTAGGTATTGTTCTTTGGTCTATGACTATAAAGTTATTGAAATAAAATTTCCAACTTGGGGGCTGGAGAGATGGCTCAGAGGTTAAGGGCACTGGCTGCTCTTCCAGAGGTCCTGAGTTCAATTCCCAGCAACCACATGGTGGCTCACAACCATCTGTAATGAGATCTGGTGCCCTCTTCTGGCCTGCAGGCATACATGCAGGCAGAACACTGTATACATAATAAAAAAATCTTAAAAAAAAAAAAATTTCCAACTTGGACCACCATCACGTTCCAACTACACATCCACTCACTATCTTGCTTTCTTGTTGATTTCTAATTTCTTTAGCTAATAATTAGAAATTTTCTTTTTGGCTCTTCTTCTCATTACTCTTGGGGAGGGTTGTGGAGTTTAGTGTTTTGTCCTCAAAGGAATCTGTAAAATGTGTCACATCTGTCACGGAGTTCACTGAGTAGAGAGAGATGATGCGCTCCTCAAGAGTGTGCATTTCAACGACGCAGGATAAATGTCTGGTGAAAGTGAGATGTTGCAACTTCTTTAAAGTCAGTATTTTAGCTTCTGCTTTCCATGCTGGTCAAGGACATAGGTTTAACAGTAGACAGAATTAGACTGCTAGCCAACTTCACCACCCACTGGCTAAATCTGTGCAGTTGGCCACTAAGCCAGCTTTCATCACAGAAGAGAACAACCTCTTCACCTCCTCCCAGAGCTATCATGAGAATTAAACAGATTCTGTTTATAAGTCCTGAGCATTCAGCCTACCATACTGACCCAGTAATTATCTTTCATATCCGTTTTAATTGTCCTCAAGTGCAATGCAAGTATTTATAACTTTGCTCACTGTTTTCCCCCACTATAAAGATTAGAATGGCTCCTGTAGAAATCTTTGTTTTTCCCAAAATTATTTTACTGAAATCATTTCCTTTCAAAAGGTAAATTTCAACAAAGGTCCTATTCTTCATTGACAAGTTTAACAGTTGGCATTAAAATAAAAATGTTCTGTTGGGCAGTGGTGGCTCAAGTCTTTAATCCCAGCACTTGGGAGGCAGAGCCAGGCGAATCTCTGCGAGTTCGAGGCCAGCCTGGTCTACAGAGCAAGATCCAGAACAAACACCAAAACTACACAGAGAATCCCTGTCTTGAAAAACCAAAAAAAAAAAAAAAAAAAAAGTTCCAATAAGACATAGAACCCATTATCAGTGTCTAAATCTTAGTGGATGAAAAGGAAGTATACACTCATCTCCAGAAACCCAGGCAAAGAGCCCAAGTCCCACCTAGTACCTTCTGCTTGTTCATGGTCCCTTACTCTTCTTTCTGTTCTCTTGGGGATCTGAGCATGGGAGAATACTGGAGACTTTGCTCAGGCTGAAGCCTATGCCATGTTCTCCTCATCCATTATCTAAGCTGTGATGGAGGGGCAAATTTCTCACACAAGAGGGCAGACCCAGAATTAAGGGTTAGAGAGGCCACAAGGCAAATTCCACCATTGTAAAATACCATTAAGATCGCAACATGAAGGTGGCCTCAATTTTCAACATACATGTCAAGTATGTATATAAATACTTTAAAGTGTGGTGATATTGTGTCCCCCAATATATTGTGCACCTTAATAAACTTATCTGGGGTCAGAAAACAGAACAGCCACTAGACAGACATAGAGGCCAGAAAATGGTGGCACATACGCCTTTAATCCTAGCATTCTGGAGGTAGAGATCCATCTGGATCTCTGTGAGTTAAAAGCCACACTGGAAACAGCCAGGCATAGTGACACATGCCTTTAATCCCAGGAAGTGATAGTAGGAAGCAGAAAGGTATATAAGGTGTGAGGACCAGGAACTAGAGCCCTTTTTAAGCTTTGAGGCTTTTAGCAGCAGTTCAGCTGACATTCATTTGGATGAGGACTCAGAGACTTCCAGTTTGAGGAAACAAGATCAGCTGAGAAGTTGCTGAGGTGAGGTTAGCTGTGGCCTGTTCCGTTTCTCTGATCTTTTAGCATTCACCCCAATACCTGGCTCCAGGTTTGTTTTTATTAATAAGACCATTTGAAATTCATGTTACATTAAAGATACTGTTTTCCTATTCCCCCAAAATGCATTAGTTTGAGTTGTATGTCCACCAGTCAGCACCATCAAGATTATTTCCTTGAAAACAGTTACATAATTCTAACATTTGGGAGGCTGAGGCCTGGGCTAAATGTTCACGACCAGCCAGGCTACATAGGAAGACCCTGTCTCAATAAAACAAAACATAACTGGCATGCATTGCTTGCTGTGTTATCTCAGAAAAAATATCTCCAAGAAGAGTAATAATTAATATAATGAATTTCTTTCCAGAGTTAAAGACTAGAATTTTAAAGGATTTTAATGGACTGTTGGTCTTTACTGAGAACAAATTAAAGAGGCATGACTAAGAAGAATAGAAATATCAAAACATGCCCTTTCTCTATTACCCTCAGACCCCCAGGAGTCAGCAGATGGAATGTAGCTCAAGTATGCAGTGTGTATTGTTAGCTATAAATGTATCACTAGAAATAACTGACTGGACAATATGGAGTAACTTCCTAAACTGGAGCCATCCCACCCTGCCCTTTCTTCACTGTCCTCCAGCTTTTATAACAATAAAGATATGTTCTGTGACACCCTCAATACAATGATCAACAGGACAGAGAGTTTACCTACCTTTCTCCTTCCTGCCTGGATGTTGTCTCAGTGATTTTATGGTTTCCCGACTTCCCAGATCTGTCTTGCGTGGTTTTCAGTATCTCATGGCCCCTGAAGGGAACAAAACAGGAGAGAAAATTATAAAGATAAATGTCTCTAGTTCCTTGTCCATTATAGAAATGAACAAGTGGTTTCTTGAGAAGAAACATAGCACTTAAAATGACCAATGTCTCATAATTTTTCTGTTTCTCTGAGACTAAGAGGACAGATTTCTTGAGCAAGCAGCTGCCTGCCTTCATATATATGTAAATAGTAAGAGTGATATGAATATATTATATATACCAATTATCTTCTGAGAAACCTTTCTTGTGTTTGCTCTCAAATTGTGTAAGAAGAGTTTACTAAACAGTTAAAATGAAAAACGCATGTTTTTCTCCACATTTTCAAATTTCCATTCCAAATTGATTCTCTAAGTGAGTGGCAGCCTTTCTCAACCGTGTGATTGAAAAGGCAATACATCCCTGCAGCAGTTTTCTTTGAATCCCAATGACAAGGAGCAAGGCCATTGTTTTCCTCAATCACATCACACAATATTGGAATTCTTGGGGGGAAAACATCCAATAAAATCCAGCCTGCACATAATGCCTCAGTGTCTACAGTTAACCTGGAGCTTTTCTGTGAACAGGCAGCCGACCTACTTGCACAATTTTTGTTTGTAGTCTTTTAGGTTTTCTACATAAAATGTCCCCATTTTAAAGCTAATAATACACAAAATAACCCAGTTATTTTCATGTCCATATGTGTTTGATAGTCATAGCTACAACTGACCGCTGGGTAAATCAGGCCCCCTTCACTTGAGCAGTCTACACTTGTGAACAGACATGGGATAAATGCTTCTCGTCCCAGATGAAAAAGCAATGCTTTGTTTTGTTGACATTTTATAGAGATCATCTGATCACTGTTCTCCTAAACCTAGGGCTGATATTGTCCATGCTCCTCTGTTTGTCCATGCTGTCCAATTTTAATAGAGGTGCCATAGCAGGAAGAGCCCAGTTCTGAGCTATGATTTAGAGATGAGTGCTGTCTACTCTCTTCTCAAATCCAGTTGTTCCAGCCTCATGTTCTGCAGGTCACTCCTCCAACTCCGTTCATTCTGTATTCATCAAACAGCCTGGTCTCCCCCCCCCCCCCCCCCCCCCCCCCCCCCCCCCCCCGCAACACACACACATGATCTCATCTACACCTCATCATTCCCTGAAGAGGTTATGACACACCCTCACCAATCTCCCTGCTCTAAGACTTTCCTCCCCTAGCCCGTCCTCCACAAACCCTTCACGTTAATAAAGCAATAAGACCTTTCATTTGTTATGTGTGAAGTACATGTGGTCATATTTTACTATGATTCTCAGACAAGATATCTTTTTTCTCACAATGTAAGAACTGTAATGGCTGCTCTTTGAAGTTGCTTTTAAGTAATTTAATGATTCTTTTCTCCATTGCTTCCCCATTTTTTTTCCTTTTTTTGTTTCAGAGTTTGCAAGTGGTCATGAAGAGCACCACAAGGGCTTTGGCAGGCAGAGGCAGGAGGACTGAGCTAAGTTCTCACTGTAAATCATCCATTTGTCAGGTATTGACTTGAGTCCTCATCTCCTCTGCTTTAGGTAGATGACAGAGCCTTGACGATCCCATTTGTCTCTCTAGATTACTCTGAGATTCAAGGATGTTCCCGTGCAATGAAGACGCAAACGTGCAGCTGTTAATCTCCCACAAGAACAAGAAACAAGAAAAGCAAAAATGTGCTTCTTCTAGTATTAGATCTTGCCCAGGCCCCTGGGATGGAATCTGTTCACACTCCTACATCTTCCTGCTTCCTTTTAGGAATGGGACATTCTAAAGAGCTGGTTTCTGTTTCCAAAGAAGACTAGCATATTCCCCCGTGTTTGGATTTTTAAAAGACCCTGAAGTGAAAAGGGAGAGAACAAATACTGCAAGTTCTCACTAATGTCTGGAACCTAACAATGCAGGTCCCACAGAGATAGGAGACTAGCGGTCACAAGAGGATGAGGGAACAAGGGGAGGGGAGATGAGTAAATGTTGCAGAACCGGTACAAAGTCACAGAACAGATCCTGATGTTCTACTGCACAGTAGGGTGACCACAATTAACAATATGTATCCCATACAAGATTATTATTGTTCTTACCACAGAGAAATGATGAATTTAAGATAATGTGCATGCTAATTACCTGAGTTTATAGCATCACATCACATTGCATGCTATGAATGTGTGCATTTGATTGTGCATCAGTCAAAAATAAAATAAAAAGAAACAGGACTCAAAAGAGCAATAAGTCTTGATTTACTAAACTCAGCATTTAAGCAAAGTAGAAGAATCGTTTAGGAGACAAGTATCAACCATTTTCTTTAATACATTGATAATAACACAAGAAATCAATAAATACTTTTAATTAAAAAAATAGCTGGAAAGATGGCTCAGCCACCGAGAGACCTTGCTGTTTTCACAAAGGACTGGAATTCAGTTCCCATCACCCCCAGTACCCCCATCACAACTGCCTGCAACTCCAGTTCCAGGGGATCTAGCACCATTTTCTGGCCTCTGTAGGCACCTGCATAACTGCGTGCGCGCGCGCGCGCGCACACACACACACACACACACACACACACACACACACACACACTACATAAATAAATAAATAAATTACTCTTTTTTAAAAAAAAATACAGTCTTCATCTCAATCACTGAGTTCCAGGTTAACTACGGATGTGTGTATAGCAGGATATTTGTTAAGCTTCCAAATAAAAGGTATCAACTCGCCGGGCGGTGATGGCGCACGCCTTTAATCCCAGCACTCGGGAGGCAGAGCCAGGCAGATCTCTGTGAGTTCGAGGCCAGCCTGGACTACCAAGTCAGTTCCAGGAAAGGCGCAAAGCTACACAGAGAAACCCTGTCTCGAAAAACCAAAAAAAAAAAAAAAAAAAAAGATTAAAAAAAAAGGTATCAACTCACATCGTTTCTATGTTCAGTATAATGGCCTCAGCTCAAAGAAATTTTTGATTTGAACTAAAGACTCACAAGAAATGTCACTAATCCACTTTTCCCTGCCCTCTAATATATGGCCTTGCATGAACAATCCATCCTGCTGGGTTCCAGGTAAATTTTCTGGGGTGTCTAGACGACACTGGATGAACCAAATGCTCTTAACTGTCTTCTTGCCTTGACATCTCTAGAGCTTTATATAACAAATCCTCACACAAGGCCTGAGAATCACAAACCAAATGAGGAAAGATAAATATATCCGTGTGATAATTGATCTTTGTCAGACTAATGGATGAAAATTGTCACTTTAATACCAGCTCTGTTCTTTGATGTAGAATAACACACATAAAATCACTGTCCTAATCATCTTAATAAAATAGTTCAGGATTATGTCTATTCATAGAGTTGTGCAAATGTTATCATTCAAAACAAAGACTATGCCCATTAAGCCATGATCTCCACTCCTCCCTCTTGGCATCCCTAGTAATCACCATTCACTTTTCTGCTTTGGACTCCGTATTTATTACAAACCTGTTATTTTGTGACTGGATAGTTTTCTTAGCAAGGAGTTTTCCAGGTTTACCTGTGTGTCAGCACATGTCAAAATTCTTGTCTTTTTAAAGGCTGGATGATATCACAAGCTATACATTCTGTTTTGCATATGCATTAGTGAACATGAGTTGCTTCTACATTCTGTGTCATGAACCATGCTGAATGATTTATGCATTTTTCTATTTAAGCATCACAATATGCCATAATGAGTGATTTCCAAAGCTTGGTCTGACACATTCATCCCCAAGGTCACACAGTTAACAAATCCCAGAGCCAGGATTAAAGCTTAGCTCTGTCCAACTCTAATACTGGACACCATGAGATCTCATAATATTCTTGAACTTTTGATTCTGCTGTTATGTATCTTTTTCACGTATATGATTTTTCTTTTGGGAATAAATGATCATGCCCTTACACTTTCCAAAGCTCTAAAATGGTCTTCGAGGATTGACTCTAAAACTATTTAAAATCGTATTTATTTCCCCTAATTATTTTCTAACTGCTTATCCTTCACTCACATCTTACATCAAAGAAAATACACTCCCCTATTTAAAAAAACAAACAAACAGAAACAAGGGCGCTAGTTGCCTGCTGAACTTATTGTCTTATACAGTGAGCTTTGATGGATACAAAGAAACTTGATGGAAAGGGATTCTTAGTGAGGAGAAGAGAGTCAAATCATAAACCAAGCAACTTAGTTACCCAAATGGTCTTGTGGCTTTTGCTTCATTGTACATTTTAAAAAACAAATTCATTGTAAATACTGACTTGGCTGCCCTCATAAAATAATATAGTACCTATGGCATATTATAATGAATAAGAGCATGGGTTTTGAAGACTGATTTTTTTTTTTAAATCTTAAATCTGTACTATCTTTGGCCAAGTTACTAAGTTTTCCGAGCCAGCCTAAGTCACCTTGTATAAAATAGCCTTAAGAGTCAAGTATTTTGTGTATTGTTGTTAGAATCAGCCTATATCCATAACAATATAGTTGTGTATTGACAGATGAATGTATAGAGAAAATGTGGTACTTATGCACAATAGAATATTTGTTTAGCCATAATGAAAACTGAAATCCTGACCTTTGCAAGAAAATGGATGGAATTAAAAATAAACTACACTCAGAAATCCAAACATCATGTTTTCTCTACTATCCAAATATGTGTGTGTGTGTGTGTGTGTGTGTGTGTGTGTGTGTGTGCGTATTTGTTTGTTATGAAAGTAAAAAGGAAACCATGAGAGAGAAGAAAGACATCTTAAGGGCGTTAGAAAGGGATGAAAGAGAGGGTAACAGAATTCATGTGACATGGAAGCAGAGGATGAGAGTATTTAGGAAGAGGAAGTGAACCTATAGGAGGGGATAGGAGGTTGGGAGCAGTAGGGGAAGGAAATGAGTTAGAACAAAGTGCAATTATATATATTTATTTATGTAATTATATATCACATACATGCTTCATAATATATACACATATGTGTATGATAATCCTATAAAAAACCCTGTGCTTTGCATATTACCCTAAAAATAATTGAAAACAAATACCTTTTTAAAGTCTAGTCCATCATTTTAACTCACATAGAACATTTTCTAGCAATAATGTATTCCATATGTTTCATATTACCAACATTCATGTACGACAAATCATGGTTCCTGCCAATTGTAAATGTGTATAGGATAGAAACCGCGTCCAGCATCTTATGAAGATGTTCACTTGCCTGTGGCTACTTCCATAAAGTACCTCAGCAATGCTCTAACTAAATGGTCTGACACACATTACTGTGAGTGAATGTGTGTTAAACCGATCTTTGTATGAAAGGCTTAGGAAGAACTTTTTAAGTTTTAAGTATTTACAAAAATAAAGGAGTTCAAACAGGGAGCGCAGACTCTATTGCTGACAGATGCTGGGCTTATCCACATTAGCCACAGCACCACCTCTTGGTCTGTAGGACACTTGCCTGAATCTTCAGGTGAAGAGTTTGCTCAACAGAGAAACATTGACTTTGAAAGTTAGAATTCAGCCCTCTTCAGAAAGCTGATGAATTTCAACATTTTTAACAACTCTTAAAGAGTAATTTATGTGCTATATAAATATTAAAATAAAATAAGACAATTTCCTGACCTTTCTATATAGAAGGAAAACTCAACAGAGTATCTCAAATACTAGGAGCAAATTATGTTGTTATTAAATCAAACACTTGACTCTCCAGGACCTCTTGACCAGATTAGAAATATCTTGATAGTTTTTCTCAAATGTAAGTATTTGCTTAGTTAAATAATTTAATAGAGAACATTAAATATTTCGTGTAGCACAATGAAAAATGACATCTCATTGGCCCAGAAAACTTACCTTACAATGAAGCCTGAAGGACAGAAAAAAAAAACACAGAAGTATTTGTATCAGAATTCCTGCGGTCACTGCTTTATGCCCTGCCCCAAGTTTATATTTAATTTAATTTACAACAATTCTATAAATGCCATGTATGTTCATAAGTATATAAGTTACCATCTCTGGTGAAAAGGTCAGACACTTACTGATAACAGCCCCATGCCTCTGAGGGAAGTTCAGACCCTGCCAAGATGTACTGCTCCTCCTAAGGGGAGTGGACCCACCCCCACCACCTTAAAACTCCACAAAGGGTGATGTGGCACCAAGAGCCCCCAGGTTGCTCAGCAACAATCCCTTATGACCGCTCCAAAGGGACTGCTAAGCAACAGTGCTGCATTTGCCCCAGCTGTTCCCAAGAGCACTCCCAGCTCAGTGGCTCTCAAGAGGGCCAGGTTCACAAGAGGCTAGGGGCACCTGGTTTTGTGACTAGTTACATAACATACACACATATGTCTCAGGAATTTCTCCACTGTTGCTAAATAAAAATCAGGGCAGAGTTAGTTTCCAGCCTGAAGGGTACTTTGAATGTACCCTTGATTTAAACTCTGTCCTTGGAGAGTTGCAGAATCTGTCAGAAAAACTAAAGGAACTGAAGCAAAATCTGTAACAAAAGTACTCGAATAAATAATAAATGAGCCAACCTTTATTAAGTCACATTTAAAGGATGACTTCCAAAGCTCTCAGTTTCAAAGAACTTAACCATGTGCCTACGTTTTGTCCAAAGGAAAGTGGGGAAATATAAGAATGAAATCACAATGCTCATGGAAAATTATACCTAACATATTTGAAGCTGGGTGTGAGGACACACTGTTGTAATTCCAGTACTTGACATTGTATGAAACCAGCTGCGCCTACATAATGAGACTCTCTCAGGAAGGAAGGAGAAAGTAAGGGGAGGGAGGATCAAAAGAGAAAGAGGAGAGAAATCATAACTTTACAAAATATTTGAGTGCACAGTTTGGGTTCAGCATAGCAACTTCTAGGCAAAGCTTTCATTTTTATGTATAGTTAAACCCATATTTGGATGTTCTGTCCCAAAGTCTCTATAGTTCTACATGCTGAAACTCAGCAGATCTAAATTAATCCTATTTTTCCGTATCTCACTCATATCTTGAAGGCAACAACTAGTGAATAAGTCTGATGACTATTCCCATCCAGTCATGAGTTCTGCCCTGTCCTTATTCCCCATGATGCCCCCAAACTCATCGGCATAGGAAGGGTACATGGACCCTTACCCATTTCACAAAAGCATAAATGAAATTGCACTACCCCTCTGATTCCAAGCCTTCAATAAAGGCTAAGCATAGATAGCATGATACATAAGATACTTCTGAATCTATTTCCTGTCCAACATCAAGCCACATCTGCTGCTGTTCCATGCGGTACACTTCTATTGTGTTGAATGAATCATAGTTCCTCAAACATACCTACCTCTTCATATCTCTTCAGTTTTCCCAGAATATGTTCTTCTTTCCCTGAGAAATGACAGGTTATCTTTTAAGATCTGGCAATAATATCAATCTCCCCAGAGTAACTGGCCCTGATTTCAAGATTACCGATAAAGACAACTGTTCATGTCCATACTTAACCCAAGTTCCTATGGCAACTTTAGCCACATTGTTTTGAAGTTGTTTACCTTCCCATTAATCCGTGCACTTCAAGAGCTCAGATCATGTCCAACTAGATCTCCTTGGGGCCTGGCCTAGTCCTTAGAATTAAGGAAGTGACTGTTGTATAATGTATTGTTTATTAGAGAAGAGTAATTTTAGGCAAAATTGTAAAATACAAAAAGACTGGGCACCTTTTGGTGTCTTTTACTTTTCCTATCTCCCAAGTGGCCAACAACATACATCAAGGATGGGAAACAATGTAAGTTTCCCAACAATGTCAAAAACTCCATCTCCAGACTCCTCCTCTTAAACTATAATGAATGCTTTTACACTAAATCGTCCTTCATCAGATATCCCTTGAGTGACAAAATCCTTATAATCTGGTTACCTCTATTCTTTTCATTTTTTCCATGCAGTACTAACCCAGTTCTTTGGCAAATTAAGCAAGCATTCTACCACCAAGCTGCATCTCCAGCCTGTCTCCTTCTTACTATAATCATAATAACACAACACTCAAAGAAACTACCTATTCAATAGCCAATCACTGATACTGGTCTGGATCCCATCTCAGAAAGATAATTTTTCATACGGATCAACAATTGGATTTTGCTTGTTTTTGAGATGGGATTTTATGTAGTCCAGGCTGGCTTCAAACTTGTTACATGGCCAAGGATGACCTTGAATTTCAGATTACTGTCTTGCATCACCACGTCTGGTTTCTGTGATGGTGTTCTGGATTGAACTCAAGTTGGTCTAACTGTAAAACCTCCTAAAAAGCCCTGAGTCCGCATTTCCTCAATAGCTGCCTCCTTTGAAGTACTAGTTGAAAAATTAAGTAGGAACATGAGAGAAGAATAATGCACAAAAGCCCATGATTCCAGCCACCAACCACAATATCATACAGTTATTCTTCTTCACCTCTGGAGCTAAAGATATGCCTAAACCTCATGCCTATTGGGTTGTTTGTTGCTGAGCATCTTAGTTCCATATCTGTGCTTGTGCAACTGTCAAGCACTTTTACACTGGGAGCAGTGTGATCATCCAACTTGAACACTAATTCTGAAGAAGGAAAATCTGAATCCTTGGCCTGCTTATGTTGACACACATAGAGAGAATTCTTAATCTATTGAGCTGACTGGTTCCATATCCTGCTACGGCTGTGTGTCTTCAACTGGGAAACCAGTACTGTTAGGAACACTTTGCCAGATCACTCTTGTGTGGAATCACAAGCACAGAATTAATGCTGAGTATCTACATAATATTGCTTAATAGTACTTGGCTTAAAATAGTTACACATTAAAACAAAATAGACCTTGTTATACATTAGAATACAAAATGTACATAGATTTTAAGGTGTATATGAAATTTCAAAGGGAAAAAAACCTCACCTTGCCTCTAGACTTAGTTATGCCTCTAGATTTCTGGGTCTTTAGTGGAGAAAAATAAGAAGGCTTTGTCTTTGGAACTCACTCCTAGATTATGTTAAGATAGGACTTTATTCACTTTCAGACACACACACACACACACAAAACCTTCCTCCTCCTCCTCCTCCTCCTCCTCCTCCTCCTCCTCCTCCTCCTCCTCATCCTCCTCCTCCTCCTCGGTACAAATCTATAGTCACCATGTTTAAATACAGAAAGCACTCTACCTTAGCTATTCCCTTATATTTGGGATGGCAGGTTAACCTTGAGAATTTTAAATTTTTGAAGCAAATATTTTTCTTTCTCCACTATTAGTCCTAAATACGCATGTACTCATAAACACAGTCTAAACCCTCATGTGCGTAAAGTAGGCCTTCCCATTAAAGTAACGGCCACAAACAGTGCAGGTGCATTTGATGCTAAGAGGACTGTTGATAAACAACTGCTGTTATTTCTATGATGCAAACACACGGACGGAAGGAGCAAAGGTTAGAAATTTCTGGAAAAGAAAAGAACAAGTAAGTGGCAGATCTAAGCTCTGAGTTCAGATCTAACCAAGGCTTACTCTCTATACATAACCTGTGTTGAACAGCCACTTGATATTATTAATCTTTACCTGATCAGCAATAAACCAGAAACCTCTATTATTTTACAGATTCTACCAATGGCCATTTCTCTTCTGTCACATCTGAATATAAATATTATATATAAAATGTCCCTTCTACCATATATGTGTATGTGTGTGTGTGTGTATGTGTACACACACACACACTTATATGATATTTTGCTTTCAGATTTGTTCACATATAAACAACCAGTTAAAATGGATTCAGGTTCACAAAATTCAGTATTCAATAGCACTGGCCACAAACTGAAATACAAAGTCTTCCATCTGATATTTAAAGCCCTCCACAACATCCTCAATTTCTGCTTTCACTCTTACTTTCTCTGGGTCCTGAATATTCTTCACAGCTCTCCCTTGTTCTTTTCTGCATTTGTACTTTTGTTCTTGTTACCTTCTAATTCGGGGATGTCTTTTCTCCAGTCATGGAATTTCCTTCTGTGCCTAAAGGACCACCCCAGTTATGACATCTTCTGTTCAGCCCTTCTGATTCCACTTGAATTTTATCTTTCTCTTCTTTGAAGTCTCTGAAGCAGCCTAATGCTTTCTTTTTCTTAGAAGCTATGTGTTCTACTTAGATAGACAGGTGGGTTTATTACCTTCCATCACCTGCTATGAGCAGTCAGAATCCTAAGCATCCTGTAAAGAAGATGGAGTCTCACTCATTCCTACTCTCATAAATTATTAATAAATACACAGAAATGCTTGTATCCAAGAAGATGCTTTTACGTGGACATTTGTTCAACTTTAGTTAACCTTTTACCTCAAAAAAAAGAAAACAGGTGTACTAAGTTAAAATTTTAAATAAGCACTTTTAAATGTTCATTATTTTTATTTTATTTGTCTGGATGCTTTGTCTTACATATAAGTCTATGCACCATGTGCATGCCTGGTGCCCACGGGAGTTAGAAAATGACATTGGATCCCCCTGGAACTGGCATTATAGATGATTGTAAGCTGCCATGTGGGCACTGAGATTCAAACTCAGGTCCTCTGAAAGAGCAGCAAATGCTCTTAACCACTGAGCCATCTTTCCAGCCCTAAATGTACATTTATGATCACTCTCATACATGAGCATGAAAATGAATGTGTACATGCAACATTAAAACATGGAATTATGGGCTCTTTTTACAATAATATAAATAGTTTTATGTCCTGATTTTATGATGAACAATTGAACTCAATTTCTTGATATTGATATAATTGTGTTGAGAAAAAGACTGAAATCTCAAAAAAAGAGAGAAAGAGAGATTTGTCTATGGTCATATGAACTAAAAGCCAAGGTGGCTATATAACAAGGCTTTTAATTTCTAGCTTAATGATTTTTGAGTTCTTATCTTCAAAATCTCTGTCCATGTTTTCTCAGGTGTTAGCCACAGATATATGGTCATATAAAGGAGAAATATTCTCTTTCATATTTATCATTTCTTTTCAAATTATTGTTTGAATACAGAATATATATAATGAAATCCATTAATGATGATTAAAGAGGATTATACTGAACAAGTTTTATTTCTGCAAAACTTACTTTGCAACCTAAAACACAAAGAATACAGCAAAAGTCAAGATATTAAAAAAACATACTGCTACTCTGTGTCCAAATAAATGTCACCAAAAACCTACATGCTAATAACATTTACGGTTTTCACACATAAAACCGTCTTTGGAACCAGACCCTGTGTGACACCTCAGGTTTCATTTTAACCCATTTGTCCTCAGGTGGGAAGATGGCAGTAAGTGTTAGCCCTGCTCAACATCTCTTTTTCTAGTCTTCCTTCCCTTCTCTACACACTGCCAGATTCACCTGTTTCCAGGAACGATGCTGAGATCCAGGCCTGACAAATCCAAGGTTCACAATCCCCTGATCTCAGCAGCTGGTTCCGATGTGGTTTGACTCACGCCTGCCCAGGAAGCGTGTTACATTTTCCCAACCATAGCAGTTGTTTCCAACACGGGCTTATGGTAGGAGCCGATTGAACATGACCTGGGTACTAAAACCCTAGGTACAGACACATTTGTTCCTTTGAGTTTATGCTTTCCAAATTAGTTATGGAAATATTGGTAGCATTTTTTTTTCCCCTCTGAGTAAACCCTGATAATGAAGTTACATCAAGCGGTGTTTAGGAGCTGGTTCCCTTCAAAATAATTTGCATTCTGCCTCAAGCTGTGACTAAAAGCTGAGTGTTTAAGTTTCATAAACCTCATAAACACCTCTTGTCCATTTATGTTAGCTTGACATGGATTTTCTATTGTGGAAAATTGTTGTTCTAATCCTTAAAATATGCTTAATTATCTAAGCATCTCCATTCACAGCAGATGTGAAGGGTTATCTGCAAAGAGGTGAAACAGAAATGTCATATACTTATGATCAAGTGACAGTGCACAGCTTTAAAGGAAAAATGAAGACAAGTAGGTTAAAAAATAAATTTGCACTTTCAAAAGCAAGGGTCCTTAAGTCAAACTGGAACCCCAAGCATGGGCTGCTAAAGGTGAAGCAAGCTTTGCTGAGCCTTATGAGATGCTTAACATTCTTCCACTGCCATCTACCCTGTCTCGGAGAGCTGCCCAGGATCTACTCTGAGAGGAAACTGTTCTTCACTTTTCCTGAAACCTTCTCTCATCCTTCCCAATGCAGATGAGTAAAAGCCAAGGCTCACCCTCCAACTGGCAAAGGCATGTCTAATTTCCCTACCATTGAGTCCACATGGGACTCGGGGATGATTGCTTTACGGCAATGCCGTAGGACAGTGACCAGGTCAGCTACAGTAGATGGACTGCCCACATTATCATACCATCTTTTGGCATCCATTTTTATAACTGATGCTAAGAACGAGAGCTGAGTGTGAACCACACTTAGACTTTTTTAAATGCCCAGTATGAGAGATGAGCTGTCCTTTTCAATTCAGCTCAATTTCCAGTGGACCAAGGATTTGGATTTATGCCCCAATCAAAATAGGCACTGATACATTTTTATCAAGTGACTGGACAGGAGGGCTAAGGAGATGCCTCCGTGGAAAATTGCTTGCTGAGAAAGCAAGCACAAGGACCAAAGTTTAGATCCTCAGCACTCACATAAAGTCTGGGAGGTATGCTAGTCTCTATCCCCAGCAGTAGGTAGGGTAGACACAGACCTATCCCAGTGGCCCCCAGGAGAGTTAGCCTAGCTGAAATGGCAATCTCCAAGGACCCTGCCTCAAAGACAAAGTAGAAAGCAATAAGGGCAGTCACCGACATCAACCTCTGTTCTCTACCTGCACATGAGTGGATGAGTGTACATACCCATGCATACATGTACACATACATATACCCACACATACATGTACAGACACATACACCACATGTGTAAATAAAATAAATGGCTAAACAAATACTCTCCTTACTTACTCATCTAGGAAATACAGCCATAATACCAATTCCATAGGTTGAAAAATATATAAGGCACCTGAACACATCTAGTCTGAGGCCTGGCATGTTACTCAGCAAAGGAGAGTTTTCCTTTCCTTAACATAACCACTTCTATGGAGTGTATATTAACTACTCTCCCTTAAGCTCCCATCACAGGTCAAAGGGCATACCATAAGTTCGTGACTCCCACTATTGCCCTTAATCTACACCCCCTCCTTTGGAAAACAGTCCCATGACTTATCTTCTCTAGACTCACAGCCTCTCCCACAAATGAGTTCCTTAAACATTAAATCAAAATGAATCTGTGTCCCAAGACACCCACCTTCCCCACCGCCTTTCACCTGTCACCCGCAGAGGAGTATCCGACAGTGACATGCTTCCCTGCCTCCTCTTGGGTTCGTCCTCACAGTCACAAGGCCATTCATTCTAACTCTCTTCTCGTCAAATCAAAAGCTCTCTTAACCGCCCTGCTGCCGTCACTCTTACACGGATGACCTGTGATTCTGAAATTCTACCCACACCTGTTGCTGTAGCAAGTCCCTTTTCAACTTTTCTGGGCCCCCCTGAGGCACTCCCTACACTCTTCTGTTGCTGCATTCTTACTATGGGAGGTCTCATCACACTCTATCCTACATACCAACACCAACTAAATGCTTATCCCCTGAGCTCTATACAATGGCCTCTTACATCTCACCTCACCTCTGATTTATCTTTTACACATAAAGTCGGCTCTTGTTTTCATATAAGGACACATTCTAAGGTTCTGAGGACAAAAAAAAAAAAAAAAAATGAGGACATATAATCCAGAACGCCCACCAAATCTGCTCCCATTCTCAAATTGCCACGTTCATAAACGGTGCCATCTTGCAACCTCACACCAAGAACCAGAGACTCGTTCAGCATTCTGTACTTATATAACTCACCGGGGTCAAGCATTTTCAGACTCTAATATTTCTGGAATCAGAATATTACCTGTTCTTCTTCATTTGGGTGACTTAATTAATAGTTAGAAATATTGGCTCGGACCGCCACAGTAGTCTATCTACCCACCTCAAATTGTAAGAGTGGAAAATGTCTATAACTTCCTGCTTCCTAGAATATGTGAAGGATGTAGTGAGTTGGTTTTATTTTCTGTCTAACTTTTCCCTCCTGTGCACAGTTCTGCTTCTGTCCCACAGAACGGTGACAGACGTCCTTCTTCAAGGACAGGGGAACTGAGAGGCACAGCGGTTTCTGAGGAAGTGCCGCCTTCTGTAACTTCTTCTTTGGGCTTGATAGACATTTTACAAACCTTCAGAGTGCAACAAAAATCCATCACAGCTGTAATAGGGCTGTTTTATTAGACTTGAAAGACCTCTTTGGGAAAGGCAGGCAAACGGGTCTTATTTTGTCTTTTTGAGTTTACTATTACACCCTGCTCCAGAGGCTCCACTTATTTTCATTAAAAAAAATAACAAACGTAATAAGGTAATATAATTGCTTGAGCTATAAGCCATCCTATTTACACATGTGTGTGCATGGAAACAGAGAGAGACAGAGAGATTGAGAGAGAGAGAGAGAGAGAGAGAGAGAGAGAGAGAGAGAGAGAGAGAGAGAGAGATTGCTTTCTTTTCTCCCTGAAACATTTTAGTTCAGTGCATAAAAATTAATCTAGAAATAAGCAATTTTGTGATGCTTAGAATACAGACATGTACAGGAAGAATGTAGGACTCTTTCTTTTCCTCTGTGGTTTTATTTATGTCAAACTGGTCCTTGGTTTCTCCTTTTATTTCATTCTCCAAATGAACACCTTCAGTAGCCTATGGTGAACATGAACACACACACACACACACACACACACACACACACACACACACACACACACGACGAGAGAGAGAGAGAGAGAGAGAGAGAGAGAGAGAGAGAGAGAGAGAGAGAGAGAGAGAGAGAGAGGCAGGCAGAGATACGATGTGTCTTTTCATCAGCAGAGCCAATGTTAGGTCTTATAAGGAAGTGGGGAGTGTGTGGGGAGGATCCTAGAAGGACTTCCTGTATGTATGTCTGTCTGTCCTGTGCTCAGATACTTCAGCTGCTGCTCCAACATGTCGGTGTCAACAATGTCCCGGCTCCACACTGCTTGTTCTAAAGCATCTCTGTCCCCCTGGCCCTCCTTCCTGCCTGAGAAATCCTGTTTCTAAGTAATCCAGGCGTCTAGGTGAGATGGCTGTCTCCTGTTCAGAACAGACACAAACCTGAATCCACTCCATTCCCATCTCAGCATCTCTGAACCCCCTTCTGACCAAAAACAACACAATACATCAACAAAAAGTAACAGCTCCTGGGCACTGTTATATTAAGATTCTGAGTGACTGAGGGACACAAATCATCATTTATGTAAAGTCCACAGAAGGAACCCTACCTGGGTAAATGCACAGAATGGCCATTTGCCATTGAGAGGTGAAAAAAAAAAAAGCTCTCATTTGAATAAAAAGTAGAAACTCTGTTTCATTTCTCAAAATCACTTCTACTTCTAGTAAGAAGAAAAATAATAACCACTTTTGGTTTTGCAGGTATGCACAGGAGTGTGACCTAGAACTTTTTGTGTGAAATATCATCCACTCACAATGGCACAGAAGAGGTACATACAAAGTATATGATAATATGTGAGAACAACAGTATTTAGAAAAGTGTGTACCAATGGGAGAAGTTTTGAAAGGAAGGCTTCAGTCTTGATTTTACCCATAATATGTGACTTTTAGAGATGTAATTACTGAATCTGGGGCCTTAGATTTCCCCACCTGCATTAGGAGATGCTTAATTATTATTTGCATGACATTTTAGCTAAGGAGGCTTCTTTCATTGTAGACTTTATCAATTGTATTTGACATTCAGAAAGGAATCCTTTTTTTTTCTTCTTCTTCTTCTTCCCCTTAGGTTGAACTTGTACACTAAAGGCATGGGAAACAACCAAATCTACAGTCAAGCCACGCAAAGTTGAGTGGTAGCAACATCTGGAAATACAAACTTCAAATGGATTTCCTTCTCATTTTGAATTCAGATTTAGTCTTGATTAAGCCTGGTTTGCCTTCATTTGCATAAAATAAACCATTAAGCAGGAAATATTAGCGAAAAATGTTGTAGTGTTTTTTTAAGAGTAGTTTGCTGTACTTGAACTTTGAAAGGAAGCTTTCCTGTGTGTGTGTGTGGGGGGGGGGGTCTGTCTGTCTGTGTCTGTCAGTCATCTATCACACACACACACACACACACACACACACACACACACACACACACACACACACTGTACTAGGTAGTTTGGTGTGTCAATGTGACACAAGCTAGAGTCATCAGAGGAAGGAGCCTCAGTGGAGGAAATGTCTCCATGAGATCCAGCTGTTAGGCATTTTCCCATTTAGTCATCCATGGAGGAGAGCCCAGGCCATGGTGGATGGTGCCATCCCTAGGCTGGTGGTCCTCGGTTCTATAAAAAGGTGGGCTAAGCAAGCCATGGGAAGCAAGCCAGTAAGCAGCTCCCCTCCATGGCCTCTGCTTCAGCTTCTGCCTCCAGGATCCTGCCCTGCTCAAGTTCCTGTCCTGACTTCCTGCAGTGATGAACAGCAACGTAGATGTGTAAGCCAAATAAGCCATTTCCTCCCCAACTTGCTTTTTGATCATGGTGCCTGTTGCAGCAATAGAAACCCTAACTAAGACACAGACACAGACACAGACAGACAGACAGACAGACAGACACACACACACACACACACACACACACACACACACACACACCTACCTTACTCCTCTAGCACTTTCTACATTTTATACATATTAAACTTTTACCAAAGCTCATTCTACTATGTTCTTTAAAAGAGGGTCATAATTTTAATATGTAAGCAAGTATTTCTTAGTTTAGTATCTAACCAAAAGAAATGAAAACATGAGCTTACAAAAGACTTACATGTGAATGTTCTTAGCACTGGCGTTCCTAATAGCCCAAACTGACAACAACACTGAGCCAAAAAGATGGCTCAGGGGGTAAAAGCATTTGTCACCAAGTCTGCAGGTGGAAGTTTGGTCCTAGGACCCAAGCAGTGGTTGAAGACATGAACTTACTTCCCCAAGTTGTCGTTTAACCTTCAGGTGCATGCTACCTGCACACTTGGGGACACACACACACACACACACACACACACACACTATACATACATACATATATATATATATATATATGTATATATATATATATATATATATTTATATATAAAAGCATGCCTACCACCATAAATCTGGGGCCAAGAATCTGAAGCTGGGTAGGTCACAGGCCCTAGGAGAGAACCTACTACTATTATTCTGCTAAAAGAACCAAGTACTAAAGCAACATCTAAGGACGCATTCCCATAGCTAAATACGTCTGTCTCTCACTCCTCATCAGAGAAGTTTCTTTGTGCAGTAGAAGGTGACTAGCCCCCCGCCCCCCCCCCCCCCCCCCCCCCCCCCCCCACAACTCGTCCACACACAGAGAAAAAGAGACGTTGAGTTCCGAGTACTTAATGGGACATCTGTGTCACATCTTCTCCTCTCAAGGGCTCAGAGATAATCACTAAAGAGGGGTTGGAAAGATTGTAAGAGCCAGGGGTAGAGATGACTGTGTCGAAGCAGTGCTTTCTGGGTACAACTGGATAGTTACGCATAAACTCATAGTAGCTCTGACTGCATGCGCAAGACCTCTCCAAGATTAAACCTGGCAAAACCCAAAGTGAACGGGGAGATGGTCATAAAGTCCTACCCCTAATGGTGAAGTTATTGGCAACTGATGATGGGTGAAGGAAAGTCAGTTTTCTTAAGAGATGTGAATCCCCAGAGGCTACCCATGTTCCAACCACACGGTCTCACAGCCAGGCACATGCAGGTAGGTAGCACTGTTGACTCATGGGTTTGAAAAAAGGACACCTGAAATTGAGAGGGAATCATAGGAAGAAGGAAAGAAACTGGAGGTGAAGGAATAGGGGGGCTGGACTCAATCAAACCACAAAATGTCCAGATGCAAAACAACTGGAAAATGGACAAAATATGGTATGCCCACGCAGTGAGAAATTACTCAGCAGTTAAAAAGGAATAAGTTATTGATGTCTACCAAATTACAGATGTTCCACAAACCATACTGCAAATGAATCCAGAAACCAAAGAACATATAATACATTATTTGTCTGAAATGTTTAGAGAAAGTAAGCCTATAGGAACTGAAAAGTGGATGCACAATGTCCTGGAGTTGGGATGGAAATAGAAGACTACAAATAGGCCCAATGGATCTTACAGAGTGCTGAAGATTAAAACTAGATCATGCCGGGCGGTGGTGGCGCACGCCTTTAATCCCAACACTCAGGAGGCAGAGCCAGGCGGATCTCTGTGAGTTCGAGGCCAGCCTGGGCTACCAAGTGAGTTCCAGGAAAGGCGCAAAGCTACACAGAGAAACCCTGTCTCGAAAAACCAAAAAAAAAAAAAACAAAAAAAAAAACTAGATCATAATAATTATTATGCGTCTTGGTGAAAGTTCTAAAAATCATTACTAGGGGGTGACTTTCTAAAAATCATTTGCCTCTCAAGAGGGTAAATGTTATGATGTGTAAATTTATAATCTATACCTCAATACATTAATTGTTTAAATCTGTAAAGCAAACTGCATAGGAATTTAAATAATTGCAATACTATCAGAAAAACAAATTGATCCATCATTAACTTAAACATATGCTTAAATTGACTAAAGAAGGAAGAAAAAAACCTTTAACAAGAATGAAATTTGACACTTCTTAAAATATTCTAGATGGAGTAATGTCCCAGTCTGTGTTACTTTGTGAAGAAAATCATAAACAAAAAAAAAAATAGTTGATTACTAAAACTTTTCCCTGTGCTTTTTTTTTTATTAGATTCTGTTTAAAATTGAATCAATTGATCTTGCTAAACACTTCTTTTGGAAAATAAGCTCTCTGGAGAGAGTGTCAGTTGAGGGGCACCGACTAGTGTCTGTCAGTCACAGGACACAATGGTTTCAGAGATACGACCTTTGGCTTCAGAGTTGTGGTCACCAGTTTTCACTTTAATAAGCCAGACTCTGAGCTTTCTAAATATTAAATTCAAGGAAGTTTTTTTTTTTTTTTAACACGCCAAGAAGGAAAAAAAAAATCCCGTGAAATGGATAGTGGATTTTTAAAGGTTGCTGTTTACAAAGAGAAATCCAACTGTTAAGAGTAAGGCTAATCCAATACTGCTCCAGTATCAAACCGCTGATAAGAGCGCTTCATTTGGATTTGTCTTTCCTGACTGCACCTATGTCTAAAGCGATCATCAGCGCCCAGTATCCACCTGCTGATCCCGCAGAGTCCAGCTGCTAACCCCACTGTTTGCCTTTACGGCTTCTCTCCGGGCCCAGCACCTGCTGTTCGGGATGCTTTTCTAAATCAGGAATGCGCTCTGATACCATCGCTGACATTATCGTCTCGGCTTCAACTAAAGAAGGAAATTGACTTATGGAATCCGGGAAGACCATACGACAGGGTCACCCTTTCCAGAAGGTGCCTTCAGAAAACTCCCCCAAAGGCGGCAGTCACAACAGCCAGGACCAGCCAGGGCTGGGGCGCCCTCTGCCTCTCAGCCTCTGCGACCACCTGCCACTGGAGTGCCTCCTGCTTTACCGGCTGGGGTCTTAGCACCGGGGAGAGTCTGATAGGGCTGCGGGACACCCCTGAGGTCACCGGTTTCCTCATAGGCATAGTTTATGGAGGAATGGGGGAAAACCGGTAAGGTGAGGTGACTTGGCTAACGCCACAGCCGCTCTGGACGCTTAGAGCGGGCTGGAACTCAGACCTCGGCTGCGCTAGTGGACGCTCACCGCCGCCGGGCACTAGGGAAACGAAGCAGGAGGAAAACGACGTGGCGTTGATGGCGCGACAGGAGAACAGGGCTCAGCAACTTACAACCAGCGGTCCCCAGAGTCCACTTTCAGTGCCCAGCGGGTAGAAGCCGATGAGCAGACCTCCCCCCGCACCCCGGGCGCACCTGCCTTCGCTCCCACAGTCCTCCAGCTTCAGGTGGAAGGATGGGATCTGCTCTAAATGTCCCCTTCCCCTCCCCGGTCCTAGGCGTGTGCCCACCGGACGGAAAATAGCAAAGTTGCGCTGACACGTTTGCACGCTCAGTCTCTCCCAACTCCCCGAGTCCTTCCCCTTCCTCCTCGCTCTCGGGGACCCCCGCTCGCAGTCCGCCCGCTTACGTACCAGCTGCGCGCCAGGGATGCGAGCGGCGCCGGGCCAGGTCCCTCGCGGTGCCGCCTGCCGGCCTCTCTGCGGCACGGAGCTGCGACGCGGCTCGAGCTGGCGGCCGCCTCTGCCGTGGGATGCGGCGGCGGCGGCGGCGGCGGCGGCGGCGGCGGCGGCGGCGGCGGCGTCTGAGCGCCCGGCGGAGGCAGTGGCAGCAATTTGTGGGGCGGAGGGAGCGGCTCGGTCCCGCCCCCCCCGGGGGGGGGGGGGGAGCTGAGCTCGGCTCCGCAAGACCTGCCTTGCAAGCAGAGCCCGCTGCCGCCGAGCCCCAGGGGGCAAATGCAACAGTAGCTCTTCCTTCCCGGCGGGCGGCGTCCTAAGGGCAAAACTCTCTCTCTCTCTCTCTTCTCTGCACGTTCACAGAGAACCTGAGTCAGTTCCCCTGGGTTCGGTTAAGAATTTGCTGGAGACAACTGCTGCGGGAAGTTCGCACCTCCTCTGCTGCCTGTCAGGTGCTCTTATGCGTCCCTCAGGTCGGGGTGCGTTCCCAGTTCCCAGGGCTTGGGCTCCCGACGTCTAGACGTTGCTCTCTAACAAGGGATGTTTGGAGAAGGCAGGTCTGTCTGCACCTGGAATCCGGGTGTTCAAATTTATTTACAAGGATTCTTTTAGCACGTTGGAGTCTCACGCCATGCAGAACACTTTGCGTGCGTGCCTGGCTGTGTGTGTGTGTGTGTGTGTGTGTGTGTGTGTGTGTGTGTGCCGTGAACAGCAGAAATCAATGCATATCAAGCTTCACTTTTAGACTCTCACTAAGGAAAATTAAGTTCTTACTATTAAGCTGTTGTTAATGCCCTTTTTTAAAAAAAAAAATGTAAGAAATTGAAGATGATGCTGCTAACAAAACTATGAGGCCTCCTCTTTGCTTCTGGAGGAGGTGGCCTCTGATGTCATGATAGCAACCGGAATGTCAAGTCTTCATAGCACTGGGCTGCTCAGTTATCCTGCATCTGGCTTCCTGGAATCCCAGATCTCTGACACCTTCCCCACTGACGATTTCCAAATCTCCTTCTCATAAAAAGACTGTGAAACATTAAAGTGCAATCAGTCAAAAATCTTTAAAGTGTCTACAAAGTGTAGATGTCTACTCCTTTAAAGTGTCTACAAAGTGTGTGATGGTTAGACTGTTTGTTATTCAATATCTGTAACCCCACGGTGTGCTAATAATTCTCTACTTCCAAGTAATAAACTGGAACTCAGCAAAGTTAGGTCATTTGCAAAAGATGAAACTGGGAAAGCCAAACTGTGAGATGGCCCAGAGGGTAAAGGTGTTGACTGCCGAACCCGGTGACTTGCTGATTTCCAGGAGTGGTAGAAGGAGAAAACCGACTCCCATACATTGTGCTCTGACTTACACATGTGCCTCACGCACACGCATGCATTCACCAATACACATATATAAATTTGATTTTAAAATTTGAGAGAGAGCTGGGGAGATGGCTCCATGGTAAAGAGTTCCTGCTGCTTTAGCAGGACCAGCATTGCATTCCCAGCACCTATGTTGTGTAGGGCAACGGACTGCAACTCCGGTTCCGGAAGTTTTGTTGCCCTCTTCTGGCCTCCACAGACATTGCATGCACGTGATGTATAAACATACTTGCAGACCAAACACAAACATAAAAATAAATAAATCGTATTTTGAAAGATCTAAGCTGATTTTAAAACTCATGTCTTTCTTGAGTCCTCTAAATGTTGGGATAAGAGCATTTTTTTTTTCTCTCTGAGAACATTTATGAAGTCACGATGCATCCATAAAAGAGATCAAGCATTACATCTGTCTTTAAGCTTTGAAATGTGCCTGCTATTCGGTGCCTTTCTAAGTCCTAATACTAGTCTATAATGTAATACAGTATGTGTTATCTAAGCCCAGGTATTCTAAAGCTAGTTCCTGTTAGGGACCTACGATGGGGTCTGAGGGTAAACTAAATAAGTTATTATATGACAATGACCAAAGTTTTATGATTGTTCAACTGTAGTCCTTACACTTACAATTAGTTTTAATTTAAAAAAAAAAAACTACATTTGGGGACAAATTTGATTTTAAAAACTAGTCCTCAATGATGTGCTTTTAAAGTACTACATACTTCAAACTGTCTGAACTCACGAGACTATGTCCTCAGTACCTAAAGTATCCACACAAAATAGATGCTTAAAGAGAAGGGTTGTTGTTGTTTTTTTAATTCTGTATCGCATTATTTGTTTATTTATTGTAAGTGACACAGGGCCACAGCACATGTGTAGAGGTCAGAGGAATTCGGTTCTCTCCTTCATCAAAGGAGATTGCATTTTAAGAGACCACCAAGATTTTCAGGGAGAAGGGCCATGCAAGTCTCAAAGGCAGTCCGAGTTCTGTTCTGTTCAGGGCAGTTCTGGCCGAGATCTGAGTGGGAGTTGGGAACGGCCACGAACAACCTACTCTGTGGTTCTGTCAGAGAGTATGTTAGCTTCCTAGGGTGACATAACAAATTGTCACAACCTAGGTGATTTAAACCAGCATGTTTGTATTTGTTCTCTCATAGTTTGAGAACTGAAGCTTGAAATCGAAGTCCCTCACCCCCCCCTCAGCACTCTGGGAGGTAATACGGGCTCTGGATCACACTTGAGGTGTCAGGCTTGGCAACAAGGCCTTTACACACTGAGCCATCCTACTAGACCAAGGAGTATCTTATCCATAACTCTAAATCTGTCAAAGCAGATCCTCTTATTAAATCTTTATTGTCTTCTATCGGCAATCCAAAATATCCCCCTCCCCCGTGAGTCATAAGTGGTTTTCTAACCACATGAATTCTTTTTGGGTCAGCTATAGGGAAGTGAAGAAGAGTAATTTATATTATAGACTAGAACTTTAGGGAGATGATGCCTGAGGAGGAATTTTATTTCTTTCCAACAATGAGTTTAAGCTCTTCTCTGATGTCTAGGATATGACACCTATGTCTACAATTTGGACCTTGGAATTGCCAATTAATAGGCATGCATAAGATAACCTTTTCTCCCAATCATGTAGAAGTGAAGAAAGGAAGGAAACATTTGTAACAGAAGGAGAGAAGGATGACTATAATCAACTACTTGAAGATGCATCAGGCAAGTTCCAGGCCTTTCTGACTGCACCGAGTACTTGATAGTGACCCCTTCGTTTTAAAATTTGATTGTAAGAGAAGTGTTCATGGAAATGTTAGAAAACACATCATTTTCTCAATACTTCAAAGAAGTTTCTATACTTTATTCAATTTCCAAAGTGTATTTTTGGTTTTTTTTTTAACAGATTTTAAGACTTTCTATTTACTAGTGATGTTAAATCTTTGGAATAGGTATTTTCATGTTCTGTGCATTTGAGCACCCTTGCGTGAGTCAGTGTGCTGATATTTTGTTTGTACTCTAACAAATAAAGCTTGCCTGGAGATCAGAGTGTGGAGCTAGCCACTAGAGGCCAGGCAATGGTGGCACACACCTTTAATCCCAGCACTTGATATCTCATGCCTTGGATTCCAGGATTTGAGAGACACACACCTCTAAGACCAGCACTTGTAAGGAAGAAACAGGAAGTGTTATGGCTGGGAGGAGAGAGGAAGTGATAAGGCAGGGTGGAGACAAGAGCTCAACTTTTTCAGCTGAGGAGTTGGCTAGGTAAGAGTGTGGGTGTGGCTTGCTCCTTTGTCTCTCTGATCTTTCAGCATTTACCCTGATATCTAGCTCCAGGTTTTTAATTATTAAGACCAATTAGGATTTGCACTACAAGTCAGTTTCCTGCAACTATCCAGACACTTAAGATAAAAGGTTTGGAAGGAGGAATGGTTAGTTTCGACTCATGGTTTCACAAGTCTTAGCGAATATTTTCTTGGCTCTGTGCTTTGGGCCTACAGTGGCACAGGTACCTCATGGCCGGAAAGCATGGTGGTCTGCTCACCTCAACCAGCTTGGGAACAATGAGAGACAGAGAGAGTGCCTCTGTCTCAATAAACTCTTCAATGACATGTCCCAGTGACCTAGTTTCCATTCCCTAATGGCTTCAGCCTTTCCAAATAGCACCACAGGCTGGTGAGCAAACCTTTAGTACTCACGCCTTTAGGGACATACAAGCTCTAAACCATAATACTCATTGACCTTCTTGGACTGGCAACCTTTCAGTCATGTCTTGGTATAGATTTTTTTTTCCCCCTTCTTGGATGATTCCAACTTTGTAATTCCAGAATAAGGCCATGCTTGTGACCTTGCACTTGGACAGCTGAAGCAGATTAGAGAGGCCACATTCATTTGTTTGTCTCTTTTTCTCTGTGTGTTTTATTTTCCATACTTCTAAGGCCATGCTTTTAAACTCACTGTTTTGTTTTTGTTTTTTTTTTTTACTGCACAGCACTTAACCCACTGCTAATTCTGCACATTGCATTTCTAATCTCAGCGACTACAGTTTTCAGCTCTGGAAGCATCATCTGTGGCCTTTTTTTCTTTCATATCTCAATTCTGTCTACTTAATATCCTTACTTTCCCCTCCTTTTTCACTACCATATGGGATGTGGTTACAATAACTTCTCTGATATCTGTGTCAAAGCAGATCTGCTTCTGCTGGTTTCTCTCCTCTCTCTCTCTCTCTCTCTCTCTCTCTCTCTCTCTCTCTCTCTCTCTCTCTCTCTGTCTCTCTCCCCCTTTGGTTTTTGAAGGCAAGGTTTCTCTGTGTAGCCCTGACTGTCCTGGAACAGGCTTTGTAGAACAAGCTCGCCTCGAACTCACAAAGATCCACCTGCCTCTGCCTCCCGAGTGCTGATGTTAAAGGTGTGCACCACCACTCCTGGCTTCTCTTCAGAATCTTGATCAGATTTTCCAGCCTTCTTACAAGCCTGACAATTCTTATGGAAAGCCAGATTTGGTGACTTTATCTCACTGGGTAGATGAAGAGCATTTTTGTTTTCAAGTATTAGTATTCTTGACCATTCATATTTTGTTATAATATCTGGCAAGAGTTTGGTGTTTTGAAGCTTTGTATTGAGTTGTGTGAGGTATGGTTAGAAAGAAGTCATATTAATCTAGGACTTACTTTTCTCCCATTCTGAGGTAATAAATAAATTTCTACCTCTCAGCCTCTTCCCATTCCTTCTTCTTCTTCTTCTTCTTCTTCTTCTTCTTCTTCTTCTTCTTCTTCTTCTTCTTCTTCTTCTTCTTCTTCTCCCCCACCCCCTTCTTTTGATACAGGATCAATGTGTTCACTGTGTGGCTCAGGGAGGCCTCAGACTCACCTTCGTCCCCCCTCAGCCTCCCAGCACTGGCATTATAAGTATACCTGTCTCTTAAAATAAGATGTTTTCTATTTTTGCTGGAAGGAAAGTGAACTATTTAACTTCTGCTGCTCATTCCCTGGGTATGACTAATCAGGTGACTCATTTCCAGTCTTAAGTAGTTTTCTCACATGAAAACAAAGATTGGACTGAACTGAAGATTTGTGAAGATCTAAAGATTTCAAGTTCTTTTCCATTCAGATCCCATTGCTAGAGAACTCTGCGCTGTGCAAAGGACCAACTCCATCTAGTCAACTCTGGAAGATGACTGAACTTGGCTTGAGTACTCCTCTCTGCACGGTAGCTTGGACATTCTCTTTAGACAGTGCTCCGAGGCCCCAGTATGGTCCTCCCTTGTTCCTTCTTTCTCACGGTTAACTATCCTGAGCTGCCTGGCATGCAACATCTAAGAAACATACCAATTACCCGCTTTGGTAACTTTCCTAGGCCAAAGGGTAAATGTGGTGCAGGTTACTACATTTCAAGTAGAGCAAATGTCCCATAGTCTTTTTAGATTTTTGGTTTTTATAGTTTTTGTGTTTTCATATAAAACATTTTGCAACAAAACATATAGTAACAACTCATCGCACACAGTGCACTCAATAAGTAATTCAGACTCAGTGAAATAAATCTTAAAGAAGAGAAAGAACTTAGTTGCATTTTCGCAGAGGAAATTAATCTGGAGAATTTTGTGGATGATATAATTCTGGGATAACCAGCTCTATTCTTAACTTTGTGGGAACTTCTGTGGTCTTAACTTTTTATGTCTAGATTTTTATATAAAATGGCAATTGATATTGACATTCTGTTAAAATTATGTAGCATTTTCATATTAAATATGAACAAAAGAAGTTTTACCTAGGATTACATTTAAGTTTATTTTCTTTAAAATACTTTAGCACTTACAAATATTATCTATTTATAAATAACTCATTATCAGTACAGGGCTAATTTCTAGCTGTAATCTCCACCACAGTTGATAAAGTCACCATGAAGAGCTACATTGAAGTCAAGGAAAGGAATAAATACAAAAAATTTCTCAGTTCAGAGTTGGTAATCCTCTCAGCTTCTTCATTAAACTGATGATCAACAAATCTTTATTAACAAATACCCCCATTCTCACAAAGTATTTTTATAGTATTTACTTATCAAAACTATACAAACTGATGTTGTTTTAAAATGAAAGTCTATGAACCTACTGCAGCCAATTCTTTTTCCCTCTGCTCTTTGTTTATGTATAAGTTATCTGGGCAGAGGAAGATAGAATGCACTTTGACAAAAGCCTCAAAGAGAATTATGAGACAGGAAAGGATAAACCAGGGTCAGGAAGGGGAGGGCAGTGTAGAAAAGAAAAACTGAGAGGGATAAATAACACTAAATATTCTCCCAAAAAGTCGTATGGAAATCTACTACTGCAGAATATTCCTAATGTACATCTTTCCACAGACATAAGAAATATAAAGTGGAGTTATCCTATAAAGAGGCAACAGTGTCGCTAGTAGACACCACAGACTAACAAACAAAAAGCCCACTCCTGGGAATGGGTTACATCTTCTGAAGGTGTTAGCCAGTGAGTTTCCAAAGATCCCCAATCATTAGAAGCTATTGCCAACACCTCCTCTTGGTAATCTTCCAGAACTTGACAGTAAGACTGTATAGCTGACTATATACTTGAGTCATAGAACATAGACAAATCAAGCTGGGACTGACCTGGAAACTTCATGATTACTGCTCAGCTTTCCTAGTGCTGGAAGGTGCTATGCATGCCATCAGAAGAGAGAAAAAGCACCATCCATACCCATCTGTGAGCTCTGAGAATCACAGTAATGAATGGCCTAACAATACACGGCATTGGTAAAACAGTAATATGAACATCATGCGAGTAATCAACTACCTTCTGATTGGATTTAATGCTCAATTCAATAGACAAAACCCATGCCTGGAACTATCATTAGTCAAGAACAAATGGCTAGACAGGTCATAGGCCCTAAATGAGAATCTACTACTATTATTCTACTAAATAGACATTAAACAAACTCCTAATGACATCACGATACTCATAGATTAAGACGTCTCTTCATTTACACTAAATGATGATCAACATAGAGAACCACAACTAGCCCACATACAGAGAATAAGAGTCTTCAGACACCCTTAGTAAGAATATATATATCACATCCCCTTCCCTTAAAGGCTCAGGAATCATTGTAGAAGAGGGAGCAGAAAATCTGTAAGAGCCAGAGGCAGGTGGGTGGCTACAATGAGATGCTATCATCCAGACACAGAAGGGTAGCTGTACATATGAACTCCTGTCAGTTGGGATGGCATGAACAAGCCTTGTCAAGACCAAACCAGACACATTTCCAGCACAGAGAGGGTTGCTAAGCATGAAGCTGCACACCTGGCTGAGGAATTACTGGCAATTGTTAGCTGCTGGGAAAGGGCCAGTTTTCTCTGAAGTGCAGCCTCTGATAAATCAACCATGCTCCAGTGGAAGACCACACCTCCAAGAATACTTGATTGGAGTAAAGGTGGGTGCACAAAATTGGGAGGGAAGGGAAGGTGGGAGTGGATCTAGAAAGTTAGGGGAAGGAGAGTGAATGTGGCAAAATTCGTTGTACAAAAATTCTCAATAATGAAAAGATCTTGAAATACATGATGAGTAAATAGCACAGATACACATTGGCTTGGCACACACACTTTTACCAACAATGCTTTAGTCTATAAAAGATCCCTAGAGAAGTGATCTCCAAGCACACATGATTTCAAATTAAGAGTATTAACTATCCCTGTCCCTACGTGTTAGAGTGGTGTGTAGTGTGGTTCCATAAGCTCTCCGAGGCAGTAAAATTGAAGTGTCTTGGGAACATAAAACTGTACCTCAACTTGATATGCAATGCTTTGTTGACATTCATGAGAGGCCCGCCCCTTTCTGACCAGAAACAGAGGAGTGGATGGGGTGGGGGTAAGAGGGAATGCAAGGTAGTGGGGTGGGGGCAGGAGGAGAAGAGGGAAGGGAAGCTGTGGTCAGGTATAAAATAAATGAAAATTTTTAAGTAGTTCAAAAAACCCTGTAGACCCATCCTAGAACTTACAAACCTCAGTTGGCCTTAAATGAGATCTCCAACCATTTGTATCATTTTAAATTTGAAAAGCCCTATTGTATGTGCATCTTAAGTTCAGTAGTTGATCTTCTGAGGTTTCACTGTGGATTAACTGTACTTGCCTTACTCTAAGGAAGAAAATTCCTTTCATCACTGAACAGTAATCCTAGTATTCAAGTTAATCCGATTTCTGGCATGGCAAATGCAGTTCATAAATAGTGTCTCAGGAGAGTGAGACAGATTACATGGAAAAACCACTCAAAATACAAGAGTCCTCCTTTCCTGAAAATGAGCCCCAGATTACTCAAATCAGAATTTTGAGGGTGTTTGACTTTGGAGTGTTTCAAATGTAACTCCTTCATGAGTCTGTAAATGATTAGAATTCTACAGAATTCATCTGAGCCCATACTTTAAAATAAGACCAATTTTCAATCTTCTGATGGGGGGGTCCAATCAAGTTACTTAAAAACTCATCATCTTTAAATTTTTAAAGTTACAATAATGGAAATTTTGATCAAAAAGGAATGCTGGAGGTTATCTAGTCAATTCATTCAACCATTTAGTTTAAAGTTATTTAGTCATTTCATTAAAAGGAAATTATCCACAAAAAGTTTGCAGATATCAAGAGCGATCCTTGATGCAAATCTTGTCCTACTAGCTGCCAAAAAAGAGTCATTACTGGACAATATCAGATATAAAAAAAAGATCATTAATTTAAATTTATTGTTTTTAATGCATAAAAGAAGTGTAAAATGTTGGCTCTATTTGCTGAGGTTAAATATTAAATTTGGAAAAGTCACAAATTTGATTCTTTAATTGGAATGACAATGGCCCCATAGACAGATGTTTGAATGCTTGATCCCCAGCTGATGAAACTGTTTGAAAGGACTCAGAAAGGTTTTGTTGGAGGAGGTGTGCCATAGGAGGCAGGTTGAGATTTCAAAAGTCCACAGTTTTCTCAATTAGTTCCTTCTGTCTCATGCTTGCGGATCCAGATGTAAGCAAGCTCTCAGCTATGCTCCAATGCAAGCTTACTACCCTGCTGTCATGCATCTGCCAGGATGGTCATGGACTCTAACTCTCTGAAACTGTAAGCCCAAAATAAACTCTTCTATAAGTTTCCATGGTCACAGTGTCTTATCACAATAGAAAATTAACTGAGACATTAAATAAAGTCTAACATACAATTAAAAACCCTAGCACCACTGAAACAAATGAAACTGCCAAGAGCAATTTCATGGTTTAAATGCTCTAAAGAAACCAGAGCAGGCTACTGGGATCTTGGTTTGAATTTTAACTACTGTATTAAACCAGCTTTAATAAGTTCAGTCTATGAGGAGTTATCAGAAAAAGATGGTGAACAAACATTTTCTTTCCTTCCTTCTTTGTTCTTTTTAGTTAGCTCTGGACCACTAAAATATCTTTTGAATTTACCTTCCTGCCATCACTCTGAGACTCAGATTCATTCTGAATAGGTAATTCACTACTGTGGTAGTTTGAATGCAATTGGCCTCATAATAATTCACAGGAGTGGCACTATTAGGAGGTGTGTGTGGCCCTGTTGGAGTATGTGTGGCATTGTTGGGAGGAAGTGTGTCACTGTGGGGGTAGGTTTTGAGGGCTCCTTTGCTCAAGCTTCCCTCGGTGTAACACACAGACCATTTTCTGCTGCCTGCAAGATGTAGGACTCTCAGCTACTACTCCAGCACCATGTCTGCCTGCACATCACCATGCTTCCTACCATATGATAACGGACTGAACCTCTGAACTGTAAGTGAAGCACTCCAATTAAATGTTTTCCTTTATAAGAGTTTCCGTGGTCATGGTGTCTCTTCATAGCCATAGAAACCCTAACTAAGACAACAACCAAGATACTTGAAATGGATTCAACATTTCATTTTCTATTCTTTTAAAGAAAGCATTAGAAAATAGTCTATCAATTAAATTAACACCTCAAATAGTCTATCAATTAAATTAACACCTCAAATAGTCTATCAATTAAATTAACACCTCAAAGCAATACTGACAAGTACTCCTTCATTTATCCAAAGGAAACTCAGTACTCATGTGGTTGTCCTAGCCTTGTGCAATGTATGTGTATGCAATGTGTGAATGTGGGCAAGTAGATGGGAGTGTTGAAATGCAAAGATCAGATGAAAGAGAACTTGCTAACTATAGAATTATTCAGCATGGAGAATCTAGGTTTCTGGGACTTCCTTCCTGAAAGAGAAATTTAAATGGTAGATAAACCATCATCTGCCTAGAAGGCTGAAATCAATATGATTTGAGGTTTTTGTTTGTTATTATTTAATGTTTACAAAATAGACTATCGTGACAGGCAGGAACGTTTCTAAAGGAAATGCACATCTTTAGAATAATTTAGCTTTGACAGATGTTTTTTCACACTTTACATGTCTCATATCTATGTTATCCTCCATCCTTGTCAATAGAAATAAAGGTGCAGAGGACAGACACGGGAGAATACACTACACATGTACCACAGCCCCACTGTCCCCTCTACCTCTAGTCTCTCTCTGCTCACCCTTGGCTCTCCTTGACTCCTTGGCCAAACTAGACCAGGAAAGATTTCTGATTGTTCTGCCATCTGAAACTTGAAATACTTTGCTGTGGGATGGTCTGTATGTCAAATGTGTTGCTGATTGGTCAATGAATAAATCACTGATTGGCAGTGGCCAGGCAGGAAGTATAGGCGGGACTAACAGAGGAAAAGAGAGAGAACAGGAAGCTGGGGGAGGGAGACACTGCCAGCCGCCATCAGGATAAGGAAGATGTAAAGTACCGGTAAGCCACAAGCCACGTGGCAAGGTATAGATTAATAGAAATGGATTAATTTAAGCTGTAAGAACAGTTAGCAAGAAGCCTGCCATGGCCATACAGTTTGAAACCAATATAAGTGTCTGGGTTTACTTGATCGGGTTTGAGCGGCTTGGGACTGGCGGGTGAGAGAGATTTGTCCTGACTGTGGGCCAGGCAGGAAAGCTCCAGCTACAAATGGCGTCCAACGTGGTGGCAAGAGTTTCCACCTAAAACCTGAGAAAAAAGATTCTAAAACGGAGCTAAAAACAGCTTCCTAATTGTCTCTCTCAAATGAGCGGCAGCTGCCGGTTTGAGCTACTGGCAGGTTGCTGGCGTGCGCGCTCGACCTGCAGTATGGCGGGAATGAGGCCTCTGCAAGTGGCACATTAAGCTACATTATGGATTTAGCCTTTGCTAGTACAAAACAAAAGAGGTTTTTGGGCTACATGCTGCTTGGATAAAAGCATAGACCCACGATAGCTCCCAGAGCTGGTGGTAAAGTACCACGCCACGTTGGGAAACTGAGGTGGGCGGAGCCAGCAGCCACAGCTGCTACAGCTTAAAGCAATAGATTCACAATAAGACAGATTCAGATATAATAGTTTAAAATGTGTGTAAAATATACATAGGCTTGAAAGAGACAAAAAAAGGTGATATATACAGTATAGAAACAAATACATGGTTTTAAAAAATAAAGTCTTTAAAGAGACAGTAAAATTAATATAAAAAATAAGCCACGTAGAGATGACTATTACACAGAGAGTCTGGATTGTGTTGTCTTTGGGATTCTTAACTACAGAGAGATGTTTGATTGTAAAGGAAGCTGAGTTAAACCAGTATGTATATTTTAAAGATACTTTGACTTCAAAATTTGGATGTAAGGATATGTTGCTTTGGAAAAGAGTCTCTTTTGTTTCCACAGAAAGCAAAAGGCTATGGATTTGTTCCAGAGTAAGATACATCAGGTTTGACCAGCCAAGACCCCCTGAAAGGTCTCCGATGACACCATGGCCCAGATGATCCAACATCCAGAACCGTTTCAAGACAACTGGCTCAGATGATACAGCCTCACGGACTACTCCATGATCCTAAAATTTTCTTTGTTTCCCCATAAGATACAGCGCCCCCCTCCAGCAGGAAGTAGTAAGAGAAGCTACGCCCAAATTCCCAAATATACCAAGCTGACTTTGGAGATATGTAAAGGTTAAAACCTTCCTTTTTAAGAAAAGAAAACGGGAAGTGCTGTGGGATGGTCTGTATGTCAAATGTGTTGCTGATTGGTCAATGAATAAATCACTGATTGGCAGTGGCCAGGCAGGAAGTATAGGCGGGACTAACAGAGGAAAAGAGAGAGAACAGGAAGCTGGGGGAGGGAGACACTGCCAGCCGCCATCAGGATAAGGAAGATGTAAAGTACCGGTAAGCCACAAGCCACGTGGCAAGGTATAGATTAATAGAAATGGATTAATTTAAGCTGTAAGAACAGTTAGCAAGAAGCCTGCCATGGCCATACAGTTTGAAACCAATATAAGTGTCTGGGTTTACTTGATCGGGTTTGAGCGGCTTGGGACTGGCGGGTGAGAGAGATTTGTCCTGACTGTGGGCCAGGCAGGAAAGCTCCAGCTACAATACTTGCTCTGGAGATTAAACTCTCATCCCTTTGGTGTCTACACTCACCAGATTAACTCTTAATACAAGGTTATCACATTACACCCTACCCATAGTTTATAATTCCCCTGGAGACAAAAAAAAAAAAATAACTCTTCTTGTTTCCTGAACTCCCAAGGAGCCATGTGTTATTCATCATGATCTCATTATGGCATGAACAAGGCAATGTGTGCAATGTATAGTATTATTGCCTCCAACGCAAGAGTAAACTGAACACAAACAGGTAAATCATTTACTCTACATCTTAACAACTAAGTCATAAAACGCTGTGTCAAAACTTCTTTGTCCAGCCCCTGAACCCTGTGACCTCCCCTACTCATCATCTAAGTATCCATAAATAAGGTTCTAAGCCTCACTCTAACTAATATTTGTTGTATAGGAGTCATCCACAAAGCTCTTCATTCTAAAATGAAGCTTCATTTTAAGATGATGTGTTGGCCAGCAGTGGGCTCAGAGGTCAGAAAGATAAATATTTTATTCAGATAGCACTGTTGTTACCAAAAATTTAGCATTTATGTATACTTTCCTGCTTCCATATAAATTATGTTTAGGAACTCCACCTTTCTAATTATGATTTTCACACATATTTTTCTGATTTTTGAAGTAACAGGGAGACATTCTCTGGTTAAATATGTATGTATTAACAGGTGAAACATTTCATAATAGTCAAAAGTGAATTTCAGATGTTTTCCAAAAAATATAAATAGCAAATATTTGAGACACTTACTCAGACTGAAAATGTTGTGGGTTTTTTAGTGTAATCTAAATTGACTTTGTTGGAGCACGTGATTACATATATTATCTTCCATTACTCTCACAGTTTCAAGTTAGTAGCATGTGATGGGATTTCCAAGAAACTACTGCTAATTTGTGGATATACAGCCTCAGCAGAACTCACTTTCTTACCTTTCATACTTCACATATTCACACAGCACACAGCACCTTCCATTATTCTGATATTCGCTCACGGAGCAAGGACCTCTAAAGCATATAGTATAAAAATCCACAATGTAGGGCTAGAAGTGTCTCAATGATCAAGTGTTTATGCCAGGTTCAATCTTCAGTGTTGGAGTGCAGAGGACCCACAGAATTTATAAGAACAGGACTTAAGAAAAAAAAAATACCTGGAAACAAAGCAATGTGTAAACAAATGCAATGTAAAGAAACAGAGGTGGGCCACAAAATGCATGTTCTTACTGGTGTGGTATCACAGGCCTGTAATCCTAGGCAAGCACCTCCCTTAACTATGAAGTTCATTCTTGATTCCCCATCTCCAGGCTTGAGTCCCATTTCCTTGATTGTTCTTTCAAGTTTAGGTCCCCTCATCTGCTGGACTACCAACTGTAAGTCAAACACATGTCTCTTTTATGAAGAGGGTGGGACCTATGTGATATTTGGGGAGGAATTTTCTCAAGAAGACTTTTAAATTTAATCCTCACTAAAGACCAAATAGAAAAAAATTAAACATTTCCATTCATGTGTCTAAGATTCCTCTCCTTTAGCACTGAGCCTATATTTCTTTTCATTTCTTTAAGCATTCTTTGAAGATTTAAAAGTGTCAGAGGTACAGAGCACACAGAACAGGCATGCAAAATACAAATATGATGTTAAGTTACTTGAAGCATTGAATTATTAGTCAGCTGAAAAGACAGCTAGATCATAGGCTGGTGCTCCTCTCAGCCTTGGTCATCCTTGGTTGAAATGGGTATTGGTTAATGCAGACTCATAACTGGTCAGCCTTGTTTGCAGTGGGTGATGGTTAACGCAGAGACTTATAACTGGTCAGCCTTGTTTGCAGTGGGTGCTGGTTAATGCAGAGACTCATAACTGGTCAAAGTGCTGAGAGTAAGTAATTGTTGAGTGCTCAGCTCTGAAACAGGTTATCAGTATCCGTAGATGAATTTCTAAATGGTCTTATTAAATAAAAAACACAGAGCTGGATATAGGGGTTAAAGCCTGAGCGATGCCGGGCGGTGGTGGCGCACGCCTTTAATCCCAGCACTCGGGAGGCAGAGCCAGGCGGATCTCTGTGAGTTCGAGGCCAGCCTGGTCTCCAAAGCGAGTTCCAGGAAAGGCGCAAAGCTACACAGAGAAACCCTGTCTCGAAAAACCAAAAAAAAAAAAAAAAAAAAAAGCCTGAGCGAGATCAGAGGAATAAGAACAGCCACAAGCTAATCTCGCCTCACCCATACCTTATCATCCAAATACAAGTGACTTCCTGTCTACCCATGCCTATATGCCTTACTGTTCTGCCATTTGATTTGCTCTCTCTGTCCAGCTACATCACTTCCTCTTCCTGTCCAGCTCTGTCACTTCCTATCCCTCTGTACAGACCTTCAGATCTCCATGGTTAACTACTGTTGGAATTTAAGGCGTGTGCCACCACACCTGGCTCTGTTTCCAGTGTGGCCTTGAACTCACAGAGATCCAGACAGATCCCGGCCTGCCAAGTGATAGGATTAAAGGCATGTGCTAACATTGCATGACTTTTGTGTTTACTTATAATGGCTTGGTTTTTCCTCTGATCTCCAGGCAAGCTTTATTTATTAAAGCACAAATAAAATATCACCATATTTCAGCACAAATACAATATTACCACATGAATCACCCCCACTCCCAAGACTCAGGGAATACTGTGGAAGGGAGAGTAGAAATAATACATGGGCCAGATGCTAGAGAGTACCGTTAAATACTGTCTTCTAGATATGGCAAGGCTGTTTTATCATGAACTCACACCAGCTCTGCATAAGGCCTTATAAGCAGGGCCCATAACCTTCTATCATGGATGAGGAGGTACTCATGAAGCCCTACCCCTAGTTGAGGAGTTAGTTAATAACTAGGTAGTTAATGATTGCTGGGAGAAAGTAGATCATTTTCTTCAGTGCTGTAGCCACTATTGTCCATGTCCTGGTAAATAATCCTCTACTTATACTCATGTAAACAACCCTAACTAAATTTAGTAACCATTGACCTAGTTTGGTTTCTGTTACTGTGATAAAATACTTCCTAAAAATAATTCAGGGAGGAAAGGGTAAATTTGGCTTATAGGTTGCTGTCCATCTTAGAAGAAAACAAGGCAGAAATTCAAGGCAGGAACCTAAAAGCAGGAACTGAAGCAGAGATTATGGAGGAATTCTGCTTAAAAGCTTGCTTCCCCTGGCTTTCTCAGTTTGAGATAGATAGATAGATAGATAGATAGATAGATATAGATATCTATCTATCTATCTATCTATCTAATATCTATCTATCTATCTATCTATCTATCTATCTCTATCTCTATATCTATCTATCTATATCTATCTATCTATCTATCTATCTATCTATCTATCTATATATATATATATATATATATATATATATATCCCAGGACCACTTTCCCAAGGGTAATCACTTCCTACAGTGAGGTAGACCCTCACATGTTAATCATTAGTTAAGACAATACCCCACTGGCCAATCTGATAGAGGCAATGTCTCAACTGAAGTTCTTTCTTGCCAAGTGACTCTAGTTTGTGTTGTTTGCAAAAACTAACCAGCACAGTCTCCAAAACACGTGCACACACAAAAACAGCAACAAAGACATGAAGGTAAGAGGGAGACCTGTTAGAAAGAAGAGGTCCAGTGTGATTGAGAACAATATGAGAAAAGGCCATTGGTGGTGAATATAACCAAAATACGTGTGTGTATGAAATCATCAAATGTTTTTAAAATACATTAAAAACTAATTTTAAAATACAGCTAGAAATATATAGCAGAAATAACAATGACACAATATGAGAAACCATCTGACAGTACCAAGACTGCATCTAACCATTAGAACACAAATAAAGACAAACTTAACCCACTGCAAACAGAAGCTTCTCTGACCAAGACTGGGAGCCGAAGAGTGTATGAGCACCATGAGTCATAGAGCCTATGACTCTAGCTTACTTTTCAGCTGACTGAGAATTCAAATTTATGAATTGCTTTACTTCATTTGGTCTTATTGGTCATTGCCATTTTGGGCTCAATAGATGATTGTTTACTCTTAGACAGTCTACCCACACAAAGTAGAGAATGACTCATCCACTGAGTAGGTAATTGAAAACATGATTTCACAATCCCCTTATCAATTTGGTTGTTATTCAGTTCAGAGTACATTTGTCATGCAGCAGGCATTCTATTAGCTACTAGGGACACAACCATAATCACTATCAGAAAGACGCCACCTTCTCGTGGTAGTTTAAATACATTCTCAAATCTCAAAACCGAATCAGTCTTTGAATGTGTCATCTGCTTACGTAGTTTACAAAGACTCAGCATGATTAACATACCAGGGAAGCCAGAAGAGCTCAAAAACCATCAAACAAGGTCATTCAGATCATTCGAGAAAGCGTATTTCACAATTTCAACTTCAACAGTGAACTAGGACTTAAGAAACCGGGTTGCAGGTATTGTTTCATTAAGTTGCAGTGTTTACTTGCATAATTTAATTATATATATCCCTGAAGAATTGACTTTGACTGGGTGTGAGGAAGATAGGGAGCTTAAATGATCTGTAGGCCCATTCCGATTGAACTCAGCAAGGGAGTCAACTCCTAGAAAAGGAGTCAGTACAAGTAGCCAGTCAGTCAGGTCTACAGGCTGAGTGACGGTGAGAGAGGCTCAGTTATTCAGCGGCATCTCCTGCTCTCTGTACCCTGCCTTACTACACAGGGAGTCACACTTCTACTGTTCAGAATACATCTTAAATCGGATGTTTAATATAGCTAATATTTTGGGTAACAGAACTTAAAATAACTCATTTCGTTGCAACCTCCTACTTTAAAATCATTTCTTGGTAGGCTGAGGCCACTCTCCTGGTTATAAAATAATAACATAGTCAGTGAAATTTAATCTTTCTTTGGTTATATTCATTACTAAATTCATTCATGTAAGTCTCTCTAATATAAAGTGGACAAGATTAATTTTTTAAACTTAATTTTTGCAACTTTCCTGTAAACAAGAGATGCAGAAAAAATACTTCCACCAATAGAAAAACAAGTATTGTCAGCAATTTTTGTCATCTAGGCTAGTGGATGGCTAGCTCTGTTTCTATGTCACATAGACTTTTGCCTTCCAAACCCCAATCTTCCATCTATTACTGGCTCAAGATGTGGTGCCAGTCTCATCAAAGCCAGGGGATTTTCAATTGCCGAGTCTGTGAATCACAACCTCTAATGTGTGCCTATACTGCTTACTCAATTCACTGATGCAAAAACAGTGTTGGATAGAATTCTGTGGAACCTGAGTTAATCTATTATTCCTTAAACACACAGCCAATACATCACCTTTGCACTAATATATTTAACCTTTTACCCATAGATATACATTTTACTTTAACTTTCTCGTTTGATGTTCCCATGAGATTAGAATAAATTATACTTCAGGGGGAAATACCCTGAAATTTTATGCATGTCTGATCATTCAACACTTTCACATTCTTCCATTTCTAAATATACTTTTTTCTGATTAGCTTGCTCATGTTTTAATTAAACCTTTTCACACTTGCTATCAACACTTAAATAGCCGTTTACATTGCAGACAATCTGTGTCCATGCTGTGTAATCTCTTCCAGGTAAAATTAGGTTAACTCAGCCACCATGAATATAAACAACACCTTTCCTTATTCCTCTGTGACTTCCCAAGTTAGAACCTCCTACACTGCAGACACAAAAGTCTAACTCTACAGCTCCCTATCCAAATGAAATTGCCAAAAGAGGTACAGCCCAGTCTAAATAAAGTCAGACCAACCTAATAACTGGCGTGTCTGCTCTATTCTCTCTGCCTTCAGAGATGCCCAAGAAACTATTGACCTATTTTGTTCTCAAGTCACAAACAGTAAGTCAAAGCTGTGAAAATAGACAAACTAGTACAGAAGACCTTGTTGATGTTGTACATGTCATCATAATTGTGAATAATTAATTAGTGGCGATGTTTATATTTTGACTGAAAGAAGAGTAAAAGGACACATAGGGGTGTGTGTGTGTGTGTGTGTGTGTGTGTGTGTGTGTGTGTGTGTGTATTGAGTGGTTAAGTGCATTTTCTTGAAGTAAATCTGAGCATTTAAAACATTAGCAACTACCAAGCCTTCTCCCAACAGATTCTCCTCTCCTCATCACCTTATCCTGTCCCACAACTCTGGTAGAAGTCCCCTCTTTACCAGAGCACACTCCAGCACCTAGATTCCCAGAGGTCACCCTGGCCGCCAGAACCCCAGGAGAGGCACCCTGCTGGACCAGAGGACACAGCCAGTCATCAGAACCTCAGGCCACTCAGGCTAGAAGACCAGGGAGGAAACAGAAATCAAAGGAAAAAAACACCCATCCAAGAAAGACAAACTCAGAAATCAGTACCTAAACCTTTAATTACCCCAAACCCAGATGCCTGGATGCCAGTGAACACAATCAACAATAGTCAGGGCAGTATGTCACCACCAGAGCCTAGCTATCATACAACACCAAGTTCTGAATATCCCAACACAGCTGAAGCACAAGAAAATGACCTTAAAGTCATCTTTATGAAGATGCTCAAGTTCTTAAAGAGGAAATGAATAAGTCCCTTAAAGAAAGCCAGGAAAAAGCACACAAACAGGAGAAGGAAATGAATAAAACTGTTCAAAACCTAAAAATTGAAATAGAAATAATAAAGAAAACACAAACTGAAGGAATCCTGGAAATGGAAAAGCTAGGTAAGCAATCAGAAACTGCAGATGCAAGCATCACCAACAGAATACAAGAGATGGAAAAGGGAATCTCAGATATAGAAGACACAATAAAAGAAATAAATGCATCAGCCAAAGAAAAGGTTAAATCTAAAAAATCCCTGACACAAACATCCAGGAAATCTGGGACATGATGGAAGAAGCCAAACTTAAGAATAATAGGAGTAAAAGAAGAAAATGAATCCCAGCTCAAAGGCCCAGAAAACATTTTTAACAAAATTACAGAAGAAAATTTTCCTAACCTAAAGAAGGAGATTCCTATAAAGGTACAAGAAGCTTACAGAACACCAAATAGATTGGACCAAAAAAGAAAATCCCCTCACCACATAATAATCAAAATACTAAACATGCAGAATAAAGAAAGACTATTAAAAGGTACAAGGGGAAAAAAGCCAAGTAACAGAAAAAGTCAGACCTATCAGAACTACACCCAATGTCTCAACAGAGACTCTAAAAGCCAGAAGGGCCTGGACAGATGTCCAGCAGACCTTGAGAGATCCAGATATACCCAGCAAAATTTTCAATCACCATAGATGGAGAACAAGATATTCCTTGATAGAATCAAATTTACACAATATCTATCCACAAATCCAGCCCTACAGAAGCTACTAGAAGGAAAACTTCAACCTGAGGAGGTTAAATATACCTATGAAAACCCAGGAAATAATCTCACAACAGAAATATCACAGGTGTTCTGTTCAATACCAGTAAATGGGGCCTCACAAAACTGAGAAACTTCTGTAAAGCAAAGGACACTGTCAATAGGACAAAACAGCAGCCTATAGAATGGGAAAAGATCTTCACCAACACTACAACTGATAGAGGGCTAATATCCAAAATATATAAAGAACTCAAGAAACTAGACATCAAAAGTCAAATATTCCAATTAAAAAAAGGGTACAGATCTAAACAGAGAATTTGCAACAGAGGAATCTCAAATGGCCAAGAAACACTTAAAGAAATGGTCAACATCCTTCGCCATCAGGAAAATGAAAATCAAAACTACTTTGAGATTCCATCTTACACCTGTCAGAATGACTAAGATCAATAAACACAATTGACAGCTCATGGTGGAGAGGATGTGGAGCAAGGGGGAACACTCCTCTACTGTGAACTATTCCCTTGGTGTATCATTTCAGGTCTTGAGACACAAAGAACAAAACTGGCAATAAATAAATAGATAGTTAGATAGACAGACAGATAGATAGATAAATAAATAAATAAATAAATAAAATCTCTGGTCAAGTAGGAATTGTATTTTAGTCTCCAACTATAAGTATTTATATACAGTAATATGTTAATACAGCCATTGAATCCTTTAAATTTTCTATACATACAATCTATAGCTACAAAGAACGACAAGATGGCCAGTCACATAGCCCTCCTTCTATCACCCTAAGCAGATAATATCACCTAGCTGTAGCTTTTTTGGAAGGCGTGTTTACCAGCATTTGTACAAACAGCCTTTAAGAAAAGCAGACTGTATAGCAATGATCTAAGAGCTACACATTCTACTGTCAAAATGCCGTCTGCCTTTTGCAGATATTCCCAATCCTCACATAAAGATGAAAGCCACAGCCACTGGCCATATTGTTAAACAGTAACCCATATCTGACTCCTCACTTATATTTTCTTTCCTCCTTCCCTCCCGCTTCATCTCTCAGTAGCAATTAGATGAAAACAGTGTGAGGCTCTGTGATATAACCATATTCTACTGCAGAGGAAATACTAACTTATGAGGATACACACCAGGACTGCTCAAGGAAGACCTGGATGATTCTCATTTTGATTGTTTTATAAATTAAAAGTCTTACCATATTAGCTCCATGCAGACAACAGAAAATATACAACCACAAAGTCCCCTTACTTAACTTTAAGAGGCATAAATACTTTTTGGGCAACTGCTACATACACCATATACTCTAAAATGTACATTATATAATACCATATAGAGTTCATAGGGCTAAAAGACAATGTCTGCACTCAAATAATGTGTGGGGCATATATGCATGTGCCCTTGCATGGGAAAGAAAGGAATAAAATAAATGAATGATGTCATATCCCACACCTGTTTTTACTACTTTTTCTCCATCCTCACTATGTTGCCCACGGACATAGAAAGCTAGAACAAAAACATCTTATTTGTAGCATACACACACAAAATATAACTTCATAGTTCAATTAACTAATATTTGCTCAGTTGTCAGAGACACCTGGCACTATTACAGTTTGTGGCAACCCCTGTCCACAAAGGAGATTAAGGTACAATAAGGAAGAAAACTGGGGCAGTGGTGGTGGAGGGGACTAAGATCAAGGTAAATACATGTTGGTAACTCATGGAATTAAGAAACAATCACATTAAAAAGATTACGTATAAGAAGCAAAATGAATTTGTTTTAAATATTTAATCTCCAGCCTTGAATTTTTAAAGATTTGGTAATTGCTTTCAAGGCATATACATGGGAGTTGTTTAAATTGAACACAATCCTGCAATTTTCCTTTCCAACTCAGTTTAAGCCCTTTGTGAGGGATCTTGGACCAACTCATTTGTTTCTCTTCTTTTCAGGACCTCATGCATAACGATGCCTAGGTGTAATTATCAGTCCACATTGAAAAAGAAACTAGTACATTGTTAAAGAGATGCTGTAATTAAAACAAGTCCGGGGTGACTGACAGGGAGAGGGAGTTCTCTAAAACAACAGTTCTCAACCAGTGGGTCACGACCCCTTTGGGGTCACATATCAGATATTCTGCATATCAGACATCTATATTACAATTCACAACAGTAGCAAATTATAGTTAGGAAGTATCAATGAAATAATTTTATGGTTGGGGGTCACCATAACATGAGGACCTGTATTAAAGGGTTACAATATTAAGAAGGTTGAGAACCACTGCTCTAAACAAAAATCAGGAAATCTCCCATTTCAATACCAAGCACCTGCTTCTTAAGAGTCTAGCCGGGCGGTGGTGGCGCACGCCTTTAATCCCAGCACTCGGGAGGCAGAGGCAGGCGGATCTCTGTGAGTTCGAGGCCAGCCTGGTCTATAGCGCGAGATCCAGGAAAGGTGCAAAGCTACACAGAGAAACCCTGTCTCGAAAAACCAAAAAAAAAAAAAAAAAGAGTCTATTCTGTCCTCAACGTAAGAAAATGAGGACTAGAGAAGTGGTTCAGTGGTGAAGAGCCCAGGCTGCTCTTGCAGAGGAGGACTTAGTTCTATTCCCAGCACCCACACTCACAACAGTCCAAAACTCTAGTTCCAGGGCATCCAAACCCTCTTACCTCTGTGGACATCTGCCCTTATGTGTGTGTGTGTGTGTGTGTGTGTGTGTGTGTGTGTGTGTGTGTGTGTGTGTGTGTGTGTGTGTATCTCCCATGCAATTAATTAAGAATAATTACAATTGTTTAATTCTACCAAATCACAATGCAGTGAGGTATTTAAAGTTCTTTTTAATTCCTACAATTTTAAGAATTTAACCTCTCCTTATTTCCACTTTTCAACTCCTCCTATGTGCCCCCTCTCACTCTTCAAGTTCATGGCTTCTTTTTCCTTATTGCTGCACATAGATGCATAAATATGTAAATACAGCGTGATGAGTCTGTTTAGTGTTAATTGTGTGTATATGGTTTCATGGAAGATCACTTGGTATTAGATACCTGTGTTGGTTTGCTTCTATGCCAACTTGACAGTAACTAAAGTTATCAGAGGGGAGGGAGCCTCAGTTGAGAAAATTCCTTCATACAATTGAGTTATAGGCAAGCCTGTAGGACATTTTCTTATTTAGTGATTGATGTGGGAGGGTCCATTGTAGGTGCGGACACCCCTGGCTGGTGGCCCTGGATTCTATAAGAGAGCAGGCTGAGCAAGCCATAGGGAACAAGCCAGTAAGCAGCAGTTCTCTATGGCTGCTGCATCTCCTGCCTCGAGGTTCCTGCCATGTTTTAGTTCCTGCCCTGACTTCCTTTGATGATGAACAGTGACACTAAAGAATACACCAAATAAACCCTTTTTTTACCCAAGTTGATTTTGGCCATAATGTTTCATCATAGCAATAGGAACCCTGACTAAGACAGCCTATTAGGGGCACCATCCCTGGGAAGGAGTAATTGTTTATCTTTCAGCAGACAATAGTTTCCTGATGTTGTCTAGGGCTGGGGCCCCATAACATTTTATTTTTACAAAAATCATGAGGACTGCTTGAATGGTGAGTAGATATCCTGGTTGTGCAATGTGAAAGCTCCCTGGCTTTGGTGGGACTGGGGGTATATCTTAGATCCATAGCAGATGGAATATCGAGGTTCAGCAGGTGTGAGCCTGTAACATAGAAACAGAACCAGGCACCTAGTAGTCCAGACAATAAGAATTGCTGACAATCATTGTTTTCCCATCAGCTTCTTCCCACAGGCTTTCTAGACAGTGTAGAGTTATCAAATGCATCACAGCATTAACCCCATAGAAAGAAACTAAGCTTATTCCAGCTGAGGGAGGCCTGACAACAGGAGACTGGGCATTCCTTGCCCAGAGAGGAGTCATTTAAGAGCATGTTAAGAAAGAAGGCAGCCAGTTTCAAAGAAGAGCATGAGGGAAAATATAATAGCAGAAATTTGTTTCTAATTTACTTAATGAGTAACATGCTAATGGCAGTAGCCTTGGCAATTACCTTCATTTCATAGACTAGATGAAAACAACACAATTATGTGGTCAGATCATCTTCTAGAGCTCCAATTTCCCACGCAAACCAACCAACTTCTAGAGCTTTATTTTTTCCGTAACTCATAATTGAATCTAGCAGAACACTGTTCTGTGATGAGACTCCATTCGAACCACTTTTAATTGAAAGAAGAAACTTCAAACAAACCATTTCAGTGCATGAACTTAACTGCATTTGCTTGGAACTTTCTTCTTATTTTCAAGGAAAAGAAAAACAAATTTTAAAAGCTTTGGAATAGTGAACTGTATGACTACAGGTAAAATATAAAATAGTGACTAGCCCAGCCTGTAATCTCAGGTACTCAGAAGGCTGAAACAGGACAGCCGCAATTCTAGAGAACCAAAATATAATGTCGAGGCTAAGGGAATGGATCAGTTGGGAAAGTGTCAGCTGTGCAAGCATAAAACCTGAGTTTGGAAAATTAAAAAAAAAAAAACCTGAGTTTTGGTCTCTCAACACTCACTTTAAAAGCAGGTCATGGTGGCATGTGCCTACATTCATTTTTTTTTTTTTTTGAAGAATGACCAAAATCAAATCTTTACTTTTTATAACTGTATAAATGTGATCCAAATGTGTCCACCAGTAGTTTTTTCAAAAGAAATATGCTATAAATAAGCAAACTACAACTGCTCACTGGTGTGTATGGACTCCCTAGATGTCTCATTGGGCTTAATCATAGACCACTCACCGTAATAGCATTTTAGTATCAAGTGTAGCACGAGGTTAAGCCATTTGAGCTTTTGCACATACATGTTGCACTTCTGGCTGATAATGGAGAAAAATTTTCAGCCATGCACTGTTAAGCGAATCTGTATCCATCCTTTTAAATGGCATCAATATCAATGTCATCATCCTTGTGGTCAGACTTCACAGTTTCAACTTTTGATTACCCTGGTAGTCTTCGAATATACCACCTCAATATTTTCATCTTCATCTTCTTCCTCACCACCAGAAGATTCTTCCTCTGCTTCCTTCAACCATTTAATAAACGGTTCTGCTCTGACACGAATCTCTTTGGCGCGTTCTTTTGAGACATATTTCTTAGAAGCCTTTTTCCGACCAGCTGATGATGACCTCTTCTTCTAAAAGGTCTGCATCATACATCTCCTTCAAGACATATGGAATCTTGGAGATCAGGCAAGCTTGATACATTGCTACCACACTTTCCAAACCATGAAGAAGGTACCGCTGAGCCTTTTTGTCGTTATGACAAAATCTTAAGAAGTGGCGCCTGTATTTCTTGATCTGCTCTCTTATCTTCTCGTTAAAGAAAACTTCAGTCAAAACAAGAGGACCCATGGCTTTTACCTCCAGTCTTTCCGCCTCAGCAACAATTGCTTCATCAGATGAACCAGTAGTGCCCTGATCTTTCTTTTCCTTAACAAAATCAAACAGGATGTTAACACGCTCTTCTACAGTTCTTTCCAAATCATCGCTGAGTGTCACAACTTCTGCATGTACATTCATGTTTTTTAGGAGGCAGAGAGAGGAGAATCTGTGAAGCTTGCTGGTCAGCTAGTCTTACCAAATTGGTGAGCTCCGTGTTAAGTAAGACATCCTGTCTCAGCCAGGCGGTGGTGGCACACGCCTTTAATCCCAGCACTTGGGAGGCAGAGCCAGGCAGATCTCTGTGAGTTCGAGGCCAGCCTGGGCTATGAAGTGAGTTCCAGGAGAGGCGCAAAGCTTCACAGAGAAACAAAACAAAAAAACAAAACAAACAAACAAAAAAAGACATCCTGTCTCAAAAAAAATAGAGATCAGTAAGAAGGACAGCAATAGAGGAAGAGAGCAGACATTGTTATCTGGCTTCCACACACATGACACAAACCTGCATATACACATGCACACATGTACATTCACATACAGTATACACACACACAAAAAAACTCAAAACACAAGTGTCCTCTTTTAGTCTATTGTCTACAGAAATCCTGAATGTGGGATCATAATTTGTGTACACCTTTATAGTCTCAACAGTTTTTTTCCATCGAACATTATTTTATGTTCTTTGTTATAAAAATTTTAGAAAATATCTTTTCCTATTATGTACTGTGAAAACAGTGTGTGTAGTGGGTAGCCATTCCAGCTTTGATCTGGAAGTTCCAACCCCCATTGAGACTTCAGCAACTGTCACGCCTACAAGGTGGGGCGAAAGGAGGCGCCTGGGGACCTGAGCTCTGGATCGGCGGGCTCTCTCTCTGTTGCGGGACCCTGGACTGGAGAGGTGTACCAAGCAGAGCTCCAGAGAACACCGCTGGACTGCGATACACCTTCCCCAGACTCCGCGACCTACCTATCCCTTAATTTGTAAGTTACGCCATTAAATAAATCTCCTTTTATCTACGTGGAGTGGCCTTAATAATTTCACCAATATCTGGCGCCCAACGTGGGGCCAGAATTTCAGACAATCTTACCCATTACTCTAAGACTTGCTGCAGAACCTACAGTTAGTCTAACTGAGATTTAACTATCTGAGCTTTCTCACAGTACCCAACAGAGATAACATCACCCCCTAAACAGCAGGAAGTAATTCTAAGAAAACGACGCCCCTTCTCCCTTAGGTTTCATAATTCTCAGGGTTATGGATGATGGTTATAGGGTTGGGGGTGGAAGGAAATATTAAACTCAGTATTCTAAAAAAAAAAAAAAATGAAAAGAAGAAATGGAATGGATAGGTATAAGGTATTATGGTAGATTATTATGTATACTAGTAAACAAATTTAGTAAAATAGCAGCCTTAAATAATTTGCACTGTAATTTGCACTGTTATGGATTCTTATATGTTGATACAAATGTAAACTATTTTTATATTCCTGTCTAAGATAATTTGTATATTGATACAAATACAGAACTATATTTGTTATAATGTACATATATTTCTACTCTTATTTGAAATACTTGTATATTGATACAAATGTAAATTTATATCTGTCATACTTTATGTAGGTTCTACTTCTGTTTAGGATATTCGGTATATTGATATGTATTTAAGATTATTGTCATATTGCATATCACACTACATACTCCTACCTCTGTTATAAATATCGATATATATTTAAGATTATTGTCATATTGCATATTGCACTATATACTCCTACCTCTGTTATAACATCTTGTGTATTGTCACAATTTTGAAGTCATCGTTCTTTACCATACACTTGCTTATAGACTGTTTACCTTGTTTACGTGAAGCCTTAGTCCTTAGGTTATTTCGGTAGATAAGACTTATAGATTTATAGTCACCTATGCTTGTCATCTCTATAGTTACGTTAGTTAGGTTATCCAGATTTACAGATACATAGGTCAAATGGACAGGTAATCTTCAAACACTTCATAGACCTAGAGAATATGGCATTTAAATAACTTAGAATTCTGTTGATGTGAGACATAATTGCTCCTGGCTGCACCAATTTGATCCCGAGAGAATGTTGGGCTTCTAAGACATTTCCATTTGGAAGTTTGTCTTCTTGGCACAAAATGGCCTACTGGGCAAAGAACTGCCCTTGCCTCGACGGCTGACAGTACTAATGCAATGCTGTCCTTTCTGGACAAGCGGGACACAAGGAAAGCGACCACTGTACTCTGCCAAGACAGGGTAAGATGGTCTTTCAGAATTCCTGCTTCTGAAAATGGTCTGTCAGATACTTTAGGCCTGTAGCCAATTTGAATGCACCAACAATGCTGAGAAACATTAGGTGACTGTCCAGGCTGCCAGCTGTCTCCGTCTACTCTCGCAAGATTCCCGAAAGTTGCTTGCATCCATCTACCATTTCTCAGGTACCATTATATTCCTTCTCACGTCTTTGATGGGATTGAAGACTAGCAGTTATAGTTACAACCTAGTAGATAGAACATATTAAGTATTAGATTCAGGTTCTTTAGGATAGGACACCTTTTGGAATGATCTTTGTAACATGCCATTTACCTATGCTCTATACTTCTCTGGATTATAGTATGTGTTTCTTGCTTGATATTGTTTGCATTGGTTGTAGTTCCATCTTATCTAGGTCATTATCCCTCATTATTCCTGGACTATATTTGATAACCATTCCTTTGTATATAGTCTTATATTAGGTTAGAACTTTCTTATTTAGACAAAAAGGGGGAGATGTAGTGGGTAGCCATTCCAGCTTTGATCTGGAAGTTCCAACCCCCATTGAGACTTCAGCAACTGTCACGCCTACAAGGCGGGGCGAAAGGAGGCGCCTGGGGACCTGAGCTCTGGATCGGCGGGCTCTCTCTCTGTTGCGGGACCCTGGACTGGAGAGGTGTACCAAGCAGAGCTCCAGAGAACACCGCTGGACTGCGATACACCTTCCCCAGACTCCGCGACCTACCTATCCCTTAATTTGTAAGTTACGCCATTAAATAAATCTCCTTTTATCTACGTGGAGTGGCCTTAATAATTTCACCAATAAGTGTGGGAACTTTTTACCTATAACTCTTGTGCACCAGGCCTTTGGCTAGCTCTAAATTTGTGGATTAAACCTAGTTACAAGAAACATTAGTGTGGTAAAACGGTTACTAGGTACGTAACTGAATGCCTCACCCTATAGATGTTGTTAATGACAAACTTGGATTCAGTCTTCCTGATGCTATTACCCAAATGTTCAGAGAAAATAGGCTCAGTGAAAATAAAATATAACTCACTTTAGCTGACAAAACGAGGAAGAAGGGTAGGTATTTTCTATTACGGCTTTTTTGTAATGATTTATGTGACCTTTATATTTTACTAATACCATATTCTTGATATTTATGGTAATTTATGAATTTAAAATTTTTGTTGAATTTTCAACTTTCAAAGCTCCACATTGTAGTGTTAATTCTGCCATGGTTTTGAATTTGTGACTTTTGCATTTGTAAAGATATTTTTATTTAGCTATTACATGAGGGTTTTTTCTTTACAAATTCAGTTAATTTTCTTTATTTTACCTACACTATCATTTTCATAGCAACATACTTCAAGCATATAAAAAGCACATGGGAAGAATATGAATTTCCTGTCATAATGACAGTGGCAAATATCTATTGTGTTTGTTTGCCCATCACCCCTTTTATCAAAGCAGAATTTCTTTGTTTTTTATGATTCTAATTTTCAAGGGCAGGTGATAAGCCCAAGCTTTCCTAAGAAGGAAACAATACAGAGTGATATGCACCCAGCTAGGTCTATGACCCAGGGTTAGGCAATCAAAGTCAGCCCAGGATACTTGCAGGAAGTTTGGAGAAAGATGATGATGTCTATATCTGTTTTCTGTTGTTATAGTGAAATCTCTGAGGCTGGACACTTTATAGTAAATGCATGTTTATTTAGTTCACAGGTCTGGAGACTAAAGAGCATGGTGCTGGTGTGCACTGGGCTCTGGTGAGGTCTCATGGATCTATCACAGCATAGCAAATAACATAGCAATAGAGTATGTGCGAAAGGGGGAGATCACATGGTGAGTGAGAATGCCAAAGAGATTCAGAAATATTTTGTAATATTCTGACTTTCACAAGGAGTAACCACGACCTCCCAAGAATTACATCAGTCTCATCTGAGCATGATGTGGCCAATGACTTAATCACCTCCTTCTGTGCCAACTCTCTTAATGATTTTATCCATTCTCAACAATATTCTAGGGACCTGTAACTTTGGGTGACAAAGCATATCCAAGCCATAGCAAATGGCTTCTCAAAGTGAACTTATTAAACTAACAGGTGATATAAACTTCTGTGGGCTGGAGATACAGCTAGTTGGTAGAGTGCTTGCCTATCATTGATGAAACCCTGGCTTAAGCCCCGGTACCTCATAAAACTGGGAATGGTGGCATATAACTGTAATCTCAGCACTTGGGAAATGGAAGCATCGCCCACAGATTTAAAAGTTCAAGATCATCACTCAGCTGTTCAGTGAGTTCAAGACCAGCCTGGAAGACATGACAATCTGAAAAACAGCAAAAGCCTGGAGTCGCTTGTAGGTATTCTTGGTAGCCCATTTAAAAGAAAAAAATACCAAAAAGCAAAGGCATCAGAGAAAAGCAATACAGAGAGACAGGTTTCTCATTGCATGATTAAAGTAGTCCGTGGATAGGGACTAACAAGATGGTCCAGTGGGTAAAAATGCTTGCTGCTCAAGCCAAATGATCTGAGTTTGATCCTCAGAACCCTATGGAAGAAGGTAAGAACCCAACCCAGAAAGTCCTGACTCATACACACATGCCATGTCACACAAATACCCGTACTTATACAAGCAATAGTAACAAATAAAATCATAATAAATAGTGTACTCAGATATTCAGATCTGACTATACCCCTAGCCTAATTTTACCCTTGTCCTTTCCGGCTTGTGAACCAACTAATAGCTTTTTCTTTTCATTTTCTACCTACAAACAATTTAGCTACCACGGAGGACAGTTATTACTGACAAATTGTGAAGTGTCAGGTTGACCAAATTGAAGCGGGCTACAAGGTAGCGAGCATTCCCCCTGTACTAGCTAAAGAGCAGTCCATCTGGCTGGCCGGTAGGGAAGCAGATGGCTACACTGCTATCTGTCATGCTTCATACTCAGCTTGTGTGTCTCCTGAAGCTAGAACTTTAGGATATGTGATAGAAGAGGGTCAGATTGCTTCAGTAGCTCAACCAAGTCCTAAGTTTGCCTGTTTAAATGCAAACAAAACCACATGCAACCTTGTAAATCTGGATTTAACAACCCAACATAGCTGAGAACCACATTGCCATGGGTTTTGCAAACTGTAAAAAAAAAAAAACATAAACAAAACAAAAACAAAAAAAAACTTCACCCAAGACAAAGTTAGTGGAAAGAAAGCCAGTGAGTCGCCTGACAGAGGTAAAAATTGGGTCTAGAAGAATCTGTGTGATTTCCCAGGCCTTTCTCAGACAACCTGAGTTGCTGTTTCCTGGCTGAGGAAATTAGGATGCTAAAGGTGAAGACGACAAAAGTTTGATCTAATTATCTTAATTAAAAAACAGTGGAAAGAACATTCTGTCATAGCCACCTGGAGATATGGGGAAGATTAATTATCACTCCCAATTCCAACCAACTGCTCTGTATCACATAAACCTGTAAGCTAAGAGTTGAAATGCAGCTTGGAGTTTCAAGACCTAAGTCTAAGAAACAGAAAGCACAGACTCTCTTGAGAGGGTGATTCATCAAGATCTTAGGTTCCAGTTACTAGTTTAGGACGTTAGCCAAATTCGAATTAACTGGCTGGTACCCAAGGCTTTAGGAAGGTTGTTCAGTCCTGGGGAACTTCAATCCTGGCAAAGCAAAGCAATGTTTTTGGCAGTACTACCCACCAAAGCTTACCAACAGGATGTAGTTTGCTAACATATAACAATTAAATAGGGCGCTTTCCCAGTATCAGTATCAAATGGAGTTACAAGACCATAATTACCAAGGAAAATCTCTCATGATTCAGATTGGCTCACTAAAGATAGTAAAAAATGCAATCCCTAACCAGTGGAACTACTCATTAGTTTTCTAATTCCAAGAGAGAATTTTGTTGAAGTCATATTTAGTTTTGCTGACTCCATGTTTATCAACTATGTTCATTGTACATGGTTAAACAAAAACACCCTCTTAGTCATACATTGCTGGACCATATGCCACTATATCCTAAACTGATAAAAAGACACCAAACAAAGACCATGGCCTAGAGATACATAGAGTAACTATACAAAACATTATTTGTATTTTAGAAAAGAAAAGATGGTGGGTTGTTTTTGTTTGTGTTGTATATGAAATAATTGTAGTATGTTACACAACAACATTGCATGTGTAAAGATAAACAACAATTTATTAACGTAAAAATTATACATTTTATGGAAAACCAAATGTTGTGTTAAAGACTTTCTTTTTTTAAATGGAGAATCCCAATAACAGTACTCTGCTTTTGGTTGTGGATTTTTCTGAGGGTTAGATGGACTGCCTCAGTTCTTGGGTCATAGTCTTACCTTGCCTGTCACCTGTAGAATCCAATTACTGTCTATGATATGAGCACTTGACTCAAGACTCATCAACCAAACCAGACTCATACTAAAAGTGAACCACTGATATTACTAGTCGGGTAGACTATAATCCTGAAACTATCTATACCCATCCTTGCTATGGCTTACAGAGATTCTGAGAATTAAACCATTGAAAAGGGCAGAGCAGAGAAGCATGGAGAGAAAAATCCTTGATAACATTCCATGAACTCCTAAATTCATTCATGCTTGAAGCTTATAAATGCAGCCTGTAGTCCTCAGTCATCTGAAACAATAAATTCATTTTTCTGCTTCACAAATTCAAAATGCATTTCTAAAACTTAGAGTCATAAGAACATGAAATTGCTTCTAGTCTTACTCTCCATGCTAATAACATAAATTCCCTTTCCTTTATTTCTTTCTTTGTTGCTATTTTTTTTTCTTTTGTTGTTATTGTTATTGTGGTGGTGGTGATTTTGAGACAGTGTTCTGCCATAGAGCCTAGGCTCTCCTCAAACTCACAAGCCACTGCCTCAGCCTCATCATGACTATGATGACAGACATTGGGCCTCCACACACAGCTAAAAATGTTCATTTCTGTGTCTTCCTGTTGTACAGCATTAGGTTTCTCAGAAGAAGAAAATTTTCACAGAAGAACTTTCTACTTCCCAAAAATGGACTTAATCACACACCTCATATAGTATTATGGAAAAGTCTAAGAAAATCAAGAGCACATTTGCTCTAGTCATGTAAGAGATGTGAACTACCATTGAAGAGAGCTACTATAGTACTTAGAACTTACCCATCAGTGAAAGGTGCTTGGCAATGGACAGTCCTAAGGAGAGAGTAGAATTACAATAGAGTCCCAAAAACACTGCAGTGAGATAACAGGCCAAAGTCAATGGGTTTGCAGCTGGTCATCATGGCTTATGCCTGTAACCCCAGCACTGGGACGAACGAGGTAGGAGGACTGACGCCAGTTCAAAGCCAGCCTGGGCAGCTACAAGAGACTGTGTCTCAAAAAGCCAAGAGGAATAAGTAATGCTTGTAGGGAAATCTGATAATGACAGCACCTCAAGCCACAGAAGTGAGAACGTGTCCCAAGGGGAACTGGGAGAGAGGTCTGTAGATGCTACTATGTCTTCCGTGATTGACACTAAGCTAGTACCCACACTGTCTTTAATTGGCCAGATCAACAAAAGTTCCATTTCTCTGCTTCTTTAACTGGCTGCAAAGACTGTTTTAATCCTCATGCCTCCCAAATCTCACAGGTTCTCTTTTGATCAACTCTAATTTACAATCTAGCAAGGGAAAAGATTTGGGGACCAGTGGTTCTTAGCTTAACCATGCTGACACAGAGTGAGCTGAAACAGTCCTTTAACTAGGTTGCAAAGGAAGTCCACATTTCTGCCTACCCTCATGCAGAACTCTCTTGCACAACTAAGAACATACTGTCCCTCTCCTGAAAAGAGGACACATACATGATGCCATCTTAGGATGAGTTCTCCTCTAGCAGAATCACACTCCCTTTTTGTTAGCCGGGAAATAAATGCTAATCTCTCAGTTTCATCCCTGAGAGCTCATCTCATTTTTGAAATAAGACGACAAAACAAAAAGAAAAATGACTATTACCTGTAGACACAAGAAAAGCTATGTCAAATGAAGGTGAAAATACTCAGGACATGACAATTACATTTTTACCATATAACTGTAGGTGGCATTTGTACCTATCCTGTTCTATAAGCCATTCTGTATTTCCTTTACTCTCAGAAAGCACTTAAGAGAGTTGTAGGGAGCTTCATGTGAGTTCCTGAATGAATGTGTGTTGTTGACATGGGCATGACCATGTTACTGACCCTAGCCTCAGAGCCAGAGGGAAATGGCAAAGCCTTCCTCTGGTCCATGTGTGGATGGATGTTGATAGCATGTGCAGAAAATGCCCATTATAGTTCTTTCCCTCTGGATATTTATGGCCTGACCACTGCCCCCTTAAAGAGATTGCTTTTGCTACGATTAGCTAGATCTGTGTCCTTGATCCAGCTGTGTACCTTAAACCCTGTTTCCTTGTTTATCTGTATATAATAATCCCGCCTCTCTGGTCAACTGAATATAATAAACATGCTGAGTGTCCAGAGTGCTATGGTTTCTTCATCAGAGATTCCAGTCCAAGCAACCCCAGATTTTCTGTGTGTGTATGTGTCTGTCTGTCTGTCTGTCTGTCCTTTCTTTATCCCCTCAGCATGTCAGTCACTTCTATCCCTGGAGACTGAACAAGGACTCAGCAAGAAATGGTCCCCTGAGAATATGTACGTTTCCAAGTCCCACAGCCTTCATTCATCTGCAGTTTCTTATTAAACTCTGTCACAGAACATGGGTAATAATGGCCCCACGCATTGATTCTAGTCAAGTAGGCAGCATAAGGAACCAATACTGACGAGGTGTCAGTCTTGACAACCTGCTTAGTTAAGTTATTACTGTATCCCTTCTTGAAAAGGATCAGTTTAGAGTTTGGGGGAATCTAAGACATCTAAACCAGCAGTCAAAAGGTGCAGAAATGAGAAGCAGAAGTGTCAATGCCCACTCCTATTTCAACCCTTTGAATTACAGCTCTAGGCAAAACAGTGTCACATAGTTTCAAATTACCTGATCCGAGAGGAGAGGATGCCACTCCAGTCTCCAACAATACGGCTTTATAGTTGGCACCATAGTTGTGTTTTCCAAATGTCATTCCAGAGTGAGGCCAGCTGCTTCACAGGGATAGGTATCATGCTGAGACCAATGTGTTCTATGGACATGAGCCCACTGCCACATTGCATTCGTCATGATAAGTCCCATGGCCAGAGGGAATGCTGGATAGAATCCTATGATGTTGAATAAAGCATTTTGTAGGGAGGATGACTTGGATTCAAAACAACCACACACACTGGTTTTGGCAGAAGCACCAGAGGTAGAGAAGGCATACACACATCCAGAGATGGATCTATTCCAGAGAAAACAAAGCTCCAACGCATCCATGATGTAAAGGATCCAGAGAATTTTCTTGTCTGCATCTAACTGTTGGCGACTCCCCAGAGAATGGTACCATACACGTGCTCAGATTCTGTCTGGCAGCAGGCTAGACATTCAGCGTTTCAGATCAACTTTGTTCTGTCAGTCTCATGCATATCTTCCATTCCTTTCTCCCATACTATCATCTGTTCACTTGGCTTTGATAGAAGTGGCTGGGAAAACTCAAAATCACATTATTATTAAAATCATTTTTTATTGATGTCACTCTTCAAGGAGAATTCACATAGGACAAAATATTGTCATTCTTTGTAGGCAGGGGTATTTGTTTACTTCTTCAGACTGTCTTGACAAATTTTCTAGGTGTGTTTTCAATACTCTCTGGCTGAAGTCATAGATCTACTCTGATCCACATGTAGTGTTTAATGTTTGATGAATAGTCAGAAAAACACAACCTGGTGCCCTGCTCTGGGGATTTCCCTCACCACTGTCCTTTAGGGCTATTCATGAACAGAGTGTTCTCTCTCTCCCTTTTTTTTTTTTTTTTTTTTTTTTTTTTTTTTTTTTTTTTTTGGCTTTCTGAGACAGGGTTTCTCTGTATAGCCCTGGCTATCCTGGAATTCACTCTGTAGACCAGGCTGGCCTTCAACTCACGTAGATCCACATGCCTCTGCCTTCTGAGTGTTGGGATTAAAGGTGTGTGCCACCACACCTGACTTGAACAGAGTATTCTTGAATAGAACTGCAGACTTCCAGTGTTGTTCTTTTGAATATTGCCAGCATGTTATGCTGAAACTTTTGTAAACCAGGCCCCAAAATTTCTTCTTCCTAATTTTGCTCCACATGATAACATAGGTGCAGGCTGAGATGGAACAAACTGAGACAGAAGTACGAACTATGAGCATCTGTGACACTAGCAGATGGACAAACTTCTATCATCAGGCACCTGCCTAATCCTGATCTTCTGTGTACTGCTTCCAACTGATGCTGAAGTGCTAGTGCAACATTTTGTCTAAGTAACAAGTACGGTCCCTAATAGGCAGCTCCTGTAGTCTTAATAGAGAATGGTCACAAATATAGCCTGCCCAGTAGCAAAGCCAAAGCTGTTTTGGAAAAAGAAAAAAGTTTGGTTTTGTTTTTGTTTTTTTTGCATGGGCATATATTTACTCCTGGATCATCTAAGCTCCGTGGCAAGCCCTCTCCTGGGAAGCTGGCAAAGGTCTCATCATGACTCCTATCAAACCCTCACACTACAGGCGCCCTCAGATCTGCTCACTCTTGAGTACCAAGTTCTGCAACAGCTTATCCAAAAGGTTTGTATTTTTCTTGGTCCTCCTCAGAATCGGCAGCCAAAATTTGGTGGGTGGGTTGGGATAGTACACCAAAATGAGATGGACCTTGCCTCCAGAAAACCAAGAAAGGCCCCAAAGTTTGTTAGGTCTTCGTCGATGTTAGAACAGGATGGACGCATGCGGCACCATGTGCTTCATCTTTAAAGTGACATATTGACGTGCCACAGACTACTGTACCCAGAAAAGCATTATGAAGGTAGCAAGCCCTAAATTAACAGGTGGCACCTCTGTATCACATACGCCTCTACATTTCCAGGGTTGTGAGTTTTCCTCTTACATGTTCTGAGTCTCCTCTCCTCAGAAGTATCAACACTAATAAAGAAGAGCTAAAAGAGAATGAACAGGATCTTTAAACCAGTCATCCAAACGTGCTCTGAAAGAAAGCAGAACCCTATGCTACAACAGGAGCCAAAGGCCACAGTTCCTCCTAATGGCCACTTAAAAAGAGAAGAAAAGGGAAAGGAAGGCCTGCTGAATATACACCCACAGAATCGTGATATGACATTACCCTCTCACATCAAAGGCAGAATGCACATCTGGGTTCTTGCTTCTTATCTTTCTTCCTGTTTTTTTTTTTTTTCTAAAGCACTCTGTATTTCTTCTACTCTCAGCCTAAATTCTGCATCTCATCACCTATTCCTGTGATAATACACAATTTTCAGTGGCCTTCTCTTGCCTCCAAGATAAACAGCAAAAAACACCCAACTAAAAGTTCCCTTCAAATAAGGCTCCCGATTGGGTTTACAGCCCTGACTGTGAGAATTCACTTCATGCAAACTTTTCTCCCATCATACCAAATCTATCATATACCACAGAATAGAATGTGATTTTTCAGCTTCTAGTCTTCCCCCATCCTGGTCCCTTAGCAGGGAGTGTCCTTCCTCCTCCAGGATGACTCAAGTCATCCTCGAGACTCACTCCAAGTATGACCCCTCAGATTTCTTTGATTCCTCTAATATGTGATTGAGTCCCATCTCTGGGTTCCCCTAGCCTGTACAGTGGACAGCCATGATACATAAATGACTGGGTGGGTTTATCACCATCCGGTTTGGCTAACAGCAGTAGCTCCCTATCTATTCACTTGTAATTTGCTCTTGATTTTGTCTGAGATCGTCAGGAGGGAATTTACCATTACAGAACAACTGTTTGAACAATTATTAAAGTCAATAACAAGGTGCTTTTTTGCAAAGATTTGCTTAGCGGTCACTTAGAAAAGCCTGGTATCTGGTGTTTAATTCATTGATTTTCTTTTGTTGATCAAGTTGTGCATGAATTTCTCTGTAATAAAAAGAAATGATTGATCACTTAATTTAAATGTTAATTTTCTTTTTATCATTTACTCTGTTAAAATTATGTACTTGTCCCAGTACATAGCCTTCCCATAAAATTCTGCCTTCAGACGTATTACCTGTGAGATCTTTAATACATAACCCCATGTGGCTAATTCCTTCCTCTTATAACAGGAAGAGAATTGTTACTGCCCATCTTCCAGATGTTATAGATGCCTGGCCTCCTTTTCAACAGGAGTACAAGCACTACTCAGATGCAAGCATTATGAATACTGTGTGCTGAATAAATACATCGGTACATTTTGTGATGTGTTCCATGGATAATCCCTGTGCTCTAAAATTTATTTAACATTTTGTCTGCACAATGTCCAAACAAAATAGGAACAAAATTATTGCCTTTAAATGTCTGCAATTCAAAGCTTGTGAATGAGATAAAACCGGGAAAATACAGGTCTTTTTCATTCTTATTTGGGATTAACATTTTCTATCAATGTTGTAGGTTAATGGCTAATATATTGCTTTCATTAAAAAAAATAAGTAGTTTTTAGTCATAGTAACTGATAGTAGTCCCATTATGTTGGCCAAATTTTCACTCACGTCAATTCCAACTCTATAACAGAGTTTCCGATTGGAAATGTTTAGGATCCTATGAAAGAATTTCTATTTTTTTTTAAATTCACAAATTCTCAGTTATGCCTGTAGACCTAAAAACGCCAGTGTTGACTAGATGAATGGAATGCGCTGAGGACTGATTTCCCCTAAATTGAAACCACCTGTGCCACTCTGTTCCATTCATACAGAGCGTTGTGAAGCTCTTGAAGCACAAGTTGGCCTGCCAGCTGCTGGAAATACCAGGCTGGTGCAGCTGGAACCGTGACGACAGCAGCGGAAATAAGGTCTTACACCAAGTGGGCATCATTGTATCATTAGCAGTTTCTTCCTCACCAGAAATCTTACCCCACAGCCACCACTCACTGCTCTATAGAAGTCATTGTAAATAAAGTCCCTTAAAATTAGATGTGTTTGTTCATTTCACAAAAGTGTAACAAGCTCTTTCTATGTGGGGAAAAAAAAAAAGCCAACAAGCTAGGTCTGGTGATATAAAGCGAACACATCATTCACCATAAACTCAGAGATCACAGACCTGTGAGCTGCACATGTCCTAAAGAGAGAGAGCTTCAGAGAGATGACATTGGAGAAATCTTGAGAGACGGTGTAGCAAACTGATGAACGCGAGTATTTCTAGAGGAAGGAAGCCGTAGAGTTTTAAAGCAGGTGTCAATCTGCTTTGTGAATCCTGAAAACAAGTAAGTTAGACTCTGATATATAATGAACACCCAGAGATAGCTAGGATATAGCAGGACAATCAGAATGCCCATGGGTCAAACTGGATAGGAGACCAACGTGAGAGAAGAGGCGTGGGGTTATCCTGCGGGAGACACCAAGCATCTTATGGACTTTCAGTGACTATACTGGCTAATAGAGAAACACAGAGATTTAAAGACAAAAGGGTTAATATGAAGACTTACTTATTACCCAGGTGTAGTGATAGACATTTATTATCCCAGCATTCTGGAGCTTAGGGCAGAATGAGTGCAAATTTGAGTTAGTGTTGAGTTACAGAGGGAGGCCCTCTCTTAGTAGACAAAAAAATCCAGATAAAAACAGAAGACTGGGATTATTAACTGTAAAAAGGGATGAAATCAGGATTAGCTGGGAAGAAGCCATAAGGAGTCTAGAGAATATAGAAATAGCAGATTTAATCAGTGGCCACTGTGCCTTAGGATGAGACGGAGTTTGGGGCTGAGTTTGTTTCTACCTAACCTCTAGCTGTTTGCCTTATAGACTAAAATCTAGACTCCCCCCGCCCCTAGAGAAGGACAGAAGTATCAAAGTTAATGCAAGAGAGATGCCAAGGTGCTATAGTGATGGAATTTGCTGAATGCACAACCTCTGTTTTGAGAGACTACACATTGAGAGGTGGCTTATGGGAGATACTGAAATAAACTGCATGACTGGTGAGATACAGAGGGGGATACACAGAGTGAGCGGCTTGCTGTCGGGTTCTGCTGTCTGGTGTGAGCTTCAGGGCCAAGTGCTGAAGAAGCTGCCTGTTTGGAGAGAGCCTGATGCTCCAGAAGCTACTCACTCCAGCTGTAGAACCTCACAGAGGGAGTGATCTTTCTTCCAGAATAATGACCAGCACCTCTAGTGAGGAAACTTATCTTTGGTCCACCTCTGTTTTCACAAAGCAGGTAAAGGGTAGTTTCAGAACAGCAAGACAGACACAAAGAAAGCCTGGTCCAAATATAACATCAAAGATGAACAAAAGCCACCGCAACTGGAAACAAGTTAGGCAGTGGAATTGGAGGCTACAATGGAAGAGTGTCAGGAAGATCCATGGATTCTTCTCATGACTCTCTACAGTGTAACTGTCTTCCTTCAATCTAGAAGATGTAATGAAGTTTTAGTCTTTGAAGACAAAACTGAGATCTTTGGACTGGGAAATGCCATACTCAGTGTTTAAAAACAAAAAACAATAGTATGAACTAGTAAACAAAAACATAATGAATGATAAATTCTGAGATCTTTGAATTATTCTTCCATGGTATCCAGAAAGCTAACTTGACTGACTTTTGAATTCCTGTACTTAAAATGAAATAAATACAGAATAAGGGGAAAAATGTAATATGAAAGATCCAGACAGAAAACACTGGTGGATGAAAAGACCTAAAAGGGGAAGCATGAACAATACTCTCAGAGAAATCAGAGTGCACACTGCACTCAAGAAACAAAAACAGGGATGGAGTGAAAGGGACCTTTGGAGAGCAAAAAGAAAACACTACAAAAAAAGATGATGAAAAGATATAAAGCGAAGATGAAAGACAGCATCAAGGAAATCATCCCCAAGTTAGAGGACAAAAATCAGGCAGGAAGTGAGAGAAGAGAAGAAAGTAAGGCAACCCAGGAGGAAAAGGGTTCAAATCATAGACGACTTAGAAGAGATCAAATGAAGCTCTAAGCAGAGGATCATGAGCAGTGTAATTAAAGAATATTTCCCAGCATTAGAAGACAAGAGTTTTTAGGTTTAAAATGAAAGCAAAAAGATCGAAACTACATCCCATAATAAAACCATAATCAGCAATTTCAGACTAACAGATGCACTGAGAAAACAGCAGATTATACCAAAATGAGGAGTGAAATCAGTTTCCGGTGTTCAGCGCTACAACTGATGTCAGGTAGACAATGAACTGACACAGAATTCTACAGAAAAAAGTCTCTTTCAACATCGAAATTGATGCCCAATTTACCAATGTTGTAATAAACTAAAAATGTTTACTGGTAAGTAAATTTTTTTTTTTTTTTTTTTTTGGTTTTTCGAGACAGGGTTTCTCTGTGTAGCTTTGCGCCTTTTCTGGAACTCACTTGGTAGCCCACACTGGCCTCAAACTCACAGAGATCCACCTGGCTCTGCCTCCCGAGTGCTGGGATTAAAGGCGTGGTAAGTAAATTCTTAATGACTGTATTTCCCTGCACCCATTCTCAAGAAATAGAGGATATTTAAAAAAAAAAATTAAGAAATTTAAACAGAAAATGAGTAAAGAAGCAAGATGTCCATATTAGAGGAAAATTAAGAAAATCCACCTCATGGTAAACGAAACAGGCACCTGAGGCTGCTTTTGCTGAAAACTATTGACTCCTTATTTGGGCGCACGAGCTGACAAAACCTCCTTGAAAACCTGATTCACTGTCTTCATTTTGTGTCTCTTATGTTGGGTAGTGGCTTTCCTCTGAACCTAGGCATGTCAGTCTCTAAGGAGGGCCCGATTACTTCTGTGCTTCCCCTTAGAGGATGAAGGCACACAGATAAGTCATTGTCCCAGTCTGCAGTCACCTTGGATTCCAGGAACAGCAGACCTCCAGGGACAGATTCCTCCTCCAGACAGGGAAATTATCTATGGTGTGGAGGAGGCTGAGGACCAGGTTGATCTGCTCTGGGGAATGATAGCAATAAAAACTCAGAGAATTATCGACCAGATAAGGCCTTGACCAGAAGTGCTTAATTGTGCATTCCTCTTCTCCCCAGCCTTAAATTTTCCTGTTTAAATCTAAAGCTCTTGTCAACATCCTTAAAATGGCCTCGGACCCTGAACCCACGTATTTGCTCCTCTCTAAATGTGATCACATTGGATAAATCTCTTCTCTTTGCCTCTCAGCCATTGCTAATCTTTTAAAGTGGTATACTGGGGATGGGTAACAAAGTTTAGCTTTGGAGAGCTGCGGAGCCCTGATTTTTCTCTAGTTATATAAGGTACGTAAGTTGCTAGAAAAGGACTCTGCAGTGGTTCTAAAAAGCAGTTAACATAGATAAACAAAATTGACATCTCCATATGGGTGACCCAGGACCATAAAGCTAATGAGAATGACCACTGGGAAAGTAGTACCAAAGGCTGTTGGAAAACACATAAAAAGTTAGCAGAAGGTTTAAGTGGCAACAATCTAATAAAAAAAAGTCTGTTACTAATGTCAAGAAAGATGAAAAAATACAAGTTTCAGTAAATTTGAAAAACGCTCATCTATGTTATTTTTTTCATCATAACAGCAAATTTAGATTCAAACAAAAACTTTCTAAACAACTTTGTTATAGTTAATAAGAAAAGAATGGAAAAGAGAAGGACATTTTGGAGAGCTAAATCCTCAACCATAACACTAATGAGTCAATGTAGACTATCTAAAATGAAATAACAAAATATAAAACTACTATAGACCCCCATTAATTGTAAATATGGTGACATTTAAGGAAGAAATCTTGAAAGCTCTGAAATGGGATGTCTTCTGAGGGAGAAGGCTGCAAAGACTATGCCGGAAAATGTTGTGCTTTGTTACATATTATTTTGCTCTGTTTAATTTATAGATGATGTACATGAATTACTTTTTCAAAAATAAAATTACTTTTTAGAGTAAGGAAAAGTATCTTCATTCAGAAAGTTGAGTTCATATTAGCCCTCACTGATCAAGGGTGTGCTAGCATTACTATGTACTTGTCTCAGTGCTGTGTACTGGGCTACAGTTGGAACAAGACTCAGTTCCTAACCCTGCAGAGGTCATGTTATGGGCCAAAGAGAGAAAAATAAGATGAATAAGTCAGAGGACATTCTTTGTAAATTCTAGATGTATGGTCTGAATGTGTAAGACACCCATGCGAAAATTTTTACCAGCCAACATCTTTTAATTTAGTCTTCACAAGTCCAATGAAGCATCCTTTGGTAGCCTTACTACAGGGAGAAGCTGACTCAGAGATGTTGCTAATGCCAGTGCTAATGGCCGGCATGATTCAGACGCAGGGGGATAAACTAAAATATCTTCCCAGCCATGAGATAAGGCATCGTTTGCAGGTTGTGGGCCGCAGAAAAGCTGGGAAGTCCTTGGCACACCACCCAGCACTGCTGCCACAGAAGACCTGTGTGCTACAAGATGCTTTTGTCATGTAAAACACTCCTTTAAAAGTTGAATTGTAGTTATCTATGGAAATGTGTTTCCTTTTTCTTTAAAGAAAATTCTTAAAATTTCTGTGTGAATGGATTCAATACAATCAAAAGGTGCTCCAACGTTCTCTTCTCCAAATGCTAATATAATTAATTGTGATGCTAATAGATTTCTAATCATTTGAGCCTTAGATATTTTATTTTCTTAAAATGTCATCATTTAAGCCTGCCATAGTTGTCTTCCCACAACTTAAAGGATGAAAGCTGATAACGAAGTCGAATTAGTTTGATGTTTGTATTCATTCTGCCTTCCTTTTACTGGCGCAGAGTCTACAGTATGGTCCGTATATCCCAACACTGTATTGCAGAGTGAAATGAAATGATAGACAGCATAAATATTTGACATTCTCTTCACTCCTGTCCTCTGTGTGCTTCCCGTTCTGGCATCAGATGACCACTTTGGAAACAGTAGGATGGGATTTCATATTTTCTAAGAGACTTAGAATGTTTTAATATGCTCTGGAGTCCAGAGTTCAGCCATTGCCAGTCTATAAAACATTACTGAAATCATAGAAGCTTCCTGAATCCTCACCCTCAAGGTCTCATGCTATTTTCAGATTGAAATTTCCCTTGAACTTGTTTTTAGTGAGAAAATGAATCGAGGGCTTTCATTAAACTAGTATGATTCCCAGGTGTGTTTCAAATTAATTACAGTCATGTCAGAACAGGACTGTTGTAATTAAATTATTTTTTGTTTCTTCCAAACACATTTCCAAATCTACAGGGAAAGACATTCAGTAAAATTCATGTAGCAGGGTTCCTGGTCTCAGAAACAGGCAGATCTATTTAACTGTGTTGGCCACTAGTCTGAAACTAACCTGTGTGTTTACATTGTAAACAAAAGATGTAAAGCCCTAATCAGGGGACTCCCCAGCTCTCCAAAGCTCAGATGAGCTCTCCTGCAGCAATTCAAGGAGTGGGAGCCACAGCTCTTCAGCTCTTCAAGGAGAGTCCCTTCTTACTGCTTTTTACTCATGGAGTACCTGGCTTTAGGGGTAAGTTTAAGGCATATTTGAGATTAAATACACTGAATTGATTAGCATTTTTATACTTGTTCACTAAAATAAGTTTTAGACGTTAAAGACTCACATTCCCCACGCCTTAATACACCAGAGTTAATGTCAAATATTCTCCCTTTTCAGCCTGGTCTTCATAGTTTGTTTGTAAGTGCAGATATTCTAGCATGAAAGGTAAAGCAGCTATGCTGTTCTTATGCTTATAATCTTCCATACAATATTATTTTATTTGGAGGGATAAAATTAGTTGCAAAGCCAGGCTGAAATCTTAACATTATGGTTTTGAAATATCAGGCCCCATTCTGATAGAACTGTGACTTGGCAATCTGGTGGTGAGACCACACTTCATAGTGCTGATATTAGACTGTACCATGTCTAGCTAAAAGACTGTTATGTTACCCATGGCTCTGAAGTGTGAGAGCATGGGGTTTATTTGATGTTGATCATTTGTTCTGATTTTCTCCTTCGACCTCTATAGAATGACTCCTTCAAGAAAGAGTAGGGCAGGAGAGATGGTTCAGTGATTAAAGACCCTTGCTATACAAGCCCAACCATCTGAATTTGATGCACAGAACCCATGTAAAGATGGAAGGGGAGAACTGACTCCACAGAGTTGCTTTATGACTAGTACATAGACTCTACCCTACACACACACACACACACACACACACACACAAATTAATAAATAAAATGTGTTTAAAAAGAGGAAGGAAGGAACTGGCAGCTTTCCATAGTAATTTGCCTAATTACAATCCTTAATTTGCCTCAATTTGTTCTAATTGACACTATTGTGTCATCCCATAGTTACTACTAATTGGATGATTTCTCTAAAGGGAGATGAGGCCTCAGGTAAGACTCCTGTTCCTGGGATTTTTCCACCCATGGCCGAGATCCCTCAGTTCCGCTCAGAGGACCTTGGTGATCTCTGTTGACTTTACCTCTTCCCTGCACTTAATCCCATCAGCCATCCTGGATACCAGCTGCACTGCTCTGCAGTATAAAGTTTACCTCCCCTCTGCCGCCACTGAAGCTGTGATCTATTCAGTCTGCTTTCTGTCCGCCACTGAAGCTGTGATTTATTCAGTCCGCTTTCTGTTTGGGAGAGGGATGGGATATTACTGTGTAAGTTCTGCCTTGTACCATATGTATTCCAGTACGCTCAGATCTTGAAACTTTCTTCTGGTCACTTTCTTGTGCAGGGAACAAGTTTAAACACTGATTGATTCTTTGGCATATAATTTATACATCCCAAAATAACTGCCAACTTTATTTAACATGTTGTGCTCAGGCAATTTGGCTTAAATACTTAATTTTTTAAATTTATTAATATTTTATGGCCAAGTATATGATTCTACTATATTTTGACATTTGAACAGAAAATAAAATATGTATTCATAGGCTACAAAAACTTGTGAAGTTTACTAATGTGAATGTTTCAGCATATAGTTTACATCTCAATACTTATTATCATCTGGCCCTACCCTGTAAAAAAGTTACTGCTGTGGGATGTTCTGTATGGCAAATGTGTTGCTGATTGGTCAATAAATAAAACACTGATTGGCCATTGGCTAGGCAGGAAGTGTAGGCGGGACAAGGAGGAGAATAAAGCTGGGAAGTGGAAGGCTGAGTCAGAGAGACACTGCCAGCTGCCATGATGACAAACAGCATGTGAAGATGCCGGTAAGCCACGAGCCATGTGGCAAGGTATAGATGAATGGAAATGGATTAATTTAAGCTGTAAGGACAGTTAACAAGAAGCCTGCCACGGCCATACAGTTTGTAACCAATATAAGTCTCTGTGTTTACTTGGTTGGGTCTGACGGCTGTGGGACTGGCAGGTGACAGAGATTTGTCCTGACTGTGGGCCAGGCAGGAAAACTCTAGCTACAAGTTACCTTATGGCTATATACTATTAAATTTTCTTTGTATTTACAATTATTTACTTTTGTGCATTTCAACAGATTACAGTGTATGTTGTCATGTCTTCAATGTTGATTTGACTTCTAAAATATCTACTCATGATACAATTTTGTCATAGAGTAAGTTCTCAATGTTATCATAATTGTTTTAAGGGGAAAGAGAGACTTGAGAAATAGATGGTTTGCTAATACAGGAAAATATTCCATATCTGTTTGGCATTGCTTTCAGAAGCAGGTAATATCACCAAGTACGACAGACGAACTATACTTGAGTTTATTTTTTTCCAGGTAATCCGATGTATATTCATGGCCCAGATATGATATGGCAGTTCCCTATTATCTCCTCAGTTCTCATCTGCCATGATGTCTGCTGTTCTCAGCTCCGAGGCTGCCATCTTTTCCCTCTGAAGTGTGAGTCCGGCAGAAAGAAGAAACAGAAGCACCAACAAAGAAAAGGCAGTCACTGCCTTGACAGGAGCAAACAGGGGAGATTATCAGCCCCATCTAATGGTTGTCCTCAGCCTGTTTCTGTCAATGAGGATGGTGTTATATATGGCCAGTAAATGTAAGAAAGATTAGAAACACAGATTCATTTTAAGCAAGCAAATTCGCATTCCCCCCCCACACACACACCAACAAATCAAGGCTGTATTAGTAAGTAGAAAGGTCAATCAGATATTGTATAAGCAACAAATCCTAACTTCGCACATGTTTCAGTCCTTCTCGTATTTCATTTGATCTTTGTTACTGCTTTCTTATTATCCTACACTACCTGTCAATGTTGGGTTTCATTTTATAGTATCATTGGCATCATTATTATGTCACATAGTCCAAGTTCTGCCAAATCTTCATTCAAATCGAAGCATTTATTCATAAAGGCGGTCCATACTGTCTAAAGTATTTTCAGAATGGATGGATATCTTCATGAACTAGCGTCCTGACTCAAAAGAATAAGATCTAAGGCTCAGTTCCTCCTGACTCCTCCCAGATCCATCCCCCACCTCCACCCCTTCCCAACTTTATGTCCTCTTTAGTTTTTTATTTGTTTGATTGATTGTCCACTGAATCCAATTTGTTCTGCCCATAAAGTCATGGGTATGGAGCCATCCAGTGGAACATTTTTTACCTAACAAAAGCCACATTCTTAAAGAAAAGTGAGTCTCACTCACCACTGCATTCTGGAATGCTAATTGGCTTGATTTAGTGCAGCTCTTAAGCAGGTATCAATAGCTGCTGAAAGTTCATGAGTAAAATGGTCCTGTTATGTTCAGAAGACACTATTTCTCTATGGTCCTCCACAATCCCTTGGTTCCCACAGTCTTTCCATCTCCTCTTCCTTGCTGGTTCCTGAGCTTTGAGGGGAGCTGTGACATAAATGTCCCATTTGTGGCTGAGCACCATACAGACCTTTATCTGCACTTCGAATATGCCTTAATTCTGAAACATTGTTCTGAACGTCCCATCAGTTTGTCTTTCTTATGACTAGATAGTCCCCAAAGAACAACCCAGGGTACAAAGGACTGAGAAACGAGTCTTACAAAGAAGAAAAGAACATCATGCATATTTATGAACTTTTTAAAAATTCCAGTCAGTTCAGGTTTTGCCATCTTTCGATACATGAACTGGGAGTAAGCAATATAAGACCATAAGTGTTAAATTTATTGGTTTTTCAAGACAGGGTTTCTCTGTGTAGTTTTGCGCCTTTCCTGGAACTCGCTCTATAGACTAGGCTGGCCTCAAACTCACAGAGATCTGCCTGTGAGTGCTGGGATCAAAGGCGTGCGCCACGACCACCCGGCAAGTGTTAAATTTTAATAGTTATTTTAATAATCATACAATCCAGCCATCATGTTATGTCTTACTAGTAAAGAGCTCTAAAGAACAAAAGGAAATATTTTAAGTAATTTTATTTTAATATAATTGATCATATAATAATAACACAGAAAAAAACTTTCATAGGGGAAAAAAGAAAACTAATCAATGGTTTATAAGGAATATCTAAAAATCTAAATTTTAAATTGAATACCTAGAGTAAAAACTTAGTGTTCTGACAAGTAAATATCTTTCTGACTTTATAAAGTCCCTGAAGAGAAAGATAAGTTAATTCATTAATTAGAATTATTTTGGTGGACTGGGGAGATGGCTTAGTGGTTGATAGTGCTCACTGTACTTACAATAGACCAGAGTTTGGTTCCCAGAATCTATGTCAGGCAGCTTACAACTACTTATAAACTCAGCTCCAGGGAATTTGACATCACTGGCCTCTGCCAGCACACACACACACACACACACACACACACACACACACACACACACCATTATTACTACTACTAATATAATATAATAAATATAAAATGCATTTTTAACATTGTATTTTACGAGCTGAATAGATGGCGCAATGAAATGCTCACCTTGCAAACACAAGGCCCTGAGTTCAATATCCAGAACCCATGTGCAAAATCTGAGCACAGTGGTATACATTTGTAATCTCAGTACTGGGAAGGCAGACCATCTGAGACTACTCAGCCCATAAATCACAACTCAGATGTAACTGTCCCTAGTTAGAGTTTTATTGGGACTCTGGTGGCATTTATCCATTTTGATGATTGCTTTTATACTAAGGTGGTGCTGAGTAGCTGAGATGGAGGCCATAGGTCCTTGGTCTAAAAGAATTCCCTATACAAAAAAAAAAAAAATAAGTACCACCATCTTCTGAGAGTACAACAATAATATTTTCTTAAAATTTAAAAATCTATATTATCTAGCTCATGTGTCTAGTGAATATTTGGCTATTATTTAAATATTTTCCAAAAAGTTACATTGGAAAGAAAAGTATCTTCCTTTTCAAACCTCTTTGATAGAGGTGGAAGAGTAGTTGCTTGTGAGCTTGAATGTGGGACAGCAAACAGGAACAAAGCTTTTGGAGGAAGGGATGTTTTCTATACTTTGATGTCAGTGGTGGCTTAGATGCTTACACTGTAAAAGTATCCTTATATGTGTGCTCTTCAGAGAATGTATATGCTATGTTGTAATACAAGCCCACTTAAAAAAATCCAAAACATGACATACTTGAATAAATTGAATATATCTCAAGATATTTTGATCTCCAAATATTCTGAGAGCCTGAGACAGAGTTGACTATACAAGTGTTCAGATGATCCATTCCTGAGTAGGACACATACATTGATTCCACACCACGGTGGGAAGAGGTTATCAAGAGTTGCAGTCAGATGCCTGGTCACCCCAGCTTGTTAACTGCATACCCTTTAGCTGTCCTGGGAAGAGTGGAAAGAAGAGACCAAGCAAGAACCTCTTCCTCCTCTTCTCCACTGTTCCCATTCCTTCTCCGTGCTCCCTTCCTTGGCTGCTCCCATTCTCAATAGGGAACTTGTTCTAACATTGCCTTAAATAGGCAACTTCTCGATTCTAATTTTTTTCTCAGTTTTAGCCAACCCAACTCCTACTAGCTATAAACTGGATCTGAAAGAGCAATGATATAGGGCTACAAGCTGGATCACCAGGCAGCTGGACAAGTCTCTGAGGTCCTGGCCGGTAGAAGGGTTCAGGATGAGAAAAACGGAATACAATGCAAACAGAAAGCAGGCCATGTGTGACACTCAGCATAGGCATCAGAATGGAAATGTGTGATTTAGCAGCTCCCTCACTCAGTAAGTCTTTAAAAAGACAAGGAGAGCATACTCACAGTCTAAGAAGTCCGTTGTAACAAGCCACACAAAGTCTTGGAAAATTAAGAACTCCATCCAGTGACTGGGGTTTGTGAGCAGAGTTACGACAGATGTGCGCACAGAAAACTGAACCTGGGTTTTGATTCCACTTGGAACAGGCCATATTATATTAAATGTGAAGTCACTCCCTAGAGAGGCTGGTCTGAAGGGAGAAGGTGAGCACCATGGGAACCACCTGAATGAGGAGGGGACAACGAGGAGAAGAACATACAGTATTGCCTCCCAGCAAGCCAGACACAGCTTTGTGCCCCCAAAACAAATGGTGGTGTTTGTACCCTACCATGAAATGTTACATCCTACAGGGAACTCTCACACGTTATCTAGTCTTTTACCTAATATTGATTTTTGCTGTAAGCCAGGAATCATAGAAATTCAGGAATACACAATTTGGAAAAAAAAATCCTACTTTGTACACCGTACCTCAAATGGAATCTCTCACTTATTTGAATGGACTGACTACACAGGCACTCATTCAAATGCAACACCTGCTATACTATTTTATCTGTCCTTAAATTAGGTTCCCAAGAGCACCTAGTAAAAAATGCTCTGTTCTTCAGTTTGCTGTTTGTACTTGAAAGTGTGAAAAAAAACTTGCTTTATTCACAAGCTCTCTCTTAGATGACCTTGACCTTCCATGAATCTGAATTCAGAAAAATGTCTCTAATGAAAATAAACTCCTTTTTTCCTCTGAATAAGATATTTTCAAAATTAAGCTACTCTTTTAAATCTGTACTCTTCAAATGACAACTGTCATTTTTTTTAAACTTGAAGAAGTCAGAAATTGAAAGCTAAAAGACTGTATATATTATTGTGTGACTTTCAGAATATGCTTCTACATCTGAACCAAATGTTTTAAATGCAGAATTTTATCATGGAGTTATAGGAATGGAAAATTATTTGGTACTGGGTTGGATTTTTTATGAATTAGTTATCTTCCACTTAAGTGTTTTAAGTTATTTTTCCATTAGGAAGAATGTAAATTTTTAAATAATATCCTACCATGAGTTGTGAGTTTGAAGCAGTGTTGCTGTTAGGTTATGGGTACAACCATATGGCAAAAAAAGGAAAATGTGCCCAAGCTGTACCATTCACTCATGCAAAGACTTCAGTCTCTGAAGCATAGAATGGAGTTGATGCAAAGCCCAAAGAAAACTACTTCCTAAAGGAGTATTGCATATTTTAATATCCATGGAAAGGAAATATGTCAGTCTTAAGCTTTTTTTTCCCTACTCCATTCAATAGATTAAGCATGCAAATACTTGTTATAAATCTGATTTTTTTTTGTTCTGATAAATTTCACTAAAGGTATTTTTTCAAAGCATTTAAAACAATATTTTTTGTTGTTTTGATGCCATCTCCCTCCAGTGTCCAGGTTGGCCTCAAACTCTTGGACTCAATGGATCCTTTTGGTTCAGCCTTCTGTGTATGTGTAGTCACACTTGCTGTACCTGTTGCTCACGCCCAGCTAAGACATCTTTGTCCCTTGGAAACCGTGTTCCTTCAAAATTGATCAGTGAGGCTTCTTTGAGGTCTAAGGTGGTGGTGATTGTGGTTGTTTGCTGTGGCTAGCCAGGATCTCACAGAGTTCTGCCTGCCTCTGCCTGAGTGACTAAAGGTATCACCACACCCAGCTGAGGTCTAAGTTTAAAGACTATACCTTCCAAGATGTGAATGTGCCAAAATATTACCATGTGTTCAGGGTGAGTTTGACACAAATTTGTGACTCCATCTTGTCTCAGCTGGAGCCATTTTTGATTTAACCGGAATCAATCTCTCTCTCTCTCTCTCTCTCTCTCTCTCTCTCTCTCTCTCTCTCTCTCTCTCTCTCACACACACACACACACACACACACACACACACACACACACACACACACACACACACCCTTTTCCATCTTTCTACTGTGAAAAGTCCCATGGGAAAGTACCCAACCCTGTTCTAGAAAACTGAGGTCAAGATGCCCAGCTAACTGTGGCTTTTCCTTCTGTTAAACTGCTTGCTTGTTCTACTTCCCCCTGCAAATGCTGACCAGGATAGGGTGGCAAAAAGCTCCCTGTGGAAAGCAGTCAGGCTACTCTGTGAGAATAGTTTCTCTCTAGGCAGTAGCTAGCCAGCTAAATAAAGATTCTCAAATTCAGACTTCCACCCCGCTGAGTGCTCTTTGGGTCTCTGCAACAATGGCAGGAGGGTTTTTTTTCCCTCCAAGAATACTAAGCGTGTAAATTCTACACCAAACCAGAGAGTGGTTTGTTGAAGGATTTCCAGGGAGGAACTTCCTCACCCACCTATGCTTGTTTCATTTTAGGCAACCATTTGAAAGTTCAGGGAACAGGTGGATCCTTTAGGGAAGGTCTTCTCACTGCCACTAGTCAAGATATTTCCTCACAAGCATGTCCAGAGGCTAACCAACTCTAAAAATTTCCTGGAAGATGGACCTGGGCCTGGAGGTTTATCTCATGCATCATTCTAGATCCTATCAGGTTGACAGTCAACACTCACCTTCACAAATACCCTGTTTTTCCTGAACTTGGAGCTTCAGCGATGACAAAACTATGAAAGGAAGGGAGCTGTAGTGCATCAGGAAACAGAAAATAGGCTGCAGCTGCTCCATTAGCTTACTCCTGACCTTTCCTTTCTGTTCAATACAGGACTGTAGCCGAATGGATAGGGACCACCCACATTCAATGTGGATCTTCCCTCTCTCAGTTAATCCTGCCTTAAAATGCCCTGAACGATCTGCCCTTTGTGTGTTTCTCAGATGACCCCAAATGCAATCAACCTGGCCATGAAGATCAACCATCATGTATGTCAAACTTTTATTTTTTTTACTAATAATTTGAAGCCAGAAAGTAAAATGCAATTTGTGTGGCATCATTATTCAAGATAGCAGAAATAACTATCTCTGAGCATCTAGGCACTTCTAAAAAAAAAATGCTAAAATTAGACACAAAATGCATTCAGTCAGTTTGACATCAACTTTCAAGGAATCCGAAAAGACAGGTAGCATGTGTCAGCGACCACACTTAGCTGATGAGCGAGAAGCACTCAGTGACATGGGCACTGTTTAAACCACTGCAAATAAAGCAACATTTCACTGAATCCCTAGCTCTTCCAGGCAGTCAAGGCCCCAAGACAGAATGGGTTTTATAGTTACATGAACTGTCTATTCGGACACATGATGTAATTAATCAACATCAAGGATTAATAAACATGGAGCAGAAAGAGGAGAAAGGAAGGAACAGACATTTCACTTAAAGGATAATTCAGATTATTATCCATTCTTTCAGCTCTGCTTCCCAGGATCAAAAGACTGGATACTCTGTAATGAAACGTCAGAAAAGAAACTCTGTTTTTTACTGCAAAGTCTACCACAAAAGGGAAAAGCACAGAAAACTATGTTTAATATGTACCACATGACTACATAAACTCTCCCATATTTAAAAAATAAAACACCTAATTATTCTATGGAAATCAACCATATTTCAGATATCTATACTCATATCCCCTAGCTGTCTAAAATAGTCAGGAGTATTCTAAGAGCAATCAGCGTATACCGTTTTGTATAAATTCCAATGCACAGTATAAACATTTCACACCAGTGGTGTAAAAGAAAAAAAATACTTATTTCTTGTACTAACTGTGTGAATGGACTGCATTAAAAAATGGGGGCATGTTTAATAGGCAATCTACTAAGGGCACACTTCATTTTTATGAATACTTATTAAGCCCCTGCTGTATACTGTGTATTGACAATAAACTACAGAACAACTTAGTCTCTCTCTGCTAGGAATTCATTATTCTCGCCGTCTTGTTGGATAGTCAACTGCTTAGTACTAAATAGATCATTGAGGAAAGCATTCTCACAGGGACCAATCCAGGTATCTTCTTAATTCATGGTAACGCCAATTCTCTTGTGGGCACATGTTTGGAAGGACTGGTTGTATGTAACCCTGTGTCCTGGGACTAAGGCACAGTTCCATTCTTTAAGTTGTAGTCTTTCATCCTACTCACACACTTCTACTCCCATCACTCTGATGAAAGCACTCAAAATAGCTAGAAATTGAAAGCAGGGCATACATGAATTCTTTGTACTATCTTTGAAAAACCTTGTCATATCAAGCAAAACTATTCTAAAAAATTCTTAAAATTTAATTGAAAGAAAACTGAATGTTGGATAATGAGCTTTCATTGAAGATATTTTCAAAATGTTTTGACAGAATTATTAATAAGCTAAATATTTTAGGACACTTAAAAACAACATCAAATGCTAATATCTTCTGTTAGGTATTTTCCTCAGACCAAAATAGAAATAAGATTTTCTTGGAGACAATTTTTCTCCATTCCTTTTCAGTCTATCCTTGAACCACAAGAATCAAAATATTTTCTAGGAGCTCATCCATTATCTGTCATGCTTCCAACAGGATTGCAAAAGCATGTGGCTTAGACCATCCTCTTGTTCACCACATGGTAGCATGTATTAGAGAATAATTAACATTTCAGCCCCGTAATTTTTTTATTATGATAACAAAAAATAGACCCATGTGTTTTCAAACACCCATTGGAAGGAGATACCACCTGGTGTCACTGTCTGGCCCAATCCCGGTTTCCACAAAGGGAAAAAAAGTCCAGAGAGTTTAAATTGCTGGAGTGAAATCACAAAGCCAATAGAATTCAAGTCAGCATGTTGGGAGGCATTCACCAGAGAAGACAATTCAGGCATGGGTTTAAGCCAATAATCAGTCTTTATTAGCTGGCCGGCAGCTACACTGGTGTTTTCCCAATGTAGCCCCGAGCCTTTCTCAGGGTGAGCTTTTAAGTACAAAAACCATGTTCTGGGCTGACATACTTCAGTTAACAAGAACAGTTAGCCAGAAGGAGAACTATAGAAGCTAAAAACCAAGGTTAATATATTTAGAGAGTTTCCCAAAACTATATGGACTTTGATGGATTAGGCCTCTGACTTAGTTTCAGCAAGTGGTGCTGTCTACGTGGTGAGTTTTACAACCTTGATGGTACTTCCATCATGCAGTCAGTTGTGCTAAGGTCTGGGGGCCCTGTTATAAGGGGCAGGCTTCCCTTATTCAATATCCTAAAGATGCATGATTGCTTTTTAATTCTGTAGAACTCAACTTTCAGAAAAATTTTCATTTAGACTAAATATGAATCAATAAAATACTTTTCAAACAAAAAAAGTACAAAGCCAGTGTGAAATTGGAAAGATATAGAGTTGAATAAATTTTATTCTCTATGAATATTCATATATGTCTCGTTGCTTTAAGGACAATGCACTGAAATGGTGTTGAAGCAATCAGTGGAGATGGGAGATCCCACTGCCAGCAGGGACACTAGAGGAATGCCAGTAAGAACAAGGTTAGCAAAAACAGCCTGCTCTGGTTGCTCTCAACTCAAAAAGAGCACTCTATTTGCCTACAGTGAGGAGGAGGCAAGCCGAGGTCAAGGTGGGAACTGTTAGAATGACCAGCCATCCATTATGGAAAGAGGATTAAGAAAATCTAAAGCCGGGCGGTGGTGGCGCACGCCTCTAATCCCAGCACTTGGGAGGCAGAGGCAAGCGGATCTTTGTGAGTTCGAGGCCAGCCTGGTCTAGAGAGCGAGATCCAGGAAAGGCGCAAAGCTGCACAGAGAAACCCTGTCTCGAAAAACCTAAAAAAAAAAAAAAAAATCTAGGGCCCAGGAAAGATCTAGAAAGACAAGAGAAAGGAAATGCAAGCCTGGAGACTCAGTAAAAGGGCATATATATGGATTCTGTATCCCATCAAGGCAGAAAATCTTGGCACTCTCACTCTCATGGACAAGAACACAGCATCAAGACAAGTGAAGTCTATCAGGAAGAAATGGAGAAACAGAAGAGCCTGCCTGCTGTATTTTGTGGAGGATGTTTCACACTTCTTTCATGTCTTGGTCTACCCAGACCACCGAAACAAATGAGCATCAACATGACAGCTCTTTATAATACAAAGGAATTTCTCAAATTTCTGAAATCTGGGAAGACCAAGACCAAAGGGCCAGCAGATTCAGTCTGAACAGCATCTGTTTTCTGTCCTTTAGATGCTTCCTTCTTACTGTGTTCTCACCAAGTAGAACAGGAAGAGGCTCTCTTGGGACTGTAAGAGCCCTGATTCCAACCAAGCACTCTCCTCTCTTGCTCCCAATGACTTCCCGGATGTCTTCACCTCCAGGTAGCATATACTAGAGACTGAGTTTAAATATTTGAAGTTGGGGGTATTATTCTCATATTGTAGTATCACACCTACTCAACCCAAAACAATTTCTTTTAAAAAATTTAAAATAAAACTATAAATTGAGAAGAAATACAGCTGGGCAGTGGTGGCACACGCCTTTAATCCCAGCACTCGGGAGGCAGAGCCAGGCGGATCTCTGTGAGTTTGAGGCCAGCCTGGTCTATGGAGCAAGATCCAGGACAGGCACCAAAACTACACAGGGAAACCCTGTCTCAAAAGAAACAGAAAACAAACAAACAACAACAAAAAAAAACCCACAACATTTTAAAACCTTAGAAAACTCAGAAAGCTCAGTTAGTGATGGTCTTAAGTAAATAGGTAATGGGCAATTTATAATAGAATATACATTGTTGGTTGTTTTTTACTCTTTAGGGGAGCCCACTGCCACCCAGCTCCCAAATAAATCACACACAGAGGCTTATTTTTTACTTATAAATGCCCGGCCTTAGCTTGGCTTGTTGCCTTGAAATTATCCTGTCTATCTTTAGCCTCAGAACTTTTATCTTTCTCTATTCCTGTATACATTTTCTTTCTTACTTACTCCATGTCTAGCTGGGTGGCTGGGTGGCTGGGTGGCTGGGTGGCTGGGTGGCTGGGTGGCTGGGTGGCTGGGTGGCTGGGTGGCTGGGTGGCTGGGTGGCTAGGCCCTGAAGTCCTCCTCCTTCCTCTTTTGCTTCATCTCCCCAGATTTCTCCTTCTATTTATTCTCTCTGCCCACCAGCCCCGCCGGTCCTTTCTCCTGCCTCACTACTGGTCATTCAGCTCTTTATTAGACCCATCAGGTGTGTTAGACAGGCACAGTAACACAGCTTCACAGAGTTAAACAAATGCAGCATAAAAGAATGCAACACATCTTTGCGTCATTAAACAAGTGTTCCACAGCGTAAACAAATGCAACACCCCTTAAAATAATATTCTACAACAGATATATACTTTCCAAGAATTCCTGAAGCAAAAATTAATCACATTCTAAGACATAAATCGTTGATGATGTCAGGGTAGGAATAATAAATGGCATATTCTCTGATAAAAGCAGAAAAACATAATGATAATGGTTGAAACAGAAAGGCTCCCTTTGTAGAAAATTAAAAGCAGGTTCCAAACAATAATTGAATTAAAAGAAGTTAAGTCTCCAAATAAAGAATATTTAGAAAATCATTCAAAGTAATAACTCTTTCTATTAAAATGTGTGTAAGATGTGACAAAATTATAGAGGCAAACGCATATACTTATATGTAAATGACCTGATAGGAAATAAATAAGTAAAAAACAACAAACACTTTAAAAAGTAAAACAATGTTAAGACAACAAAAATAATAAAAATAAAACTATAAATTGAGAAGAAATACAGCTTTATTAACAAATGCAAAGTCTTAAAATGTTTCTTTCAAAGGATATCAGCTCTTATCTCCCTTATGATGGTTTAGTAATTAGTAGGAAGATATATACACTTATGCAAATTTTGCTAAAGCTATCATTTGTCACACATTGTTCACCGAGTACTCATTGTGAATGTTGAGGGCTCCTGACGTAACTGTGAATCTTAAAGGCTCATCCTCCCTAGCAACTCCCCCACTCCCCAACTCCACCCCCACCTCCTCACCCCCCCCCCCCCCAACCCCAACCCTGTGTACCTGGAATCTACTTGTTTTCATCCTGTTTAGTTTTTTGTCTCATGAACACTGCCCATTAGCAATTGGTGATTCATTCAGCGCTTATTAAATTTGAAACCCAAGAGTCTGCTTCTTAGTTAGCACAAACAAGTAAATCTATTTATTGATCTGGTTATCCAAGACCCAGCTAGAATCCAAATCCTGCCATGATCACACATAGCTTCTGCACTGTGGCTCTCTGCTGCCCCCTCTTGGTTCTAGTCAGGATTATTTCAAACACTGGGATGTGCTTTTAATCTTTTAGTAAGGTAGTAAAATTGCCAAGTATTTGAGTGCTCCTGATCCTCACACACAGATGAATGAAATTGTTCCATTGTAGAAGCAGGATGTATCTTTTTACTATATTGTTTCAGAAACCAGCTTCATTCAGTTGAGTATTTTCTAGATGAACTTTGTTTTTCTAAAGAAAAAAATGTTTGATTTACTGGACTCCCCCAGTTCAGTGATTTGTGGCATTTTTGATTTATAAACAATTCTGAAGGACTATGAAACTAAAGTGTACATATTCAGGGGGTGTCTACCGGGACACTGCATTGTGCTTCCTGGGTCCAATTTCAAGAAAGGACTGAATGAGCCCAAAGAGGCAAGTGCGGTCTACAGATAGACTTCCGATAGCCACCTTTTCAGCAAGCACGAAACTTCTGGAAGCCTATACCTGTGATGAATCAATCCCTATGTGTGAAAGTCTGGTTATTTTGGACCACAGAGGCAACCTTAAATATGGTGGTATTTTACTTGTACTGAAATGTGATTTTAATTGTATGTTAATAAATAAAGTTGCCTGGGGGTCAGAGCTATTAGAGCCATAGCAAGAGTGTGGCGGTGGTGGCGCATGTCTTTAATCCCAGCACTTGGTAGACAGAGCTAGGTAGATCTCTGTATGTTCAAGGATACAGCCAGCATTGGGGACACACGCCTTTAATCTCAATACCAACCATAGAAGACCTGGAAGTCTCTACAGACAGGCAGTGACGAGGGCAGTCATGTGTTTGGGTTTACAACCAATGAGAAGGCAGAACAGAAAGGCTATAAAGACAAAAACACAGGAAGTAGCTCCCTTTCGGAGAGCTCTCTTGGCTGAAGAGGATCCCTGAAGCAGGAAGGGTAAGGCTCTTAGCTCTGACCTCTTGGCTTTCTTCTCTGAATCAGCTCTGTGTTTCTTAATTAATAAGACGGTTGGTTACATCTACACCTAAAGGATCCTTGGAGCTCTTTAGCATATCAGGCCGTCGGGCGATGCTGCAGCCCTGCCTGCTTCTCACTGTGCAGTCTGCTTTCTTCCTCTCCCTGCCTCGGGTATCCATCCAAAGGGTCTCTTTTGCCAACATCTTCATGCTAATTTTTATCTCACAGTCTTTTGGGAGCCCAACATGCGGCAGTCGTGAATGTAACTGCATAAAACTGCTCACAAGGTCACAGGGACAGAGGTAGAAAATAGTACCTAAAAATATTTCTTTGGGCTGAAGAGATGGCCAAGAGGTTAAGAACACTTCCTGCCCTGCCAGAGGAATTGAGTTCGGATTCCAAGCACCCACAATGGGTGGCTCATAATCCCTTATAACTCCAGCTCCAGGGGGATCCAACCCCTTTTTCTGGACTCAGTTACTCACATATATCAGGTATACATTTACACAACAAACGAACATATGAATAAAAAGCTTTCGTTATTTTACTTAGCGGTTCCATTCATCACCTCCATGTTATGTGGACTTAGGGATGTCCATCCTATCCAGGTGACAGGAGATTCACACCGAAAACTGCTCCTGGGGAAAGAAATTTGGGAGACAAGAGTTGAAGAGAGGCAATGTTTGGTGACCAATAAAACCAATAGCGGTGACAATCATACAAAAAAAGACTTCAAATGGCCAGGTGTACACAGTGATCAAAACCTTATAGTGGTTCTCACCCTTCCTAATGCTGCTGCCCTTTAACAGAGTTCCTCATGCTGTGGTGACCCCCAACCATACAAATGTTTCCGTTGCTATTTCATAACTGTACTTTTGCTACAGTTGTGAATCATAAATATCTATGTTTTCCAACGGTCTTAGGTGACCCCTGTGAAAGGGTCGTTTGACCCCCTAAAGGCATCTAGACCCACAGGTCAAGAGCCGCTGCTCTAAACCCAAGCTACTCCAAAGCTTGTGGCTGATTCCTGACACAGGATACATCAGCAGCTGCAATGTTCAGCCCTCAGATACTCTTCCACTGTTACTGATTCTTATCACCATGCTTCAGGTCACAAACCTGAACATCTTCTCTATCACTGCCAATGTTTCTGCTGTTAACCTGTCTGTCCTTACCAGACTCCACTGTCTTCTAGCTGTAACAGGAAAACACACTAACCACTCTCCTGTGTTACTTGTTCTTTTTTTGTGTGCTTCCTGTGGTTACAAATTTCTATATTCCAGCTCCAAACAATTGATATTTTTTCTGATGCCTTATTATTCCATAGGACATACTGTTTTTGTTACTGATCCACTCTTGATTAACCTAAACTATTGCACTACATCACATGTGGTAGCCCCTGTCTGTAATCCCAGCACCCAGGAAGATGAAGCAGGAGGGTCACTGCTAACTTGAGATCAGCTAGGGATCCATGGTAAAGTCTGCTCTAATAGTTTAACCTGAGTCCAAAAACAACAAAAATGAATGTAAGTTTTTCTGTTTAGTTTTAAATGAGATTCTATCTCTCTTTTCTTTCTAGTTTATCATCATCATCATCATATCATCATCATCATATCATCATCATCATCATCATCATCATCATCATCATCATCATCATTTTGGTAATGCTGAGGATCAGACCTGAGTCCACATACAAGCAGTCAAGAGCTCTACCACTGAGCTGCAACCTAATTTCACTTTAGGAAAAACTTTTAATGTATGAACTATCACTTAGACCTTTTATAATTTATTGGATAGGTTAATTCATTCTCCCTAATGTCTTATTTTATTCTCAATAGAAATACAAATGACCTAGATACCATATTTAGAGAAATAATATATTTTAAAGGTGTTTTCCCAAATCATGACTCATAGACTGTAGCATGTGTTTGTTTTATTTCAGGGAACAGAAAGTGTTGAATTCATATGAATTTGGGAAATGTTAGATTAAACAATGTTAAATAGGCTTATTCTTAGTAGAATTTCTCAAAGTCTTTTCTCTATATTATGAATTACTAAAAGGAAACTACCAATCCTACCTGGGAAAGGTCAACTTGAGACTGTCCATACTTTTTTCTATTCATTTTTTTCATTCATATTTTATTTTCGAAATTAAATATCTTTTTAAATCAACATACAAAATACATATTTATTGAGTCCCATATGATGTTTCAATACAGGTATGAATTGTGTAATGTTCAAATCAAAGTAAATGTATCTGTCTTCTGAAATATTTATCTCTTTTATAGCAGAAACACTAAAATTACTTTCTTTTGCCTTTTAAAAAATTATACAATACTGTAGCTAGGGAGATGGTCTAGTCAGTAAACTGCTCACTGAACAAGCTTGAGAATCTAAGATCAGATCCCTGCACCCATGAAGAAGCCAGAGTGTGGCAGAGATAGGAGGATCCATGAAGCTCATTGGAATGTCAACCTAGTCAAATGAATGAGCTCCAAGTCCAGTAGAGTCCTTGCCCCAAAGAATAAGGTGAAGAAAAATTGAGCAATGCCACTATAGCCTCCACATGCACACACTCACACTTATGTGTGCCGCACTCACACATACAGTCCTTTATGGTTAATATACTCTCACTCTGCTGTACAACAGCATATCAGAAATCACTTTTCCTACCTTAACTGTAAGTCAGTGACCACATTTTCCCAGGCCTCCTGCACGTCTATTCTTCTAGTCCCTGGAGGCTGCTATTCCACTCTCAACTTCTGCAAGGTCAGTTTTCTTAAATTCCAGCTATCAGGGAGATCCAGAGGCATTTGTCTTCTTTCTGTATTATTTCACTGAACAGTGTCATTCATTTCCATACTGAACAGTGTCATTCATTTCCATCCGTGTGTGATAAGTAACAGGGTTTAATCCTTTTTTTCTGAGGACTGCTATTTTATGTCAGGATCCCCCTTTCAACAAAGATGAACAATAGTATTTCATTTCCTGAAATAGTTCCTCAGAGAATATGTCACCGCCAAATTAAATGAGTTATTCTTAATAACTGTCCACATTTCAAGAATTGATGAGACTGCTTGTCAGTTAAAATGTAAAGTGGACTCTGATTCCCAGAGAAGATGCCACTTTAAAAAATTAGTGAGACAGGGGAGCAGCTTGATCTGCTTGGGAGGCCCCCAAGCAGTGGGATGGGGGCCTGTGCTCAGTGCATGAGCTGGCTGTTTGGAACCTGGGGCCTATGCAGGGAAGCTTGGCTCGGTGTGGGAGGAGGGGACTGGACCTGCCTGGACTGAGTCTACCAGGTTGATCTCAATCCTCGGGGGAGGCTTTGCCCTGGAGGAGATGGGAATGGGGGATGAGCTGGGGGGAAGGAGAGGGGAGCAGGAGGGAGGAGAACAAGGGAATCTGTGGCTGATATGTAAAATTGAATTAAATTATAAAATAAAAAAATTTTAAAAAAATTAGTGCTGAAGATCCAACTCAGATAAGCACAAAAGCTAAGCAGTCCTCTTCCATGCAGCCATACTCCCAGCCTCCAATTCACATCCTTTAAGAAATATGGAATCCAAGTACGCGCATTCATTTTATATGATTTACTTTGTGTTTATGGGAATTTCTTCACATTAGACTTTAGATATTGATGAAGTATTTTGACCTTTTTACTTAATGTTTATATTTTTTGGAAAATTACATCTAATGTTTCCTTCAGAAGCATCCCATATGAAATATGAATGATCCAATTAAATGCATTTATTCCATCAACAGTTGCTAACTGAAACTCCAAGATCATTATCTAGATGATGGAAATATTAAAGCTACGTATTTATGTATCTGTATGCATATGTGTGTGTGTGTATGTATGTGTGGGGGGGGAGGGCGGTGTGGTGTTTGTGGTGAGTGTGTGTGTGTGTGTGTGTGTGTGTGTCTAGCCCCTGCTTTCCAGGCAGGCAGACACATAAATGTATTCCATTTGGACTGCTGTAAGGTAGCAGAACACACAATCCTCAAAATGGCGCAAAGCATGTGGATTCTTTCGAACTGAAGTCAGCTGACAAGAAGGGGAGATACAAGGAAAGCTTCCGACCCTGCCTGGGTTGTCTAAGAGAACAGAATGTACAAAGCTATCCTCTTATCCCCACCAGGAAGGACAAAGTGCAGTTGCCAAAGGCACTCTAGACTCACAGCAGCCTACAGCCAGCACTGGGGGACTGCATAACAAGCTTTATTATGAGCCCCTGGCTAGCACCACTTCATCGTAGCTGAGCCTTCTCAACATTTGCTGTCCGTGGAGACTGAACACCCCCTTCCCCATCATGTTATTTTTTCCAAAAATTTACTTTTACTTACTAAATGTTATGAATCTAATCAAACCTTTGAATTGCCCACCTCTGGGTATTCTTAGGTGCTGCTGCGGGCTGCAGGAATATATCATAAGATATCATAACTCAGCTGGTTATGGCAAAGTCACTACATGGAGAGATCAAGGATTTCCTCCAGAGGAAGCCAAATTCCAAGGAGAATTTGGTGTTACTTGGCTTGTTACATATCAGCTGTCTTCTGTTATGAAAATCATGTGTGCCTTCATAGTTTTCCCAATTGACTTTTCCCGAAGAAGGGCTAACAGTGTGGACTGATCACTCTCTGGACATACATATTCCAGGTATTTGGAGAACTGCCTCAGGAAAGGCTTTCTCTGGAATCAGATATCTCCCTTGGCCACTTTCAAGGACTAGCAGTAATAACAGTCCACATGCAAGTCTCCTGATTTAAGACAAATTCCACAAGGAGACACCGCCTAGGTCAGGTGGATGTTAAGTAATAGCTTTTCACAATTTAGCTCGGACCCTCCTTTCTTACAGCCTTACTAACTTTATACACCTCTAACTCCTTATCTAACCACTTCTAGTAATACTTGGATAACCTGCACTGACAGCTATGCTCAGCCAGAACTCCAGTTCAAGCCTCCCTGTAATTATCGTCATTGGCAGCATCCGGCCAGGTCCATCCCCAGATGGAGGAAAGTACTTTATCAGAGATACCTCTTGTACTCTCTAAAAACAGACTTAAGCATCTGGGCTACCTGTTTGAGAAGGCCTGGCGGATGTGCCAATTAAGCTTTACTTCCTCCTGTCCCAAACCTTACCTCTAGTTCCAGATCTCCCTTTAACTATCACCAGAGGCATCTTGCTGTTCAGGTTGCCTAGCGACCAAGCACACTTTCCCCCACCCTGCAGAAAAATGGCAGATAGCTTGGACAGATATGAGTCACAGGAAAAAAGAAGACAGTTTTATTTTCTCCCATTGACCTAGCAACGTATAGATTCTTAACATTTTCTACCAATCACGTTTAAGATTATAGTTGAGCACATAAGAGCCCTCTTCTTAGATATTATCTGAATTTAGCCTTTAGTTAATTCATTTCCCCATTGGTCACTTCCCTTTGGGGTTGCAAATGATAATTAACGGTTGTTGCCTCCCTATGTGATTCTTATCACCCCTCCATTTGACCCTTTAAGCCTGGTTTTGCACTGCTAAGGGAATACTGCTTGTAAGTGTATATATACCAGGACTTCCAGGACACGTGAAGGACAGAGAAGAGAAAAGAGAATGGAAGAACTAGATGGGTAAGAACTTGAGAGGAACAAACTGAGATGGGAAAGAAGTAGATTGAAGGACTAGAAGACAGTACTAGAAAAACGAGATGGAAGATGAGGAAGAGTCAGATGGGAAAGCCCTAGCTGGGTAAGAACAAGGTGAAAAGGACCTAGATGAGGCAGAATTAAGACGAGAGAATTAAGATAGAACTTAAGAGGGAACAGTAGATAAACAGAGAGAAATCATACAAGAAAGGAGCTAGGCATGAGAACAGAACTGAAGCTGTGTATATGTGGATGTTATGCCAGAGGAATTAAAGCAAGTGGACTATAGAGCTCGGTGTGCTGAGATTCTATTTCCTGAAAATAGCCCTCGACGTTAGTAGTTCTCTCTCCTGAGCCCCTGGGATGTATAATATTAAGGCTGGTTCCAACTAATATTATACAAGAATGTGCAGTGTGTATGCTAATAAACTCCTTTGTTTTTCTCTTGCTGGCCTGCCTCTTGCCAGTTCAGTTTATGAGGGCATCAACCAGAGAATCCACAGAATGAAGAGGAATTTTCCCACCACTTCACCAACCACCTCAGACTTTTCTTAAGCATTGGAATATCTGGCAGATAGTTACACAAATTATTTTTCTGTTTTCATCTGCATTAATTTGGACATGACCAGGAGAAGTTCAATTTATAACTAAGGATTGCTTTTCTCATAGTTCTAATTAAGAAAATTTGATACAAAGTAATAGTTGTCTAGTTACTTCCAATTAATGTTCATCAAAGATTCTTCAAAATTCTTTGCCATGTCTGGAGAAATGGCTCAGTAGTTAAGAACACTGGCTTCGGGGGCTGGAGAGATGGCTCAGAGGTTAAGAGCACTGACGGCTCTTCCAGAGGTCCTGAGTTCAATTCCTAGCAACCACATGGTGGCTCACAACCATCTGAAATGAGATCTGGTGCCCTCTTCTGACCTACAGTCATACATGTTGTACACATAATAAATAAATAAATCTTTGGAAAAAAAAAAAAGAACACTGGCTTCTCTTCCACAGAATCTGGGTTCAATTCCCAACACCCACACAGCAGCTCACAACTGTCTGTAACTCCAGGTCTAGGGGATCTGACACTTTCATACAGTCATACATGCAGGCAAAACACCAAAACACATGAAATAAAAGCAAATAAACCATTAAAAATGTTTTAAATTGTTTGTGGTTTTGGAACTGAGCATAATCATAAGATGAATTACAGAATCACAAATGCTTTATATTCATATACTTTATGCCTAGTTTCTTTTCAAACACGAGGAAGCTATGAATTAAAAAGTAATAGCTTACTGCAAATATAATTAATGAACACTGATTTTTAATATCCAAGCTTTGGTTTATTGAGATTCTCAATAAATTCATTTAATCGTATAGTTTTGAAACTACCTAATCACAGTTACAATAAAGTCAATGCAATTTCAAATTTTTTCTTTTGAATTAATTACAGAATTCAGGAAAATTTCAAGTATCAAACAAATGTTTCTGCATGGTTTTCATTTTCCAAACATCGGTATTTCATCTTGCTTACATTATACAGTATGTATATTTGCATATAAATGTGCATATTTTCATAAACTTTTAAAGAACAAATTCCCAATATATGCCCCTTACTCTTAAATGTCTCACTGTATATTTTTGAAAGCATAAAGACACTTTCCCTTACAACAACCCAAATCAAGAAGTTAGTGTTTCCCTAATTCATAGACCTATTCACGTTTTGTGATGTCTCAAGAATGACCTGTAAGGCAACAGTAGCATTGTTAGTTTTTATTATTTTGCTGCATGACCATGTGACACACATACTTATCATGTCTCTTTAATCTGGACACTTTTTTTCTTTTCTTATCAGTTTTTAAAATTTTGCCATTTTAGTTAGACCTTAGTTTCCTTATTTTTCGCAAATGTACATTAATTATACGAAATAATGGGTTTTGTTACGACATTTTTATACATGTATATAACACACTTTGATCATATTCACTCTCTCTTATCTCCTTGTTCATTTTATGGGCAGTTTCTTGATCTTCTGTGAATTATGACTTTTGAAAGCACACGGGCCCTTATGTTGAAGATTGTTCCTTATGTTGAGTTTCTCTGATGTCTAATGATTCAGCTTATATTGAATGATTTTTGCAAGAAAAACCATAGAGTGTCTTCAGTGTAATCACATTGGGAGGCATGAGATGCCTTCTTATTGCAGCCATGGTGATGGTAAACCTTTGCCCTCTTGTATAATGGGGATTTGTTAAAGTTTTCCACTGTGAAGCATTTCTGTGCGCTAAAGTAATTGTATATTTAATTAATTCCAGAACTAAACTAACTGATATTTTGAGATTTGTTAAATTTGATTTTATCATATATGCACATTAAGTTTTTAAAAAGTATGCCAAAGGGTTACATCTATATATGAAGTTTTATAATATGTACAATACCACTTTTTAATAATTTCATGTTTGTCTATAATTGGGACTAACAAATTTTAGAAAGTTTGAAAATGTTAAGTGTACCTCCCAACCTTTTCAGAGCAACTTCTAAATTTAAAACAAAAGCAGATTTCCAGAAGAAAAATTGAGGTGGATATCACAACCCAATAACAAGTATTTGAAAAAAAATCTTAGAAATATAATATATAGTCATTAAAAATCAAAAGGATAAAATAGAAACAGAATCTACATTCTAGGCATATGGATAGAAAAATAAGTTTCCCAAGATCACTATTACTACATATTCAGGAAGATTATTTTCATTGAGTTAGGTAAATTATAATCTGAAAAGGAAAAAGATTTGAAAATAGTATTTAAATAATTTAATCTTGCTTTTGTCATAATTGATATTAAAATATTACACTTACCTGCACTTATTTCTCCAATTTCCATAAAATCAGACCTGATGATCAGAACCTTGCATTCACTGTTGGCTGTAATAACTGTAGGTTAGAATTTTTATTCAGAATCATTTTAATCCGTCATATGATTGCTGATATACACCAACATAGGAAGAAGTTCATTTCTTTTCATGAATAGCTTTCTTTTCACACGGTAGGGTAGCTTTTCACTGTTACGAGATGCAACTGTGCATCTTATAAATTCAAAGCAAGCTAACAGCTTCCTCTAAGAGAACATGAGGAGTCTGCCTGCGTACGGAACAACTTCAGACTTCGTTGCTGTTGGGTGTGGTTTTTGTTTTGTTTTTTTGTTCTGAGAGTTTAATGTAGCTATAGATGGTCTTAAACTCAACTTCCTGCCTATACCTCCCAGGGGTAAAGATTTTTGGTGTGTACAGCTATGCCCAGCAATAACCTAAAACTTGAAGTTGCTTGAATATTCAAGACAATTTTGAGTGTCTATCATATTTACTATGGGAAGTACTTGTCCTATAACTGCTTAGGAGAAGGAACTCTGTGTGTGTGTGTGTGTGTGTGTGTGTGTGTGTGTGTGTGTGTGTGTGTGTGTGTGTAAACACTTATGTGTAGAGGCAAGAGATTAATGTAAGATACCTCCCTCTAATTCTCCACTTGTTCCCAGACAGGGTCTCTCACTGAACCCAGGACTCACTGGTTGGCTGACTCGCTGGCCACAGAGCTCTGGGCCAGCTCTCTGCTGTCCTCCACCAGTCTCCCAACACCTCAGTTACAGACACAGGCTAACCTGCTTGGCCTTTATGAGGATTCTAATTCTGATCTCTTAAACCAATCAAGCCATCTCCCCAGGCTGAGAGGAAATTTTTAAATAAATCAAGGACAGAGAGAAATCAATTGAGTCAACATGTGAAATTGATTTTAGCATTATATAAAATCCCTGGTGAGAGGGAAAGGAAATGAGATATTTATAACATGCATGTGCCCTGAACACAATGTGTTATTCTCACTTCTGTTTGTGTTGATTGTACTAAGGGTCTAGAGCTACTTCTTGGTCCCAATTGATATGCGTTAAGCCACACAGTTATAACCTACCTGTTTTTTTCCCCAGTCAATTCAAGTATGGGTTAGAAAACATTCTTGACCTTGTAGTTTCCTAATCCATCAAAGCTCCCAAGTGAGCAGTGTCTTCCCTAAGACACAAGTCTCTCTAGACTTCGATGAAGCTCGTTTTCCTGGATAGGAATTAAAAATAAATAAGCTGCACAATCATTTAAATTAAATTTTCATACTTATTTTTTTGAGACAGGGTTTCTGTTGGTTAAGCAGCGCTTGTGGCTGGCGGCTGCCTGTGGCAGCCATGCCAACAGAAAAGAGCGCTGGATGCTGCGGTGGCGGAAGAATCACGAGCCATGGTTACCTTTTTAGAGCTTTATAGGAGGGAGAGAGAGAGAGAGAGAGAGAGAGAGCGAGCGAGAGAGACCGCATGGAGGGGAGAGAATACGGAAGGAGAGGGCACAGAGAGGGCACGCCCACTTTTTAGACTGGGACGCCATCCCAGGCTGGTGACATAATAAAGACATAATCCTTACAGTTTCATGTAGCCCAGGTTGGCCTCAAACTTGCTATGTAACTGAGGATGACCTTGAACTTCTGCCTCCGCCCTCCACCTACCAAATACAGGGATTGCTGGAATTGCCACGCCCAGTTTAGGTGGTGCTGGGCATGAAAATCAGGGTTTCATATGTGCTAGGCATAGGACTCTACCAGCTGAGCCACATCCTAGGCCCTGCCTAATCCTTTTGTCCTAGAACAATTCTAAAGGAAAAACAGTTTCAGTTAAACATTAACGTCAACCACTAAATGGGACAAGAAACACAAAAGGGAATCGGAAGCATGTGCAAACAGGAAAGGGACAACTGGATTGGTACCAGCTTCAAGTCCTTTTTTAGCACTCACTGAGAAGTACTCCTTTCCCTCTACTTTCTCTAATTCTGTTCCTGATAATGCCATTCAGGGTTCTGCTGAATATTACAGACTGCACTGCCACTCTTAGAAAGAAATTCTTTTCAATGTGATGCCATCTACACCCCTAAGATGGCTAGAATGTGCTCCTAAGACACTCACCACACCTGAGTCAGCCAAAGTGACAGCTGCCCTGTCCTGGTGTGGGATGAGGGGCAAGCAAATCCTTCCAGCTGCTGCCTTCAGGGGCAAGTGGCTTTATGCCTATAAAGATACCAAAGATGAGCTCAGGATCTCCACGTTTAGCTGTTGTCTGAGGACAAGGAAGCTTCCAGATCAATTCGGGCATCCCATAGTGTTCATATTCAGTTTTTATCTCTGCATTGCACAGCAGTTTGGCAAACGTTCATTATGTTTCTCTGTGGCATTATTATTATATTATTATATTATTAACTGAGAAAGAAAACATGAATGATGTTTGTTTATTTTCTTTGTATCCAATCTCCAATTCCAAGAAAGTAGATTAGGTTATTCACTGTAAAATAAGTTTTAAAGAAGAGAAATACAAATCATCATGTGGAACTATTGTGATACTTAGAAAACATTTAAAGTATTTAAGTGGGAAGCTAAGACTAAACCAAAGAATAAACAAGTGGGTCACTACATTTTTAGCCAATGGAAAACAAACAAAACAACAACAAAAACAGCTAAATTTGAATTTCCAATTCCAATTCGTTTTGTTGTGTTGTTAAATAAAGGCTTCATCAAGTAGCCCAAACTGGCCTAGAATTCACTGTGTAACCTGTGCTGGCCTTGAACTTGCAATCCTCCTGCCTTAGCCTCATGAGTAATAAAATTACAGGTATATATATCACAATATCTATCTTGAATTTCCAGGTTTTATAAATGTTGAAATATTTATTTATGTAAGTATAATTCAATTGTTGCATGGTACATATATATATATGTATATACATATCTTTAAATTTCAAAAGTCTTTTTTTATTTAAATCACTGATACATGCTGTGAGTTACTGTTTATGGGTTTTGGAGTAGACAACCAGGTTAAGGACTTTAAAAAGCCTAACTGATTAATTATAACTTTGTGGTTCTGGAGAGTTGGTATGTTATGGATATAAAGCCAAACTATCTTGGGATAGCTGTAGTTCCCTTAATAGTCATTCATTTGCCCTCCTGTGTCTGGTCTAACATCCTTGTCACTATCAAAAGATTTTCAATGGTATGAACTTAACAGACAACTCACTTCCATAAACCCAAAAGCTAAGATCCCATCAGATAGCATCTGAGACCCTCAGCAGAAATCCCCTCATCTTGCTCTAATCCACGTAGCTGATATTCTCAACACAAATTTGAAAATGACCAATTTCTATCCACATTGGAGTATTATTTGAGGACACATGGATCCACCCCCAGTTGTGGTCACTCATATTTGACTCAGAAGTAAACTGCTTCATTCCCTCTGAGATGAGAGTTATGTTATTCATCAACAATGCAAATATGTGTAATAGTAAATGACAGATAATATAAGTGAACCAAATACAATGGGGAAGAGGGGCTAAGTGGCTCACCTACAAATGAAGTGTAAGTCAGAGGGACTGCCTTGGGAAAAACTTTAAATATTCTTGTTAGAGTTGTGCTCAGTGGTGAAAACGCTTATGTAAGATTCATGGGGCACCAAGAACTACCACCAACAAAAACTTGTTGGCTTTTACAGTTGAAATGGAACAGCATCTAGTAGTGCCTGCTCTCTTAATATGCAAATTAAGTATTAAATTTTATAACAAGTATTATTTACAAAGAGATCAGTCATTGACCACCAACAACAAAAACAACTTGCCTCAGCCCTACAGAAACCTAAGCAGGTGGATCACAGCAAATTTGAGGCCAACCTGAGCTATACTGAATGCAACTCTATGACAAAATGCCAATGAGTAAATAAAATAAACAAGTAAATACCTTTTTGAACTTTTTAGATTCAAAAGTTGTCCACATCAAGTTCTCAGAGGATACCACACCATCTCTTTTAAATTGAAGGATACATAGAATGCCACACATCAAACAATAGTTTTATCAAACAAACCCGCTTTCTTAAACTTGGATAATCTACTTTAAGTTCTACCTGTTAAAATATGTAGTTTCCAGGTGAAATTTGAGCATCTATATAGACTAAAGTCCTTATTTGGACCAGAACTGCTAATGCAGAGATAAATACACATATATTCAACAGTCTATTTTTAAAAGAGCTGTTCCACTGCTCTACTTTCCCAAACAAAACACTGGCTTTATTTGTACAAAATTGCTTATAGTCATTGGTTGGCAAGAATAATACCTATACAAATCTCTCAAGCCTTAGAATGCTTGCATTTTATGAAGCCTACATTCTGCCTTTAAATGCAACAGAAAGACCAAGCTGTGAAAATGAAAACAATTATATTGTCACATGACAGGGACCTGCAGATGACAGTATTACTGAAAAAGCATTGTAGAGTTCTTAAAGAATCAAAATCAATCTGTGTGCAGCTAAGACTGGCTGTGGGCATAACCGGCTGTGGACATTTTTGGAGAAGTGACAGATGCACCAAATTAACTGATTTTTTTACTTCAAACTAAATTCTACGTTAAAAGTCCCCTCAGAATTTGAGACACAAATGACAAAGCATACCCTCAGTGATGGTACTATTGGCAACCACATGATGGGTGTGGTGGTTTGGATAGGAATGGCCTCCACAGACTCATGTGTTAGAATGCTTGGTCCACAGTGAGTGTCACTATAAGAAGGTGTGGCCTTGTTGGAGTTGGTGGGGAATTGTTGGAGGAAGTGTATCACTGTGGAAGCAGGCTTTGAGGTCTCATATGTTCAAGCTACACTCAGTGTGGCCCATAGTCTGCTTCTGCTGCCTGTGGATCAAGATAGAGAACTCTCAGCTCCTTCTCCAGCACTGTGTATGCCTGCCTCCCACCATGTTTATCACCATGGTAATAATGGACTGAACCTCCAAAACTGTAAGCCAGCCCCAATTAAATGTTTCCTTTATAAGAGTTGCTGTGGTCATGGTATCTCTTCACAGCAACAGAAACCCTAACTAGGACAGTGGGTGAAGTGTTTTAGTTAACTTATCACTTTCTCCCAGTTGAATGAAAGTATCTCATGTTAAAAAATAGTCTGCTGTGGGATGTCTTTTTGTATGTTGTAAATATGTGTTGCTATGATTGGTTAAATAAAAAAGCTGCTCTGGCCTATGGCAAATCAGGTTATAGCCAGGCAGAAAATCCAAGGAGAGAGACAGAAAAGAAAAAGGTGGAATCTGGAGAGAGACACCAGGCTGCAGCTCAAGGAACAACATGCCAGCAGACCGGTAAGCCATGGAACATGTGGCAAAACATAAATGAATAGAAATGGGTTAATTTAAGATATAAAAGATAGCTAGCAAGAGGCCTGCCATAGACCATTCAGTCTGTAAATAATATTAAGCCTCTGAGTGATTATTTAATAAGTGGCTGTGGGACCTCAGGGCTGGGCGGGACTGGAGAAAACTTCTAACTACAATAGTCATTTTTTTTCTAAAACCTATCTTCTCCATCTCTTTAGTCCAAACTTGTTAATATGATCATAGCCCACAGTTATAATCCCAACATTAAGGACACTAAAGCAGTGAGTAGTGTTGATGTCTATTCAAGGCCCCTGATGAGTTCCAGGTCATCAGCCTGGGCTTCAGTTAAAACTCTCTTCTCAAAAAAGAAAACAAGTCGCCGGGCGGTGGTGGTGCACGCCTTTAATCCCAGCACTTGGGAGGCAAAGCCAGGAGGATCTCTGTGAGTTCGAGGCCAGCCTGGACTACCAAGTGAGTTCCAGGAAAGGCGCAAAGCTACACAGAGAAACCCTGTCTCGAAAAACCCAAAAAAAAAAAAAAGAAAACAAGTCAAAAAAGCATAGATTTTAAATTATTTAAATTTATCATTTAACACTATTAACCTTAAAATATGTTTCACAGACATTTCTAAAATATAAAGAAAACATTTTAATTATCAACAATTTATGGCAATCCATATTTCTACTTTTTCTAAAAATCAAATTTTTTTCTACTTTTTCTAAAGTTAAATTAAAAAATGGCATAGGTTCAACTTTTGTTCCTAGACCATCCCTTGTTCTACATATTCATGGATAACAAATGTTTTTAAGTGCTATCCAGTAGACGAGCCAGGGTTATTGTTTTTAGTTTATTGTTGCTTATTTCATGACGGTGTTGCACATTTATTACCCTTACTGAGTAAGAACAATATTTCAGAATATAAATTTTTGTCTTGTGCTTCCCAATTCAGTTGACTATTATTTTGTATTAGGCTTTCTATTTTCTGGAAATCTGGGGGATGGAGTAGGAGGCAGAAAAGGAATGCAGAGTTTTCTCCATAGATGCCGGAAGGCAGCTTTTCTTTACCATTACTGAGGACAATAAAGCTTAGCAATGGGGATTCATTCAGAAACATCAACATACTTGCTTAGGAGTCTTTTCATAGAAATAATAAGTAATCTAAGAAAAATAAACATGATTTTCTGGCTTTTATACCTTTTAATGTTTCACACACACACACACAAAAAAAAAACCTAGCTGTGAAAGGCACCAGAAATTGTGGGTTTCAAACATATGCTTTCGTTATAAGATCAAAAAGGCAAAAGAGGGAACCTAGGTAGCCATTCAACATCACTCAAGTCCTCTTTCATTTAATCCTCCATACCACCAAATTCCTTTTTATAGTCATCTAATTAAAAATTATGTATAGTTTCTTATATATTGGATGCAAGATATACGTCAGGTGTGATCAGAACACACACCCTGCTCCAAAGATCTTGGAGTAACTAACCAGAAGCTCCATCAAACTGCTCAGGTAACTTACACACACATTTGGACCCGAGAATCTGGCGAAGTGAACATCTTGGTTTGCAGTAACACTGAAACTAATTTGATGGGATCCAAGAAGTTGAGACTGCAAATGAAATAAAGATCAGTTTTTAATTGAGCTTTCTCTGGTCACTGGCACACATGGAATTGGCTTCAGCACATGTGACTGAAGAGGCCAAATGCTTGTTTTGTTTTGTGTGTGTGTGTGTGTGTGTGTGTGTGTGTGTGTGTGTGTGTGTGTGTGTGTATGTGTGTGCCTACTGAGGCCAGAAGAGGGCACAGATCCCCTGGAGCTGGAGTTATCAACCCTCTGACCTGCGTACTGAACTCAGGTCCTCTGGAAGATCAGCCAGTGCTCTTAACCACTGAGCCACCTCTCCAACCCCCAAATGCTTGTTTAATAGATAGTCAGCCATCCCTCTCACATCTCCACTGTGCTTCTGGAAGCCCATTATAGACCTGTGGTAGTGATTAATCTAACTCTGTTTTTACATCTTTAATAATGAATGGTACGTCCCTTCTACGATTTAAGAGAATAATATAAAGTTCAAAGTTTGTTTCCTTTCTTCTCTTACTACTATTCTGAAAGTTACCACAAGGGTTGTAGAGACATATAGACATTCCCCTTACTACTCCTGCATACCCCCCTTTATCAAATGATTAAAAAAATGATTTCACTTTCCATCCTCACGTTTGTCTTCTGAGACAGTCCACGGTGTGGTTGCTATTGCTGCATCTGAGTTCATGGTAGACAATGGTAGCAAATACCTGTGGTGCAGTTCTCTGCCAACTCAGTACTCCAGAGCACAACTCTGGAACTCACATTCCAGCAGGAAATTTGGATTCAGCACAGTTTTCCCAGTAGTGGAAAGCCAGAAAAGGCTTCCTGGGTTAGGATTTTGGGTCTTTGTTTTTAGTAGATTTTGTTTTTGTTTGATGCTGTTGATGTGGATTCACTTCTGTCTGTTTTTATGAGGAGGCAGGGTAGCCAGTTAGTCCAGCCTGTTACTCCAGTGCTGATACATCGCACCAGATTCTGGAGGTGCCATTACTTTATCTGACCTACATACTTTATGGAACAGCCTTTGGCATGTCTTGCTTCCCATCACTGCCTCTGGTTAATGACAATATGCTGACAAGAAGCTATGCCCCACAGACAGCCCTTTCCTTCTTCATCCCCAGTCACAGCATGGCTTGGCAATTGACCGTCAAGCTGTGCAAGCTTTAAAGAAGAAGCTGGGGTTTTTTTTTGTTTTTTGTTTGTTTGTTTTTGTTTTTAAAGAAACAATTCCTGTATTTAAGGAACTCACTTTGAGTACAGTCCTATGTGGGGTGTTCATTCAATGACCAAGCTATTCACCCTAAATATCCATGTTAGTTTCCAAAGGTGATCAATGAGATGGAGAGTGGAGAGGGCAGCTACTGTGGGATGTTCTGTATGCTGTGAAAATGTGTTGCTATGACTGATTAATAAATAAAATGCTGATTGGCCAGTAGCCAGGCAGGAAGTACAGTATAGGCAGGATAAACAGAGAAGAGAATTCTGGGAAGTAGAAGGCTGAGTCAGGAGATACTGCCAGCCGCTGCCATGACAAGCAACATTTAAAGATACTGGTAAGCCATGAGCCATATGGCAAAGTATAGATTAATAGAAATGGGTTAATTTAAGATATAAGAACTAGATAGCAAGAAGCCTGCCACAGCCATACAGTTTATAAGTAATATAAGTCTCTGTGTGTTTGCTTGGCTGCAGGACTGGCGGGTGAGAGAGATTTGTCCTGACCATGGGCCAGGCAGGACCAGGAAAACTTCAGCTACAGGCAGCCCAGTGCTCAAGGCCTTATGCTTGACTGGGGCTCCCCTTTACAACTGTAGACTTATTGGGAAGGCCTTTCAAATTAATATGGTCTCTGGTTTTGTCACTAACACCTTGGCCCAGAGATTTTTAGAATGAATAACACACCAGAATCTTGGTAATTCCTCTTTTTCCTTGTGTTCTATGACATAAAAGTAGAGGTCTTTTCAGAATGTCCCCGTAGTTCACATTGCAACTCTCAGAGCTGCAAAGGGCTGTAACTGATAATCCAAAGCAGGATAGCACAGAGAAAGCCCGTGTGTTGATCCCACAGTTCCCAAATGATGTTCTTCTTCTCTGTGATATTGTTTTATTATCACTTACATTCAGAAAGCAGGCCTGTACTTGGAAGGAGCCACACCCATTTCTTTCAAAGGCAAGAGGTACATTAGGATCCATGAATGACCAGAAGTTTACCTTGTGAGGACTCTGATCATGGAGAAGATGCCTTCCCCTCACCTCCATGCTAGCATCCATTAGGGCTGGCTATGAGTCTCATGTTGGAATTGCTCCTGCAGGAAGTTAGGGATGTCTTATCCCACCTTCTCATATACCACAGTTTAGTCGTCGTCCCCGCCCCCTGACCCCCCCCCGCCCCCGCCCCCAGAGTGTGGTGATATTTGTTGTACCCTAATAAAATTTGCCTGAAGATCAGAGGACAGAACAAACTGCTAGATTAAATTTAGATGCCAGGCAGTGGTGGCACAGACCTTTAATCATAGCACTTAGGAGGCAGAGATCTGTCTGGATCTCTGTGAGTTCAAAGCCACCCTGGACTACATGAGATTGATTCAGTCTAGGAGAGAAACAGAGCCAGGCAGTGGTGGCACACACCTTTAATCCCAGTACTTGGGAGGCATATGCATTTAATCCCAGCACTTGAGAGATCATGCCTTTGTTACCAGTACTTGGGAATCACATGCCTTTAATCACACAGCACTAGGAAGGAAGTAATATGGCTGGGTGGAGAAAAGTATATAAGGTGTGAGAAGATAGGAACTAAGCTTTTCGGCTGAGGCCCTTTTGGCTGAGGACTCAGAGGCTTTCAGTCAGAGTATTCATGGAGTTGGCGAGGTGAGACGTGGCAGTGACTTGTTCCTTTGTCTCTCTCATCTTTCAGCATTTACCCCAATATCTGGCTCTGGGTTTTTTATTAAAAGACCATTTAAGATTCGTGCAACAATGGAGTCCTCTCTTTGTCCCCCATTCCTCACTGATGGTTGCTGTTTTGTAGAGTGGAATCCATCAAGCTCAAGTTATCCTGCTCTAACTGCCGACTGGCATGTAGATCGTGAATCTAGACTCTCACCACCTGTATGGACCCTGTAGTGGGTGGGTAGAGGATGCATCTAGCTTGAGGAAAGGCAACATTAAGGGGCCATTGTGAATGAAAAAGACAATAATTACCAAGGTGCCAGGGCCTAGCAGTATGCTAGTTCTCTTTGCAACTTAGAGAACCAAAAATAGCTGATGGAGATTTACTCAACACTGGGGTGTCCCCACTGCGACAGGCAGCCTCTGAACTGACAGTTGAGCCTCATCAGGAGGAACATGTGTCCAGATAACATCCCGTTGTTATCTAGTTCGTCTTCTCTTCTAAGGGTTAGAGTTCACACCCTTTTCTGGCTTTGCTACTAATTTCAGATAAAGAATATTCTTGAGAGCCAAGGTCCAAACTAGAGCTTTGTCCTTGTTGTCCCAGCTCTCCCATTCACTCTCTTCTCTTATTGAACTGACTGAAGGAGGGGTTCATGTGCTCATGCTCTCTTAGTCATAATCTTCAGGTCTCATTGAATTATATGTCATTTCTGTAGAGTCTCAAAAATCAAAGTAGAACTTATCTTTGAGTATTTTAGTGAGCAAATTCAGCAGCAAACGTGAGAAAATAGTGCTCCAGCCAGGAGAGATGATGTTCACTTCCTTATGGCTCAGTAGGTAGTCAGTGAGAAGGGCTGAAGTTCCCAAAAGTACACTGGTCACACAGTGTTCCATAGTGGCATGTCACAGTCACTCTTCTCATGTAGAAAAAGTAGAAGCATTTACACAGAAAAAGGGAAAACATCCAGGAATGTCATCCTTGGTTTTTCAAGTGATACTGGGATTTTTGTTTTGTAAAGCAACCTTACGCTGCGATTTTTTTCATTGCTATACTTCTTACTTCTCTCTTGACTGCTGACATGCCTTGGTGACTCTAATGCCCATTTTATGGGAATCAGCCCTCCCAAAACAGATAAGAACTTTAACTAATTTCATAGGGAATTTGCAGAAAATCATGTAGGCCACCTGGAGCAACAGGTTATTTGTTGATTACCTTTTTGTTTTTAAGTCTATGATAATAGGAAAAAACCGTAATTCCACATTATTGTGTTATCTCAAAGGTAAACTTACTTTAAACTCATCTTTTAGTACTAAATTGTGCACAGGACATTGAAATATCTTTCAACTGGAGTTATTTTTTGTCACTGGGGTGAACCTTATTTTGACCTATTTTTACATTTGTATTTTAATCTCAAAAGAATATGTAATTGATTTCATTATTAAGTTGACAGGTTTAAAAATTGCTGTAGGCATCTACATGTAGGTATAGTAAGGTTGTTTCCAAAAATCTTTACCTAAAGAGGGAAGAACCACCTTGACCACAGGTGACATCATTCTATGGCTGCATCCTAGACTGAATAGAAAGGAAAATCAGGGTAAGGCAGCAGGCTTCTCTCTCTCTCTCTCTCTCTCTCTCTCTCTCTCTCTCTCTCTCTCTCTCTCTCTCTCTCTCTCCTTTCTCAGTGTGGACACATATGAACAACTGCCTCACACCCCCACTGCTGTGTATGTTTTCCTGCCATTGTATCCTCATGCTGTGAGCTAAGAACAAATCTTTCCTCTCTTTACAAAAATAGGAGGAGCTGGAGAGATCGCTCAGTGGTCAATGGTCAACAGCACTTGCTCTTGCATAGGGCTCAGGTTTGGTTCCCAGTGCCCACACAATGGCTCAGAATCACCTACTGTAACTCCAGTTTCAGGGGATTTCAACCCTCTTCTGACCTCTACAGGCACCAGACATGCACATAGCACAAATACGTATACAAAAAATATGTATACATGCACAAGGCAAAACACTCATGCCCATAAAATAAAATTTGCAGAAAATTTAATAACCTCAAGGATACTTTATTTCCCTCTAATGTTCTCATTTCTTTTGTACTAACATTTTTATACACCTTAATTACTTAATTATTATAATCCAGTTTTTAAAAAAGAATATGTCATTGAAAGCAAATAATCTTTGCTCTATGGCATTAAATAAATAACTGAAAGTCATTAAGAATTATATCACTGTTTGCCATAGACAAGGTTAGAGTTTTAGGGGGCAATTGCAAGGATCGGTTTCACTGTTAAAGGTTGACAGGGGGACTGGAGAGATGGCTATGTCAGTAGAGTGCTCAGCTTGCAAGCATAAGCAACTGAGTTTGCCTTGCAGAACCCACATAAAAAGCCAGAGCAGGGCATGGCACCTGCAATCCCAGCTCTGGGAGAGGCACAGACAAGAGCATCCCTGGGTCTTCTGGGTAGATATTCTAGCCAATCAGTGAGCTCTGTCAACTGCTATACTCAAATCGTATTTAAACAACTTCAAAGTAACTACCTTGTTTAGCCAAAGCCACTTAGAGGGTGGCAGGCCTGGTAGTCTTTAAAAATAACAGAATTGTTGGAGTGGGTTGTACATACTGATTTTCTGATACAGTAAGTCTTAATTACTGTATCATAATAATTAGTTTCTTTGCCAAGAACTTACTCTTCTTGGTCCAGTTAATAGAAAAGACTTGACACACAAGCACGAGGACGTAAGTCTAATGCCCAGGACTCATGTTTTAAAAACTCTGTTGTAGTGGCACACACTTGTAATACCAGTCCTGGGGGGATGGAGACCAGCAGATCTCCGGGGTTCAGTGAGCAGCCAACCTGGCTTACTCATTGAAGGACAGGAGGCCATGAGAGACCCTTTCTCAATAAAGCCAAGGTGGGAGGACCTCAGAAGAATGACAGCCAAGATTGACCTCTGGCCTCCACACCCATACACAGATACATGTACCCCTGTATGCACACACTCAAACTCAATATTTGTGTAGGAGGAAAATTTAATGTTATTAGTTATTTTTGTTTGCTGCTGTGGTGAAGCACTAAGAGCAAAAGCAACTTAAGGAAGAAGGTTGTTTCAGCTTATGCTTCCAGAGGGGAGTCCCTTACGGCGAGGGAGGCATTACAGAAGGCATCCGGAGCAGAAAGCTGCAAGACCACATCTTTACCTACAAACCCAAACCAGAGAGCAAGCCGGAAGTGGACCGAGGTTATGAAGTCTCCAAGCCTTCCCCCAGTGATGTCCTTCCTCCAACAAGGCTGTGTCTCCTAAACTTCCTCACACAGTGCCACCCACTAGAGACCAAGTGTTCAAATAGCTGAGGCTATGAGGGACATCATCATTCAAATTGCCAAATATAAAACTGTATATACGTATATTGGCAAGCTCTATATTTATACATATATTTGGATACTGTATAGACTTAGTAAAACAGAATATAAAACACCTGCATATTTACCTTCTGTTTGCCCAAACACAAGAGAAAATGAAAAAGCACCTGTAAGAAACAGCCTTCTTCAGGGATGAGCCCCCACAGTTCTTTACCCAATAGCAAATAGCCCTGAAAAGAGATGCACACAACTAACATTATATTGACTGAGCAGGTTGTATTTATAGGTTTAGGAACACACGTGTGCACACACACACACACACACACACACACACACACACACACAAATTAAAGAAGAGGAGACCACGAATTTGAAAAAGAGTAAGTGAAAATACATGGAAGGGGTTGAAGGGAGGAAAGAGAAAAGGGAAAATGATGTGATATATATGTGTACGTATATCACACATATGTATGTGATATAGGATAATCCTGAAAAATACATTATAATAAACATATAAATATAATAAATATGCATTTTGGAAAATTTTACAAATCATCATTATCATGCAACATGGTCTTTTATTAGCTCTGTCAATAACTATGTATTTAACTACATTTATTGTATGTTTTATGTAGTTAAACAATGAGAGTGGCCTTTGTGCCTTTGTGTTTACTATTCATGACATGAAATTTAATCAGTACTTCATTCTTCCTAAAGTGGAGCTAGGTGTATGTGTGAGGCTCTTTTTAATTGTGCCTTTATTTCCAAGAGGTTTATAGATTAACAAAATTATGATATATAGTGTATTTTCTTTCTTTTTATTTTATTTATTATTATTGTTATTATTTTGGTTTATTTGAGACAGGGTTTCTCTGTATAGCATTGGAGCCTATCCTGGAACTCGCTTTGTAGACCAAGCTGGCCTCGAACTCACAGAGATCCATCTGCTTCTGCCTCCCAAGTGCTGGGAATAAAGGCGTGCACCGCCACCACCCAGTGTGTTGGAGCCCATTTAGTTTTCCTACTGGTTTTACTCAGCAGGTCTGAATAAAGAGGATGATTGGACCACGGGCCTGAGGACCAGATGTCTGAGATGGTCTGCACTTGGCTGTACTAGGGGGAGGTCTTTTGCTCCACCCCTTGGCATTCCTTTAAAAACCCTTTGGCAGAGACAGTCAGGACCCAATGGATTAGGATCCAGGCCCTCTTGAGGCTATCTTGTATTTTCTATCTTTTTCTCTCCCTTCTATCCTTCTATCTAATATTTCCTGCTGCTTCTACTCAAGAGCACTCTGGGGAAATGTGGGGGTGGGGGATGGCCCCCTACACCTGTGTATTTTCTTTCATGCACAAACAAACAAGGTATATTTTAGTTTATATTGAGCTATGTCTCCCAAGGGCTGAATGTTACTCACTATACCCTTACGCTTACCCTTGGTATCTGATTCTAGTTAACATGAAAATAATCCCTGCTATTTTGGTTGTTTTTTTTTCCCCCCAAGAAGCTAGCTTTTCTAGCTCTTGACTTCGGGAAGAATAATAGCTTATTTCTCTCGTGCTGCAGAGTGAGAATTGTCAACTAAAATGCAATTGGAATAATTGTTACTGATGAGAATGCAAGACAAAAATAGCCCTGCCTGTTGACAGCTCACAGGTGGTGTGTGGGCTTCCGGAAGCAGGAAAAATCACATTTCTACTTGAAGGAAAACAAATTTGCTATGAAAACCATTGAGAAATATAAAGATCTTAATCTTTATGATCTTAATCATACCGATCTATATTTTCTGAGCTGAGCAGCTATTTTATAGCCACATCTATGTAGTTATTTATCAAATTTTCTTTACAACAAATATATTCATTTGTGTTTAGGAATGAAATGTTAGTAGATTTTAAATCATCAGAACAAGATTTTGGAGTGATGTTTGAAAGTAAAGCATTTTTTTTTATTCATTCAACTGCCATTTTTGCATGTGTGTGGCCTGTGTTTGTGTGTATGTGTTAATGTACGTGCATGCACATGTGTGTGCAGAAGCCTGTGCACATGTACATGGAGGCCATAGATTGGCACGGGATGGCTTCCTCAATCACTCTACATCTCATTTTGTAAAACCAAAGTCTTTTATTGAACTTGTGGCTCATTGATTTGGATAGGTTGGTGGACATTGAGCTCTAGGAATCATCCCATCTCTTCACTCCAGCACTGAAGAGGTTATAGACACGCATCCATATGCCTGGCTCTCACAAGGATGTTGGGGATCAAGCTTAGGTGCTTATATGCACTAAGCAGGTACTTTACCAACAAACAATATATATGATTTCTGTATTAGTTTGTTTTTCATTGCTATGATATGCACCATAACCACAATGAGCTTAGGGGAGGAAAGGGATTATTTCAACTTACAACTTATAGTCCATCATAAAGGGAAGTCAGAGCATGAACTCAAGGCATGAACCTTGAGGCAGAAATTGAAGCAAAACCACAGAGGAGCGTTGCTCACTGGATTGCTCTCCATGACAGCTTGCACAAGGATTGCTCCCCAGGACAGCTTGCACAAGGATGGCACTTCCATAGTGGGCTGGGCCCTCCCACATCGACCATTAATTAAGAAAGTGCCCAACAGACTTGTCTTTGGGCAGTCTGATGGAAGCAATCTCTCAATTAAATTTCCCTCTTTCAGATAACTCTAGGTTTGTGTCAATTGCTTAGCTTAGTCCTAATTTTCCTAACTTGCAACAAAAATGACAGTGGCAGTATGTTACTGTCTCCAAGTCTAGTCTAGTTTTTGATACATAATTATAAAACAACAATACAGCAATGAAGCTTGCATTACATAAAACTACACACACATCCTAAAGCATAAGTACTGAAACTCAGTATTAACATTGGAGAAGAGACAAGCTCCAAAGCAAATTGTTAGGTCTTCAGGAAGAAATTAAGCTTATTTATAGTGGATGAGTAAATAGGTGTCAGTTAGATTAAAAAAAACCCTTTATGGTTGAAATGAGTGCCTAAGTTTTTGAAAAGACAAGAAGTTTTTGAAAAGTTCATGGCATATTCATGCAGCAAGCAGTGTGGGGTGACTAAGACATGGAATGAAAATAAAATGAAATCCAGGTCACCTAGTTGACTTCCACTTCCAAGATGGAAGTGAGAATTATCACTTCTCCCATTCTGTCCTTGGAAATTCCAAATAAAATGAGTCAGCCTCCTGTGACCTCACAACTTCTTTTCCGGTGAAATCAGAAGACAGCTAAAATACCACATAACTGAAGAGAAGGATCTCAAAAAAAGAGAAGACCATTGCGTAAAAATGTGTTAAAGAGGGAGGAGAAGACATTTTAATCAAAGATCCCAGCACGATCCACTGCTCAAGAGGAACAGCACACCTTGAAGCAGGTCAAGTTCCTTGTTGCCATAGTAAAACTGATGGAGGCAATGGTCGGGGCCCGCCTCATCCTGGATTGCACCCGAAAAACAGAAGTGGAGCTAGCTGAAAGTACCAAAGACCAACACATGAGCATTAGTTACATGTGAAGGGAACAAAAACCACAACTGAGATAAGAAAGCAAAGAGAACGTCGGTGCAGTGGTAGAGAAGAGGGATAAAATAACACCATCCATTAGCTGAGGAGGAGTAAAGTATAATCGACAACCCGACTTCCTCCCACGTCCCACCCATGCCCATTTGCAAAAATGCCAGCTAAACAAATAATAGTATTTCTTTTTTCCCCTTTTATAGAAAATAGATTTTTTTCCACATAATACATCCTGATAATCATTTCCTCCCCCTCTACCCCTCCTAGTTCCTTCCACCTCCCTCCTTACCCCCATCCACGCTGTTTCTGTCTCTCAGAAGACAAACAGGGTCCTAAGGGATTATAATATTATAATACAATGTAATACAATATAACAAAACCCAACACATTGGCATTGGACAAAACAAACAGAAAGAAAACAGCCCAAAAGAAGGCACAAGAAACAGAGATTCACTCGTTCACACACTCAGGAATCCCATACAAACACTAAAGCGACAGTCTAAATATATCTACAAAGAACCTGTAGGGTAAAACGAGAGAGGAAAAAAATATAGATAAAATAAAAATAAATAATAGTAAAGTAAAATTTTTAAAAAATTAAAAGAAAAGGTCTTGAGATGACATTATTATAAGACAAGGAACCTCCAAAGACGTCTTTGAGTTCATTTTCTGTTGGCCTTCTACTGCTGGGCATATAGCCTACCCTTGAGAGTAGTTTGTGTCCCCAGTGAGACTACCTTGGAAAAAAGGAAATTTTTATTTGCAAGTGGATATCAATGGGAGATAGCTTCTGGGTTAGGGATGGGGGCATGTGTCCACTCTCCTTTCTGCTCTAGGACCCCATCTGGTGCAGACCCATGCATGCCCTGTGCATGCTTCCTCAGTCTCTGTGTGTCCACATGTGCAATTGGTTGTTGATTTAGAGGGCTTTGATTCCTTGGTGTTCTCCATCCCCTCTGAATTTTATGATTTTCTGTCTCCTCTTCTGAGGAATTCCCTGAGCTCTGAAGGGAGGGATTTAATGGAGATGCCCCATTTATAGCTGACTATACCAAGGTTTCTCATTCTCTGAATGACGTCTGGCTGTGGGTCTCTGTATTCCCACCTACTGCAAGAGAAAGCTTCTCTGATGATGACTGAGCAAGGCACTGATCTATGAGTATAGCAGAATGTTATTAGGAGTCCTTTTATTGCTACTTTATTTTTTTGAAGAACACCAGTATTTGGTTTTTCCCCTAGGTCCCTGGTCTAGCTAGTCTTAGGTTCTAGGTCACTCAACCAGTGTCTGGTTTGGGTTCCATCTCATGGAATAGATATTAAGTCAAATCAGATATTGGTTGGTGACTCCCACAAGTTTTGTGGCACCATTGCACTAGCATATCTTGCAGGCAGGACATCACTGCAGATCAAAGGATTTGTAGCTGGTTTGATGTTACATAGCAAGAGGAGTACCTTCCTGTATCAAAAAATGGTAGAACATAGGGCTGAAGGCTCTGTGTAGGCACTAACTCGACTTACCATAGTCAGTGAGTGTGTAGGTGTTGTCTTCAGCAATAGGGCCTTGCTTACAGTTTGTGGAGAGGAACCTATAGTGTTGGCAATTGCCTGGGTTGTCTGGGGATTCTCATGGGACCCCTTTGGCCAACAACTCAATTAGATGTACCCCAATCCCAGGACTTGAAGCATCATTGGATGACAATAGATGGCCAGTTGAAGGTCTGCCTCCCCATTATTTGGTGATTTCATTCAGATTGCCTTCATATATGTGTTAGGAAGCTTCTTCTGAGTTTGGAGGAGAGGAAGGAAAGGTGAAGCTCCACAGTTAGTCCATCTGCTTCCCTGGCTGGACTGAAGATAGTTTATCAAAATGAGGAAACAGAAAGATCATGAGCATTTGTTTATGTGGACTGCCTTCCATTCTTGAGCACAGAATCTATATAATTCCAAATAGATAAATAGGAGACCATGACAGCAGACCCAAAGAATAATGTCTCAGCCAGATAAAGGTAGTTAACTATGGTCTTAAATAAACAAATTAGACTCTGTAAAATAAAGCACAAAGTGAAGACACACAGAACTTGGTGATGAGATGAAGAAATAATAAAATGTGAATTCACAAGTGTCCAGCACTGTGTAAAAGAAAACTGAGCAAAGCAAAATTCTTAAAAGGACTATAAAAAAGATAATTGAGCCGGGCGGTGGTGGCGCATGCCTTTAATCCCAGCACTCGGGAGGCAGAGCCAGGCGGATCTCTGTGAGTTCGAGGCCAGCCTGGACTACCAAGTGAGTTCCAGGAAAGGCGCAAAGCTACACAGAGAAACCCTGTCTCGAAAAACCAAAAAAAAAAAAAAAAAAAAAAAGATAATTGATATGAAAGACAGACAAAGACATAATTCAAGACACCTTTATTAAAGGAAATAATACTTGAATTTGCTCATGAAAGGGCTCCCCAAGTTCTTGGGTGAGTTTCCTCAGGATATTCAATATTGAGATACATCCTAATAAAGTAGCTGAACTGGAAATTCATAAAATATGCTTTGGAGATGTAAGTCAATAAAGCGAAATGGCTTGTTTTATAAATGCCCTCATCACCAAGTCTGATGGCCTGAGTTCAATTCCTGGGACTGACCTGGCAGAGGGAGAGTAGCAACTCCTTCAGGTTTTCTTTTGTCCTCCATACATCTGCTATGGCAAACATGCACTTTCACACATGCACACAAATAAATAAATCAGTAAACACATTTTTTAAAGTAGTCACATATAGCAGAAGGCTCCTCTATAGAAATATTTGATTTAAAAAAAAAACAGACAGTTGGGAAACACATTACAAGTTGTCAAGACAGTCAGGCAGTGTTGGTGCACACCTTTAATCCCAGCGCTCCGGAGGCAGAGGCAGGTGGATCTCTATGACTTCAAGGCCAGCCTGGTGGGCAGATCGAGTTCCAGGACATCCAAGGCTACACATAGAAACTCTGTCTTGAAAACTAAAAAAGGAAAAAGAGCTATCAAGACAAAGTGATGTGATCCAGCAATGATATCCCCAGCCCAACTATTGTCCACATACAAAACAAAATAAAAACTTTAAAACCTGTCTCGAAAAACCAAAAAAAAAAAAAAAAAAAAAAAAAAAAAACTTTAAAACCAACTACATGTCAAAGAAACTTGTTCTGAGCATTTTCTTGAGGAATCTAAACTAAAACATGACTCAATAAAATGCAACAAATTACTGGGGGTAAACACTGACCATATTTTATGACCAAGAATATTAAAAGAGAGATGAGGATATCAGAAGAGAATAAGAATTCTATATGAACTTATTCTTTAGAAATGACAAAGTAATAAAAACAGGAGGATGAGGCAAGCAGTGGAAGGATACTGATTCTTTGATTAAAATAGTGGCAGAACAAATGGCACATGAAGTATATCAAGAGGAACCAGGAATGGGCTTAAATACTGAAGAACGTGGACAACTACTTTATTATACACTCAATAGAATGACTAAGGAAGCAGTCCAATAAAGTTGTAATTGAGAAATTTGACATAAACATAAATCTGAATACATCAAGAAAATAATGGTCATATGCAAAGTAAAATTGTTAAAATGCAAGAAGAATGTTAGTTATGGCGAGAGAAGCAACAGACTTTACTTTGACCTGGAATTTTATCTAGCAAATAAAAATAAGGACAGAAGAATTAAATTGTAGGTAATTAACAAAAACAAACACCAAAAATCATGAAACTCTCACCCCAGATTTCTTCAATAAATGACAGACCTTTTTCTTTTTATATCAGTGTAAAACTTAGGGGAAAAATCAGACAGTTTGCCACAAATTGGTAAAATATGACTTTTACAATTTTTTTCTAGCCGTAGTAATGTAAATTTAATCTTTTTAAATTGATAAATGCTAGAATAAAGCCAGGGATATAGCTGTGTAGTAGAGCCCTTGCCTTGTATATGGAAGGCTTGGGTTCAACTTTTCAACATGAAGAGGAAGAAGAGGAGGAGGATGAAGAAGAGAATCTATAAAAAATTTTTTTGGATGATTTGGATTTGTACATATTGAGTAAGATAATATGATGCTTTGATTTATACAAACATTGAGTAGTGATAATCACAGATCATAATTTTTCTAGAAAACAATAAAATGGAGAACTTTTCTGACTACATCAGCAAGGCTATTCAATGAAAATTTTGTGTAAATGTTTTCATTATTAAAACATAATTATAAAGAAAAAGGAAGTTTATGTTCATATTAAGAACTTTTAGCCGGGCGGTGGTGGCGCACGCCTTTAATCCCAGCACTCGGGAGGCAGAGCCAGGCGGATCTCTGTGAGTTCGAGGCCAGCCTGGGCTACCAAGTGAGTTCCAGGACAGGCGCAAAGCTACACAGAGAAACCCTGTCTCGAAAAACCAAAAAAAAAAAAAAAAAAAGAACTTTAGGGCTGAGTGTGTAGCTCGGGGCATGTGCTTGCCAGACATACAGAGTCTTCAGTTCAATTATCAGCACCCATTTTTTTAAAGATGAGAAACTTAAAATAATTATGGGATGAATGATTGAAACATGAAGAAATGAGGAGAGGAGACTGGAAACACAAGTCATTGAGCTACATGACACATTCAATTACATTATTTTATCTAGTATTTTGTAGGTATTTGTCCAAGTTGAAACATTCCCTCCTTGAGGAAGGAGGGATGCTCTTTGGTTTCAGATAGTTGGGGAAACTTCAAAGGCCCATAAGCTCTTTCCTAAGGTTTGTTTCATGAGCAGTCAACAATTGCTAGTTAACACATTGGCACAGAAGCCAGCAAGATGTGCAGAGACTGATGCAGCTGTTGGGAGTCATCACCCCTGTAGAAGTGGGTTGATTAGTGATGTAGCTACCCTTGAGTCACCACACCCCACTATGAAACTTCAGTTACTACTCACTGGTTCACAAGATAGGTGTATGCGGGTTGAATTGTTTCCTTGGCCTGTTGAGCCTTCTCAGAAGTGAATGGATTTTTGTTTCTTTCTCTTGAGGTCAAATAAAAAACCAGATACAGAAAATGGAAAAGAATTCCATGTATCACTGTGGGGAACGGAATAACCCTGAGTGAATGTATAAAGAGCAGACGGACATCTGAGTAAATGAGTGTTGTTTGCCTTAGTATCTTAGTTAGGGTTACTATTACCATGACCAAAAGCAACTTGGAGAAGAAAGGGTTTATTTCCCTTACACAAATACTCATCATTGAAAGCAATCATGGCAGGAACTTGGAGACAGAAGCTGATGCAGAAACCATGGAGGGGTGCTGCTTACTGGATTGTTCTCCAAGGTTTTCTCAGCCTGCTTTCTTACAGTACCTAATACCACCAGCTCAGAGGTAGCACCAACACAATAGGCTGAGCAATCCCACATCCATCACTAATTAAGAGAAAGCCCTACAGGCTCGCCCACAGCTAGATCTTATGGAGGTATCTTCTCAATTGAGCTTCTCTCTTCTTAGATACACTACCTGGTGTCAAGTTGACAGAAAACTAGACAGCATGCATGAGCACAGTAATGTTAAGAACCAATGGCTCAGACTCATGGGAAATTGGCAGAGACTTTTCCTGTCTCAGAGGGATGTCAAAGCCTTCCTCTTGTGTCAGAGTTCCTATGTTGACAATGTGTACAAGTATAAGTGTTTATCAATTATTGATGAGTGTGTGCAAAACCTAGCTTCCTCATCCTGAATGTTTACAGCCTGAGACTGATTGCCTATGAATATCTTCTACTGAGACTAGGTAAATCCCCTCCTCTGTGCCGTTCATAACACAGTGAGGGGTCTGTTTGTTATTGTAGCCAGTGCCACTCCATTAGAGTGCACACAAGCCACCTGACACAGCTTTTGTCTACATGTCTATGTGTCTGCTCTTTCTTCATTCTTTTACTGCCCCCCAGGTCAGTCAAGCTCTGGTTGTAGTGGATGGGACATTAACATTAACCTTTGAAGCAATCATTACCCAATGGGACATTAGGTCTACAGAACAGGAGAAATGCAGTGTTTAACCCAAAAAGGTTTAGTGCAGCTTTCCCCCTATCTAGTTTGTGAACTACCAGTTTGCAATGGTAGGTATTAGGCACTGCTTGTTACTCATCCCAAAAGCTTATCATCTTTCCATCATTCCTGATGACCAAGTGCTGCTGCCAGCTTTGATTGCTCAAGAAAAGTACAGGGCAGTATGGCTCCTCATAAGAAAACACGAGACACACATTACTGAAATTTTATTAACTCAAATTTTTAAAATTAACATTATATGTGTCATGACCTCTTGTAGTGGATAGTTTGCTTACTTATTTTCCCTCATATTGAATCAAAATGATTTTGGAAGGAGATGTCTTCTAAAAACAGGGTTAGTAGATACCATAGCATTTCAACCTATGCAAGAGATATGTTTCTAATAGGCGAGCATGTTTGATGACTTTTCTTTAAATGCTGCACTAGTTCCAAAGGAGACTGAAGAGGTAAATCAGTAGCCCTCTTGAGAGGTGACCTCCATCTTGAGGTATCTGTCCACCAGGGGAAGAACTCAGAGCTTACCTGTAGATGAACTCAGAGCTGATCAGTGACTGAACTCACGTGGGAATGGGCTGGGACAATAAATTTGAATGTATATATCCTGGACCCAGCAAAACAAGATATAGGGAGCAAAAATTTATGTCTCTATAGTTACCCTGCAGCCTGTCAGTATCCTGGGGCTTTCTGCAGACATCCTGTCAACTATCAGTAATTTCACACTTACAGTTAAGCCAATAACTTCAAAGAACTACCTCACCCCTAGCTCCCTCATCCATTGTAGAACACTAAGAGATGTAACTCACTGCTTGTAAACTTTTTCCTATACAAACCCTTGTAATAAGTGCTCGGGGCCCTCCTCCTTCACTCGCTGTAATAGAGTATTAGATGAGGTCTCTGCTCGGGCGTGGCTTGTGTAAAGAGACCTTTTGTCTTTGCATCGGAAGTTGGTTCCTTGGTGGTCTTGTCAGGGGACTCATGACATGGGCATAACAGGGACCTTTGCCACCGTAGAAAGTAACTTTTCAAAACTGAATCATTATTAACTAATTAAGATATACAGTGTCACCTTGGCTTAAGCAATCTTTTTTTGTTTGGTTTTGTTTGGTTTTTTGAGACAGGCTTTCTCTGTGTAACAGCCCTGGAAAGTCCTGGAATTCATTTTAGACCAAGTTGGCCTTGAACTCACAGAGATCTGCCTGCCTCTGCCTCCTGAGTGATTAAAGGTGAATACCCCCACCGCCTGTCTTGATTTTTAGCATGTTTTATCTATACAGTTTATATAGAGTAGTATTTTATCATAATTTTTGTTGTTGAGAAGACCATGCATTTGTAAAATGTGTTTGAGGAAGAAGTAGCTTCTGGATTAGAGAGGTAGTTCCATAAGAAAAATGTGGTCTTGGTATGACCCAAGGATGTGCCTGTGTGAGAGTGCTTACAAGAAAGCTGTAAGTGTCTCCCGTGCCCAGCCATTGGTTTAAACACTAACATGTAACATGACTTTGGCACTGAGCCTACAGAAGAATGTGGCAGCTGAGGCATTGAACCGCGAGGTTACACCTAGACAAGGCTTACCTCGCCAAGAAAGCAAGTTGTTTAGGGAGAAATAGTCCCTTTTCTGTCTCTCAAAATTATAATGTTTCAGTTAGCCATTCTGCATCTATCTTTCATGGGGATAAGCTCAAGCACACACACACACACACACACACACACACACACACACACACACACACACACTTCTATCTCCTTTTCTTCTTGAGTATGGGGTCTTTGATAAGAAACGGTAGTAAGCTATGATGAGATGAAATAGATAAGAGGAAGAAAGAAGGAAGAAACAAAAGAAGGAAGGAAGCAAGCAAGGAAGAAAGGGAGTAGGAGGGGAGGAAGGCAAAGGAGAGAGAGAGAGAGAGAGGCAAGGAGGTTGATTATTTTAACAAACAATACTTGGGAGTTGTACTTTCTTTTTTTTTTTTTTTTTTTTTTTTTTGGTTTTTCGAGACAGGGTTTCTCTGTGTAGCTTTGCGCCTTTCCTGGAACTCGCTTTGGAGACCAGGCTGGCCTCGAACTCACAGAGATCCGCCTGGCTCTGCCTCCCGAGTGCTGGGATTAAAGGCGTGCGCCACCACCGCCCGGCCTGGGAGTTGTACTTTCTTAAATTAATTTAAAGTACAAGTTGGATTATCTTGTAGCTCTATCACTTAGAATCACCTGAAATCCCTAGCCTATTCCACACCAATTTACCCTACAAAAAGCAAAATTACATGGAAATATTTAGCTGTATTTAGCTGAATGCTGAGTATATAGTTTGAAAGATTAAAAAAAATGAAATGGGATTTAAGAACAGGGGACTAAAGAAAGGGAAGTTCCTGATAAATCGAAGTAGTAGCTATCATTTAGAGAGCATTTACCTCGGGTCAGACACTAATCTATGCATGTACTTTCAATTATTTATTACAGAAATATATAAACAAGGTACTATGAATTGATTTTAAAGTTGAAAGACATGAAACTCAGACAACGGACTCTGTTGAAGAGTCTTGAGTGGACAAGCACTTAAGCAAAGGCAGTCTTTTTCCAGACTTAGCTATGTGCTTAAAACTTTCCCGTCTAATAAGATTAATCAATCTGCTTCTGTATGGAAAGCTATGAAGGAAAAATTGTGAGAAAAGAGTACCCACAGTCCTTGAGCACCCACATCAAAGAGTTTTATGCATGAATTTTTAATAGTGGTATATGAGCTAATAGAATTTGTGTGTAACAGGATGAGGTATGGAGAAGTGCATGAGAATCAGCAAAATGTTTTCTTAATATGTTATCAAATATAATTCCACCTGTTCCTTTTATTCTTTTTAATATAGATATTAGACATTTCAAGTTACAAAAGTGATTCACATTTATATGGGAAAGTGGTAACTTAGACACTCTTAATACAATATTTATTAGGAATTCAAAATTTGAGGAATAGCAAACGAGTAGTTCTTTCCTGTAATAAGATTTTGTTCAATGCATGCTTTATTTCCATATAAGTTTTTCAGTATGATTCTCTTATACTTTATAGAATTCTAGGCAAAGTAAATAAATCTTTTTAAAAATCTGATTACATTGATTCATTTTCTTGAGCATGTGCCTGCCTGTGTCTGGTACATGCCCCATTAGCACATGTAGAAGTCAGAAGGCAACTTGCAGTACTTGGTTCTCTCCTTCCATCATGTAGTTCAGGTTGCCATGGTGGCAAGAGCCTTTACCTGCTGAGCCATCTTACCAGTATGAAATCATAAACACATTACCTAACTACCATTAAGAGGTAAACTGCTTTGCAAATTTCCACAATATGTTTTAAGTAGCCACTGTGTTTCTTCTTAATGATTGGAAAATAGCAGATTTCACATTAGAAACATGCCTGCATTGTTGCCTTTGTCATTATTTGTACTGTGACTATGCACTCCTTGCCTAAATTTATGTATGTTTTTCCTGAAATAAATAAATTCTTGTAACATTTTACTTCACTGGTAAAACAAAACAAAACAAAAACCCCTCTAGCTGTCACGGAACACATTGGCTTAAGTCTTCAGCTAAAGAAAACTTGTGGAAAGGAATATTGTCCATTTGCTATTTTAGCATTAAAATAAAAATGAAGGTTACAAAAGGGAGAATTTTTGTGTCTTTGAAATTATAGTTTTTGAGTTTGTTTTTTAAAACTCACTAAGAAAAGCTACATCCTTAATCACAATGTGGTACTTTCCAATTCTAAGTTAATACTGACCCCTATGGGTTGCTGTATTCCAATCTCTGGGTTATTCTTACAGAAAATTTGATTAACTATTCAAACATTTGGTTAAATACTTAAATGTTTAAATTTGGGATTGAATTACTTTAGAAAGAATGCCATAAAATACTCATATGTCCTTTCTCTTCCTTCATTATACAACCCAAAACTATCCTTATATTTTTTATAATAATATTTGTTCACTTTATTTTATACATGTGAGTGTTTTGCCTGCATCCATCTATGTGTACCACATGAATGCTTCATGCTGTGGAACTGGAACTGGAGTTACAGACGGCTTTAAAACACCATGTAGATGATGGGAATTGAACCTGGGTCTTCTGAAAGAGCAACAAGAGCTCTTAATTATGCAGTCATCTCACCAGAAACTATCCTCATATTTTATCCAAATTGAGACAATTTTTTTAGAAGCCAAGATATGTTATATTTTATTAGCTTCAGCTCCTTTTTACTGAGAACAATGGAACAATGCAGCATAATTTATAATTTCTATATAAAATAGAACTAAATTTTTTCTCAAATTCTGTTCCATTTCCACATTATTTTTCAAACAGTGTGGTGGTCTGAATCGGAATGGCCTCCAGAGGCTCATAGATTTGAATTCTTGCTCTTTAGGACACATGACTTTGTTGGGGTAGGTGTGGCCTTGTTGGAGGAAATGTGTCTCTGGGGGTGGGCTTTGGGATTTCAAATGCTCAAGCCAGACCCAGTATTTCTCTCTGCCTGCTGCCTGCAGATCTGAATGTAGAACTCTCAGATACTCCAGCACCATGTCTGCCTGCATGCTGCCATGCTTCCAGCCATGATCACAATGGACTAAACCTCTGAAATGTAAGCCAGACCCAATTAAATGTTTTCTTTTATAAGGGCCAGGATGTCTTTTATAAGGTCATGGTATCCCTTCACAGCAATAGAACTTGGACTAAGACAATCAGTTCATTGAAAACTTTCCTTTAAAGTTTATGAGGAATTTGTATAAAGACAGGGCAGAACTAAGAAGAGTCAACTTCTGTATTAAGATGCAACATTTATTAAGAATCTAATGCATGTATTAAGATAAAAAAAGCATTTTTGTGGGGATGGACAAGGAATTATTTTGGTTAAATATTCCTCCAGCCCTTAAAGAATGACACATAGGAAGTTCACATGTCAGAGCAAATTTTTAGCTACAGAAATTAAACATGGTACCTCTCTCATACTGGGAAAAAATGGTTAACATTGTTCTTTACAAATCTACTATTGAAACCTTTAGCAAACTTAGCAATTATGTATCTTTCAGCATCTTATTAAACTTTAATAAATCTTTGCACTTTGTGGTGCAGTATGAAATTCCAATGCATGTGTACAGTGCTGATCAAATCAGATGCTTTCTGTTTTATATTGCACTCAGGCTCAAATAATCATACCCCCACAGTATGTGGTGGCGAGATTCTCTTTGGTTGTGTGAGAGGGACCCAGAATGTTTTCTGAAAAGGAAAGGTTCATCTATAGCACTCTATGACTCAGCCCACTTCCATCCAAGGTTTACCTGTATATGACTAAACCCACTTCTGTCCATCTCTATTCTGACATACAGCCTGGGATCACTCCTGAATTTTTCTCAAAGGACTATTAATTTGTATTAATGCTAAAGCTTACATTTTTCTCATAATTGGTAACATAAAGCATTTCTATTCATAAAGAATACAACCTTGAGTTTTCTGATGCCACTCTATGATCAAAAGTCATAGAAGTTTAGTACAGGTGGATTGCCTAATGCTGCACAGTCCACGGTTCCCTCCAACAATAAGACTTAAATTATCTGCCAGAGAATATTAATTCTGATTTAACACATATTTTATGAAGAAGAAGAAAACAGGTTTCCTAAAGTTTGGGGCACTGAAAAAATAAATTCAGAGAAACCATGCTCCTATATAAGAGCTTGGACACATTGAAAAAGGGTGCTTTGTCTTATATTTATATATGAGTTCAAATTTGAATGTTTTAATTTTAATTCTCTTGAACAGCAGGCAAATAGTAAAAGGAGTGCTGTCCATAATTGATCTAATAAATAAACTTCCAAATTCATGTATTGTCATATCTAGTTATTCTATGTTCAACTGTTTAAGCAAAATCCCATTCCACATTACAGTTGATAAATTAAATGAACATAAAGTGTTTTGTGTATTTTTGGAGAATTAAAATGAAAACTTTTACATTGATAAATTACTCAGAAAGAAACCTTTCTGTTGAGTAGTGTAGAAAGAACATATAAATAAATCAGGGATCTTCTTGCATGCAGCAAGAGACACAAATCTTAAATTTACAAAGACCCATCTTCCTCCATGAGCCTAATCAATTATTCTTTGTGCCCCTAAAATTACTAGTATATGAATGTTTTCCATTGCCTTCTTTGACACCTTGAACATTTTTAGTACTTGAAATAATATTCTCCTACAATTAACATTTTAAGAATGGGTTTCCTGCCGGGCGGTGGTGGCGCACGCCTTTAATCCCAGCACTCGGGAGGCAGAGCCAGGCGGATCTCTGTGAGTTCGAGGCCAGCCTGGGCTACCAAGTGAGTCCCAGGAAAGGCGCAAAGCTACACAGAGAAACCCTGTCTCGAAAAACCAAAAAAAAAAAAAAAAAAAAAAAGAATGGGTTTCCTTCAACTGATTACAAACTACTGATGAAACAGAAGCAAGTTTGTCCTTTAGGTTTTATCATAATAATTACGAGTATGATAAGATAGTGACTGAGAGTCAAGGTTATTCACCACCTTGCCTCATAAAAATCTAATCTCATTCAATAAAGTACTATACAGCCAGAAATGTAAGTATTTTCATGGAGAACGTCTTTACCATGAAGAAGCCTGTACAGATAATTACGAAATACTTCTAAAATATGGGCAAAGCCTTATGATTAGAGTGGCCATGTAATTTATCATTCAAATTTGATAATGACCCTAAAATATTTATGGAAAAATAAAGAACTAAGATCAGCAAAAACATGTTTGAAAAAAAGAATAAAGAAACTTCCTATTCCAAATATCACAACTTATTTCTAAATGACTATAATTAAAAGTACTTACAAGAGACACAAGAATAGGTAGTTCAATTCATAAACAGAACATAAAATCTAGAAACAAACACCTGTATATATGGAAATATTAAATATTACAGTAGAGGTACTGCAAGTGAGAAAGGAAGCTATAGTAGTCTGTAAACTATAGTATGACAATTCATTATATGAAAAATTAAAATGTAATTTTACTTAGGCATGTACCTAAGATATATCAAGCTTACCACCACGTGATAAATATTCAAGAATTTCAAAAGTATACTGGTAAACCACTGGCACCTGGAATTCATCCAGTGAGAGGTCTGTACAATGGAAATCAGTACATGCTACATACCAAAGCTCTCCCACCTTCTGGAGGTTACCAGCATATTACTGGTTGAACTTGTATCTTACATCATATATGGATGGGTTAAAAATCTAAGTGAGCCGGGTGGTGGTGGCGCGTGCCTTTAATCCCAGCACTCGGGAGGCAGAGGCAGGCGGATCTCTGTGAGTTCGAGGCCAGCCTGGGCTACCAAGTGAGTTCCAGGAAAGGCGCAAAGCTACACAGAGAAACCCTGTCTCGAAAAACCAAAAAAAAAAAAAAAAAAATCTAAGTGAACCAACCAAAATTCAAGACTTAGAAATTCAAGGAAATATACAGAGGAGAATCTCTTTTAAATCTCGGGATTTGAAAGAAGTTTTGAACAATAAGTCAAGTCATGTAACTCAAAGGACAAATTTGTTAACTCTGACACTTAAAAATAACTTTAAAGTTACATCACAGTAGTCACTGGAGTATAGTACTTTACAAATTAGAAAAATAAGCCCAGACCAAGGAATTACAATTTCTCGCTCTATATTTTTCTAAAAGATTCGTATTCACAATTATAAAAGGCCATCCAAAAATCAATAAAAATAGGTGTGTAGTCCAACTGTAAATTTTTTAAAGACTTGAAAGAGAACCTTATCTAGAAGAGTATATATCAATGTTCAATAATCACAGAAAAGTTTTCAGCATTATCAGTGATCAAGGTAACATGAAGGGTTTCACTTTTTCCAAATTAAATGTGATAAACTCATATGTTAACCAATAGCAGGGCAAACACAAACATCTGTGGAGAAAGAGTGAATTGAGAAACCTAATTTTAAGAGCAATTTGCAGTGTGAAGCCAGCAAACTGAAACTGTCCCAGCATGGATTGCTGGCTGTCCCTAACATCTGCTCACATCTTCATTTCTCACAATAGAGAGGGGAATGAACACAATTTACAATGTTTTATTTCTTGAGGACAGAAAGCATTAATGGTCATGATATTTCTCACCTATTGATGCTTCTAAAATATTTCATATTTTGAAGATGTTTAGTTTTTGAGTAACACATTATCTCCTCTTTGATATGGCATACGTAAGTACCTAGTAGGCATCTATATAAATCATTTTTTGTGTGGAGTTTTTTTCTTGAAAAAATATTATGCCACCCCTCTTCTCTGCCACCTCTTCCCTCTCCTGGTCCCACATAACTGCAGATTCTCTAAAATATCTTCCCAGCAACTGTACAGCACAAACTTGTGCATAGAAGTCATGATCTTTGTAATTAACATATCACCCTATTATTGGATACATGTGAGGAGTGTTCTCATGTAAATTAAGACATGACTGAGACCTATGCAATTTTTTTTGTCAATCTTATGAGACATTTTCTTTTTTTTAATATTTATAGTATTGGCTATTTCAAACTAAAGTTCTTTCCGTGTGTCAAACTCTTCTTACAGAATATTTTCAAGGGCCAATTACAAAAAATAAGAACCAACACTCTCCTAGGACACATTTCAATCATGCATAGATCATCAAAATGAGGATGCTAATCTTAGTCTGGAAAGCTGTCAATAAAACTACTGTACTATAATAAACGTCTTAACTGATTAAAATATTCTCCAGGCACAAACCATATAAAATCTTACTAGGAAAAGAAGTTAAAATGTGCTTCGACAGTCAACAGAAGATCTGAGAGAAAGCATCATATTTGGGGATGAGGTGGGGATATGGATATGTATATACCAGCAAAACTGGTTCCACACAGTGGCTGCAGGCATTATCTGCGTATGTAAACAGAAAATAAAAGGGGACCACAAAACTAGATGAAAAGGGACGTTACGTGGAAATGAAATGGCTAAATCCCAAGAGGACCCAGATCTCTCAAAAAGCAGGAAGAGAACAGTGCTGAGCTCTGCCACCGTCCAGATTCAAGTAGATGGTAAGCAAGGGTCTTCCCCAACGCAGTCTAATTTCCTTGGCTAAGCAGGCTCACTGGGCAAAGCCAGAAACCTATTTCCAGGAGAGCCGGCAGGACGCACTGCTGCAGAGACAGCCTAACCTCCCAGCGAGGCGCACGCGTACCGCGAACGCGCGAGCCGCCGTCCCTCCGCCCTAGCCTGAGAGGAAGTGACGCAGGCCGAGGGGGCGGGTGCGTTCTGCGCCGGAAGTGCCTGCCAGACAGTAAATAAGCACAGAAAAGCAGGCGAGAAGCTGTCTCCATCTTGTCGGCAGACGCTGGGCCCCGGACGCGGAGGCGATGGGGAGCGTGCTGGGGCTGTGCTCCGTGGCGAGCTGGGTAAGGCGGCCTGGGGTTGGCGGCCGGTGCGGGCTGGTGCGGGCTGGTGCGGGCCGGCTTTTCCGTCCTTCCCCCGGTCTGTGCGGCTCCGCTTCGGGGCTGGAGCCGAGCGAGGAGGGCGAGGCCGGGCGGACAGGGGAGCCGCCCGAGCTGCCAGCTCCCTGTGGCAGTTCCCTGCGGTGTCAGCCTCGGCCGTCGCTGTTCCAGCTCCTTCCTCCGGTGGGCACGTCGTCTCTTCCTGTCCCTTGGTGCCCGGGCGACCTCGCACTGCGGCACTGTCATTCCCGGAGGCCTCTTTTGTTCTGACGCGCAGCCTCCGGGGAATCGGGCCCGTTATTTGGAACAGGTTTGATTGACAGCGGTGTCGAAGGTAGTCATCTCGTTTTTGAAATAAAATAATCTCTCTTAGTACCTTCTTCAGCTTTAGGGGCTTGAATCCTCATACTTCCAAATGTCTGCTTCTAGAAAAGCTCTTCGGTTTCGTGGTACTTAATTTTTTTTTTTTTTTGACGTAAGACATGGGCGTGCAATCTGAAAGTCGATGCTTTGTAAGGGTATGCTGCGTTTCGTTAGACAGTACAACCATCTTTAGTATAATGGCAGGATTTCGTAACCCAGAGGGCACAGACAACCCCATTCCCCAATAGACAAAACATTGGCGAGGCAGTTTATAATAACGAGCTTCATTGCTTTGGGCGAGGTTTTATGGATTCAAACCTGTGATTTCTAAGTTTAACCCTAAACAATTTTCTGACTTACCAAATGGTTCCATTGCATGTACATTAACGAACATACTGGCCAATTTACATGCTTCGTCTCTTAAAATATGCTTTGGTATAACGTGAATTATAAATGCTTAATTTTTATCAAGTACTGTGTGGAAGTTCTTGCTCCTGCAAGCTATTCTCTTGAATTTCTATTTGCAGTCGGATTTTAGAACTTGACCATAGAAATTAAGAGAGTCTAATGGGGTCTGTTGAACCACCTATACAGAAGGCAGAATTTAGTACAATAAAAATTAATAAATAAGCCCGGGTGATTGTGGTGCATGCCTTTAATCCCAGCACTCGGGGAGGCAGAGACAGGCGGATCTCTGTTGAGATTGAGGCTAGCTCCGGTCTATAAAGTGAGTTCCAGGACAGCCAGGGCTACACAGAGAAACCCTGTGTCGAAAAGCAAAAACAACAACAACAACAAAACAAAAAAACAAAAATTAGTAAATAAGGGTGTAGGAAGATGATTCAGCTAGTGCTTGTTGCTTTCTTCTAGATAATGGAGTTTGGTTCTCAGCACCCGCCTCTGGATGTTCACAACTGCCTGTAACTCCAGCTCCAGGGAATCTGATTTCCTCTTCTGCTCTGACCTTGTCTCCCCCCGGGAACATTCTACCACACAGACACATATGCATACATATAAGAATTATAAATAGAGCCGGGCGGTGGGTTCGAGGCTGGCCTGGATTACAGAGTGAGTTCCAAAGCTACACAGAGAAACCCTGTCTCAAAAAACCAAAAAAAAAAGAATTATAAATAGTTATTATGAAACTTTTCCTTTTTTGATATGTTGAGTTATTTGATGTGTAACTCTGAAATTAGTTGGTTGTGATGTGGGCATAAAGCAATTCTATTGAGATCATAGGGATGGAGGGATATGAATTCCCCATTTTATTATTTTCCAGTTCACTTATGAGCACCTATTTTTGATCTCAAGGTCAGTGTTTCCTTTTTTAAAGTTTTAAGCAATTTTTTGTATATGTGTATTTTAAGTCAATATGGCCTTGGAAAACACCATGGGATAAATTACGTTAGTATTTCTACAACTTAGATTGCCACTTTTGTCCACTAAAAGAATGCCTTTGATAAAACTGACACTGCCTTGCCATCATCTTTTATTAGCACACTGAAAAGGTAGTAACAATATGCAGGGTTAAATCTGACAGGAGCTAAGTGGTCACGTTGTTCACCCTGATTCTGCTTCCTGATGACTGAGCTGAGGATTCATGGTATATAATTTGAATCATCCCTTTTGTTCTGTATGCTTGTCTCTATTTTAATTATTGAATTTCAGTATATATCTGTAAGTAGAATTTGCCCTATGACACAGTATCTTTTTCACATTTCCAAGTTAATATGCTCATTTACTTGAAAGCTTTTGATAAAATAAAATTTTATTCAAATATTTCTATCATTGAAATCATTAAATTATGTAGCTATAGTTTTCCTGCCTGGCCCACAGTCAGGACAAATCTCTGTCACCTGCCAGTCCCACAGCTGCTCAGACGCAACCAAGTAAACACAGAGACTTATATTGGTTACAAACTGTATGGCCATGGCAGGCTTCTTGCTAACTGTTCTTACAGCTCAAATTAATCCATTTCCATTAATCTATACCTTGCCACATGGCTCGTGGCTTTCCGGCATCTTCACATACTGTTTGTCATCATGGCAGCTGGCAGTGTCTCTGACTCAGCCTTCCACTTCCCAGCTTTATTCTCCTCCTTGTCCCGCCTATACTTCTTGCCTGGCCACTGGCCAATTAGTGGTTTATTTATTGACCAATCAGAGCAACACATTTGCCATACAGAACATCCCACAGCACTTCCCCTTTTCTTTTTTTCTTTTTTCTTTTTTTTTTTCAAAAAGGAAGGTTTTAACCTTAACAAAGTAAAATTACATATAATTTGGGAATTTGGGCGTAGCTTCTCTTACTACTTCCTGCGGGAGGGGGGCGCTGTATCTTATGGGGACACAAAGAAAATTTTAGGATTATGGAATAGTCCATGAGGGTGTATTGTCTGAGCCAGTTGCCTTCAAACCATTCTGGATGTTGGATCATCTGGGCCATGGTGTCATCGGAGACCTTTCAGGGGGTCTTGGCTGGTCAAACCTGATGTATCTTAATCTGGAACAAATCCATAGCCTCTGGCTTTCTGTGGGAACAAAAGCAGAGTCTCCTTTCCAAAGCAACATATCCTTATATCCAAATTTTGAAGTCAAGGTACCTTTAAAATACACATTTTGGCATAACTCAACAGCTTTTACAATCAAATGTTTTTCTGCAGTTAAAAATCCCAAAGACAACACAATCCAGATTCTCTGTGTAATATTCATCTTCATGTGGCTTATTTTTTATATTAATTTTACTGTCTCTTTAAAGACTTTATTTTTTAAAACTATGTAGGGCGCCATTAACCCATCTTTTAAAGGCTTACTATTTGAACAATTTTTGCAGACTTAGTCAAATTTAGTAATTCTTCCCTTCTTGTTCATAAAAGAATTACAGAATATTGTTACTGAACTTAAAAAAGTATGAAAGAAAAATTACAGGTAAGGATCTCTGGACCTATTATCCAATCATAGATCTACAAATATTATCAGCTACTAATTAACATACCTTTCTCTAAGCTGAGGTCAACATTGGTGTTTTGAATAGGATTGTTTTTTTATAATTAGACCTTGTAAACAATCACAATCTATTCTTTTCCCAAATTAGTTAATGTAGTTAAATAATTAAGAAGAAGTAGGTAGGAATGACCAGATACTGATTTCCTGCCATTGTAGTTCAATGACCTTTTCTTCCTTTTTTTTTTTTTTCTTTTGGGGGGTGTGTAGAAATTATTCCTGGTTGCTATGGGACATAGAACAGTTTGGTGGGACTTGTCAGCTTTATAATGAAATGATCTAGTATTGCCATTTCCAGCAGAAAGCTCATCTAAGGCTGTTGGTGCACTGGAGAAAACTTGCAGCTTCCTGTCTGCAAAGGATACCTATATTTGGGGAGCCAAGTGTGGTGAAGTGTCCATTCTGCATATAAAGCATGATTTTATGTAGTTAGTACCTTGTCAGCTCTACTTGGTGCTCATCTGTCTACCAGGGGCCTTGTTTTGTTCTCCTCAGTTCTGTCTTTCCCTCTTGAGTTTTACATCTTTTATTCCTATCTCCCATGTTGGCCAAGATCCTCAATGTAAATGTAAACACCCATGCTTGCCTTGTTTTAGATGGCAGAAAAAAAAATGCGTTTGATTTAAATGTAGATGAGAATGATAGCTATTTTGTAAATTCCTTTTTTTAAGCCTAGGATATTCCAGCTCTATTCCAGTTCATAGGCTGAGGGTATTGAATTTCATCATGTAGCTTTTCTGCATGTATTGAGATGACCAGGTTGAGGTTTTTCCTTAGTTTTTTTTTTTTTTTTTTTTTTTTTTGGTTTTTCGAGACAGGGTTTCTCTGTGCAGCTTTGCGCCTTTCCTGGGACTCACTTGGTAGCCCAAGCTGGCCTCGAACTCACAGAGATCCGCCTGGCTCTGCCTCCCGAGTGCTGGGATTAAAGGCGTGCGCCACCACCGCCCGGCCACCTTAGTTTTTTAATACAGTGAATTAAATTGGTTGAGCCATATTTTTGCCCCACACTAAAACTTAACTTGGTAACAATATTCTATTCCTTTTATATTTCTACTTGATGTGCTAAAATTTAGTTATTAATTTTTATGTTTATGTCCAGGATGATATTAATCTATTGTTTTTCTTATAGCATCTTTAGATTAGTACTAGTAATTCATGTCTATGTCTTCAGTAAGAATATATATTCAATATCTCTGATAGTTTGCATCTTTTAGATTTGGTTTCCTTCCTATTTTTGTTCCTAAAAAAGTCCATCTTTTGCTTTAACTTTTGAAAACTATTATCACTGACTACAAAATTAAAGTGTTTTTTTTTCTCTCTCTCTTTCAGTACTGACTTTTGTCTGTAACTATTTCTTATCACCAATGTTATTATTGTCTTTTTTCCTCTATATAAATATGCCTTTATTTATATTATTTTTGCCTGGTTTTAAGATTTTTCTGGTTATTACTATTTTTAAACAATCTGTTATGGTGTTACTTAGTATAATTTTTTATCATGTTTATTTTGCTGAGGTTTTATTTAACTTGGATATGTGAATGTGTAGTTTTTATTGAATTGAGGGAAATTTGGTAATTATTTCTGCTGGAGTTCTCCCTTTTCTTCAGTCCTTCAGAGACTCTAATTTCACTCACATTAACGGCTCGAAGTTGTGTCATAATGCACCGATCCCCTTCTTGAAACATCTTTTTTTTTTTTTTTTTTTTTTTTTTTTTTTTTTTTTTTTTTTTTTTTTTTTTTTGGTTTTCGAGACAGGGTTTCTCTGTGTAGTTTTGCGCCTTTCCTGGGACTCACTTGGTAGCCCAGGCTGGCCTCGAACTCACAGAGATCCGCCTGGCTCTGCCTCCCGAGTGCTGGGATTAAAGGCGTGCGCCACCACCGCCCGGCCTGAAACATCTTTTTTATGTTGGGTCATTTCTGTTGCCGTGGCTTCAGTCAGATTCATTAGTCTTTTCTGTTTATTGGTATTGAGCTGACATACCTTTTTTAAATCTCCAAATATTTAATAGGGTTCTTTTAAATTATCTTCCATATCACTCCTTTCCGTGCTTGAGTTTCCCTCAACTATCTTGAGTGTGTGAAGTGTCCTTAACAATCGTATTAAAAGTCCTCTATAAATGTTCCCCTTCCCAGATTAGTTTTTGACTACTTGGTCCTCGTGGATTTTATGTGCCTGCTCTTCTGCATGTCTTCCAGTTTACTGTTAGATGTCAGGTATACATTTTACCTTGATGAAGGCTGGATTTACTTCTATGTTAAAAACTATTTTTGGGTTTTTTTCTTGGACATAGGTGAATTACTTAAGAGATTTTCTTTTTTTTTTAGTTTATCACAAATCTTTTATTCTTTATTGTTTTACATGTAGGTGGGAAGAAGATTTAAAGAAGCAGGACAAAGAAAAGGGGGAGGAAAACTGTGTAAATATAAATATCAGTGGACATAGGAGAAAACAGTTGGTTTTTTGTGTTTTGTTGTTGTTTGTTTCTTTGGTTTTTCTTTTTCTTTCTTTTTTTTTTTTTAAATGCTGAATGCCGTTTATTGAAGGAGGGAGGAGGTCTTGAATACAGGCTTACAGCACAATGGGAGGACCCTGGAGGGCAGAAGTTCGCTACAGATGTTTTACAATCTTGCATCTAAGCTGTTAACGCCCATTATGCAGGATACAGGTGAAACCCGGGAGGGAATTAGCATAGGGAGGATATCAAGGTCAAGGTCAGCAAGCAAGGCAACAGTTATCCACAGGGGCCAGGGCCCCTACAGGTCCCCCTTTTACTAATAAATGAGCTTCTGACTTAGGTTGCGTGGGACGTCAGCAGGTCACCTTACCCATCATGGAGACGCCTGCCCAGGCCACACAGGCACTCTGTCTTCGGTTGGTGAGCGCCCCCCAGGCATTACCCGTCTCTGAATACTCATTATCATACAGGCTCAATCGTGTGTGAGCTACAGAGTTAACTGCTGCCAAAGATCTCAAAGTGTTGCTGGGCTTGCAGTCTGTGTGTTCGACACAGAAAAGACCAACAGAAGTCCTAACCTACCCATAGCCATTCCCTTCCTTAACAAGCCTTACTGCAAATTGGAGTCCTTGTAAAATGGTATCCCAAAGGCAAATGGAACTTGAGTTTATAAATTTATAGTTTTAAAAGCCAATCGAAACGTATATAACTATTGAATTAAATTTATCATGCCCAATAGAACGAAAGATTAATTAACTGTGGTAGCTACTTTTGCTGCCAGGGTCTCCACTGTGCTAGCTGTAGTAAGCAATTATGAAATAGTAATCCCAGAAACAGTAGCAGTGGTGGCCGCCTCTGCTATAACAGCAACAACAGCAGCAGCAATGTCAAATTCTCTTCTGGAGTGTGTGGGCATCCACTGACATGGATACAACTCCAGGAACACGAACCACCAAGGTCCATTTTTATTGATCCCAGCATGACTTAATCAGGCAGCTCTGCAAAAGAACAACTAAGAACCATAAAGAAAAAACAGGCAGCTCACAAGGAGCATAACTAATGGTCTTATAATGGCTACATTTAGGCTGATAAATTTTTTTTTTTGGTTTTTCGAGACAGGGTTTCTCTGTGTAGCTTTGTGCTTTTCCTGGAGCTCACTTGGTAGCCCAGGCTGGCCTCGAACTCAGAGATCCACCTGGCTCTGCCTCCTGAGTGCTGGGATTAAAGGCATGCGCCTCCAACACACTGGCTAGGCTGATAAATTTTAAGGTATCTTCAAAGGGGGCTAAATGAATTTCAGGAGGCCAATAAATGTTGCACAGAGCCACTCCTGAAAAGTATGTATTATACCAGCTTGAAGAGGATTTTGAAAATGAAAAGGCTTAGCTGGCATGCAACTGTTAACAAATAGAGGTCAGTGACCTTCAGGGTTATCTTTAATCTCCAAGGTGTCTGGGTGACACGTTCTCAAACATACTTGAAAAAGCAGTTACCATACATTACCTTCTGGAGATTCCAACCGCATGGTTACAGTTCCTAGGCTTACGTTAATGCTTGCCAAAGTTGGCCATATTGGGCTCTCAATCCCCATTGGCATCAGAAGGGGAGAGTTTATCTCAAAGGCCCAATAGGTCTCTGCCATGTTGGGCTTCAGCAGTAGCCACAGGGTGCACTCAGCACTCAGGAATCCAAAGAGGAACCTCATTGTCCTGAGGAAAAACATAAACAGAACTGCAGGCCCACACCAATACCAGATCAGGTCTCCTCCAAGTGCCAGTAGAAAGATCCTTCCATCGCTCCAGAGGGTGATTTGCAATAGGAGCCCTCCAGTGCTTATCTGCAGCGGATACTCCAGCAGAATCCACCAATAAAAAATTTAAAATATATAAAAAAGGGAAAGAATAGAATGTGGAGAGGAATGAAGAGTCCCTAGTTCCCCCTTTTTACTTTAGCGAAATATGTTTGTTTGGGTTTTTTTTTTTTAATAGTTTAAAATTTTCTTTTTTATTTTTATTTTTTTAAATTAATTAATTTTTCTATTATCAGCTTGATATAGTATAAATTCTTACCTTAATAGTGAAATGTTTCATTGAGGTTTGCTCAGTAATTGAGTAAAACCAAAATTTATTTTAAGCCATAGTCATCCTAGGGTCCCCTATGCTATATATATATATATATATATATATATATATATATATATATATATATATATATATATATATATATCCTCCATGGTTCTGTGGGTTGTAGTCTGATTGTTCTTTACTTTATATCTAGAATCCACTTATGAGTGAGTACATACCATGTTTGTCCTTCTGGGTTTGGGTTACCTTACTCAGGATGATTTTTTTCTAGTTCCATCCATTTGCCTGCAAATTTCATGCTGTCATTGTTTTTCTCTGCTGAGTAGTACTCCATTGTGTATATGTACCACATTTTCTTAATCCATTCTTCAGTTGACGGGCATCTAGGTTGTTACTTAAGAGATTTTTATGTCTTTGATGCTTGCTTTTTTTTTTTTTTTTAAATAAATGAGTACAGCCTATTTAGTGCTAAGAAATTCCAGTAGTAGTTAGTGTTTCTCTACCCAACACCCATAGCCTCCTTGAGTAATTTGTTCGGGTGAATGTGACTGTGCCCAGCAGATAGAGCTAGCTTGCTTGCCCCATTGCTTCCACTGTGGAATCCTGCCCTAGGAGTGCTAGCTGCTTTCACTTCCCTGAATTCCTAGCTCTGTCTCAGCAGGTGGACTGTTGTGCTGAACCATTCTCCCAGTTAGAAAGATGGGCAGATTCTATGGTTTACATCATCTCCTTTCCAAAATTACTACCTTGTATTTCTTCTTTCCAGTTTTATTAGTTCATAATGTGTTTGAAATACTTAATTTTTTTTTCCCATTGCTAAAGCAAAGGTAAGTCTGTTCACTGTTACTTCATCTCAGCCTGCATTTAGATAATTATCTCAAGTACTATTCCCCATTCATAATTTCATTCTCAGCTGCATCTTTTTGTTCCTGGATAGCATGATGGTTAGTTCTTTTGTTTCTTCCCGTTCTTTCCTTCAGTATCCCTGTGATCTGCTATTTTCTCATTTCATTGCTGAGCTAGTGTGTGCACTCTCTCTCTCTCTCTCTCTCTCTCTCTCTCTCTCTCTCTCTCTCTCTCTCTTGTTTCTATAGCTCAAATAAAGTATACTGGCAGTATATTTCCTTCTCATTCAGTTATTTTTATTTAAAATGTCTTATTTTTTATCTTGTAGTCATAGAATTCTTTATTTTTAATTTTTTAAGTGAATGTTTGCATAATCACTGTGCCATCTATTTCTGTTCCTGAAGCATAATGTAAAACATCTTTGTGTACATCTTAACAGTTATATGGGCTATAGCAATGTGTTTACTACAACACAATTTGCCTGGAATGTCTGATTCCTTTCCCCAGGAATACCCTGGTTCATCCAACCTAAAGTCTGACTGATGGAGTTCAGTCCAGGTTATGGCCAGACCTTGTGAGAATACTTAAACTTTGTCTTTTTGAGATATTTCTTGTTAATGCCTATACACGTTAATCTCTTGGTCAAGAGCCTATTCATTTCCTAGTTTAGCATAGAGTTCATTAGAGAAAGTTAGCTAGTTAGCTAGTTGTTAACCAGTTGTTCACTTAGCCTGTTTTTTTAAAGCCTGTTCTTATAGTTTTATAGCTATAAACAGAAAGGTTGAAAAGGAAAAAATAAGAACACCGATTTACTTTGGTGTTGTGGTGGATGATATTTCCCTACCCTGCTTTGTTGCCTCCCTCTTCTTGGGTTGAGAATTCCCAGAATTTTAGGGCTGTACTCTTATCTGGGAGGCAGGGGCTGGAGGTGAGCTTAGTAGCTGTGCTGTTTATGAATTTCCATTTCTTAGCTAAATCTTGGTTGCTCTTGGTTATCTCCCTTGTTTTACTTGGTGTGCAGGACAAGGGCTGTTTATTGTTAGTCCTTGCTCCATCTTTACCTCTAGGTTTTAGAACATTAGATAATGTATGTGAATCAGATATTTTAGTCTTTTTTTTTTAATGAATGTCACTGTTTATCCCCTTTTTCAACAAATAGAATGTACATTTTTGTTGAACCATGTGAACTGTGCTGACCTTTACTGTTTTTCCCAGATACCATGTCTGTGTGGCAGCGCCCCATGCTTGCTGTGCCGCTGCTGCCCCAGTGGAAACAACTCGACCGTGACTAGATTGATCTATGCACTTTTCTTGCTTGTTGGAGTGTGTGTAGCATGTGTAATGTTAATACCAGGGATGGAAGAACAGCTGAATAAGGTCAGTCTTTCATTTTACTCCGAATGAACTGAAATTGTAGCATATACATTAATAACTTTGGGTACTGAAAAGAAAGTAATATAAAAATACAGTAATATGTAATCCTAGTTTTAGTAGGTCACATTCTTTTAGGGAAGACAATATGAAGTAGCTTGTTCAGTTCTGTGATGGCAGCACAGAAAACGTTCTTTGGCTGTTTCTGTGGTTGTTTACTTCCCACCAGAACTAGATGGTAGATTCCATTACTGCAGACACCACATGCTGTGGTCTCAGGACATAAAGAAATCAGGCTGGAAGTGGTCTGGATGCCTCCTTCCTGCCACGTAGCCTTCATCATACCAGAAAGTGCTGTGCAGGCTGTTGGGAAGAATTATCACCAGCAGTCTTACTCAGTTGTTGATTCTGCATACAACAGTAGCAGCCAGCCAGGCAAGATGTCCACTGGTACAGTAGTGGCAAGCCTGTTAGAGATGGCCAGTTACTTTGTGATTAATTTGAGGCCCACTGCACTGGAAGGAATTACATCTGGTATTGTAAATTCTTCTACTGGAAGCCTTGTTGAAAGCCTGTGACTAGAGAGTGTTGGGCCTAGTGGGGATTCTGCAGCTACTGTTTTACTAAATAAACTACCCATCAGATTTCCTTCTAAGTAACTGTTCTTCAAACCTATAGATCAGTGGTATTGTCAGCTTTGGTCAGAGAAGCATACCTTCAGAGGCCCATAAACTGGTTTGAGTGTTGAAAATAACTTGAAGGTTGTATGCTCAGCCATAATTAGATTATCTGTGTCACTGCTTCCAAGGCTCGGTGAACATTGCTTAAGTGGGGACAGAAAGAATATAAGAGCCAGAGGAAAATGAAGAGTGGTGTCAAATCCCAACTTTCAGGCATAACACAAATTCTACTTGCAAACTCACAGCATCTGGATGTGCACAGAATGTGCACAAGATTGAAGCCTCTAACATCCAGTGATGGAGAAGGGAGGGAGATGCTCACAAGATTCTGCCTCTTCTTGGAATTTACTTGCAGTTAGTAGTTACTGGAGGAAAAGATAATTTCTTCAGTGGTGTATCCAGTGTAAAGATGCTCATGGTGCTATAAAGAAGCCTACAGTGCTTCCAGAAGCAACTCTAATGAAATCATTGGGTCAAAGAACAAAACAAAAGATCTAAAGTAGAAAAGGGCAGATAGGAAGATGACAGGGATCAGCAGGAGGGGAGTGAAACAAGAATGGGATGGGGTGAATATGATCAGGTATATAATATGTGTGTATGAAAATGTCATGTTGAAAGACATTCTGTGTAACTTATATGTCAATAAGAAAGTAAAGAAACTGTACTTTGGTAATGTCGTTATAATTGGAAAGTGGACTGTGTGTGTGTGTGTTTTCTTTTTGTTCCTGAAAAGGGGACATTTTAAAAATAAGTAAAATGTAAGTGCAGTGCCTGAAAATGAGGAAGCAATAATGACTAGGAAAGGTTTTGAGTCATTTTGTCTGAAGATTATAAAGACAGAAGTCAAGCACTTAAATAAATATAGAGGCTCTATGATAGGATCCGTGAGGGAACAGGCCTCAAATAGATGTGATTGATGTTGGAGTGACTGAGTCGGCCGCCTGGCATTCCAATATTGGTAGTGCTAGAATTTCATCAGTCAGGTTCTAGTTCTTGGAGACCAGGGGCAAAGTACTGCTCTTAACCCAGAAACAGAGGCTGGAGAGGCGGTCCAGTGCTTGCTGCTCTTCCAGAAGACCAGAATTTGCTTCCTAACATCCATTGTTGGGTGGCTCTTGGCTGCCTGAATTCCAGCTCCCAGAGGTCTGATGGTCCTCTTCTGGTCTCTGTGGGTACCAGTAGTCATGTGCACATATGCACACGCAGACACAATCAAAAAAGAAATCTTAAAAAAAAAAAAATGAAAATACAGTCATTTTCATTTTTTTTTTCTTCAGTGAGTTGGCTAATGGGAACAGAAGGGAATATATAGTCTGTAACATGTTGACTTGAAGCTGTCATATACTTGTGTGTATGTAGTTTAGGCTGCTAAAATACTACAAAAAGGTGGTTTAACAGAAATTTCTTTCTTACGTGTTTGGATGTGGGAGATTTGAAATGAGGGTGCCAAGGTTTGGTTCCAGTGAGGATCTTTTGTTTGCAGTTGACTGTTGTGCATTTTCATGTCGTAAGGAGAGAAGTAGCAGGCTATGTCATGCCTTTTCATATAAAGGCACAAATCTTTTAATGAAGGATGAACTTGATGACCTCATTATTGTCCCCTTCCTAATCTTGTTCTATTAAGGATCAGAGTTACAAGATAGGAATATCAGGGCCAGTTAGATGGCTTGGTGGCTGTGGCAAAATGTACTTGCTACCAAGCTCAATGAACTGAGTTCCATCTAATCTCCAAAAGTGTACTATGGCATATGCATATACCTAATTAATTTTAAATAGATGAATTTTGGGCAGATGATATAGAGGCCCAACACTGTTCACCTATGAGGAATTAGAAAACATTAGTTCAGATCAGAGTGAGTATATGTTTTGAGAACTGGAAATAGAAATCCTGGCAGCAATGCTGTAGAAAGCCATTCAGGGTTAGCGCTGCTAGAACTGCATCAACAGCTCTTCAGGGAGTTGACAAAGAGGAAACACAGCCCTGGAGGAAGCGGAGAGAAAAACCACAAGTATACAGGATTTAGACAGACTTGTTGGAAAGACTGTCAGTGCACCAAGGGTTAAAGAAGGTCAGGACTTCAACAGCTGTTGGATATGACGGTAAAAAACTAGTAGCTAAAATTCAATATCCTTGGAGTACTGGGACTAGGGTGGGAGAAATAGTTTATTCTTATAATACATGTAGTTTTCAATAATACTGACACTTAACTCACAGAAGCTCCTTTTTTGCATCCTGATTTCACTGCAACTTTGTGTCTGTGAGTGTGTGTTGGTAGCGATCAAGGCCAAGGCCTCCTCTGTATTGCATGGGAAGGGCTCTATTACTGCACCTCTCCACCCTACCCAGTTACCTTTCTGAAATGGTCACTGCTGTTTCTCAGGATTATGAATTAAAATATGAAGTATTGTCAGCTCAAGTTAAGTCAATCTACCTATGATCAGAAATAGCACTGAAAGGTCTTATACTCAAAATGGATTTAAATAGCATTGGCCCTAAAAAGCCATTTTAAAAAAATGCTCTACAGTCTTAGAAATGACTGTTTTATGTAATTCTTTAAGCTTTTGTTCATTTCTTCCCACTTATCTTACATATGTAATTCAGTACTTCACAATAGAATGCAAGTCTCATAAAACTTAGAATTATGGTATGCTATAAACGTGCATTTTTGTTTTTATGTAACATTCAGATACATATTTAAAGATTTAAAATCTTCAGCTCAAAAAAATAATCATCCAGCCTAGATATGGCCATTGTTAGTTTATTATCTATTATTTGCTCATTTGGAAGTTTTAACTTTTTTTTTTTTTATTGGTAAGTCAAAGTCTCACTATGTAGCCCCAGCTGGCCTGCTTCTGCCTCCTGCTGTGCTGGGATTAAATGCTTGTGCCACCATGCCTGGCCCTACCCCCATTAAAATGCAGCAGGGTTATTTTGATTATATTTATTTGTATGGCTTGTAAAGCAGATTACAGTTTACATGAAACTTTTAGTTCATGAAAAATATTGATCATAAGCCCATTTTGTTTTCCTAGATTCCTGGGTTCTGTGAGAATGAGAAAGGCGTTGTTCCTTGTAGTATTCTGGTTGGCTACAAAGCTGTGTATCGCTTGTGCTTTGGCTTGGCCATGTTCTACCTTCTCCTCTCTTTACTAATGATCAAAGTGAAAAGCAGCAGTGATCCTAGAGCCGCGATCCACAACGGGTAAGCCTTGAATTACTCGAGAGAAAAGTCTAGAGAGCCTTTTTCTTCCTGGCAATTTTGAATTTACCCAAAGAAATTTCAAAGCAGAGTCATCTTGACCATAAAAAGTTTTAAAAACTCTGGTTGATTTTCCTAGAGAAAGCCTTGCTTTGGATATTAAATAATGGGTAGTGAGTCATTTATTGGCATCACCTCTGATTATGTATCTTATTTTCAAAGGAGGATGTGTATATGTGATTAAAGGAAGAGGTGTTGATGCCCCTTCTTTTAGCTTCTGGTGAACCTGTCCTATTACATAGAACTCTAATTTTCCTAGATCTACAAGGCAGCCAAATCGAAAGAAACTTTATTCCTCAACAAGCATTGATTTTTCTAGGTGATTGTTTTCACAACTTAGTGAAAAAAAGTGCTAATTTAGTCAGTCTCCTTTAATATTGAATATCTCATCTGGTAGTTTATTTGAATGTTTGAATTGTATCTATTTCTTCCTACAAACTCACTTTTCTTAGTATGTTTTATTGCTTATTTGTCAACATGCTATGCCAAAGATGGAATAAAAATGTAATATCACATTAATAAAATTTTACCATTTTAGTTATTAGCTGTTTTGAATATAGGCACTTGTCATAATTTATTAAATTTATTAAAGCAATTCATTTGTGAAATAAAATGGTACTTTATATATTCAGTCCTTTGGAATGAAGCCTATATTCTTAAATGAATTGGTGATACGTCTTTCTTAAGATCAGCCTTACAATAGCCTGTGGAATGGTTTTTTGTTGTTGTTTTCAGTATATGCTTAAAACTTTTAGGTGAAGTTTAACTGTTCTTTAAATGGTTCCGAGAAGATTTACTGTTTGAGTTATTGTTGGGGGCTTATTATTAAAGATACATTTCTTTCTGTCTTAGATTCTGGTTCTTCAAATTTGCTACAGCAGTTGCAATTATTGTTGGAGCTTTCTTCATTCCGGAAGGCACTTTTACAACCGGTGAGGATTTAAAAAAAAATTCTTTGATAATATTTTTGTTTGTTTGTTGTACAGGATGTCGTAGTAACTGCTACCTGGAGTTGTCATTCTCTTACTGTTTGGTTTTTCTTTTATGCCAGTTGCAAAATCAATTTCCATACAAGTTTGTTTTCCCTTTTTGTATCAAGATTATTAAGAAAAATAATAAAAACTAAAGCAGTCATTCCTTCACTTAAAATACATTATTTTTTCCTTTCAGTGTGGTTTTATGTAGGCATGGCAGGTGCCTTTTGTTTCATCCTCATACAACTAGTCTTGCTTATTGATTTTGCCCATTCTTGGAATGAATCATGGGTTGAAAAAATGGAAGAAGGGAACTCAAGGTGTTGGTATGCAGGTAAGCTTTTATTTCATAGAGGATCCTCAGTGTGGTGAACATTGATGAGGACAGAAGAGTGTGCAGGGAAATCCCTTAGGATTTTTGTGTTCTAATTTCCTATGAAGAGTGACTGTATCAGCAACTTATTGAACATTAGTAAGTAATTTACTAATTTACTTCCTAAGTAGCACTGTATCTGGGGACTAGTAAGGAAACCTAAAGATCTGTGAATAGCTGGAATGATGTACAGAGTCTATTGCTTAAAGCATATATTTTTGCAGACAAATTTCCCAGTACATTAAAAGTAAAATGTTAAAGGGAAGACTACTAGAAATAACATAGAATTGTGTTAATTCAGCAGAAGCAGTAAACAAAGAAAACAAAAACTTGGGACCACCTTATAAAAGTATAAAGGCTGCCTAACACCTAAGGGGATTTCTGTAGTAGTATGATTCTAAGAAGCTTGAGTTAATTGGTTAGTTACATAAAATCTAAGATTTGTTTAAAAACAAGTACCAGGCTGAATTTCTAATATTTTTATAAAATCTAATAATTCCATTGTATTTCTTTCACAGCCTTGTTATCGGCTACAGCTCTGAATTATTTGCTGTCTTTAGTTGCCATCATCTTATTCTTTGTCTACTACACTCACCCAGCCAGTTGTTCAGAAAATAAGGCATTCATTAGTGTCAACATGCTCCTCTGCATTGGTGCTTCTGTAATGTCTATACTGCCCAAGATCCAAGTATGTACTTCCTAGCACTCATTTTTATGAAGCCTTTAATTTTCTAAATTTTCATACATCAGAATGTCAGACATTTATTTGTATTACTTAATATTTTATTTGTAGGAATCACAACCAAGATCTGGCTTGTTACAGTCTTCAGTAATTACAGTCTACACAATGTATTTGACATGGTCTGCTATGACCAACGAACCAGGTATGTTTTATTTATAATGAGTTTTGCAGTATTGACTTTTTTATTCAGAACTGATCATTTTAAGGGAAGAAGTTACCTAATTAGGCTGGTAGAGGAATAAAGCATGTAAATAGTATTACTTCATCTTTAAGGTATTACTGTTTTCCTTTTCATTTAGTTTCTTCTTTCACTAACAAAATGATATGGTTCTAAGAAATCCTATGAAAACATATATACTTATTTTTTATAGTGTGTAAGATAGTTGTATATAGGAAGAAATAAAGTATTTTCAATTTTTATGTTTTGTTTGAGACAGAGTTTCACTTTGCAGTCCAGGCCAACCATGACCTCTTGGCATTCCTCATGCCTCAGCCTCAAATTCTGAATATGAACCATTCCTAGCTTTAAGTGTTTTCTCAGTTGTAAATTTAATTATAACTTTTCCACATTTTTTATAACTATCTTGTAGTAGATAACTGGCTTTGTAATGAATCTTTGTACTCATCACACTGAATTCCATGGGAAATAAAATTATGTATGTCCTGAAAGGACAAAGAAATTACTGATTTTAGAAAAGAATTTTTTCACCTGTAAAATCATATTTGTATAAAATACTTTCTCTGACTCTAATCATACTGTTTACAAACTCATTAAATACTTTTCCAGTTGTTACAGAGACAGAGATCTTAGTGTATAGAGACTCCTCTTCCCTCACTCCAAAATAAGTAGTTTTAAAATATCACTAATGATTTGCTCGAGAAGTTAGCCTTAGGTAGTTTTCATTAATAAAGTGGAGATTGAAGATTTGGATTTGTTGGAATCAAAAGTGAATATATATATTGGGCACTTAAGTATATGCTTATCCTTTTAAAATGGCAAAGAAATTGGTAGGAAAGGCATTGTATTTCTTTTCTTTTTTTTTCTTTTTTACAAGATAGATTTTATCTCCTTGAGTTTTTTGAGGGTAATAGACACAGTAGACTCAAGTAATAGATAAGCTCAATGCTTTAAGGCTGTAGCTGTTTAGTTGGAAGCAACAATGCTAAGGGCACAGTTTTACTGAAGGGTTGTATTTCTTCACAGCGTCCTTCCTCTCTAGCTTATAAGAGTAAATGCAGTGAAGTTCATTGAAACAAAAATCTCTTTGTCCACCGTCTGTGGGAAGAATAAGAGTTGTACGTTATGAGTGATGCCAAGAGTAATTTCTGATTTAGCCTTTGTTCTGTTGAAAAAATAACAAGCACAACAGCAGACCTATGGTATCAAGATTAACTCCTACAACCCACCGAGGTGTCCAGTGTATCACCTTAAGGTCACTGTAGGATTCTTTTTATTTTTTTCTTTTATTATAAATAGATTTCTTTCCTCATACAATATATCCTGATTATAGCTTCCCTCCCTCTACTCTTCCCAGTTCCTCCCCACCTCCCCTCCTTTCTGGATTCACTCTTTCTGTCTCTCATTAGAAAAGAACAGGGTTCTAAAAGATAACAACCAAACATGACAAAATATCTAAGATGAAGCAAAAGCTATCATATCAAAGTTGGACACAGCAACCCAACAGGAGAAGAGTCCCAAGAAAGGACACAAGAGTCAGAGACCCAGTCCTTATCAGGGTCAGAAGTCCCATAAAAATACTAAGCTAGTAGTTATAATACATATGTAGAGGACCTGGTACAGAACCCCTGAAGGCCCTGTGCTTGCTCCTTCAGTCTGAGCTAATATGTGCCTTGATTGATTCAGAGGGCCTTGTTCTCCTAGTGTCCTCCATCTTCTCTGGCTCCTACAATCTTTCCACCTCTGCTTTTGCAGGACTCCCTGAGCTTTGAGGGGAGGGATTTGATAGCGACCTTCCATTTAGACTCTCCACATGTCTGGAGAGGGATTGAATTTTCTTTTTAAGACCAGTAGTGTTTGGTTTTACCCTGAAGTCTCTGGAGTATCTAATCTGTGGGTTTTGGTCAACCAAGCAGTGTCGGATATGAGTTCCTTCTCATGGAGTGGGCCTTAAGTCAAATCAGACTGTTTGGCTACTCTCACAAGTTTTATGCTATCATTGCCTTAGCATATTTTGCGAGCAGAACACATTGTAGGTCAAAGGTTTTATGGCTGGGTAGCCTGCAGAGTACATTCCTACACCAAAGAGACTAGAACATAGGGGTCTGTATTCAATAAGTTGTGTGCGTGTTGTCCTCAGCAATGGGGTCCTGGTATCAGTTTGCAGAGAGCAACCCTTTTGTCTTACCAACAGCCTGGGTTGTTTGGGAATTTCCATGGGACCCACTTGGCCAACAACTCAATTGAATGTAACCCAGTTCCACCACTGGAAGCCTCACGTGGCTACAAGAGATGAGAATTTTAATGACTGCTTTTATTTCCTTAGGGATTTAAGGTTTATTTAAATTGTTTATCTGATCTTGCATTTAATTTTGGTAAGTGGTACCTATGGGGAAAATTAGTTTCTTTTAGATTATCCAATTTGGTAGAATACAGGTTTTTAGTATGTCCTTATAATTAATCTAGATTTCATCAGTATCTCTTGTTATGTCCCCCTTTTCATTTCTGATTTTGTTAATTTGGATATTCTCTCTTGTCTTTTAGCTAGAGAGTTTGTCTATCTTGATGATTTTCTCAAAGAACCAACTCTGTCTCATTGATTCTTTTATTGTTCTCTTTGCTTCCTCCTGTTTTTTCCTTTCAGACCTCAGTTTGATCATTTCTTGCTGTGTACTCTTGGGTGTGCCTACTTACTTTGCCTCTAGAGCTTTCAGGTGTGCTGTTAAGTTGCTATGCTAGTATGAGATCTCCCCAGTTTTTCATATAGGCACCCAGTGCTATGAACTTTCCTCTTGGCACCGCTTTCATTGTGTCCCCATAAGCTTGGGTATGCTGTGTTTTATTTTCATTATTAGAGTCTTTAACTTATTTCTGTCTTGACCCAGTTTTCACTCAGTAGAGAGTTGTTCAGTTTCCTTGAGTTTGTAAGCTTTCCTTTGTTTCTGTTGTGGACAGCCATCTTTAATCCATGGTGATCTGAGAGGCTAAAGGGAGTTACTGTAATATTCATACATCTGTTGAGACTTGCTTTGTGTCCAACTGTGGTCAGTTTTGGAAAAAGTTTCATGAGGTGCAGAGAAGGTATATATATGCCTTGGTATTCTGTAAAAATCTGTAGCCGGGTGGTGGTGGTGCAGGCGTTTAATCTCAGAACTCGGGAGGCAGAGGCAGGCAGATCTCTGTGAGTTCAAGGCCAGTCTAGTCTACAGAGCAAGATCCAAGCACCAAAACTACACAGAGAAACCCTGTCTCAAAAAATAAATGAATGAATGAATGAATGAATAAATTAAATAAAAAGAAAAAACAACAAAAATAAACATATAAACATGTTAGGTTCATTTGGTTTGTAATGTTTGTTAGCTCCAGTTTTCTCTGTTTAGTTTTTGTCTGGATAATCTATCCATTAGTGAGAGTGGGGTATTGAAGTCTCCCACTATTAGTGTGTGAGGGTCAATATGTGATTTAAGCTGTAGTAGTGCTTCTTTTACAAACTTGGGTGTTTTGGGCATAGCTGTTCAGAATTAAAATGTCTTGATGAATTTTTCCTTGATAGTAAGTATGTAGTGTCCTTCCCTATTAGTTTTGGTTTGTAGTCTATTTTGTTAGATATTAAATGGCTACACCAGTTTGCATCGTTTTTCTAAATGTATTAACTTTAGGTAGGTTGTCTAAATTGTATCCAGTTGTTGATCAAGATATCTTGGCTCTCATAGGGTTGGAAATAAAGTAATTTAAGTTTTCTAAAATAAAATTAGGCAGGAAAAACCCCTTAATATCCTGATTTTTTTATACTGCTCTAACATTTATTTTGACTTCAATGTACTTTATAGAAACAAACTGCAACCCAAGTCTTCTAAGCATCATTGGCTTCAATAGCACAAGACCTCTCCCAAAGGATGGGCAGTCTGTGCAGTGGTGGCATCCCCAAGGGATCATAGGACTGGTTCTCTTCCTACTGTGTGTGTTTTACTCAAGGTAAGAAAGGCTATACAATCTTTTACAGAGAGTGTATTTATATAGATTAAGGAATTACTTATTTTTAAAAGTCGTTTTTCTTTTTCATGCAGCATCCGTACCTCCAACAATAGTCAGGTTAATAAGCTGACTCTAACAAGTGATGAGTCAACACTAATAGAAGATGGGAATGCCAGAAGTGATGGATCTCTAGAAGATGGTGATGATGTCCACCGAGCTGTAGATAATGAAAGGGATGGCGTCACTTACAGTTACTCCTTCTTTCACTTCATGCTTTTCCTGGCTTCACTTTATATCATGATGACCCTTACCAACTGGTACAGGTACTCACATCTCACATTAACTTTGGGTAATTTTGGTGGTTTTTTCATGACTCTGTTGTAAAATATGTGACAGTAAGTACTTGAGTGCATGTGTACCTGGTGTGTGAAGGCCAGAGATGGAACACCAGATAGACTAGCTAGCTAGCCAGAAAACTCTGGTGATTACCCTATTTCCATCCTTCCCCTAGTGGAATGACAAGTGAGTGCCACCATACCTGGCTTTTTAAAAATGTGGGTTCTGGGATCAGACTCCAGTTCTTATGTTTGCAAGGCAAGCCATTTCTCAAGCTTCAAAGTACTTTTTAATCCTCTGATGTAGTTCAATATTTAGTTAAAATGAATTCTGAGAGTGAGAAATACAGATTTTACTTCCTTAACAAATACACAAATGTGGTTGCCCAAATCTTGAAGTTTAAATGAAAAACTTTATATAACCATCATGTTAATAGTTGATTTAATATACTGTTTAGTTATTTTTAATACTGTAAATTTATTCCTAACACAATATAGTAATAGTATACAGTCTTAAAAACAGTGGTTCTTTTAAAACTCTATCATTAAGCTGGGCTGGTGAGATAGATGACTGGTTAAGAGCACTGGCTGCTTTTCCAGAGGACTCAGATTCAATTTTCAGAACCCATCTGGTACTTATTTGTAACTCCAGTTCCAGGGGATCTGATACCCTTGTATAGACATGGGCACCGCATGCTGAGACATACATAGAGGCAAAACAATCATACACATAAAACATCAGATATAAGTTTCAGGTATAAGATATCTGAACATTTTTGAATGTGAATACATTATGTGATTCTATTTTTAGTATTATTCTCTTAACTGTGTTTTTTATCCTTCAAAATTCAGACTTTCCTGAAAAAAGTAACCATTTGTAGTTTTTTTTTTTTTTTTGAGACAGGGTTTCTCTGTGTAGCTTTGCGCCTTTCCTGGAACTCACTTGGTAGCCTAGGCTGGCCTCGAACTCACAGAGATCCGCCTGGCTCTGCCTCCCGAGTGCTGGGATTAAAGGCGCGCGCCACCACCACCACCGCCCGGCTTGTAGTTTGTTTTTAAACTGACTTTGTCTAAAATGATTACCAAAAGATTCTACACAAGATTGACATTGACCTATATAGTTGGACAAGTGTGTTTTCAGTAATTTTTAATGCATATCTGTAAAGTGTATAAAATACTTATACCAGCAAAAGATGGAGAAAAATATTATTCTTCCCTGATGTTTTTGAGGCTAGTATTTATATTTTTATGATAAAAAAGTATATTTTAATCGAAATATTAAACTATATCTTATTAAACCAAGATGTAGGTAGCTCTCCGTAATTCATAAATTTTACTATCAGATGATACCAAATGTTAAAAAATTAGTTTTAAAAATGTAAAATTTATATTTCTGCTTGTATACAAAAATCAGCTAACTTCAGGACATATTTCCTATCTGTCAAATCTGAGAGAGGAAGTAGTGTTAGCTGAGAAGGGAGGCCCATAAACCTTCCAGTCTTGTACATAATAGTCACATATTATTTACTCAGGTCTCATCTGCTCCTATTTAATAACATGTATAATTACATACTGTGCTTTAGAACTATGCGAAAGATTGCCTCAGTTCTGTGCTGTGCTCAAAGGAAGTCTTCCTGATGCGTCAGTATGGAAGGCATGGCAGCAGGATGAGCTACTGCACATTGGTATCCCAAAACCATACAAAGGAAGCTTGAGTGAAGGGGCCTAGTAGTTTGATGGCTTAGTAACACAGTCCATTCACCAAAGTAGTCACTTCTACATTTCCTCGAATTTTAGGTATGAGCCTTCTCGCGAGATGAAGAGTCAGTGGACAGCAGTCTGGGTGAAAATCTCTTCCAGCTGGATTGGCATCGTGCTGTATGTTTGGACACTGGTGGCACCACTTGTTCTTACAAATCGTGATTTTGACTGAATCGGACCTCTGGCATGAAAGCCCTACTTTGGTAATTGTTTATTTGACATTAACAGTATTCCCAATTTTTGTAAAGTTTTATGTGTTGTTGTATAACGTACTGTTTTTCTCTTGCATGAATTAGATTTACTCTGCCATTTTATCCATGTTCTTGCTAAGTGTATTGATGATATGGATTGCAAAGACAGAATTTTGAATAAGGTGGCAAATTAGCAAAGATGAACACTGATAGGCATATCATCTGCTCTGTACATATGAAATTAAAAGTAAAAAAATTCTTGACAGTTGGTCTCAAATTGTGTTAGACCTTATGCTATTTTAGAAACATTACTGTATGGCTGCCTTTTGAAATACTTGGTGTGTTGCCTTACAGGACTCAAAGCAAATAGTTGTTCTAAAATTATGTAAATAAGTCACAAGCTAGTTGTCTGCAAAATGCAAGTCACTTTAGGTTTGTCAGGATTTTCTCTTACTAGGTACAGAATGGTCATGTTCATTGGAAAACAGTATAGGATGTGGAGGAAGGCTAAGGAACAGACAAGAGCCTTCACACAAAGTCTCTGGTAGTGGGTTTTAAAGTGAATAAATACTCTTAGATCATGAGATCTAAGATCTTAGCTTTCTCTGTAAGACAGGGTGGCCTTCACCAACAAAATGAACTTTGTTCTTTACAAACATACAGTTATGGATTTCAGAGATGTTAGCATTTACACAAAGTTTTGAAATGAAAATCATGTGTTAGAAAAATTTTGAAACTAAACATTTGCAAATCAAAACTGGGATTCCTCAGACAGGATGTGAAGTATTAGGCTCTGGGTTAGGGACTTGGGATCCCGTCCAGCTCTTACTTTAAAAATGAAGCAGAAGCACAGACTCAGCTAGCTCAAACAGCTAGTTAGTGGCAAAGTTGAGAAGTTATAAGTTTACCAAAACTAGCCAACATTGACATAAAAATTTTTATATCCAAAATACAGTAATTCATTTCATAAATCATTAATGTTAATTTGTGATATGTATTGCCACTGTTCTGCATGCTTTTTATACAAACATGAAGGCCAGGCGTATAAGGAACTTGTAGAATAGACTACTTACATTATATTACACTATACATTTAAACATGCTTAAAATGTATTTACTGCCATGTAACTGATAAAATAGTCAATTTGAAAATCAGTATGCCATTTAATTTAGATAAAAATGTTTGTGTAAATTAGTTACCTAGTAAAGCTTAGTTTACATTTGCTTCTTAAAAATATTTATTCTGCACATGGAATATAACAATTCCTCTTAATTTCTCAAACTTACTGTGTTAATATTGTGTTTCACAATTTTGAATGCCTGTGTTCTGTCTCTTAAATAAATGAATTCAGAGAAACTGTGTGGTGGTGTTTCCTTAGCATTAAAACCTCAGGTGGGTTTAACTAAAGATTTCTTTTTCCTTGTGTGAAAAGAACGGGGCTCTAGAGAGCAAATACCCACCTTCTACTCTGACAAATTATTTTGAAAGTGATTTTACCCCTTTTGTGTCTGTTGAGTCCTGAAGTTGGTTCTCAAAAGTAAAGTGGTATTCTTACCCCTAAAGAACCTTCGGTAGATTAGCCAGTTCAGTCTAGAGAATGGATTTTAGTTCTGAAAACTGAAAATGCACACCTCTTGTGTCCTCCACCAGCCATGGTTTTAAAAGTTGTGGCGTGTCCAACAATATAATTGGTCTCAGAGTTTCTTTCTGTTGCTGTGAAAAAACACCATGACCATAAGCAAACTGGGGAAGAACCAATACAGAGGCCACGGGGGAGTCCTGCTTACTTACTGGCTTGCTCCCTATGATTTGGTCTGTCTGCCTACTTTTATATCATTCCAGGATGGCTGGGCCCTCCTACATCAATGATGGTTTAAGAAAATGGCCAGAAGGTGGCCAGTATAGTTGGGACATTTTATCATTTGAGGTTTTCTATTCCCAAATGATTCTAGCCTGTTTGTTGTTGATATAAACACTAACTAGTACACAACTGTACTGATAAAACATCCCTATCCATGAACTACTACATTAACTTCCTATCACTATAATGGAATATGTGAGAGAACTTACGAGTCTGTCAAGGTATCATGCCAGTGAGAATCCATGGCAGAGCAAGATTCTGGACTCCTCACCCCTCAAAAGGGGCCAGGATTACATCATCTTCAAGAATATGCCTACAAGGCCCCACCTTCTGTAGTTTCCATCACTGCTCCTTAGTACCCTGGGAACCACACCATAAACATGGGAATATTTGACATCAATTATAGCAGCTGCCAGACTTTGGTATACTTTGTTTGTAAATTCTTTATTCAGTTAGAGTATTTAGGCAGGTAATTGTGTATGAGAGAGAGACAGAGACAGACAGACTGGAGGCCAGTGGATGGCACTGGATTCTCTGGATCTAGTTACAAGTGGTTGGGAACTGCCTGACTGGTGCTGAGAACTGAACTCTGGTCTCTAGCCAGTACAGCAGTTCTAATAGTCAAAACTAGAGAATAGATGTCTTTCAGTGTGCAAATGATTAAATAAGTAACAACTCAAAATCTGGGTTAGTGTATAACAATTACAAAATGTGGAAATGGCTTGTTTATGAAATACTACTTGTAGCTTGCCTTTGCAAACCAAACGTTAACCTGTGGCCCAGTTAATAGCATTTGAGAGCATTTACAACTATGTACTCATTCTGCCTGTTTAAGATAACTTTCAATAAAAACAATGTAATCAATCTTACTATGCTTTGGAACCCACTGATGTACCTACCATATTCCCTATTTTTTCTTTGTGGTCCATTCATCCCCTAAGTATGTATGTAAGATGTAGTGGCTAAACTGCTATTTGCTAGAGACAGCCAGCGTCAAAAGAAACACTCCCCCTGTTATGTAAGTCTCCTCTGAGATTAAAACATTGCATCCTATAGTAAGCAGCTCTTAAGTAGTAAAACTCAAAATAGCTTCAGGAAGTTCCTGAAACCGATCAGATTCACTAGTCCCTTTCCTACCAGAATAGGCAATAAAAGCTGAGCTCCACCGGGCGGTGGTGGCGCACGCCTTTAATCCCAGCACTCGGGAGGCAGAGCCAGGCGGATCTCTGTGAGTTCGAGGCCAGCCTGGGCTACCAAGTGAGTTCCAGGAAAGGCGCAAAGCTACACAGAGAAACCCTTTCTCGAAAAACCAAAAAAAAAAAAAAAAAAAAAAAAAAGCTGAGCTCCCCTTAGAAAAGAGCAAAGCTGCAAAGACTCAGACAAGCCCCAGCTGCTTGAAGAAGAAACCAGCTGAGCCAAGCTAAACCAAAGAGGTTTAGTTAGATCAACTGAGTCACTTAGAAAGGACACTGTCCAACCTGTACCTCATTCCCTTTACATAATGTATTTGCTGTGCTGTTCAATAGTGTACAACCTTTATATTAGGAGGAGAGATCTGAATTTCTCTGAACAGATCAGGCCCAGACATGGGTAGATGGCGCCTAGGAGTCAGTTTCTTGTATTTTGCTTTCAGAAAAATTAAACATGACCTGATGACTAGCTGAATTCTGACATATAATTATGAAAGAGTTAAAAGAATTAACATTATAACAAAATTCCTTTATTTTGTATGAATACATGAAATTTGTTATATCAATTAAAAAATCAAAACTGATGCTCAACGGCCTTTATTAAATCCTGTTTATCCCAGTAAAAGATGTACTTGTGAAAAAAATTACCTTTTTATGTTTCACAACTCACAAAATTTGGACTATTATGTACCAGTGCACACTAAAAGCTTTAACAGATCAACTTCAAAAGCTCAGAACATAATCAAAGATGACTGATTAGTCTAAAGTGGGTATGCAGGAGGGTTGGATGGCTCTTCTATACACTTATTTGGAAAGCCAAGTCTGTTCCTTTTGTGAATAATATTTTTAGAAGCTGTGTACACTTCTCTGCATGAAGCCAGTGAAGGAATACAGACTGGAGGACTGAACGAAGGAGGTCAGAAAAGACCAGGAAATCCTAGATTTCATGTTAATTTATTAGAACTCTAATTTACCACATGGAAGAAAATTCTAATACCTGAAGCACAGTATGGCCAGAAAAGCCTTCTTGAAGTGCCTACTGCCTAATTAATTACATGTACTATTTAGATATTAATTGCACTGCTTCTAGCCTTCTGCCTGAGTGTAGACTTCCTGAAGTTTTAAAGTACCCTGGCCTTAAGGCCTCGCCAACCCTGAAAGAGACGAGTTGATTTGATTCTCTTATCTTGTATCAGGACAAAAAATGTAGGCATTTGGTGGCATCAACCGATAATGTTCTTACCTTGTTTGCAACAATGAGAGGTATTTTTCTCTCAGTTCTTTATTAGAAACATAAAAAGCAAGCCAGTATGCTTTTTAAACAAAGAACATTAAAATACATTAAGATCAGAAGCATCATATTCTTTCCTTACTGCAATAGACAGTATTTTTTCAGATAAAGCACAAGGACCTTGATGTGACCAACACTGTGATAAAAATGGACAACACATAGTTTAAAGCCACCACCTTCATTTCATGTGGGCATCACTTCCAAAGACGACACAACAAATACTAGTACTCAACATTCGTCATATTTATTTACTAAATACCATGGTTCAAAAGAACAAACCCAAAAACATACTTGAGCTAGTCTAAGTGGACGGGTTTAACTGCAACCACCTGTCTCCACGTTCTTTCACATATGTGGAGCTGGAACCCCTTCAGAGATTACTCGTGCACACTTTGCCTTTTCTGTTACTAACACATTTCTCTGAACATAAAAGAATTTCTCTGAACCAAGAAAGACTTGAAATATTACAAGATACAGGCACTTTATGTTCCCAGTTTTACAAATAAACCAAGTCAAAAATACTTTAATAAAACTAACTAGAACAGAGTTTTCTATCTTTAGTTCTAAAAACTTAAACTCAATTGCAAATAAACAAGTTCAACTGGGATTAAATGGTCATATTTGTATATAAAAAAATTCAAATTACTACAACTTGAGAAAATGGTCATTTGAATTCAACTTAAGATATTCCAATAATGTGCATTAAAATTTATATACCTAGGCAGCCGAGTAACATCTGAAAGCTTTGCAAGAGTGTGGTTAGTGAGAAAAGCAAAAGGTGCTTTTATTCCACAGTATCTGATTAAACAAAAAGTAATTTACAAAACAAAGTACCAAATGATACTTTAAAATAAATACTTCATCATTTTGATGAATATATACATAGTGTCCATTTGTGGGTTTTAACTATCTAAAAGTGGCATTTCACTATCCAGAGGTGCAGGAGCAAGTTCACATAAATAAAACAGTGTGGCTTCACTAGCTTCAGCTTCAGTCAACGGTTCCAGGCGAACAAGCTTACTTTGGGTTGGTTCTGGGTCCAGGTTGCTAGCCAGAAGCTCATCAACTTCTACAGGTTTATTTGTAGAGGGTATAACTTCTGATGATGCTGTTGTACTCCCCTGTTCAAGAGCAGAAGCAGGGTTTCCATCGAGGAGTGCAAGAAGTGGAAAGGCAGTATACTGGATAAGTTGTTTATCTACAAATATCATAAAAGATACTTTTATATATCCAAATGAGAAGTTATCTGTCAGCAAAGTTAGCCTAAATTCAATTTAGCTATAAGATTTGTCTTTTAATGTTAAATAAGGGGGAGAGGGGATTCAAACTCCAGGAACCATTACCTCCCATTTACATTTTGTTTGGGTACTATAAACTTAAGACACCATCCAAAGAAGCCAAGGCAGCAGTCCATCTTCACTTGTTTATATGGGTTTCATTTTCGGTAGTGCTACACTACACTTGTAGGATTCAACCCAGGGCTTTACAAATGCTACGCAAGAGCCCAGCCCATCCAGCTGTTGAGTAAGACAATATTTGCATGGTTTGCAACTACAGAAATTAAGACTACTTGAATACCTACCTGGTTTGGACTTGGATTTTCTTCCCTCTTCTGAAACTTGTTGAATGACACTGCTCTTAGTAGCCTCTAATCCCTTATTCTCAGACTAAAAGAAAATAAATTACATGAAAATACTTGTTTTACATTTTACATTCCTTAAGGGTATCAAAAATTAACAACTGATAAAATAACATCAACACATCTGAAATATACTAGAAAGGGGACCATCAGGAAAGATGAACTGAAGAGAAAAATCTCACTGGAATTAACCAGACTGGCTAAGAAAGTTGTCCTCAAGGGCCAGAATAAAGTACCCGAAGAAGGAAAGAAAAGGGCATTTCAGTGATAGGACAGACAGAATTGTCAAAGACTAAAGACGGGAATAAATCAAAGACAGGTGGTTTTACATGCTAGTGAGGATATAATTAAATATGCATTTTAAACAGTTTTGATTAGTAATGCATCCCACAATATTCTTCATGTGACCAGAAGAGCTAGCACAGATAAATGCCTCAGAGTCGTGAAGGATGACACAGTGACATCTATGAAACCATCCCTGCTCTTGGGAGCCTCAACTGTGATGGTTTCTTCTTGTCCTTTCTGTGACTCCTTAGGTTCTTTTATTGCCTTGCGGTTGAGTCTTTCAGCCACTGTCGTCTTCCTTTCTGGCTCACAGGGGATTTCAATCTACAGTGCTGCTGAGATACCAGCACCTTTTCAGCAGTACTCCAACTCCCAGGTGCAGGCGAGGCTCAATTATTTCTGATAATCTTAAGTTCCAGATACTGCCGAGTACCACATGTCTACAAGTTGCTTTAGTATGCATAGTATAACAAACATCTGTATAATTCGTACATCCCTCTGATAGCTATCACAAAGTGAAGCAGTAAAAGTTTCTATGATACTAGAAAGACAATGACCCTAAGATAAAGACTAAACCATTCTAAATATTTAAGTAAAAACAGTCCATCATTTAGAAGTCACAATATATAAATGTTAATACATTTCATACTTGAAACAGGTATTTCCTAAGGATGCCACTGTTGATATTCTAATCTCAGAACCAAGATTATGAATGTATTTATGTATTTTTTCCCAAGAAAGTTCTTATTCATTAGTAGTGGACACTCAGCTACACTAAGGAGTATAAGGTATCCAGACTAAGAAAATATTATGTTAAATGTCATTATACCCTTGTCATGAATAAAATTTAGAGATAAAAATACCAATAATTTGCAATCACTCTGGACTCAGAACTATAAAACATTACTCTTAAAAATATTTTTCATAAAAATAAAAAAGCAATATGCAATTTTCTGTTACTGAGACTAATGAAAATTCTCAAGTTATTGGTTTCTAGAATGAGGACAATCAAAGAACAATGACTCAGTTTTAGCAATAAACAGCAAAGCATATTCACTAAGTTAAAATATTATGTCTTAATAACACTCAATATACTGACAAAATATATATACTATAAGCCTAGCAAATGATGGTGAAATTCAGCTTACTGCCAGTTTATTTGAAATGTCTATCAAAACATTCTTATATGCATTACCCCTATCTGCTTAACCTACAATTACAGCACTGACAGTTGTGACATAAAACTTATAAAACCAAAAACATCTAGTAGATTTGGCTATTTACAGAAATAGTGTGCCGTATGTCAATAACTCAAACAGTGTCCCCTACAAGTTCATAAAGTTTTGAGGCTCTGTGTCAGCCAAGATGAACCTTCAAAAACGTCGGAAAACTGGCCAGGCTATCTCCTTACACATGACAATAGAACATTTCAACTCATCAACTCTACAATCATTCATATTTATTTGAGATATCTCATTTTGGATTACAAAAGACAAGAATGTAACTGACTTCTCTAATCCAAAATTTGAACTTGATTTATTTTGTAATCAGTAAAAAATAAAGATTGACAATTTGGTATACATACTAGATATGGGGAATAAATTTAAGATGATTAAGCTATATAAAAATAACATAGATTTATAAGCATCTGCCATGAAAAACTGTCCTTAAGAATCTCCTGTCGCCGGGGCGGTGGTGGCGCACGCCTTTAATCCCAGCACTCGGGAGGCAGAGCCAGGCGGATCTCTGTGAGTTCGAGGCCAGCCTGGTCTACAAAGTGAGTTCCAGGAAAGGCACAAAACTACAGAGAAACCGTCTCGAAAAACAAAAAAAAAATAAAAAATAAAAAATAAATTAAAAAAAAAGAATCTCCTGTCAATTTCTTAAGTCCAACTGGAGTTCCTATATGTTGAAAAAAAAATATTTTGGGGAAAAAAAAAAGGAGCTTTATACAGGTAAAGCTCCTACCTAGTAAATTTTGCCTTTGCTTTAGTTACTTTTTAAAATGCTAACAAAGTGAAGGAACTTACAGAAGAAATATGGATCAGTTATTTTCAACTGAAAAAGCTGAGAAATTGTTTATGGAAAGAAAGAATATAAAATGTAGAAATTATATTTTAATCATGTATATTTCAAAGAAATATCTGAACAAGCCAAGGCCAGGTGATTTCCCAGCACTAAGAGGCTGATTTTCTACTGAGAGTGAATCCCACATGTACCAGCAGAATTGGGCAATGAAGAATAACCCCATAATCAAAGGCTGATTTTCCATCTAGTACTTTACTATCTCAATCACACACAAGGTAAGGATATAAAATGTTTTCTGTAATTGAGAGTGATACTGCTTTCTATGTATGTTTACTAGGACTTTTTCATATTTTTATAGCTATGGGTCCTGAGCAACATGAATTAAAACTTACTTTTGTATTATTGATGTAATCTGTGGGATTCATCTGCACAGAACTAGTGAAAAGCTGAAAGACCAAACAAGAAAGATGATAAGTTTAAAAAATATTTTAAAAGATCTGTGTGTTAAAAATTTCTATACAACCATGTTGAGTGAAGGGCTGTCACTCCTACACTGGGAAGTTTCCACAGATTAACACAAGGTTGGAAAAGCAGGAAAGCAGAGCGAAAAAGCAAACAGAGGCAGGGCGAGCTGGCCATGCACTAGATGGGAGTTTTATGTTGTAAGGATTTCTCTACAGGGGGATAAATCATCTGAGATAGTTTCCCACAATTCTTATCCCTTCCTTAATCTCCATTCAATTTCTTATCTTTTTTCTCTCCCTAAACATCCTTGGCCATATGTAGCACCAAATGCTAAGTCCCATGTCTTTAAACTAAGCATTCATTGAACCTACTCTGACAGTGAAACCTAACATACATGACAAGTGGAGCCCTGACAAAATGCCATACCTACTTCGTTTTATGTTCCACATAGCAAAGGAAGTTGGTAAGTGTCAAAATAATGCCAATGAGCTATACTCACAGTCCAGCCAATTCATAAATACAACTTTTAAGTCATCACCATGAAACATTCTCTCTGCTCTCCAGGAGCTTACAATCTACAAGACAATACTGACATTAAATAGCTAACTCATACATGATCGAGTTTCACAACAGTTAGTAGAGCTTTAAAAGCAGAAAGGCGTTTGGAGACCAAGAAGGGAGGAAAGCACAGACACAGGCATAAACATGATGCTACGAGGTAGGTATCAGCAGTCCCAAGAGAAGACAGCAGAGTCCTGAGTTACAGTTACACCAAAAAGGTAGAGCATGTTCTAGAAATGGTTCAGACCAACCCAAATAACACAAGTTCTGACTTGAACAGTTATATACACAAGTTTAAAAGAAGCAGTGCAAAGCTATTCAGTGGATGAGGTCACATCCTATCAGGAATAAGACCCCTAAGAATAGTCTGAGCACTGAAACAGAAATTAGGTTCGCATTTTATAAGAATGACCAAAGTCAATGGTTCACAAACAATGAAATACAGAGGTCACAGTTTTCTTTCTTCTTCCATTCTCTTTAGACATGGACTCCTTTCTTAAAAGACCATAGCTGTCCTAAGAATATCCTCAGTTCCCTTTCATTTTATTTCCCTTTCTTTTCCTATCACCCACTGGCTGCTGAAGAGGTAAAGAGCTCAAATCTCCGGTGGTAGATGACTACTATTTGTATGTCAATTCAGCCTGTGACTATTTTAGAGAAGCCTGATGAAATTTTGTACCTATAAACAGGGTGGTACACCTGAGTGAGGCCAGCAATGTAAGCTTCTCTCTCCCTTTATGCCTCGAAATCCTATTTACTGACTTTGGAGTATCTCGCACATACTCGCAGAAGATAGATGGGACAATACACAGTTCACATATAAAGAACTGACACAACTTCTTCAATTGTGAGGCCTGATGACCTCCTCCTGACTCCACCCTGATATAAGAAAAGAACTGAACTTTGTAAAGAAAAGCCAGAATTCTACAATGCACTTAGTGGTTTACATTTTGACGATCTTCACCACCCATTTCAGAGAACAAGTAGACTTTAAAATTTATGACACTACAATCTAATTAAATAATCTAAAGACAGGCACATAAAGCAGAATATCCCAAAGTTATAGAGTGGACTTTGAGCCAAGTTTGCATTTAAAGTATTAAGAAACAGAGATATGCACATTTCAGAACAGCATAGTAATGTCAAAATGTTTTCACAGAGGAAGAACAGAGAGACAAGAAATAGAGGGAAAAAAAAAGATACAAAATTGAGTGTTCCAAAGTAGAAGAAATCAGGAAAAAAAAAAATTCTTACAGGAAAAGAGAATAATTAGGAAGATGCTGAGACCCTCATATGGAACTCATCTATAACCCTAGCATGTGAGAGGTGGATGCTTAGATACAAGACCAGTTTACGTTATATGAGATCTTGTCTCAAAAACAAAATGAATTCTCTTGTAGACCACTCTATAGTACTAAAATACAGCACTAATAGTAGGGTTAATTATTTGTAATTCTTCCAACAGTCCTTCATGTTAAGCATTAGCCCTATTTAATAGATGAAGAAACTGGGAAAGAAAACTTTTCCATGTTGGAGATGTAGCTCAGTTGGGAGTGCTTGAGTAGCACGCATGAAAATATATGTTTAATCACACCACAGTGTAAACTGGGTGTAATGGTCTAATGCATGCCTGTAATCCTATCACTTAGGAGGGAAGCAGGAAGAACAGAAGGTCAAGATCATCCTCAGCTACATGCCATGTTCAAGGCCAGCTTAGGGAATACATGAAACCCTGTCTTAAAAAAGGAAGTTAATTTTTCTAAGGCCAGTAACATTTACTAAGTATTGAGAAGAATATCAGAACTCAGACTTGTCTAATTCAAAGCATGTCATCTTCCACCAGCCCAGCTGATGAAAAATGGATAAAGCAAACAAAACCAGAGGGACACTGAGAGAGAGAGAGAGAGAGAGACAGAGAGAGAGACAGAGACAGAGACAGACAGACAGACACACACACACACACACACACACACACACACCTGGGCTTAAGGAGGCATTGAGTTATTTTCTCTAAGAAAGGATACAAAACTGCAAAGGGCCGAAGCTTGAGGCCTGAAGCACAGTGAAATATTCTGAGCAAATACAGAAGTTTGAATATGAATTCAGTAAATGTTCAAAGTAAAATTGAAATGATCCAAAGACCATAGGATAGATAACCAGAATTTTGTTTTTAACACCCACATTCAGAGTTGGGAATGGGTCTGATGAACTCAAGGACTGGTAGGTTACTGCTATCTAGCTGAAATGGGATATCATATGGAAGTTTAATTCACTTACCATGGTAACAAGGTCAGCATGGGAAGAAAATCTTTAAAGACAGTGAAATACAATCCTGAGTGGTACTGATGATTTGGGAAGGGTGTTTAAGCTAGGTGACAGATTAATTTCATGAGAAGAGATGCAAATGATTAATTAACCAGAAATTAGACTGAAAAAAGAAAGGACTAATTCCTTTTGGCATCATTAAGAAGTTAAAGTTTAAGACATTAAAGTGATATATTACGGAATCTTTTGATGTTAAAGAAGGTTCATTATAAGGCAAAAGATTTCTCAGAATAAACAGATCCAGCAAAGAACAAGACTCATACGAGTAGGCCAAAGTTAGATGAATCTAGAAAGCTTTGGCTAGGGTGAGAAGAATGCCAGAGAACAAAAGCAAAATGGGTGAGAAAGATTCGTAGGGCCTGAAATCAGAGAAAAGATTATCAGTCCAGACAATACTGGAGTAAGTTCACACAGACGGTGACAAAGACTGGAATAGGGAATCACTCAAGATATTCAAAATATAGCAAATATAATGAAAGGTATTTTACTAGAAAACATTAACTCCCCAAGTATTAAGAAGTGTCTCTATGATACTCCCTGATTAGGTACTTCTATTACTAACTTTCAAAGATCTTTATTCAGTGACAATGTATTCTAAAACAAGATATACATACAGTAACACACAGCAACAAGTCCAGACACAGCCTGTATTTAGTAGTGGTAATGTTGAAAAACAATGGTACGTTGTTACCAGAGAAGCAACTGCTCCTCAGAGGCACACAGTGATCACATTATCAGTGTCCTATATCCGCCTGTTTATGCTTCCTAATAAAATCATTAATTAAGAAAGTAAAATGCAGAAGTGTAGACTACAAAAAAGTATTGATTTTAAATATATAGATGTACACAAACTACCAGTATAGTAAAGATTATCCAAAATACCTACATCAACCAGAAGATCTGGGTCTATGCTAAACTGTCTTCCTGAAAGCATAGCTTGGAAGTCCTCTAAACTGCAATCAATGCTGTCAAGATAATCCAACAGCTCAACCCTAAAGAAAAAAAAAAAACAATTTCACATTTATTAAGTATTCTCATACTTACATTTCAAATCACTGCTGGTAATCCAGCTCTACAAAATCACCTTAGTGACGTAAGTCCTTACCAGTTCTAAAGACATCACATTTAAGATCTGGGATTTCTAAAAATTGAAAAACTCGTACCTTTTATACCTTTTAGTATTTTCAGAGAAGATGTGCTGCCATAAAGGTGTACTTTCCCCCTTTCTTCTCTATCTCATTAATACTCCTAATATTCAAATTGATTACTTCTGTACAATAAATTACTATATTTTTAATGTAATGTGTCCCTTGATAGATACTACACTAGTATACAGAATTGGTACAGTTAAAAGCACGAATACCTTACAGTTACAAGAATTTTATTTAAAAAAAAATTAATGAATTGCTCAACAAAGTTCCAAGACTACTTATGGGACAATTAAACCCCTGACTACAGAGTTTAACTTTGATCAATACAAAAGAGACAAGACAGGGTCAGCATCTAAAAGGAAGATCACTGTACCACTTGAGCTATCATTATTACTTTGAATTTATAGAAATTTAATATTTACTTCAGGTTTATTATTGAACTGAATACTAAAAAGTAACTCAAAGCTTCTAGATGAATACTCACTTTCCCAAAAGGTTAATGTTATCATTCAAAATGGAATCCATCATGGTCACAGGATCTTCGGAGGGCAGACCGGATGAGCCATTTAGCTGGACAGCACCAGACATAACAGGGCTGCTGCCAGCGGTTCCCAAACTGAACGACTCTCTGGCTAGTTCGTTCTGATCTCCACTCTGAATGACAGGAGCATACTCATCTTCATTGTCATCTTCAACAATCACAATATCAGGATACTGGCTACAGCTACAGCAGTGATATGAGAAAAAAAATATAATTTAGAGAAGGCAAATTTATTTCCATTCTCTGGTGGGATTCACAAATCACCTATTAAAAGGCTTCCTTTTCTGGAGTAAGTAGCTTAATTTTGATAATTCGTAAGATAGAAAACCACAATGAATCAAGGAAAAAGGTTTAACTCCAAATAAAAATCATCTATTTTCATTCTTTTTTTTTTTGGAGGTACGGTTTATCTGGTTCAATACTCTAAATATGAGGAAAAGATTAGTATTTCAAACCAAATATGGAAAAATTAAATTTTTCAAAGAACCAGGGTTTGTAATTTGTTTGCTAAGAACAAATAATGAACATTTTCCCAAATATCTCCTGATTCCTTACTTGGAGGGATCAGATATAACATCCTCATTAGTTTCTGGAATAACTGGAATATTTTCTTCATCCGCATTATCATCAGTAACATCATAAATAATTATGTCATCTGAAATCCGCTCTCTTGACTTTAAACCTTCAGTCCTACTATGTGGAACCTAAAGAATCAGGAGAAAACAAGAACGTATGGACTACTACAAAGGATATCATTAAATAAATAAACTGGACACATTCTATTTACCAAATGTTGAGGACAGTAAACAAAACAGCTTTGTCCTCTGCCCTTCTGGGACTCACATATTAATGAGTTGTAATATCATTTGACAGAGCTATGAAGTATATACCCATATTCTACTTAACAACAAATTGCTTTATTGTAAGAGACCCTGAAGATGACGTGCCCAAAGACTGTCTCTCTGAAGATCTTCAAATTCTAAAGGACTTTATAGATAAACAGTAAACAAGTGCTAGGCCTTCAGAAATTTCCATCATAATCTCACAGCCACTGCACTGACAGTGACTGCACTCTCTGAACCTGCTGTTTACAAGAGGCTTTATTCTTACTCATTAAATAGCTTCACTGAGAGATATTCAGAACTTCAACAATTCCATAGTTAAAGATACTTTGGCTGTTTTACCAACAACTTGTTCTTTTTAATGTTAAGAGGTAGCCCAGGCCTGTTACCCCAACTACTCAGGAGGTTCAGACAGGAAAATTCCGAGTTCAAGACCTGCCTGGGCTACAGAGTGAGTTCAACAGCAGCCTAGACAGCTTAGTGGGATCCTATCACAAAATGAAAAAAAGGAGCTGGGGATATATGTCAGTGGCACAATACTTGCCTAACAAGCATGGGACCCTAGGTTCAATCTCTACTATCACCAACAGAAAAAGAAAAAATGTATGGGTACATTCAGGTCAGTTACATTAAGAAGTTCAATTCTCTAAAAGTAAGCAAATCATTATTATAGTGCAAATTTTTTTAAAGTTTTAACACTAGATGACAGAGGTAAAAGTTGAAAGTGCTTAAAAATACATAAGTTCTATTTTTAAAAAACCATCTAAAATACATGAAATACTTTAAAAATATGTAAATTTCAGTTAAACTAAAACAACCAAACAAAACGAACACTCATCTACTTATATAAGATCAATCCAAAACTCAGGCTACAACTACTTGGTTTAGAAAAAGAAGTGGGATGAACACTGATATTAAGTTGACACTGCTTTGTCCCAGAGAGGGTAAAATAAAAGATAAATAAACAAAATCTCAATAAAAGTTCAATAATAAATCTGACTCAATATTTAAAAATCCCAACATTCAAATTAACAATAGTAACTCAGTGGTACAGCATTTGCGTTGCCATGCAAGAACTTAGATTTGATATCTAGTACTATCAAAAAAGAAAAAAAGGATTATCAACAAGAAAGCAGTATCAAAAAAGAGGCTTAGACTAGCTTGATGTTAGACTAATCTGCAATTAGATATGTCTATAGAAAAAATACAAGTATACAAAATATTTGAAATTGCTAGAGAAAAGCAACCTAGTCAGTACATTACTTATCACAGAAGATGAAAAGGAGTAAGTAGCAGTGAGTTCCACAATCATATTATACCAAGACGACATTATCATTCTGTTCAATCTATACAGCAGCATAGCAAACTGCATTTGTTTTATCAATTCCAAAAGTAATGAAAAGGCCACACTGCTGAGATACAGCTTAGTGGTATGCTGCGAGCTTAGCGGGTAAGAGGCCCGTGTTCAATCAAACCCTTGTATCAAAGTGCAAGTCACAATGCAGAGTATTGAAATAACATCATCTGTATGAAATTTAGACATATGCAAAATAGCAGCAATACTCCTGAATTCACACATAAAACACCCATGGCAATAACAAATATTAAAGCTTGGAAATAAACAACTATTTTGTAATGATTTATTTCTTAAAACACTTAAAGCAAATAATGAAAATGTCATGATTTAATAGAGCTGGGGAATGAGCACTTACATTATTATTCACTAAATGTCTTTGACTGCATGAAATACTGCCATAATAAAATTTAGTTTGAGACAATAAATATAAAATACATTAAAATTTACTTTATGATGGTGATTATCAGTTGGTTCTTTGACTATGTGCTGAAATAGATTCTTCTTTTGAGCTCCATTAGTGTTTAGAAGTAGAGGCCTGTAAACAAGAATAATAGTTATATAATCCCAAGAGGAAAAATAAAAGGGATTTAAGGTTTCTAATAATTTACTCAACACCTCAAGCATACTTACTTCAATAGTGAATAAACACCTTCAATAAAAATACAACAGAAACTCCTGAATTCCTTACAACACATACTGAGTGTTTTTTCAGTGGCATCACAGAAAGAGGCAGCAGACATTATAACCTGCTGAAATCTTGGCCTTACAGGTCATTCTATCTGTGCCTCTCTCAGCTCTTCTGCTTTAGGTGTACCAATGGCATAACCAGCTAATATAACCATCACAACCTATCATTAAGATTTGAAAAGACTGGGTCAACCATATTTAAAATAAACCAAATATTTGATTCTCTCCTTATCCACAACAAATGACCTATTTTTAAAGAGTTTTCCTCACTAATGCTACTTTAAACTGTTAATATGAATGAAAAATCATTTATTAGTAACACCTTCAAGTGTACAAAGTGACCATCTAGCCTAGCCTCACTTCTCAAAAAAACAAAACAGAACAACAACAACAAAACATCAGCATGGAGCTGGGCACGTAGGATAAATAGGTTGCATATTTCCAAAATAAGTAAATTTTTGAGCATTAGTATGGCATAAATGGAAAAGTCACTTATATTTCTGTGATGGGCCATGGTCAATTAAAAGCATCATTCTCAGCCCTTTTAGCTGCTTGACAAACCAACTACCTAATGTATAAAATTATTGAAGAGATAATTACTTTCAGACTACATGCATGCATGAGGTATGCCTAATACCTAAATGAATTTTGAGTTCAGACATAAAGTTTATCACAGACATCTCATATGTATGTAAATATCCCAGAATCTGAAAAAAATTACAATTTCAAATACTTTTACTATCCTAAAAGCATTGTGTTAAGGGATGCTTACCCTGATAAGACTACTCTTGAAGTGCTAACATAATATAACAAGGGAAAGAGTTGTTCTTTGGTACCAGACATATACTCAGCAAACACAGGTACTCATGATTAAACACCAAACAGTTTTTAAATCAAAACTTAAAAAAACTTACCTTTTACGTTTTAAGCTCACAAGCTGATTATTCTGAACCAATGTAACAATAAACTGGACAATCTGAGAGGAAAATGTAAATAAAATTCTTTCATCAAAGCTTCTGTCCACATCCTATCAGTTACTACCCAGCTTTCTGCCCTTGTGCAGGGTTCTCAATAAATGATTCTAAAACACACACCAACTAATGCTCAGTCACTTTAAGTTCTCACAAGTTAACACTTGAGATCTGCGGTTTCTTTAGGAAGATTTAAGTGTGATGCAAAGACAGACAAACTGGTGTTTGATAGACAACATTCTCCTAACTAAGGTAATATCATTAGAGGCAAAAGTAATTACTAACTCAGAATAGATCATAATCTTTCAGATCCAAAAAAGTATAATGGCCAGTTTTATAAATATTACTGTTGCAATACATCCATCTAAGCTTGCCCAATCAGACATTTATATCAGCCGTAAATTTAAAATATCTGATTAAATTTAGAGTGAAAACTACTAAACTGATAGCCCTGTAAATGAACCTTATTTTATAAGTTTGTTTCTTTAAGTAAGATATGGCCCAGCAGCACTATTCTAGTGTCTTCTTATACATTTAAGTCCTCAGCCTCAATATAGAAATTTCCGATCTGAATTCTGATGGGGTCCAGCAATGAATTTATTAACTGTTTAGTCTTCTAGGTAACATTTATGAGAACTACTCTGGCTTAGCGTAGGACCTGAAATTTTACTGTCAGCTTCCTACCTAAAGATGCCAAGTCCAAGTGCAGAGAGTGGGTAACAATGAAAAGAGTGCTCCAGGGTCTGAATAAAGGCCAAAGTGGTTGGAGGACTGTCTTAGACTCTGTAGAGTTGTATATGCGTATGGAATTTAACATGATCAAGAAAGAATGTATCACCTAAGTCTATCATATAGCATATAACTTCAAAACTGAGCAGAAAAGGTATTGGTGAAAAACTGAAGTGCTGAGTTAACTAACTATTTCACCAACTATCATTGCTCTGGGGAAAAAAACTCAGATTAAGTAGTTAATATTTATCCAAAACGCTGTTTTGTGAAAAACAGTAACAGATCTTTTCATCAAGTACAAAATTAAAAACACCTGTTATTTTAACTCAACTTTCCTAAACAGGGCTATGCATTAGAACTGCCTACAGAAGTTTTAAAAACACACATATTAAATGAAACACTGGGAAATGAATTTTATTATGTCCAACCTTAATGCTATCTTATTTTACAAAACTAGTATACTATTTGACCATAGGCCAAATGTGACAACTGTTATTCATCTCCACTGTAAGCCTGGTTCACTAGATCCAAATCCTGTCACTCATAAGCTTATTTTTAGCTCAAGTGCCTTTTCAAGCAGGAACAAGATTCCTCTCTCCCTCACCCTCTCCTCAAAGGAACCTGTTGCTGAGTCCAGTTTACTCCTAAGCAAAAAATAGACAGCTTCATTACGCTCATGTTTCTTTTTTAATAGCTAGTGGAAGTTGGAATATAAAGATTAAATGACAAGGACATGATGCCATGGGCAGATTCTAATTCTTCCATTAATTTTCCTCAATATCTTGAATTTATTTTGTAACTTTTTAAACTACTTTTATACTAAGCCCAATTATAGCACACACTGGAAAAAACACCGTCGAACTCCCAGGAAATTTGGCCAAGTGACTTAAAAATTAACTATGCCGATCAGAGTAAACAGCAACAACTACCAACAGTCCACAAACAGTAAATTGTCTACTTATCAAGCAACTGTAGAGCACTGTGTGGGCAGGGAGGCTTCTTACCTTCCTAATAACTTGCTGCTGCTGTGCGTGCTTTGCTCTTAATTCTGACACCTCCTTCCAAAGGGACTCGTTTTCACTGTATTAAAATTTATTTAAAACCAAACAAGAAAGATTTGGTCAGAAGACCAAGCCACATCTTTAATCAAGAAAGCCAGAGAATTTCACAACTCTACAGGTAGGCAGACAGAGGTAGGAGAACTACGAGTTCAAGACCAGCTTAAGCTACACAGTGAGACCTTGTCTAAAGAAACAAATACTACATAACTATGCTTCTCCTATGCTATAATTATTTGTTCTCAACTGTATTATCTACTAGTCACGGCAATATTTGTAAAAAGCCTTAAGATACATAGTTGCATGCATATAGTAGCAGGTAATTTATTCCTTTTGATAACAGGGCTTGGTACTTTTTGTTTAAAAATAAACTAAGTTTAAGCAAGAGAGCAATTATATACAGATTTTGATAATTCCTTCAGGACACAAAGGAAAGGGACACTGACCAGCATGCGACATGCTCCAGGCACTATGCTCAGCATCTTACATGTATGGAACACTTAAACTTCCATAAACACTGCCATGATCTTGCTATGTAGATGAAGTGATGGAACTCTGCCTAATATCATACAGATAACTCTGCACCTATTAAAGGAAACTCAAACCCTCTAAGGAAGCACAGAACACTTCCAAGCATTTCAAAAGAAGTCCAATAACTTACCCAATAGCTATAATTCCTTTCCCTTCTTACTTTCCTTTGTAAAATCGAAACTGTAGTTATTAAATACTGCTGAGCTAATAAAATACAGAGGATAATCCAACTATCAAATGCTTATTTTAACTTCTATTAACATCCTCAAAGTTATCTTCCTCAAGTTATCTGTACTATTATAACAAAAGGGCAGATTCACATATAGTTATCAGGAAAGAAAATTGTTACAGAATGATTAAATGATCAAATTCTTGAATTAACTTAAAGGATGCTACTAGCGGAAGACAGACAGAGCAAACAGCACAACTAGTTAGATAAACAAGCAGTACTGGAAAGTGGAAGGCTTATTCAAACAAGGACTCGGAGTCCAAAGTCACTCATGAAAACATTTGAATTAGGACAATTAACAGCAAAACTGTGAGATGGAATGTGTGAAATAACCACCCTCAGGCTCTTGTTATTAAGGGAACTCCTCATATATATAAAAATAAAACACACCTACTCTATATACAAGCTAACAGTGCGGCAGTTAAGAAAATGCTACTAAATAATGTTATAAAACAAGATAAGCCACGTTTTTGAGGAAAGAGGTCTGTGGAACCCTCTCCTGGGTCTATGTGCAGTATCAAGTTGGGCAACTGTGTGTGTGTGTGTGTGTGTGTGTGTGTGTGTGTGTGTGTGTGTGTGTGTGTATGTGTGTGTTATTTCCCATGCCCTACTTTTTCCTAATAGACAGGCCACAATTAAACATACATTTTAAGTCACTTATATATGATGACCTTATGAAAACTAATCTATGTAAAACTGTATTTACTACACTATCCACTAGTTATATGTAAGATTTCTAATGTGTGCCCTCATTTACGTGTGAAAATCACATGAAAACTAATCTATGTAGTACTATTTACTATATTATCTTAAAGACTTATCATTTCATAAGCAAGACTAGCTTCATGGCAACATTCTATAGTCTGACAACCATAATTAAAACCTGCTATTAGGACAAAGTCTACAGCTACAAACTAAAAGTAAAGAGAACTGATACAGAAAACAAGATGACCTTTGATCTTGGTTATTGAGGATTAAAGTAAAACACCAGACACTCTCCAAACCCCAACACACACGCCCCAACCTCCATAATATTAGGATTATATTTGGAAATAATATTTTACCTTTTTAATTCTGAAAGCCTGGACTCAATAGTTTCTTGTTTTATTTGAACCTTCTGAGCACTACTTATAATTTTTGTTAAATCTTCCTGACGAATTTTATTTTCCTCTGGTTTTGAAGATGAAACCTTCCAAAAATACAAATTTAGAAAATTAAATATATACTAATTGTAATTCAAACTTCCTATTATGAGAAGTTTCTGTATCCTATTAAAGAAGTAAGATGTGGTTACAAATTTCTAGATAAATTCTAGAGCAAGAATAAACTTTATAGCTCAACACAAGGGAAATCAAGGACTAACCACTTTATTTTTCACCCTTTCCCTAGCCTACTTTCTTCCATGGGCTCTTCACCTTTTGTTTCTATTCTGCAGTATTTAGGATTGAACTCAAGGCCTTGTTGATTTTAGATTAATTAGACTTACATATTCTAGCCGTTGGGCTATAGGTATTCCCCTGCCTCATTTTTACCACCACCTCCTACATTTTTGGTGACAGGAATTGAAGCCAGGGTTTTCAGGGTGCTAGAAGTGCTCTACCACTGGACTATCAATATGCCTATTCTTTCTTTTCTATATACCTTCTATGGATTTAGTAAAGACATCTCATTTTAGCAGAAGACAGTTGCTATTTTTCTCTGCCAACTCAAGAGTAAGCCCTCCTATTACACTGGGTAACTCTACCCTCTGTGACTCCATGGTGAGCATTTTCCTTCCCTCGTTAAAGTGAAGACTGTATTACTCTCAGCACAGTTGAGCTCTGAAATAAGTGCTGGGAACAGATGAACAATTAATCAAAGATTTATTAGTCATCTCCATAAGAAATAGCTCTGTATTTCTGCATTCATTTTCATTATTCATATATCTGTTATTATTGGGGGGTTACTGAGACAAGGGTCTTATTCCATATTCCAGGCTGGCCTGGAAATCACTTAGACCAAGCTGGACTCAAATTTGCAGCAATCCTTCTGCCTCTACCTCCTGAGTTCCGGGATTACACGTGTGGACTACCACAACTGGCTTTTTCTGTATACTCTTAAACCCAGCAGCTTAAAAAAAAGTTGTGCCTCATGTCTATAACCTAATTAATGCACGTTAGCAGCAGCTCACCTTCCTTTTAATGTTCTCCAACAAGTCATCCTGGCCTTGTTTGAAGTAAGGATGCTGAAATTCAACAGGGCCATCTCTTTCCTGTTTTATAATTCCAGAGTCGATATGTACCACTTTACGGAAGCCATCTGACAAAGATTCAAATTTACATGACTAAAATTAGACAACTCAAAAATTAATAAAGCTTATACAGAAATATACTTTATTATTTTCATGAGAAAAACTGGCTCAAACAGTGATTGTTAATGGCATTAGAAGCAAACCACTGGTCATACTCACACATATTTAGTTGTCTCACAAAGCTGGCCATGTTATTGTGTTTGAAGTACTTGGGAAGAATTTCTTTTGCAAATCTCTGCTCATCCAAGACCAGAAAACTTTGCCCATTCTAAAAAAGAAAAAAAAAAAAGCCCACAAATGTCACTTAGTTAAGGTCCTCTGATGAAGTTATATATGTGAATCTAAATCAGCTCTGGTAAACCTTTCCAGATACATTCAGACCAACATTCTATTTATGGTAATGGGGGAAAAAGGCATATATATATAATATATATATTATATATATATATATATTTTATATATATAAAATTACAATTCAAATTATAAGAACATTTTAGGTCTCAGCATCAAACCAAAAACTGCACCATACTCTGTGATAAAATATTGAAAGAATTTCTACTGCCAGGCTGTGGTGGCACAGGCCTTTAATCCCAGCACTCACTCAGGAGGCAGAAGCAGGTGGATCTCTGTGAGTTCGAGGCCAGCCTGGTTTACAAAGCAAGTCCCAGGACAGCCAGAGCTGTTACACAGAAAAACTCTTGTCTTGAAAAACAAACAAAAAAAAGAATTTTTACTAGGTAAGCAAAAGGTCTAATATGTAGACAGTACTATTAAGTTATTTTAAAGCTAATATAAACAGACAAAAACAGAGAAATCATCATTTTAACACTATCCAGAACATATGTAACAGTGTAATTAGTATATTACACTGAAAAACTATAAAAGAATTTAGAAAGATTTCTGGTTACAAGATTAATTAACTGATTAATTAATTACTGGGGTCTACATTTAGAGCTAGGCAAGTACTAACCCACCGACCTGCATCTCCAGCCCCCTTTTCATTTCTAAAATAAGATCTTTAATTATATGTATGTAAGTGTTCTGCCTATATCTGTATGTACACTAAAAATATGCCTGGTGTTCATGTAGGTGCAAGGAATGCTTCAGATCCCTGGAACTGTGTTACATGTGCACCAGCATGTGAGTACTGGGAACCAAACCTAAGTCCTATGCAAGAACAAGTGCTCTTAACTCCGAGCCATCTCTCCAGCCCTTAGTTTCTGAGACAGTCTCATTAGTTGCCCAGGCTGGCTTAGAACTCACTCCAGGCCTCGGCCTATAAGAAGCTACAACAGGCTGCACCACCATCACCAGCAGGTCAGGCTAGCTTCTAGATTAGTACCAAGAAAACAAGATACTCATATGTACAACAATACAGTTGAACTCTTACCTGACATCATGTACAAAATTTAACTCAAAATAGCTAAAAAAAAACTAAACACATTAGCATCAAAGATCTGAATCTTGCCAGGTGATATGGCACACACCATTAATTCCAGCACTCAAGAGGCAGAGGCAGACAGCCAGAACTACATGGAGAAACCCTGTCTCCAAACACCAAACACACACACACACACACACACACACACACACACACGAGAAAAACTTCATGACTTTGGAACTGCAAATGATTTCTTGAATACAATACTGAATACAGGCAACATTAGCAAAATCAGAAATATGGGACCATATTGTTTAATAATTTATGCATACTGAACATCAACAAGAGTAAAAAGGCCTCCTGCAGAATGGTAAAAAAGATTTGTCTATCAGGTATGTGACATATATTTAAAACAACAACAAAAAAGCCAATTAAAAATAAGCAAGGTCTCTGAGTATCATTTTTTCGAAAGATTCATAGTTGCAAATAAGTGCATAAAAGATGCTCAATATTCACAAATGGTTAGGAATACAAAAACAATAAGATACTACTTCCCAGCAATTTAGAATGGCTTTTATAAAACAAACAAAAAAAAACTTGCTAAAAATAAACAAAAAACAAAAATTAAAGAAATACTCAAAGAGCTAATTCCTACTCTATATAAACACTCCAAAACTAAAAAAGAACCTGAAGAGATATCAGCATTGCATGATCCCTGTAGTATGTCACAAAAGCCAAAACGTGAAAGCAACTTAAGTGTTCTTCATCTCATCAATGGTTGAGCAAAATGTGGTACAGAAATATTATTCAGTGTTTCAAATAGAATTTGACATGTGTTACAAAATGGATGAACCCTAAGGACATTATGCTATGTGAACTAAGCTGGTCCCAAAGCAATAAATACTGTATGATACAACTTACAGAAGGTATTTTAAAAAGCCAATTTCTTAAAGGTAAGTGTAGAATAGGGTGTGACTGTTCAGGATTGAGAGAGGTGACAGTTACTGTCTAACAGGTAGGTATTTAGTAATGGTTTTAAATAAAAATGGCTCCTTAGGCTCAAATATTTGAATGACTGGTCCCCAGTTGGTGGAACTGTTTGGGAAGGACTAGGAGATGTGGTTTTGTTGGAGGAGTATCACTGGGGGGGGGGGGGGGGGGTCGGCTTTTTGAAGCCTTCAAAAGTCCACACCATTTCCAGCTAGCTCTCTCTGCCTCTTGCTTATGGATCAGATATAAGCTCCTAGCTAATGCTCCAATGCCATCCAATAACTATGTATAGCTGGAAGATTTTCTAGTCCCACCTGGCTCATGGTCAGGACAAATCTCTCTCACCGGACAGTCCTGCAGCCACTCAGACCCAAATAAACACACACAGGCTAATATTAATTAAAACTGCTCGGCCATTAGCTCAGACTTACTACTGACTAGCTCTTGCACTTAAACTCAGCTCATTTCTATTAAACTACACATCGCCATGTTTTCCATGGCTTTACCTCTGTGTCATTACATGCTGCTCCCTGGACAGCAGGCTGGTGTCTCCTGACTCACTCAGCCTTCCTCTTCCCAGAATTCTCCTTGTCTGCTTATCCCGCCTATACTTCCTGCCTGGCTAATGGCCAATCAGCATTTTATTAAACCAGTATACAAAAGCATTATTCCACAGCATTTCCCCTTTTCTGTTTAATTAAAAAGGAAAGTTTTAACTTTAACACAGTAAAATTATATATAACAAAACAGTTATCAAGCAAGAATTACAGTTACAATATCTAGTCTATTTATATTTGGCAAATTCAAATAAAATACTCTATTTATCCTATACTTGTGAGTCTAAAGTTTCATATCTAACTTACCTTTTATCATAACTAAGGAAAATTATAACCATCTAGTCTTCAACTACATCAAAGACTTCAGAAGGATATAATATTACCTAAGTAAATAGGAAGTGCATTGTAAGCAACTTCCAAAAATCTAGAATGACAGAGACAGCTGGCTGCCTGGACAGTCACCTAAAGTTCCCTAGTAATGTTGGGGTATCCACCTTCAGCCCATAGGCCTAGTCCCTTAGTCATTTTTTTTTTTTTGGTTGTGTGTATGTCCTGTAGAATGTCTGGCAGTCTCCTCTGCAAAGTAGGAACCTGAAGGACCATCTCCCCTTGTTTTAGCAAAATTTAGTGGTCATTTTTCCATGGGTCCTATATGTCAAGTCGATACAACATTTTGTCAATCAGTCTAGGCAAGAACAGTTTCTTGCCCAAATGGCCAGTTCTGTCAAGAAGATAAACTCCATATAGAAGGGTCCTCGATGCCCATCTTGCTCTTTGAAGTAAATAGGTGCTGCCAGGAGCAGACACATCTCACTGTCCAGAAAGTCTGTTTTTAAAACATTTTAAATGCCATATTCTGTACAAACCTAATTGAAATATATCTATGTATACCTAGAAAACTTAACTAACATGACTATAAGTTTGACTATCATAGAAGACTAATTATTAATCTGTATTTCTTAATTATTCATTACAATTTAAATGAGTTACATACACATAATACCTGTGTGTCTGCTATGCTCCCCATCCCAATGGGTCATAGACTCACCTTCTGAACTGTAAGCCTCAAAGAGACTCTTCTATAAGTTGCCTTGGTCTTGATGTCTCATCACAGCAATACAAATTAAGCCATAATTTCAGTTTGGAAAAGATAAAAGTTATTCTAGAGTTGGGCAGTGATAATGGTTATGTTAAAAAAAGTGATGTAATTGAAGTGTACACTTTAACACAGCTAAAATGATTAATTTGATGCCATATTATTTTACTAGAAAAAAAAAAGACAACACAAAGATGGCAGCATAAATTGTCCAAAAAAGGATTATTTAATAAAAGATGCTGGACAACTAAGTAAATGAAAAAGCAGTGAGATGAATCCTTCAACCAGCTGAAAAAGTTTATTCTACATAAATTTAAGACATAGAAAAGAAAAAGCACATTTCTCTCCATAAAACATTAAAGAGAAGACAATGTGAAACTACAATAGAGTAAAATATCCCAATAACAAATTATCAAAACACATGGGACCTTTATATAATTAAACATTAAACAGATCCAAGGAAAACAGAGCATTGTAAAGCTGCTAATTCTCCTTTAACTCAACCAATACATTAAACTGCCTCAACTTTAAACTATCTTAATTTTCAAAAGATTTTTAAAGATGAAGAAATACAATTACAACAAGTAGGTAACTATATACTTGTTATAAAGGAACTCCTATAAATAATAAAAACATTGATAAAAAAATCTACAATACAAAATTTCCACAGAACAGGAAACCTAGTGGCTAATAAACAGAAGAAAACTTTAGAACTCACTAATTACTAACGGAAATATAAATTAACGCAAAGCCTCCTTAAGGGAATATTTTCTATCTACCCTCCTGAAAACCTCTAAGATGGGTAATATTTTCTTTGAAGTGAAGTGACTGAATGCCTCATGCACAGCTATCAAGGGGAAAGCTGGAGAGAAGGCTCAGCAGTCAAGAGCACATACTGCTCCCCAGTTTGGTTCCTACAACTCATGTGGGTAGGCTCATGATAGCCCTTAATAATACCAGCATCAGGAAATCTGACACTCTCTTGCCCTCTGCAGGTACCTGCACTCAAGTGTGTACACACACACACACACACACACACACACACACACACACAAATCAAATCTTTAGAAAAGAGAAAATAACTCTTTCCTTTAAAAGAAAGAAAATAACTTTTTTCAGTTTTCCATCCAACATCAGCTTAAAGTTTTACCATTCAGTATTGGCATTGTTTTTTTGGAGAAATCTGTCCAAAGAAACTAGGATTAGCTCTAGATAACATTTACCCAGAACTTCCTATTAGTTGTAGAGGGCAACACTGATATAGAACTAAAGACAGTACCGGCCTGTATAGAAAGTATACTGCAGACAGTGGGAGAGTCTGGAGCTCAGAATTTTGTTAGGCGTCTCATCTACCCTGTACACACATAAGCATTACAGCCCACTAAGCATGGAAATAACTATACAAGAACCTGGATGATCTAGATGATCATCCACCAGGGGTGTCCAACCTTTGACATTACAATATGACTTTGTCATCTACAAATGTGTTGGGCCACATTCATTGTTATCCCAGGACACCTGTGATACCATTTCAACCAAACCCATTACATTTTGTAGCAGCTTCATTGATTTAAACCTTAAGCACTAATTGTGTCTCTAGAACAAATATCCTACTGAGTTTAGATTTTGACTTGCCTATTGGTATATTAGAAATGGGCAGTTAAAATATAAACTGAGACTTAATAATGAGATAAATAAAAATAATTAAGTAGCTTGTTTCATGTAATAAGACTTCATATTTAAGCACTGGTTTAAATTCTCCACATTTTAAATCGATCAAAAGAAAGTTATTAAAATGTTTTGGCTAATTTGAATTTATTAGACTTACTACTTAGACAATACTCTTTAATTAGAACCAATTATCAATGTATTTGAGTAGTACTTTTAACAGCACAAATAAGCAGCCTTTTGCAAGTTAAAGAAGTTCAATAAACTCAGCTTGGCTGGGGAAAGTATTTCAGTCCAATTTCTAATGTTAAAACACAGCTGAGTAACAGTCTGTACTGATCCAGCCTTGTCAACCTTTAATCCCTCTGACTGATGAAAAGCATGAGACATCTGTTTATTTTAAGTACACACTGGTAGCTACCTTTCTTACTTTCACTTCTTTGTACCAAATTCACCAAATACTTAATATACATAACCTGCAGGGGGTGGGGCGGGGCACCTGGCTGACAAATACATAAGAAAAGTAAATTCTAGAAGTTTAAAAAAATAAATGACACCAATACCACGCAAAATTCAATATCGTTGTCAAAATAACAGGTACTCCACTGTTCGCTATTAAAAGCATGTAAAACTGAAAACTAGTTTAACAAACAAAAAGACACAGAAACAGAGGAAAGAGATATCATAATAAGCTGTTACGTTTTCACTTACTCAAAAACTGTAAACATGAAAATACCCACGAAGAGGTGATCGTCTACAGTCAGAGCGGCCAATCCCCTTCATAAAGTGATTCCAATAATCTAAGAATTGAGCCTACTAAACCAAAGGCACAAGGGATGTAAATAATCACTGCAAAGAATCTTTGTGTGGAACTAGGAAAGGGGGGGGGGGGTGTCCTTGGGTCACCTAGGCAACGCATTCATCTTACGCATAACTTAGACCAGGCAAGATACCGGGCTTGATTAAGGTCATCTTTATTTATAAGTAGAATCTGGATCAAACTGATCAGGGAGGGCGGCCACATACCACTCCGCCAGCAACTACTCAGTGAGATTTAACGACTCGTTTTTAACTCCTCGCTAAGTTACCAAGCATGGTCTCCGGCCACTTTCACTAAAATAATTAAAAAAAAAAAAAAAAGCCGGCTAAACAAATGGTCCAGTCTCCAAACCACAACTGGTTCATTTCCGTGCAGTTTTAATCCGAGTCTGTACATTTTTTTTTCCCCTTTCAACATCATAAAAGATTCCCCACCCCACCCCCCCACCCCCCGCAACGCGAGGGCGAGCAATCCCCGCGGAGGTGATTTCCTTCGCGAGGAAGACCCGCGCTCGCCCTCCTGCCCGCCCTCCCGCCCGCCCGCTCCAGGCTCGCTCGGCGAATGACCACCGCGCCCGCAGCAGCGAGCAGACGGCGGAGGATGAGTGTGCAGAACGCGCGGCCGCGGGGCCGGTGCCGAGCGTGCGAGCGAGCGAGCGAGCGCCGGGCCGGGCCGGGCCGGTCGGTGGGTGGGTCGGCCGGCCGGCCGGCGGGACCGTTACCAGGGCGCCCCTCCCCCACCGCGGCCCGAGGCGAGCGGAGCCGGCCGGCCGACCGAGGCCCGGCTCGAGGCTCACACAAAGCCGGGGGGTCCGCGTGAGTGGGGGGGGAGGGAGGGAGGGACGGACGGGGGAGGCCGCGCGCTGCTGCCGCCGCCGCCGCCGCCGCAGGCCGAGCCCAGCCCAGCCCAGCCCAGCCCAGCGCCGCGCGGCCCGGCCGGTCCCCCCTACACGGGGAGCACACCCGGGGGCCACGGAATCCCCGGACCCGTACCTGGCTCCAGGTGATGAACTCATTGGTGTGGGTTTCCTCCACCAGCGTCCACAGCTTGCTGAGAAAAGCCGGCACGTTGGAACTCTGCTTCATTGTTAGCCAGGCGCAGGGATTCCGAATTCTACTCCCGAACGCGGAGGTCGCTGAACGGCGGCGGCGGCGGCGGCGGCGGCGGCAGCGGCTTCGGCTTCGGCTTCGGCGGCGGCAGCAGCTGCTCCCCGGGAAAGCACACCGCGCAGGCGCGGCGGCGCCCGGGCTCCGCCCCCTCGGCGCCGCGGGGCGCGTGGTGAGGCGGGGAGACCCCGCGGCCGCACGTGATGGACAGGGCTTCGCGCTCCACCCAGGCGCCCTGCTCCCGCCCCGGGCCTCTTGGAGTCCAATCCGAAGCCGCGGGGGTGCACCACGGAGCAAGGCGATTGGCTGCTGCTGCGAGGAGGGGGTGGGCGCAGGAGGTCCGCCTTGTCTTTTACCTTTTAGGCAAGACCCCTCTGAAAGGGAAGGAGGTTGGGGACCGGGGAAACCTTGTTTGGCGGATTCACGTGGAAAGCGTTTGGGTGCACGGGCTGTGGCTGGCAGAGTGCAGAAACGCCCCCGGGGCCGTTGACTCATAAGTTTGGCCGGCAAAGAGTAATTTGCTCCGGTCTAAAGGAAGGAATAAATCACATGCGGCAGAGAGGTGCTCCTGAGCAAGATGTGCTAGGCCCCTGGTTGAAGCTATCTTAAAAATAATGAGCCTTGTTTTACATTTTGCAATGGGAGAAAATGGCTCGTTTGAGACACTTTTTAATCAAAACCTGAAGCTTAAATAATAGTATATATAATAGCAAGGACTCAGTAAATGAGCTATTATAAGGCAGCAACTGTTAAGAGCATCTTACACGCTGTTTTTAATTCAGCAGACATCAGGTGCCTGCCATAAACCCAGTTCAAAAGCAATTAGTCTAGTTCATAGTATTTGGGTCAAAATTGTTCTGTGTGTACCTTACAGAGGTTTCCTCTGGCAATGTGTGATTTGCAAAACCTCCTTAATTTACTAGCACAGTCCCCCGCATTTCTTCACTGAGAATAAGACTTTTAACTACTCAGAGTGGCTGTAATAATGTAAACCTCTGAAAATACTTTGAAAGTAAAGAATTCTTTAAAGGTTCTTTAAAAAAAAACAGGAAAAACAGATGAAAGAATGATTTGCAAACAGAGGTAATAGTTAACACTCCATTCTATTCCAGGTTGGTTTACCTCCTGGGTATATGTACAGTAATACATTAAAAACAATAACTGAGCATCGTGTTTTGGACCTGTAAGTCCAGCACTCTGGAGGCTGAGGCAGAATTGTGGAGCAGGGGAGGCCAGCCTGGGTTAAATATGAGCTCCAGGTCATCCTAGCTACATGGCAAGATCCCCTTTCTCTCTCTCAAAAAAAAGGAATCATACATTATATATGTATATAATATATATAATGCATGTATATACATATATGTACAACTTTCAGTAAGAATATACTAAACATAGTCATATACAGCACTGTTTGCTACAAAAAAAATGAACATATGACAGGGTAATTATGATAAAAAAGACTAATATTTGATGAGACCTTATTTGACAAGGGCTTTACATGTGTCATCTTATTTAATCGTCACAACAACCCAAAGAAGATTGTTGTTATTTAACTTTTTTTGCTCTTTTGGGGGGCCTGCCACCCAGCTCCTAAATAAATCACAAACAGAGGCTTATTCTTTTTTTTTTTTTTTTTTTTTTTTGGTTTTTCGAGACAGGGTTTCTCTGTGTAGCTTTGCGCCTCTCCTGGAACTCACTTGGTAGCCCAGGCTGGCCTCGAACTCACAGAGATCCGCCTGCCTCTGCCTCCCGAGTGCTGGGATTAAAGGCGTGCGCCACCACTGCCCGGCCAGAGGCTTATTCTTAATTATTAATTCCTGCCCTTAGCTTGACTTATTTCTAGTCAGCTTTCCTTAACTTAAATAATCCCATTTATCTTTTGCCTCTGGCTTTTATCTTTCTCTATTCCTGTATACCCTTCTTTGTTTCTTGCTCCATGGCTGGCTGTCTGGCTGGGTGGCTGGCTGGCTGGGTGGCTGGGTGGCTGGGTGGCTGGCTGGCTCGGTGGCTGGCTGGCTGGGTGGCTGGCTGGCTGGCTGGCTGGCTGGCTCGGTGGCTGGCCCTGAAGTCCTCATCCTTCCTCTCTTGTTCCTTCTTTTCCTCCCAGATTTCTCCCTCTATATAGTCTCTCTGTCTGCCAGCCCCACCTATCCTTTCTCCTGACTCGCTATTGGCCATTCAGTTCTTTCCTAGACCATCAGGTGTTTTACACAGGCACAGTAACACAACTTCACAGAGTTAAACAAGTGCAACATAAACAAAAGTAAGACACATTAAAACAATATTCTACAAAGATGCTGCAAAGGGTCTGATTCAGGTTGGTACAAAGTCTATTCAATCAATACAAAGCCAATCAGAACCAACCCTGTTACCAGATTTCCAAAGTGGGTTGGATACAAGTTTCCAATTACATTCCAGTGTGACATTGTGTTGTTTTCCCTCAGTTTGGGAATATAATCCAGTCCTAGAGCCTCATAGATACAATGCCAGTGACAATCCTCATATATTTACTTCACAAGACAAAGATCAAGTAAGTTGCTGCTTCTTCTGGTCTGTTTCTGAAATCTTAGAAAATCTTTCTGAAACACGAATCTGAACAGTCTCCAAACCAGCCCATGGCCTTCCCTACTTTCCAGAATAAGTCCTGCCCCCTTAAAATGGCACAGAAGATCATTAGTGATCCCACACCATCCTCTAGCCTGTTCACTGTCAATCACTCGTCATGTCTTGGTCACATGATAGCTGTACTGCAGGTAACTGTTCACATTCTTTCACATCTCTTTATAATTCTGGAATGTTGTTGGCTCTGCCATGTTCCTTCTTAACTTGGGAGGTCAAGCAGAATTCCACACAGAACTTATGATGTCTGTTCTATGATGAAGTTGTCAACTTCATTACGTCTGGAATTACAAAAACCCCCAAGTAGCTGGGTACACCCAGGAGGGCTTTCTCTTGATTGAATGATTTAAGGTGGGAAGACTTGCCCTAAATCCAGAGCTTTTGAAATGGGAAGATCTGCCTTAAGCCTGGGCCACAATGTTTGCTGGCAGCCTGTACAGAAGAACATGGAAGAAGAATAAAGTACTTGTTCTTTTCCCTGCTTGCTCTTGCTGGCAACATCATACCTTCATAGGTGTTAGATCCTACTTCTTCAGGGCTCTGACATATACTGAAGAACAGCTGAGACAACCAGCCTCGTGGTCTGAACAACTACTGGATTCTTGGATTTCCCTTTGGTAGACAGCCATTGTTGGATTAGCTGGACCACAGCCTATAATCCACTCTAATTAATCATATATATATAAAACATATACATATATCTTATATATATATAACACAGTATAAATAATATGACTTATGTAAAATATATTAAATGAATATATGTATTCATTTATCAGTTCTGTTTCTCTAAGAACCCTGACTAATGCAGAATACATCTGTTTTTGTAAAACCTTACTTAATAATCTTGTATTATCCCATTTAACATAAAAGTATATATTTTTATTTACATACTTTTTATTATATATTGTAAAATTTATTAGACTTATACTAGATTATGAAAATATTTAATAGAAACAGTGTACATAGTGCCTTATGTACATTTGCCTATCTCATATTTGTTGACTCAATCAATAAATACATAAATAGGTAAATGTTAACCATCTGCTTAGTCTTCCATGACCAACAACTCTAGATTGGTGGTTCTTCCTGTGTGTCCCATAGCTTGTGAAACTTTGCCTTCAAAATGTTGATCATACTCCAGTTGCTCATTTGCCTCTCAACACCCTCATTAGTCTGGCAGACTGCTGACCCTGTGTACCCTGTATATCCAGCACTAAACACGGTGCTAAAACATAGGGACTGCACAATAAATATTTGTCACATGAATAATTTCAGCTTTAAAACATCATTTGGATAACATATGCTCTACCTAATAATCAAGAAGGCCCTTTCAGTTTCCTGTCACTCAGTGCAAACCTTTTTGTTTACCAAAGAAGAAACTGGCAATGGGGCCTGAAAGGGTAGGCGGGGATAAGACTAGTGCAAATTAGAGGCATATAGCTGAAGAGCTATTAGCATTGAGAAAATATCAGAACCTTGAAAAAGACAAATAATAATGGAATGTCATTGAATCCTACCTTTGAAGTCACTTGTGGTGTCAAAACGAATTACAGGGACAAAGTGCTTAAGCCCCCTTTAGGAAGGTATTTCTACAAGTGGAGAACTCGCAAGAAGACTCAAAGTTCACTACATTTTTTTTTCCCCAAGGAGGCTGATGTCTTACTTTGCTTTTTATTTCTGTGATTAAAAACACCATGACCAAAAGCAACTATGGGAGAAAATAGTTTATTTCAGCTTACAGTTGTAGTCTGTCATGAAGTGAAGTCAGGGCTGGAACTCAAGCAGGAACCTCGAGGCAGAAACAGAAGCAGAGGCCGTGGAGGAATGCTGCTCACTGGCTTGCTCCCCAAAGCTTGCTCAACCTGCTTTCTTATAGAACCCAGGACCACCTGTCCAGAGGTGGCCCTGTACCCAGTAAGCTGGGCCCTCCCACGTCAATCGTTAATCAAGAAATACCCTACAGACCTGCCTAAGGCAATTGATGGAGGCATTATCTCCACTGAGGTTCCTCTTCCCTGATAATTCTAACTTGTGTCAAGTGGACAAAAAACTAACCAGGCTAACTGCCTGCCTTGTCAGTTTGTCACGTCAATACAACACTATTACACAGTAATTTTTTACTTGTTTATCCCTAAGATCTCATATCAATATCAACATCATAATAGAAAACATTCCAACTTTGAAAAGTCTCATAGTATTTAAAAATTCAAAAAAATTGAAAAGTTCAATCTTTTTAAAATACCCAAAGTCTATTAATTGTAGGCACCTGTAAATCAAAATGAAGCTAAACACCTTCTTATTTCGAGAGAGAAGAATCAGGGCCCAGTCACAATCAAATCAAAGCAAAACCAAGCTCCAACGGTGTAAATCAAATCCTATACCTTAACTATTTGCACCTGAAATTTACTCATGATATTCTGGGCTCCAAAGAACTTAGGCAGCTCCACCTCTTGGGGTCTGCCATTCGCAGACATGCAGCATCTCTTATAGTCTTAGGCCAACACCATTCTACACTTACTGCTGTTCTTGGCAGTCACCTATGGTTCAGTCATCTCCAGTATGTTTGGGGTCTGCACCACGACTGGGCTGCACCTTCACCAATACCTCTCCTAAGCCTTCTTCAGGGACTCTGACCCAGCTACATAGTGCCAAACCTCCGCTTCTCTCCCTGACTCTGTAGACCCATGCTTGTCACTGCAACTGAGGCTGCACCTTTACCAATGGCCTCTCCTGGTGCCAAACCTCACCTATTCTCCGTGATTTTTCCATACCTTCAAAACCAGTGTCACCTGGAAGACTTTTCCACATTACCACGTTCAGCTGACAGCATGAGATGCAGCCTTGGCCGCCTCTGAACCCTATCTTCTGTGTACTGACTATGAGGAAACACTCCCAGAAAATTCCACTTCAGTGACGCTGAGATCTTCTTAATCACAGCTGACTTAACTCCAGCTAACCAGAGTTATTTGTTCCAGTAAAAGTTTCACTTCAGTGGTATTCGTCTCTTCTTAACCACAGCTAGTTCTTCAGCTGCAGCTGACCAGATAGATACACCAGATTCTTAATACAAAATATCACATGAGTGCCTCCCATAGAGTCTTTGAAGCACTCTCAAACTTCCCCTCTGAAGTGTCACAAGCCAGGCCTCCATATCTTCCAAGAAAATGCACTCTTCTCAATTATCTTCCAAGTTTCCACAACAGCTTGTTAATCCCTCAACACTAACTGTTGTTCTCCACCCCCTCCCGCCCCCAGCAAACTCCTTCCACAATCCTCCCCTAAATAACATGGTCAGATTTGGCACACCATCCCCCACCCCACCCCCCATCATTGGTACCAATTTTTTGTCTTGGTTTGTTTTTTATTGCTGTAGTTAAATACCATGACCAAAAGCAACTTTCAGAGGAGAGGGATTATTTCAACTTTTAGTGGTAGTTCATCATGAAGGCAAACCAGGGCAGGAATTCAAAGCAAGAACCTGGAGACAGGAACGGAAGTGAGGGCCATGGAGAAGTGCTGCTGACTGGTTTGCTCATCTTGTTCAGCCAGTTTTCATATACAGCCTACCCCAGGGGTGGCACTGAACAAAGGAAGCTAGGCCCTCACTCATAATCATTAATCAAGAAAATTCGCTATGGGTGATAGGATGGTGGCATTAATTAAGGCCTTCTCAGATAAGTAGTGTCAAGGTGATAACAAGCTACCTAGGGCAGCTGAGCAACATCCTTCTTCCCAAGGCCACACTTGTGTGTGACAAGCATGGAGGGGGATGGGCTAGTGTGGTTTGCAGCAGGTATTGGCTTAAAATGCCGCGTTGTGTTGAAGTGGTAAGAATCTAACTGACCTTCTGGTTAAAGTAATGGTATACTCTAGGTTCGTCCAGGGTATATCTTAAGTTATTGAAAGTCCTATGCCCCCAACAAGGCAGGATGGTTAATCACCTCAGCTCTAGTCTCGTTCAGTCATTGATGCTGGACAGGAAGCAAAACTTGACAAGTTAAGCATCGAGTATCAACAGGTGACTTAAACACTTGAATACCAGCTGTACCAGTGAGTTTTCATCAACTTGACACAAACTAGAGTCCCCTAGGAAGAGAGAACGTCACCTGAGGAATCACCTCCCTCAGATTGGCCTGTGGGCATGTGTGCCCGGCATTTTCTTGATTACTACATGATGTAGGGTGGCCCAGCCCATTGTGGACAGTGCCACCCCTGGGTAGGTGGCCCTGGGTTCTGTAAGGAAGTTAGCTGAGGGAGCCAGAGGAAGCCAGCCAGTACGCTGCATTCCTGCATGGTTTCTGCTTCAGTTCCTGCCTCCAGATGCCTGCCCTGGCTTCCTTTGATGATGGACTGTAAGCTGTACTGTAAATAAACCCTTTCCAACCTGAGTTGCTTTAGGTCAGAGTGCTTATCACAGCAACAGAAGAGCAGCTAGAACACGGGCTTTAGCCTTTTCGGAAACTGAGTGGAGGTATTCTTTGACAGGCACTCCAACAGATGGCTGATAAATGGATTCACTCTGTATCCTACTCAAAGCCCTGACGGAAGTTTGCTTATTAAAAAGGAAACAGGTCTAGACAATTGAAAGGTCTGGAAATAGCAGAAAAATGGAGTTAGTTGGTAAGTGACTTTCAACTGAAGCCTTCTGTTACTTTCAACAGAATAGAATCATATTAAGGCTACAATTTCCGTTCTCCTCATTCCAGTTGAAGGTGGTGGTAAAAATAAAGGAATTTGCAGTCCATCTTTCTAAATAATTGTTTAAGTCACTTGACAACAGAGATATGTGAGCCACCTCAAATATTAAATGTGTTGTATATGGATTGAGCTCAGATGTATATAGACTCTTAATTTGAATACTATATTAAAATGTAGATATTGGCTTCTGAAAGATGCAACCACTATTATGGATATGTCATGATCTGAGAAGTGTGTACAGAGATGTAGGATTGATGGGAACACTTCTAACTTCTTTGCTGTTTAGCTAATATAAATGGTACCCAGGCACCAGCTATATCGAGAAAAATTTCCTTTCTATTCTATTCATTCACAGTGTGTGTTATGATACAATTGAGATCAATCAAAGGCTCAAGCCATGTCCCTGGGATAGGATTGCATAATAGCAACCTTCCAAATTGGGGTTTGATATTGTCTTAATCATGACTTTGTGGGACATGAGAAATGATTGCTAAATAGCAAAAACCTTAATGTTTATACCTGTAATTTATAACGGTTGTTAACATTTATTCTAATTTTCTGTAAAATACCATTTAAACAGTATTGTAAAGGGTAATAGTTCATTGTAATCTGTACTCTAGTGTAGGTTAACACTTGAAGTATTGTAATGATGATGAATGTGTATTTTTCTGGCAGTTAATTAACATTAGAAAGATTTATCAAATGCCTACTATATGAAAGCTTATCTAAATTTTTCTTCCTTTTTAAAAGAACATCAGAAGATTTTTTTAAAATTATGACAGAGGATGTAGAAATGAAGTTTTACTTTTTGATAGTACAAATAAAGTTTAGAGTATGTATATCAACTAAAACCAGTGTTTTCTTTTGAACTGTTGGACCAATTGGGAGTCACAGTATCTTGAGTGACCACCTATAGCTTGGTGCAGATACCCACATCTTTGGGTTCTCATAAGTTCTACTGAAAGAGTTGAGTGGCTTGAGGCCAACCTAAAAAATAGGGGGCTGGTGTGCGTGAGTCGCACTGAGTCATACTGTCTGCGTCACTGGGCGAGCTGACGAATGCTGGCGGTGGTGGCGCATGCCTTTAATCCCAGCACTCGGGAGGCAGAGCCAGCCTGGTCTACAGAGTGAGATCCAGGACAGGCACTAAAACTACATAGAGAAACCCTGTCTTGAAACAAAATAAAACAAAACAAAAGAGGGCTACACACTATTTTTAGAGTACTTAAAGCCTGTGAATCAAATTAACAAATCATTCAATAAAATGAGTTCTTTTCTCTACCTCTTAGACTGCATGTTCATAACAACAGATTAAAAGATGGATAGAGCCACACAGTTTTTCTAAGATTAGTCTAGAAAGTGAGTGTGTGGTTCACTGATAGAGCTCTTGCCTGCCTCCCAACCACAGGTATTATTGTCTGGTGTTTTAATGGTGAAAAGGTGGTTTTTAAATGATGAATAGCATAAAGATACATAATGATTTTATTTTATTTCATTTTTTGAGACAAGGCTTTTCTATGCAGTCCTGGTTAGCCTTGGGACTTGGTATGTAGAACAAGCTGGCCTTGAACCTACGGTTTGGAAGTTTCCTTAGCTTCACAGGTGCTGGGATTATGGGCACACTCCGCCATACCTGTCTGTGATTTATATGATTTTTAGCCATATAATTTAAATTATATAATCATAGCATATAGTTTTACATATATATATATAGTTATATGATCATTGAATACAATTATTGTTATAAATATTAACTTCAGTGAAGTCACTGGTTGGTTTGTCCTTATTAAAATTATCACATAATTTGAGTTCTGTTGGGAGAATTGATCAAAATATGAAAAATGCAGTTATATTCAAAGCCCAAAAGAGTGAATGTGCTTTTCTTTCTAAACTATTGAGCATTGAGAAATTATGAAGTTATGCTCATGTATTTAGATTACAAAAATTTAGAATTATAAAATTTTAAGCTACATATGAGCCTAACAACTTCAAATTTTAAAATAAAACTATCCACAAAGAATTGATATTTTAGACTTAATGTTTGGGCAATATAATCAAATTTTATTATATTTGAAAAAGTGAATTAGTTCCTTATACTGAAGCCGCTTCTGTGTCTGATAGCGGCAGACTTCACAGCCTGGAAACTGTATTCAGGTCATTTGGAACTGAAGCATTTTCCTGGAGTCTTCCATTGCTGGAGTGGTACAGAGTGTTCCAGGTTATTAATAATGAGTGTTAGAACTCAAGTGGTAAGAAGTATCCACTTATCTCTTAATACATTTTTCAATTTTATTAACCAATGTATTAATTGTTTTTTATGTGGCTTTGATAGTCTGGAATTTCTAAGTCTTGGCAGAGACCCAGCTTTCCAGAGGCTGAAGGTGGATTCATCACTTCTCTGCTGCAGTGGTTTGACATTGGGAACCGAGGCCACTTACAGAGTAAAGCGCATGCCCGCGTTTACAGTTCTAGAGGGATAGGAGTCCATGATGACAGACTGGAAAGGGCATGCTTGAGTTTACAGTTCTAGAGGGATAGGAGTCCATGACAGACTGGATGGCAGCTGGAGATAAAAGATGAGAGCTGACATCTGGAGCAGCAAGCATGTAGAGAGGCAAGGTGCAAAATGGTACAACACTTTGAAACCTCAAAGCCGGTCTAGCAAGGCCACACCTAAACTTACCCAAACAAAGCCACCAGCTGGAGACTAAGTATTCAAATCCCTGAGACTAATAGACAACATTCTCTTTCAAACCACCATAGAGGGTAATAGTACTGTTTTAACCAACTGACTTTTGTCTTGAAAGGCAGTGGACGCCTGTAGTCACTGTAATGTCTTCCAGGCAACACACTTCTTCGGGTTCATACAACATGATAAATGACTTTTTGTGCCCTTGGGCTGACTCATCTTTGTTATGTGTGGAAGAATTCCAACTGAGACTTATGTTCCTGGTAACATTCCACATCATTGTGAGATTGTGGAAGAATGACCAACCTTTCCCCTAACTCGAATTCTTTGGGGGCAACCAAAAAAATCCTGTCATTGTAAATATTAAATCAGTTTAGTTGAATTCCTCTAAGTGGAAATCTGACAAATTCTCTAAACTTGCGTAACAACACAGATTCTTCTTTCAACCAGGAAGGAGTTCAGTGAAGAAGCTGAATTTCCGTGCTGGCTTGTAAAGTTTATGACACGTGACCTTGTAGCCCCTTTTAGCGGTTAGGGATATAGTCTAAGATCTTACCAGCCACTTATGGCAGCTTTACTATGTGATGAACTCCTATTGTTTCCATATAGATTGTGTCTCTCTTATTTTCTTGATGTACTAGAATAGTTAGTATTTCTTACCAAGCATTTACACAGGGAAACTCATTTGACAACCTGGTAGCAGCCTTCCAGCTTTTCTGCATAATTAACAATTCTGCATCAGAGACTATATATGTTTATAGTCACACGATGGGTTTATTGACATTTTTGCTCATAGATTTTTAGATTTGTTGCTGTTTTCTCCTGCATAAGAGGCAAGGGTTTTATATAGGTTTGCCTTGATTCCTGGATTCAGTTGAGCCTCTTGCCTTAAACCAGCTGGGCCCATAGGCATGCACCACTGTATCTATCTAAACTTTTTAAAGTTTACCTTTAATGACTATAGTTAAATGTGTGTGTGTGTGTGTGTGTGTGTGTGTGTGTGTGTGTGTGTGTGTGTGTGTGTGTGCATGTGTTTGGGACAGGGGAAGCTGACCTTGATGAACTCTGTATGTAGTTAAAGATGCCCTGGAACTATTGAACCCCCTGCCTCTGAAGTGCAAGGTTTTATAGTGTTAAATACATTCAAACTGTGAAACAAAACTGCAGAGCTCTTTTGTCTTGAAAATACATAGCCAGGTATGAGTGAAACTACCACTTTCCCTCCCCTGCAATTCCAGACAGAGAACACTTTACTTTCTGTCTTTATAAATAGGGTACTCTAACTGCGGCCTCTACATAGGATTATACACTATTTGCGTGTGTGTGTGTGTGTGTGTGTGTCTTATTTCCCTTGGCACAATGTCTTTAGGGCTCATTCTTCTTGTAGCATTTGTCAGAATTACCATCATATTTAAAGTGGAATAACACACCTTTGGGAGCATACATTTGGATTGGACACTAGTTGCTCCCCATTTTTGATTATTGTAAACTACAGGCTATGAACATTGCTGCATATACACAGTTCAAGATAATTATCTGTTCTCACTTGACAGCATATAGAAATTCTTTCAAGCTAACTGGCATAGCTGTACTTATATCACTTACAATAATATACTTATATTACTCCTTTTAATGATTCTATGGCATTCTGTGGTGTGACTATCATACTATAGTCAGACACTTTGCTACCAATGGGCATCATTTTCTCAGGGCTTTCATCAAATTTTTGTTCCTTAATGACACTACACACAAGAAAAATTGCTTAGACATAAGTATTTAAATACTAGTGCTTATATTTCTCTGGATTAGTGGATTTAGGTTTTTTGGGTATAATCGGAATGGTAAATCTAATCTTTCTAATATGGTACAGCATGTAAAAACAGAATCTTGCTGATTAAAAAGTCTCACATTTGAGCCAACAGAATGCTATTATATATGCTTCCAAGGAATGATGCGCCTAGCAACCAGAAATGTCAACAGCATGCTTCTATGGCAATAACAAATGTTTAAGCTTCACAAAAGAATCTAATACTCAGAGTTCAGGCGAGATTTCATCACTGGCTAGAAATGAAAGAAAATACTTTACTTCTTTGTTATTTTAATAAGATATTATTGTAACGCCAAGAACTAAATTTCATTACTTGTGACATTTTGGACATTGGTTGCTGAAGATGTAATTTTGTGTTGCTCTGGGACCAATTTCTTTCTGCTGTAGTGTTCACTGGGTTAATTTATAATTCTCCACAACTATCTCCTTTGGTCCCACTCAGCTGTGAGATCAAAAGGAAGCTAACAAGTAATTATGAAGATGTTTATAGAATTGAGACCCAGGGAAGTTTCTTCATGTTCTCTTTGATTTACCATCACTGTGTATGTGTATTGGAGCTTATGGTCTTTCTACTACTTCATAATTAATCCTCCTCTGGCTCTAAAGGAATTCAGATCAAACTTGATTCCAGGTGTGTTGTATCTGATCCATGTGAAATGCGTGCCTGCTATTCCCATCTCTATCTAAAATGAAAGCCTCTCTTTTTGTCTCTCAAGTTTCTAAATTGGTGCAGTTATAGTTTTCTGATATGTATTCCAATTTCCAGGCAAGATGCTAACCAGGCATCCAAACCTACCCACTTGGCTGGGCAGCTTTCTTGGCTCTTAGCTGTGGGCTGGTAAATGAATGTTCACGAAGATTTGAGAGGGCAATTGAAAACTAAGACTATATATGAAAGTAAAGTTCTACTTTTCCCTCAATGATTTCTAAAATCTCAGTCTGGAGCAAACAAGTCCTCCTTACCCCAACAAAGGCATGCTCCAGTCCCCTGTTTATCTAGAACTTAAAAATAACTGAATATTGCCACCCAGAGTCTTGTTTCACCAGAGAGCTCATTTGGATGTTAAAAGTAAATGTTACAGACTGATTTGTTCACCCTCCCAGAGTTTCTGTGTAGAAACCTCAGACTGTGACTGTATTGCAGATAAGGCCTTTAGCTATATAATTAAGATAACTGAGGGCATGTGGGAGGATCTGGTCCAGTATCACTGGTGTCCTCTCAAAAAGAGTTCAGGATACAGAGGCCATATAGACTGAGAGGGACTATGCATGGACACAGAAAATGCAACGATTTTCAAGCCAAGATGAGATATCGCCAAAGAAACCAGACCTGATGACACCTTGCTCTTGAACTGCTTGACTCCAGAAAAAAATACATTATATGGTTTAACACACATAGAGGTAATTGTAATGGCAGTTAGATCTCAGCAAAATCAGGTGAGCAATGGAGCAGCTCTGGAATCTTCAGTCTCCTTGTCTTAGGTATGAGTGCTGTCCAGTTAGAGAATTCACCATGCCCTCTGGATATGGCAACTGGATTTGCTGGCCATCTGGTCCCAGCTGCTTTGAAGCTGGGCTTCTTCCCTAGCACTGGTCTTTATGTTTGCTCTTCACACATCTCATTTCCTGCAGCTGAGATGACTAACATGCACTCCACAAAGAGGTTACCTTCCTTCAGTCAGATCAAAACTTGGGGTTACCCTGAAAGGCCAGCTGCTCTCTGTGTGAAAGCAACTCTAACAACATATTTTACTAATATACTTGATTTCTAGTGGTGGGATACACTGTGAAAGATCATCAATATTTTCATTTTAATAGCTGAAAGTTAATGATTAGATGAAAGTTTTATTCTAAGGCTATATAAACAAAGCATTTTCACTTATGTTAAAATTAAGGTTATCGATGAAATATTTGTTAACTACTATAAAAAGCTTAACACGTCTTCATATCTAAGGGAAAAATAACTACTGATGTTTTGGATGGTAGACTGTTTTCCTCTTGTTTTCACTGTTTGTTTGTTTTTTTCTGGTGGTGGTTGTTCTAGGGATTGAAACCAGGGCCTCACAGATGCCTGACTGCTGAGCTGCAGTTCCAGCCCTTTTTTCATTTTTTTTTTTTTTTTTGGTTTTTAGAGACAGGGTTTCTCTGTGTAGCTTTGCGCCTTTCCTGGAACTTGCTTTGGAGACCAGGCTGGCCTCGAACTCACAGAGATCCGCCTGGCTCTGCCTCCCGAGTGCTGGGGTTAAAGGCGTGCGCCACCACCGCCCGGCCCAGCCCTTTTTTCATTTTTTATTTTGAAATAAGGTCTTGTTAAGTTACCCAGGCTAGCCTTGAACTTGCCATCCTCCCGAGTCAGCCTCCTGAGCAGCTGGGATTACAAGTCTGCACCAACAGACCTAATCTCCTACTTTTGAATTATTCTCTAACAATAATTACCTGGCTTGGCGCTATTGACTTTGAAGTATAGATAATATTAGAGTATGCCACTCCCATAATTCATCTCCTCCAAGTAAAGCCAGAGTCCTTCCAAGGTCTGCATGTATCTACCTGCTTTGTCTTCTTAACAGCATACCCTCTCCCCAAACAAGCTCATCTTTTAATGGCATTGTCTGTTTCTGTCCAGATGCACTGGATACTTTATCGTTCATCAAACATGTCAGAAGAACTGCGCCTAGGGGCTTTCCCCATAGAGGCTTTCTGTGCCTGGAATGTTAGTTTCCTAGGTTTCCTGGGAGCTCCTTTTGTTTAAGCTTTTGTTTAAATATCTCATCTTTTCCTTGAGGCCGGTCCCGAATTGCCCATCCCGAATTGCAACTGTCTCAATATCCTCCCACCTTGCCGACTTCAAAATCTTCACTCTTCCCTAAGGTGCAGGAATGCTGCTGAGCACATGCTTGTAATACCACTACTAGAGAGGCAGAAGCAGGAGGATTGCTGTCAATTTGAGGCCAGCAAGGTCTATGTAGTGAGATCCAGGCCTGCCAGGGAAGCATAGTAGAAAGTCCTTGTCTCAGAAGAAAAAGGGAATGTTGGCTTGCTTTTTTTTTTCACTAGTGTATTCCAAAATTCTGAATGTGTACCAGCACATTACAGGTTCTCAATAGATAACTTGTTGAAAAACAGATGTACAACAAAGAAAAGCAAATTTTTAGGGAGCACTCAGTCAAGTTAGTGACAGGAGCTGACGAAGAACGTGGCATGAGGGTGGTTTATTAATATCGTAGTACAAGAGAGCCAAGAAATGATTCTGTCACAAGGGAAGAAAGGATGGATGGCGCTTTTTGAAACATGAAATAAAAAAAGTCAAATGTTTTGCTGTTCTTAGAGCTTTGAGTCTCTCAATAATGGATGCTTATTCAAGCTTTTCCATATCCCTTGTTAAAAAAAAAAAAAAGGTGTGTTGCACCATTGAAAAATATCAGCGTTGATAGGTTTTGGGACTTTACACATCATAAGAATTTCTGATCTTCTAAATTAATCAATTTTATTTGCATCGTTAGCTCCCTTAATATTTCCTTGATTAACTCTGTAATATGCCTTTTCTTCTTCTTTTTGCCTTATTTGTTCATTTAATAATTGTTCTGCTTTACACATTTGCTTAGCCCCAAAGTGAGAATTACTACTCCCCATTTGCTTATATCGGTGGAAGATGCTTACAGGAAAGAGCACACACTTAGTTTATAGATACAGATATGGATCTTAACCCCTCCATGGTCGGTAACAATATGATTGAGAACCTCTGGGAATCTCGTCCCCTTATAAAACCTCACAAGACTGTCATACAAATTATAACAATAAACCTGAATGGATAAATATTTGATAGTAGATGTCAAATGAATGTTCCCATTATAAGCGAGCAACCTAGAAGCAGGAAAATCTGTTTGTGAGAGGAGTTTTTCTCAGTTCTCTTTCAAGCTTATGCATTATTTTCACGTCCATTAACCAGTATAGAGGCTTGCCGCTCATGCTACTCACTCCACTGGAAACACTGATCAGCTAATGCTCTGTGAGTGCATTTGCTAGTGTGTATCCTGAGTCCTATTAGTTCCAAGGAAAGCTAAACAAGCATGACAGCAGTTTACCATCCCTTCCAAGAGGCGTCCATGATCTAGTGAAGACACAAAAGGAGAACACACAAAATAATTAGAGAATAATAAAATAGTATCCAGGCAACACTACTTAGGAGTACAGTGAAATAGAAGAGCAGAGAGGGTTGGAGCGATTATAAGAGCTCCTGGCAAATAACGTTTAGTATGAAAACAATATCAGTGGCCAGAAACACCTTCACAACATTTAGTATGCTGTAAGTATAGTTATAAGGAATTTCTGCTCAGCAACCTTTAAAATTCTCATCAAATTCCTAAAAAGAAAGTGGTAATTTTTATCTCACGTTATGAAGGAGGAAGAGAGCAAGAAAGTACTAGTTGTGATCATTAGTATTTCCAGTCTTTGTCATTGAGACTGCAGAAGGTGACAGGGGGTTAATAGAGGCAGAGTCTGATCTGAATGTTGTAAAAGAATCATCCCTACTGGCACATACAATGTGCATGGTGCTCAGCTGGTCCTGCGTGTTACCTCTTGGCCCAACACCCTTCTTTCAGGCTAAGTATTGCCATTCATCTTACTTTCTCCACTCCATTTATTCATTATCTCATTCAATATCGTTCATTACACTCATAAACATCTCATTCATTCCTTAAGGTTCTCACAGCCTTCCCTCCTCATAAGTGATTTTCAAACTAATTCCAAATCTCAAGGGAAAATATTGTGTTTTGTTAGGGTGCTGCATGGTAGTGCTTTTATTATCTTTATTCATACTTACTATAAACTTTATCACTCCTCTTTCATTTTCCATCTTCCCTACTTATTTCATATTTATACACACCAGTCACAGTGCCTGGTACATGTCTTAGCATACTATGTATTTATGCTATGCTATATTATACTATATGGCATTGGATAAACACAAAATAAATTAATGAACAGAAACAAATATACTTCCTACTTTATGAAAGTAGAAAATGAATCTCTCAATTAAAAAAAAGAAAAGAAGGAAAACATTTTTTAGATTTGATACCTTATGCACAGAAGAAGGGAAATGTGTGGGTGGTATGACAAACAGGTGAAAGTCACTGTTTGAGAATGTGGATTGTGCCCTTTGTCTCAGCCTCCAGGGCCAGGAGGTACTTCCTGGATGGAGTCCCACCAGCCACTCCAGTCAAGGAATCAGATAGCTTATCTTCTCTCTTCTTCCTGTCCTCCAATTCCATCCCCCAGGCATTATCCCCAGCATTGCAGTAGCTCTGGCTTCTCCTTTCTCTCTGCCTCCATTGCCAAAGGTCTACACAGATTCTCGCGGCCCGTGCAGATTTCTTTCTACCTGTGGACCTTCTCAGCCCAACCCACTTCTAGCCTATCCTGATTTTGTAGTGTCAGCTCTGAATACCTAGAAACACATTTTACCCCGGAAACCCAGAGGCCATATATGGTAGGATCTCAAGAAGCATTCCCTCCCAGACAAACCACAGCTACCACAGTCTCCTAAGAACCAGAAAGGGCAGTAGAAACAGAGGAACAGAACACTCACCCAACAAAGACATGACCAGATATCAACACCTAGAATTACAATAATCTCAAACCCAGATGCTTAGATGACAGCATAAATACATAATCAAAATAGCCAGGATGTATCTCTCCACTAGAACTCATCACTCCTGCTACAGTAGGCCCTGAAAAAATGTAGTATAGCTGAAGCACAAGAAAAGGACTCCAAAAGGCTATGATGATTATGCTCAAAGACCTTAAAAAGGTTATAAATAAATCTGTTAATGAACTCCATTAAAACACAAACAGTAGAATGAAACAAAGAAAATAGTTGAAATTAAAGTAGAATTGAAAACCCAAAGCGAGGTAAAACTGGAAATGAAAAATTTAGGAACTTGAGTAGGAACCTCAGAGGAAAGCCTTACTAATAGAATACAAGATGTGGAAGAGAGAATCTCAGGCACTGAAGACAAATAGAAATGGATCCCCCAGTCAAAGAATGTGTCCAATTAAAAAAAAATCTAGACACAAAACATCCAGGAATCTGAGACACTGTGAAAATCTACCAAAAGGAATAAAGAAGAAAGCATGTTGTCAAAGGCACAGAAAATATTTCCCTCAAAATAATAGACATTGACTAACCTAAAGAATGAGGTACCTATCAAGGTACAGAAAGCATACAGAACACCAGATAGACTGGACCAGAAGAGAAATTACAAATGATAATAATCAAAACACTCCATGTACAGAACATAGAATATTAAAACCTTAAGGAAAAGAGAAAAATAACATAAAAAGTAGATTCATTAGAATAATTCCCTACTTTTCCATGGAGATTCTAAAAGCTAAAAGGGCCTGGTTTGTGTTCTATAAACTCTAAAAGACCACAGATGCCAGCTCATATTACTATACCAAGCAAGCATTTCAATCATAATAGACGGAGAAAGAAAGGCATTTCATGATAAAACCAAATTTAATCAGTATCAACCTAGAAATCAAATTCTACAGAAGGTGCTAGAACAAAAATTTCAACCTGAAGATTAATCACACCCAAGAAAACACAACCTCAAACCAGCAAATCAAAAGGGGGTGAAAAAAAAAAAGAAAAAAAACCCCTCAAACCACTACAACAAAATAACAATAATCAAACATTGCTCATTGATGGATGACTCTCAACTGTGGGGGCCCACAAAGATTCCACCTTGTGGTTTTTTGCACAAATCCTAAATCATCTTATAATAAAAACCTGGAACCAGATATCAGGGTGAAAGTTGAAAGATCAGAAAAGCAGAGCACGCCACAGCCACCACCTCTTACCTCACCAACTCCCCAGCCTGAAAGAGCGAGAGTTCCTGTCTCCTCCTGATTTATATTCCTTTCTCTGCCCAGCCATATCATTTCCTGTCCCAACCTTCCTAGCGCTGGGATTAAAGTTGTGTGATCCCAAGTGTCGGAATTAAAGGCGAGTGCCACCCTGCCTGGCTCTGCTTCCCTTTTAGATTGGATTAATCTCCTGCAGCCCAGCATGGCCTTGAACTCACAGAGATCCAGATGGATCTCTCTCTGCCTCTGCCTCCTAAGTGCTAGGATAAAAGGTGTGTGCCACCACTGCCTGGCCTCTATGTTTAATCTAGTGGCTTGTTCTGTCCTCTGATCTTCAGGCAAATTTTATTTGTTCAGCATATCACCACAGTGGTTTGTTTCCAATTTGACTCAAGGACAGAGAGTAAGAGTTTGTATTGCTCTCTAAGGCTGCATAATAGGATGTTTTGGCCAAAGGTGTGGTTACTAGGTGTTTTAAGCTTCAAGGCCTAATTATACCATGCTTTGCCGTAAGGCAAGGTTAACAGGTGCTTAAAGAATTAAAAAAGGGTTTATACTTGTTCGGACTTTGATCTTGAAAGGGGGAGGTCTTTTGCCCCTCCCTTTGCTGGTGTATAAAAAACCCATTAGAAATAAACTCGACTGGGTAATGAATGACCCAGGGCCCTTCTGAAAGCTATCCTGTGTCTCTGACTTTTTCTTCCTCTACATCTATATTTCTTTGTATTATTTCTCAGTTCCTCACTCCTCCATTCAAGAACCCTTCTATAGTGGTATTTGCTCTGCTCATGACTTTGGGCTATAGGTCCCAAAGGAGGCGAAGGTTCTTGCCATTGTATATGACCTCTTAAAAGGAAAGGGAGAAGGGTCAGATGCCTTTTCTCCCTGCTCTTGCCTGTGAGATGGATTCGCTCCCGTTCATATCAGAAGACAACTTCAACTGTCTACTCTGTTCTATATTCATGAGTGGATCTCCTCAATTATATCTTAAGAAATCCCTATTACCCATTAAATAGACTCACGTGGATTGATCTTAATACCCTTCGACAGGTTGGGGCTGGTCCTCAATACTTAACATCAGTGGTCTCAGTTTCTAATAAAAAGACATAGTCTTACAGACTGGTTTTGAAAATAGGATCCATCTTGTTGCTGCATCCAAGAAACACACATGACTACCAAGGACAGAAATCACCTCAGGGTAAAAGGATGGAAGAAGATATTCCAAGCAAATGGACCCATGAAGCAAGGTAGTGTAGACAACTTAGTATCTGACAAAATAGACCAAACCAAAACTGATTAGAAGAGATGGGGAAGGCACTACATACTCATTAAAGGAGAAATTCACCAAGAGGACATTGCAGTTCTTAACGTGCATAAAATCCAAGGGCACCCAGGTTCATAAAAGAAACACTACTACAGCTTAAATCACATATTGACCTTCACACAGTGTAGTGGGAGACTTCAAGACCCCAATCTCACCAACAGACAATCAACCAGACAGAAACCAAACAGAGAAATGCTGGAACTAAATGACATCACAGACCAAATGGACCTAACAGATATATACAGAGCATTCCACCCAGACACAAAATAATATACCTTCTTCTTGGCAGTTCATGGAACTTTCTCCAAAATTGAGCATATACTTGGAAACAAAGCAAGTCTTAACAGATATAAGAAAATTAAAATAACACCCTGCATCCTAACTGATCATCACAAATTAAAGCTGGATATCCACAACAACAGAAAGCTTACAAACTCATGGAAACTGAACAACCCACTATTGAATGAATAATGAGTCAAGACAGAAATAAAGAAATTAAAGACTTTCTAGAATTGAATGAAAATGAAAACACAATATAGCCAAACTTGTGGGACACAAAGAAGGTAGTTCTAAGAGGCAAGTTCATAGCACTAAGTGCCTACATAAAAAACAAACAAACAAACAAACAAAATAGCTGGAGAGATCTCATATTCGCAACTTAACAGCACACCTGAAAGTTCTAAAACAAAAGAAGGAATAACACTCAAAAGGATAAATGACAAGAAATAATCAAACTCAGAGCTAAAATCAATAAAATAGAAACAAACAAAAACAATACAAAGAACCAATGAACAAGAGTTGGTTCTTAGAGAAAACAAAAAATATTAATATATCCTCAGCCAAATTAGCTAAAAGGTAGAAGATAAGATTCAAATTAACAAAAATAGAAACGAAAAGGTAGACGTAACAACAGATGATGAGAAAAGCCTGATAATTATGATGGCAAATTTAAAATACTGTACTTCACCAAACTGGAAAATCTAAAGAAATAGATAATTGTCTCAAAAGGTACCACTTACCAAAGTTAAATCAAGATCAGATAAACAATTTAAACAAACCTATAATCAATCTCTAGTCATATTGAAGCAGTAAATAAAAGTCTTCCAACTCCCAAAAGCTCAGGGCCAAATGGTTTTAGCACGGAATTCTACCAGACTTTCAAAGAAGAGTTAATACTAACACTCCTCAAATTATTTCACAAAATAGGAACAGAAGGAACATTGCCCAATCCATTTTATGAGGTCAGAGTTACTCTGATACTAAACTATGTGAAGACCAAATGAAAGAGAATCACAGATCAATTCCCATTATGAACAGAAATGTAAAATTTCTCAATGAAGTATTAGCAAACAGTTCAAGAACCCATCAAAATCATTCACCATGATCAAGTAGGTATCATCCTAAAGATGCAAACATGGTTTAACATACATAAAGTGATAAATATATTCCACCATTTAAATAAACTGAAATGCAAAACCCACATGATCATCTCATTAGACGCAGAAAAGGCCTTTGCCAAAAGCCAATCTACCTTTATGATAAAAGTCCTAGAGAAATTATAGATATGAGACACATTTCAACATTGTAAAGGTGAGTTATAGTAAGCCCACAGCCATCAGCAGCCTAAGCGAAGGGAAATTAAAATCATTTTCACTAAAAGACAAGATTGTCCACTCTCTCCATAGCTATTTAATATAGTACTTGAAGAGTGATAAGACAACTGAAGGAGATAAGTGGATACAAATCAGAAGGGAAAAAGTCAAAATATCTTTATTTACACATGATATGATAGTATATGTAAGCCACCCTAAAAATTCTACTGGGGAACTCCTAATGCTGATAAACACTTTCAACAAAGCAGCTGGATACAAAATTAACTTACAATCATCAGTAGCCCTCCTGTACACAAATGACAAATGGACTGAGAAAAAAATCAGAAATCAGGGAAACAATATCTTTCATAATAACCCCCCTAAGACCCCCCCCCAAAGAAGAAAAAGAAAAAAGAGAAAAAGAAAATATCTTCAGGTAACTCTAACCAACCAAGTGAAAGACTTGTATGACAAAGATTTTAAGACACTGAAGAAAGAAATTGAAAAAAGATATCAGAAAATGAAAAGATCTCCCATGCTCATGAATCATTAGAATTAATATAATAAAAATGGGCATCCAACCAAATGCAATCTACAAAATCAGTGTAATCCCAAGCAAAATTCTGACACTATTATTCACAGAACATAAAAGGGCAATCCTCAGCTTCGTATAGAAATACGTAAATGCCAGGATACTAAAGCAGTACTGAGTAATAAAAGAACTGCTGGAGGTTACACCATGCCTGACCTCAAATTTTGCTCCAGACCTAATAAAAACAATATGGTATTGGCACAAAAACAGACACACTGATCAATAGAATCAAATTGAAGACCTAGATATAAAACTATATACCTATGGACACCTGAATTTTTTTATAAGAAGCCAGAAATACACACTGGAAGAAAGACACCATCTGCAAGAAACGGTGCTGGTCAAACTGTATGTAGGAGAATGCAAATGTATATCCATACTTATCACCCTGCACAAAACCCAACTGAAATTAATCAAAGACATCGATATAAAATCAGAAGATACACTGAACCTGATAGGAGAGAAAGTGAGAAATAGCATTGAACTCATTGGCAAATAAAAAGAGACTTTGAACAGAACACTGATAGCACAGGCACTAAGATCAATAATTAATAAATGAGACCTCACTAAACTGAAAAGCTTCTGCATGGCAAAGGGCACCATTATTTGGACAAAGCAGTTGCCTGCAGAATGGGAGAAATAGTTTACCGACTACACATCTGATGGAGGGGTAATATTCAAAATATATAATGAACTTAAACAAATTAGAAAACACGTAATTAAATAAACAGAATTCTTAAATAAGGAAACTCAAATGGCTGAGAAACACCTAAAGAATTTTCAACATCCTTAGCCATCAAGAAATGCAAATCAAAGCTATTTTGAGATTTCATCTTACACCTGTCAGACTGACTAAGATCAATAAAGGAAACGATAGCTCATGCTAATGATAATGTGGAATAAGGGGAACATTCATTCCTTGCTGCTGGGGTTGCAAACTTGTAGAGCCACTATGTAAATCAGCGTGGTAGTTCCGCAAGAAGATTGAAATCTCAGCTATACCATTCTTGGGCTCGTACACAAAAGATGCTTCAGCCTACAGAGACACCCACTAAGCCATGTCCATTGCAGCTCTACTTTGGTTTTTTTTTTTGTTGTTGTTGTTTGTTTGTTTGTTTTTGAGACAGGGTTTCTCTGTGCAGTTTTGGTGTCTGTCCTGAATCTCACTCTATTGACCAGGCTGGCCTCGAACTCACAGAGATCAGCCTGGCTTTACCTCCCGAGATTAAAGGTGTGCACCACCACCACCACCACCCAGCTGCAGCTCTACTTCTAATAGCCATAAACTGGAAACAAACTAGATGGCCATCAATAGATGAATGGATAAAGAAAATGTGGTACGCATTTATACAATGAAATATTACTCAGCCATTAGAATAAATTAAATCACGAAATTCACAGGTACATGGTGGGGAGAACTAGAAAAAAATCATCCTGAATGAGGGAACCCAGAACCAAAAAGACAAATTTGGTATATATTCGCTTACATGTGGACGTTAGGTGTTAAGTCAATGATAAGCCAACGACAATCCTTATAACTACAGAGGTTAGATAAAGTAAGGGACCGGGGAAGATTGTGTCACCCCAGAGAAGGAAATAAAACAGATTAGTTATGGGTATGTGAGGCAGGATCTGGAACTGGAAGGATCCAACGGGGAGGAGGGAGGGAGTTGAGGGGATAAAGAGAAGAGTAGAGGGGGCCGTTAAAAGTAAGGGACATTAGAGAGGTCCTATGGCAACCAAACAGTGTAGAGGCTTCTTCAAACATAATCATGTGGGAAAACTATCTAAATAAAAGTCACCAAATAATGGGGAGATGGAGCCCCAATTGAACATTTCTTATAACCAAATGAAGCTTCCAGTGCTGGGAATGGCTTACATCCAATTGAGTTTTTGGCCCAAGGGACCATTGGAAACCCCAAACAACCCAGACTATTGCCAAGGCTGTTGGTTGCTTCTCACAAACTGATGACAGGTCTCATTGCTGAAGAAAACATCTGCATAACTCAATAAACAGAGAATTTGCACTGGTCCCTACTTATAGCCTTCACACCTATAAACTAGTGTTGTAGAATATTATTTTAAGATGTGTTACATGTGTTTATGCTGTGGAACATTTGTTTAATGATGCAAAGATGTGTTGCATTCTTTTATGTTGCATTTTTTTTTAACTCCAAGAAGCTGTTATTCTGCCTGTCTAAAACGCCTGATTGGTCTAATAAAGGGCTGAACAACCAATAGCAAGGCAGGAGAAAAGATAGGTGGGGTTGGCAGGCAAAGAGAATAAATAGGAGGAGAAATATGGGAGGAGAAGATGGAGGAGCAAGAAAGAGGACGAGAAGAAGACTCCAGTGGCCAGCCACCATCTACATAGCAAGACATAGTGTAAGAAGTAAAGAAAGGTACACAGAATAGAGAAAGATAAAATCCCAGAGGCAAAAGATAGAAGGGATAATTTAAGTTAAGAAAAGCTGGCTAGAAACAAGCCAAGCGAAGGCTGGGCATTCATAAGAAAGAGTAAGCCTCCATATGATTTCTTTGGGAGCTGGGTGGTGGGTCCCCCAAAGAGCTAAGAGTGAAAAACAACCGACAACAGACTAGTAGTGTTCATGGTACAGGAAGGTACTCTGCATGCTCCCAAAGAAGAAACATAAACATCAACCCAGCTACAAAGCCCCCAGTCTACAAGGACGACCTGCCTGCAATTGTGCTAGTATAATGGTGGCACAATGTCTGTGGAAGTAACCAATCAATATCTCATTGGATTTAAGACCCACTCCATGAGATAGGCCCCATCCCTGACACTGCTGGGTGGCCAAGAACTGCTGTGGGATGGTCTGTGTGTCAAGTGTGTTGCTGATTGGTCAGTAAATAAATCACTGATTGGCCAGTGGCTAGGCAGGAAGTATAGGCGGGACAAGGAGGAGAATAAAGCTGGGAAGTGGAAGGCTGAGAGAGAGAGACACTGCCAGCTGCCACTACAAACAGCATGTGAAGATGCCGGTAAGCCATGAGCCACGTGGCAAGGTATAGATTTATAGAAATGGATTAATTTAAGCTGTAAGAACAGTTAGCAAGAAGCCTGCCACGGCCATACAGTTTGTAACCAATATAAGTCTCTGTGTTTACTTGGTCGGGTCTGAGCTGCTGTGGGACTGGCAGGTGAGAGAGATTTGTCCTGACTGTGGGCCAGGCAGGAAAACTCTAGTTACAAAGAACCTTAGATAGGCTAGTAACCTAGGGGAAAACAAAATACTACTATTCTTCCAAAGGACAGAGCAATAAAATGACTCCTGATGACATTCTGCTATACTCACAGTCCAGTGCCTTGCTCAGTCATCATCAGAGAAGCTTCCTCCTGCAGTAGATGGGAAGAAATACAGAGACTCACAGCCAGGCAATGCGCATAGAGTCAGAGTCCTTTGAACATTCAGTCCTAAATGGGATGTCTCCTTCAAATTCCTCCCCTCGGGGCTCAGGGAATCCTAAAGAAAAAGGGGTGAAAGGATGGAAGAGCCAGAGGGGGTGGAGGAGACTCAATACATAATGTTAGGACCAATACACAGATGAACTCACAGAAACTAACGCAGCATACACAGGGCCTGAACTGATAGGGCTCGATGGGATGCTAGAACTGAGAGAAGAGGCAGACATGAGCCCACATCCCTAGCCCGGAAACTAGCTCCAACTGATAACCATTCACAAATGAATTGTTAGTTCTCTTCAATGGAGTCTCGTTGGGATATACCAAGTCTTAAGTGTAGACTCCATGCTCCATAGTAGATGCTACATCCATTTACCTGCAAATTTCATGACTTCATTTTTTGATGACGGAGTAATACTCCATTGTGAAAATGTACCACATTTTCTTTATCGGTTCATCTGTTGATGAGCATCTACATTGTTTCCAATTTCTGTCTATTATGAACAGAGCACCAATGAACATGTTGCGTAAGTGTCTCTGTGGTAGGATAAAGTGTCCTTTGGGTATATGATCAAGAGTGGTACAGCTGTATTTTTGAGGTAGATAAATTCTGATTGGAATTTTGGTGGGGAGTGCTTTTGAATTTGTATATTACTTTTGGTAAGATGGCCATATTTACTACATTAATCCTACTGATCCATGATATTGCCTTAGCCACTATTCTATTTCTATGAAGAGACCCTACAACCACGGAAACTCTTACAAAGCAAAGTGTTTCATTGGGGGCCTTGTTTACAGTTTCAGATTATTAGTTCATTATCATCATGGTAGAGACCATGGCCATAGGGAGCATGGCGGCAGGCAGGCAGGCATGGAATTGGAGAAGTGGACATTTGTAGGCCACCCAGCCACCCAGCCAGCCACCGTGGAGTAAGAAAGAGTGATATACAGAAATAGAAAAAGGTCAAAGTCCAGAGGCAAAAGGTAGATGGGATCATTTAAGTTAAGAAAAGTTGGCAAGCAACAAGCCAAGCTAAGGCCAGGCATTTATAATTAAGAAAAAGCCTCTGTATGTGATTTATTTGGGAGCTGGGTGGCAGCCCCCCCCAAAGAGCAAAAACAACCAACAACATACAGGCTTTTAAAGTATGTCCTTAGGATTCTTGGGATCTCCTCAGTGTCTGTCATTATGTCCCCCTTTTCATCTCTCATTTCTCAATTTAGATCATATCTCTCCACCTTAGATCTTATCTCTCCATCTTTTAGTTAATTTGGCTAAGGGTTTGTTGATGAAAGTATATCTAAAAGAAAAGCAATAAGCAAGTGTAATGTCATAGAAGTGCTGTACACGAAGAATTGAGAAAACGTGCACCCACAGAAAACAGTAGTAAACGGAGATAAAACCATTGCCTCCTCTGTGGCAAACGGCCTGTGACAGGGTCTCCTTACAAGTCCACAGGAACGCTGAGGGACTAACACCCCTTTCCCGCTTTGCACTCATTAGTGGTACACTCTTAAACTATAGAGATGCTGAAATGTTTGAAAAGGGTGTTTTCAAGGTGTGCTTAAAATAAACGAATATGACGGCCCTCTTCCTAAATACATTTGCCTTAAAGTAATACTTGGCAAGAATGGGCTTCAATAGAGATAGAGTGACATCTTCTTACTAAAGAGAATGCAGAAACCTGTCTTTTTCCCTAGTGTGGTTTCTACATCTTCGTGGTTATCCCTGTGTTAGGTTCTGGGAAGTACTAGGAGGGCTTGTGGACAGTCACTGGATGGCTTTGCCTCTTGCTCCCCCTACTGTTCATGTTATGTTACTGCTGTCACCCATAAATGTGTACAGAAAAAGCACTTGTGCTAAGAAATCTAATTTTCAATATCAGATGCGCTTATATGACACTTAATGTGATTAATTAATTTTAACTCTCACAGAATTTCGTGTCCTCATAAAAGTTATGTTTTAGAAAGTAATTTAGGGAGTTGTATTTTCTGAGATCAAATTTTCTCCCCTTCCTTAATATCAGTTTCCTTGTGCAGAATGATAAATACAAACGCGCAGCAGATATTTCTCTTAGAGGGTCTGGTTTTACAAAAACCACCTAGGTGATGTTCCATGCACACATCCTATCTTTATTTCTTTGATGCATCAGGAATGGGATTTCAAAATATTCTTATAGCGTGTTTCACATTTATTTAAATATGTTTTAAAAATTATTTCCTAAAGTGAAAACTGTGTCCATCTCTGAGACCTTGGGAAACAGTTCAGGAGCCCATCTATGTCTCACTTTGTTTCATGAATATCATTTGGTTCTATTTTTTGTTTTAATATTAACATTTTAATCTCCAAGGATATATTTGCTTCTTTATTTCTACTTTTAATAACATCTTGTTCTTATCTTTGTTTGTTCTGCACATGCAAAAGATGCAGCATCTTCTCAAATGTTCCCGAGAAGACAGAAAATCAGCCTCTCCACCCCTCCCTGCTACCCTTTCCCATTTCCTTGATGAATTACCTGGTTTTTCTCTAGTCATTTTTGCTTCATTTGACATTTCCCTTTCATGTTGCAGTTTTGTTCCCCTACCCCCACCCCTGAGATCTTTTGTGTTTGTTGTTTGTCCATTTGTGTTTAAGAAAGAGGCGACATAAAAGCTGAGCGAGTTTCTCATACTGGTGAGAGGTATTCTGGGATATGGGGTAGGGGAGCTGAGCATTATCATTTAGGACTCCTGCATGTCCAGGAGTCCTAAATGATAATGTCCAAACAAGATGCCCAGTTCCAAAATTATAAATAAATAAATAAGCTTTTATAGAGAAACATAGAAGTTTTTAATCCTCCCTTCTCCCTCTCCTCTCTTTCCTTTTCTTTATTTTTTAAAATTTTCATTTATTTATTTGTTTACTTACTCAAGACAGGCTTACTCTGTGTTGCCCTGGATGTCCTGGAACTCACTCTGTAGCCCAGGCTGACCTCGAACTCACAGAGATTCGCCTGCCTCTGCCTCCTGAGTGCTGGGGTTAAAGGTGTGTGCCCCTGCCATCTTTTCTTTTCTTCCCCTCCCCCCTTTTTTTCCTTTTCTTTCACCCACGGATGGGATTGGGTCAGTGGCAGCCATTAGACCCACTGAGGTAAAACTTGGGTGAGGGTGAAGGTAATATGTTCTGTTCGAAGTCTTTTTTTTTTTTTTCCCCAATACATCATGATTCTTTATTGATTCTTTGGGAATTTCCCATCATGTACCTCAATCCCGCTCACCGTCCAGTCCCTCCATATCCTCCCCCACCCCAGAAGCATCCCTCCAATCAATTAAAAGCAAACCAAAACAAACAGAAACCCCACCTCGCTTCTCATCTTTCCAACACCTCTTCACTCACCCTAGTGGCATTGGGAATTGTGGTGTATCATGCAGGATATCCTTTCGTCTGATCAGCTCCACCCACAAAATTTTCATTGCAATGGTCCATTGGTCTGGTTCAAGGCCTCTGGCACACAATCTTCAATGGACCCTCACCGAAACTCCTCTCAGATATCCTGCTGTTGCCCCTACTCCTGGGAATCCTGAGGTTATTATTCTGCAGGTCCAATCACTTCACACACTCCAACAGGTCATAGATGGGGTAGATGTCAGGTGGGCCAACCTAAGGACCAGGATGTGGGTGGGTCAGGGTGGTAGCTGAGCTGGTGGGTCCCAGCCAGTGGGACCACCCCCTCAGGAGAGGGGCAGAGCTAGCTCTCCTAGGACCCTGGTGAGAGGGGGGCCATCTGTCTTTGTCAGGAACCAAACATGGGCCATGGAAAAGTACTAGCTAGGCCAGAGAACAAGCCCCTGCCCTAAACCAGATGCCCCCAAAGATAAAGAACAGGTCAGGCAGGTCAGGTAGCATAGCAACAGAACAATGGGCCCTGACCAGTGACCTTACCACCTAGCAGCCTCATGATTTGCACGTAGTCCTTCACCTGCACGCCCTCCCTTAACCTGCACGTACGGCACATCGTGCACCCCTTCCCTCCTTCCTGCCCCCTCCCCCTCCCATGTTATATAAGCCTTGCTGAGGAGAATATTTTTTGCAGCTTGATCAGAACACACTGTCTTGCTGTCTTCCTTTCGTGTCTCCCCCGTCCCTTTCATTCTCTCCCACAGGTGGGTCGCCCCCGTCGACACCCTGCTGGCTGGGGCATATCTCGAGTGAGGGGGGCAGCTATCCCATGGGGGTGGGGTGGGGACAGCTCTCCTGTTGTTGTGTCCAGAGACAGGGAGAGGCAGCTATCCCAGGGCCAGTAAGGGTTTCAACATGCATGGTTCCTATGACCCCCTGTGGCAATACAGAGCTTGGATATCATCACAGACCCAGCTGCAGCAGAAACATGGACCCAGACATGGCCCTCAGCAGCAGCTCAGGCCCGGACATCACCATGACCCTTGTGGCAGTACAGGAGGACACCCACATCAGTATGGCCTCAGCTGCAGCAAGGTCCTTGGACACCAACATGATCTCAGGTGGCTGTCCAGACCCTAGGCATTCAGACAGTTCTTGGTGGTAACAGGAGCCATGGACATCAACTCAGACCCTGGCTGCTGCTGAACCATGGAGACAGACATGGCGGTAGGCAGCAGCCCAGACAACACCATGGCTCTGTGTGACAGTGGAGGCCACCAAGGTTGGCATGGCCCCGGTGGCGGCAAGGGCCCTCAGACACCAACATAGCCACAGGTTGCATCCTAGACCCTGGGCATCTGTGTAGCCTTTGGTTTTACCATGGGTCACAGACATCAACACAAACCCCGGTTGTGGTAGGACCATGGACCCAGACACGGTCCATGGTAGCAGCCTGGGCCTGGATATCACCATGGCCCCAGGTGGCAGTATAGGTCACTGAGATCAGCATGACCCCTGGAGCAGCATGGCCCTCGGACATCAGGACAGCAGCATGGTCCCAGGTGGCATCCCACACCCCTGGCATCAGCATGGCCTGGCCTTTGGTGGAGCCACAGACATCAAAACATATCCTTGCTGTGGTAGGGCCATGGATCCAGACACTTTGTGGCAGCACAGGCCACTCAGATCTGTATGACCCTCAGATCCCCACCTGGCCTCAGGTGACAGGCCAGACCCTGAGTATTAGCATGGCCTTCAGTGGTATCAGAAGCCATGGATATCAACCCAGACCCTCACTGTAGTAGGGCTAAAGACCCAGACGTGGCCCTATGCCACAGCTCAGGCTCGGACGGCACCATGGCCCTGGCTGGCAGCACAGGTTATCCAGATTAGCATGGCCCTGGTGGCAGCGTGGCCCTTGGACACCAACATGGACTTGGGTGTCTGACCAGACCCTAGTCATCTGCAGGGCCTTCAGTGGTTACTGAAATGATGGACATCAACACAGACCCTGGCTACTGCAGGACCATGGACCCAGACATGGCCCTCGGCAGCAGTCCAGGCCTGGATGTCATTCTGGCAAGCGGGCTGCCAACATCAGCCCATTCCTCACCGCCCCCTCTTCTTCAGATCTGCCTCTTACCACAGCACACGAACAACAATTCCGCCTCCCTTTCTCCCATTTCTCCACCATATGCTTGCTCACCATAGCACTGGGCAGGCTGGCGGATGCCTTCAGGGCCCAGGCTGGGTGTCTTTCACCCATCTGAGACACACGGCATTAGGCAGGCTGTGGATCTGTCTGAAATCTTTCAATGACTCTTACTCATTTCCGCCCACTCCTCACTTCTGCCCACCAATGTAATCAGCACTTGCATTTCTCCGTTCCCTGGGTTCTGTGGGGGCAGGCCAGACCTCTGCATCTGCCCCTTTGGTGAGTGCCCTGTAGCACCTCCCTTTGCTGTGTCCCTCAGTCACTGGTCCTTCACCAGCTCCCAGTCTTCACAATTCGATTTTGCAGTCAGTGGTTGAAAGCCCTATTTTCCTGTTCATTGTCAGTTTTCAGTTCATTGCACCATTTTCTATGTATACTGTCCAAAGTATTGGTCATTTGAGTTGGGTTTGTCGTAGAGGGCAACAAGGGAAAGCAATTCTGAGAGTCATTTAGAAGTCAAGTCAGTGGGGTAGACCCTGGATTAGACAAGGATAGAGACAATGTATTCTAAAGATCTTTCAAATGTCATGGTGTCCAGGACATCACTTTTGAGAAGGCTCTGAGCATGGTTTGAGGAGTCAAGGCTTAGACGTGTCATCCCAATGTAGCTCTGTCAGTTACAATGGCAGAGACTTCTTTTTTGTTTTTGTTTTTGTTTTTGTTTTTGTTTTGTTTTGTTCTCTGAGATGGGCTCTCCATCACTCTGTAGTAGCCCAGCTGGTCTGGGAATGAGACCACCGAGCAGGATGACCTCAAACTTACCCCTGCTTCCTCCTGTCTGCTTCTCCAGTGCTTGAACCTGATCCTCATCTTTAGAATATCATGTTGATGGAGTCAGTCATGGCAGATGATGCTTGCAATCTCAGTGTAGTTGGAGTTTTCTCCAGTCCTGCTCAGCCCCCCAGCAGTTCCGCAGCCCACTTTATAAAATAATCACTCAGAAGCTCATATTAGTTAAAATTGCTCAGCCATTGACTCAGGCTAACTATTGACTAGTTCTTATATTTTAAATTAACCCATTTCTATAAATCTATACCTTGCCTCGTGGCTTACCAGTGTCTTACATCTTGCTCCTCATGGCAGGGCCTGGCAGCATCTTCTGACTCAGCCTTCCACTTCCCAGACTTCTCTTCTCTATTTGTCCCACCCATACTTCCTGCCTGGCTACTGGCCAATCAGTACTTTACTTATTAACCAATCAGAGCAACACATTCGCAGCATACACAGCATCTCAGCACTTAGGAGATTGAAGCAGAAGAATTGCTATGAGTTTCAGGCTAAACTAGACTACATAGTGAGTTCCAGACCAACCTGTCTACACACACACACACACACACACACACACACACACACACACGTATGCATGCACACATAGAAGTGCACACACACCACCACCATCAAGAACATTCAAAATGTGTTTGTAAAGTAATTGTTTTTAAAAATAGTAATTATTGTCAGAAATTAAGTATCTGAGGTTTATATTAAGGATGTTTGCTTCCAGAAAGTATTTCAGCCATGAATTTAATGCACTTTGCTACATAGATGTGATGAGGCCAGAAACATCTGGTGAAAAGTTCAATTGATCTTTTCTCATTTTGGGGGCAGTATTATCTTGGAAATTTTTGTAATAAATATTTTAGGATTTTTCTGTCAGTAATACAAATTTTGTTGTTTATACAGAAAACAAAGGAGAGCCAGAATTTTCCTTTTAAAAATTATCTTCTCATTTCATTTTAAGACTAGGTTTTGCCCTAACTGTCATCATAGAACCTTCATCCAGTAATTGATGGGAGCAGATGCAGAGACCCACAGCCAAGCACCAGGCCGAGCTATGGGAGTCCAGTAGAAGAGAGGGAAGAGGGATTATAGGAGCAAGGGGGTAAAGATCATGAGAGGGAAACCCACAGAGACAGATGATCTGAACTTGTGGGAGCACATGGACACTAGACCGACAGCTGGGGAGCTTGCTTGGGACTGAACTAGGACCTCTGGATGTGGGCGACAGTTTTGTAGCATGGTCTATTTGTGGAATCCTGGCAGTGGGACCAGGATCTGTCCCTGCTGCATGAGCTGGCTTTTTGAAGCCCATCACATGTGGTGGGATGCCTTGCTCAGTCTTGATTGGAGGGGGGCTTGGTCCTGCCTCAACTGAACATGCCAGGCCTTGTTGACTCCCAGTGGGAGGCCTTACCCTTTCTAAGGAGTGGATGGGGGTGGGCTGGGGAAGGTGGGAGGGAGTGAGAGGAGAGGAGGGAGGGGGAATTGTGCTTGGTATGTAAAATGAATAAAAAAAAATTAAAAAATAAAAGGTGCCATAACAAAGGTTGTCTCGAGCACACAGTATCATTGAGAGACGATAGGATAAATAGGGCTTTTGAGAGGTGGGAGCCTGGAGGGTGGAAGTTATGATACTGTTGGTGCACTCATGAATATCACCCCTTGTTCTTTCTTTCTTTTTCAAATTTTCATGTATTTCTAACACATTTACATCATTTCACGGCCCTCTGCCTCTTCTCATCCAACTCCTTCCACATCCCCCAAATCCTCTCAGATTTGTGGTCTCTTTTTTCTTTAATTGTTATTGCTATATACATGTGTATAGGAATTAACATATAACTATAACTTGCTGAAAAAAAAGAAAAAGAATAGCCTTTGTTTTAAAGCTGAAAGAATATCTAACAATCCAGTGAAGTGAAATATTAAGTCACTGCAACTGTAAGCGCGTAGACTACATTTCAGACATCTGTGCCAGACCTGACCATGTTTGGAGGAGGATTTTGGAAGGACTTGTGAATGTTGGGCTAGAAGAGTCATTGAGTGTTGAGAGTTCAGTGGGCTGTTCTGTCGGATCGTGGAAGATAAGAATGTTGAGAGCAGTACAGATGATGGAGGCCTGGCTTGTGTGGTTTCAGAGAACGGCAAAAACTCTATGGATCCATTTATACGAAGAATCTGGTGTCTGGTCAGCTAGAGCTTCAGAATCACCTGTGATTAACAAGAGACCAGAACCACGAAAGTGAAAGATTTTCTTTGCTGGGACAGTGGATGCTGGTCAACTGGGGCTGAAGAAACAGCTGTGATTAGAAGAGACCAGCACCACAGACGTGAAATCTTCTGGAAGTGTTTCCTGAGAGTCAGCACACAGAAGCTGTGTTCCAGGGGTCGCCAGAGCTGTTCCTTGTGCTGGTAAATGAACTTGGTGTTGTAAGAGTCACCCAGGTGGTATTGGGTTTGAAAGCATGAAGGGGTCATGGGGAGCATCTGAGGCTTGGCACTGTGTGGCAGTGTTGGGGGTCCTGGAAGAGAGCCCAAGAAAGGCTGTTGCTGAAAGGGAAGCCCAGATGCAGCAAGAGACCCTGGCATTTCAGAAATTCTAGTACCGTGGGATGCAAGAACAGTAGTAACAGTGGAGCAAGCCAGCAAGCAACACTTCTCCATGGTCTCTGCATCAGCTCCTGCCTCCAGACTCCCGTCATGCTTGTGGTCCTGTCCTTCCCGTCCTGACTTCCTTTGGTGATGAGCTGTGATGTGGAAGTGTCAGCCAAATTAAACTCTTTCCTCCGAAGTTGCTTTGGTCGTGGTGCTTGATCACGGCAATAGTAACCCTAACTAGGACAACATTTGCCTTCATGTCTTTAAGATCCAAAGTCATATTCTAGAGGACTCCATGAGAACCCTCTTAGCCAGGTGAAATTGTTTTTATAAACTTAGTGATGAGCTTGCTCAGTTTGTCTGTATCGGTGGTTCTCAACCTGTGGGTCATGACCCCTCTGGGGTCACATATTAGATATCCTGCACATCAGATATTTACATCATGGCTCATCACAGTAGCAAAATTACAGTTATGAAGTAGCAACAAAAATAAAATTATTAAAGGGTCGCAGCATTAGGAAGGTTGAGGACCACTACTCTCAATGCCCTACACACTTGCTTACGCTTAATATAAGTTTTACAAATTTCCTGTAGGTGGCGCAGAAAGCACAGTAAAGTTGGAAAGATCAGAACAATCTTTTTTATATTGTAATTTAAAACTGAATAAAAGCTATTTCTGTATTTTCATCACCATTTAATACTTGAGGTGACACTATGTCAAACATTCGAACAATCTAAATGTACACAATAATTTCTTGGAGTAGAGTCAAATACGGGCATAATTTTTCTTAATGTTAGTGGAAAACTAATATTTGCACTTAAAATTTTGGTACCTCTCCATGAGTCTCTTTCAGTGATTTCAAGTGAACATCCCAACTGCGCGGGCGTCAGTGTGTAAAGGGAAATCATCTACACTGAAGAGCTTCAGATGCGTTCTTGAAGGTGTGGCTAGTAGGTCCTCAGATATCGTCAGCAATCCTCATCTGTTCCCCAACTTCGATGAGAGATACAGGAAGTTCGATGGGAGACGTCGACCTTTTGCATTATCTTCGGTCTACCCTGAATATCCTAGAGGACGCTTGCTGCCATGCACAGAAGCCGCCACAGGGGGGCAGCACAGTGTCTTGCAGGAAATGATTCGGCTGTGAAATAATTGTTGTGGAAGTAAGGTGGTTGGGCAGAATCAACTGTTGTCTACTAATTAAAACGAAGATCTTAATAATGCACGATAACTTGATTTTCTGAAAGGAATACCTACTCTGCATTGTCATTACCACATTATCATACAGTTCTTGATCACCTTCCTAAACCACACCCGCGCGTGTGTTAAGAAGTAACTCCCCCTGGTGTTCAGATCTAACACTAGAACTCTTAAAACAGATCTTACCTGTGGGGATGGCAAATGGACCGGGACGTTCCTTTTTTCTTTTCTTTCTCCTCTGAGTTTCTGCCTTTTAGTGCTTCCGTCAATTTTTAATTATTAAAAGAAATACATGCTAATAAAGAGGAATGCCGAACAGTACAGAAATGTATTATGTAGGGGCTGGGGTGTAGCTTAATCGGTAGAGTGCTTATCTAGCATCACCAGAGGAGGTGGCCCATGCCAATAATCTCAGCAATCTGGAGGTGTCAGCAGAAGAATTGGGAAGTTCAAGATCATCCTTGGTCCTTGATGAAATCATAAGTCAGAGAGCAGCCTGCGCTACACGAGAACCTGTCTCAAAAAATGAGAAAGAATAAAGAAATGTGTAACAAAGTGAAGGACATACAACTCAAACAATTTGGCCATCCTGCCTCCCCCCTCCATATTCCATTCCCTAAAAGCAACTGTTGTTAATAGATTTGGGTCCTTCATGTTTTATTTCATAATATTTAATTTGTATAGGGTTGAGATATGAATATATATATATATATATCACAATTTTTTGTCATTGTGTGTTTGCAATAAGGATTTTTTTTAAAAAATCATGTGTGTAAGAGTTTTTACACCTTTTTTTCTTACCAAATTATTTTTATTTATATAATTTATAAACTTTTTTATAATTAAGTATGTAGAATTAAATTACATTGTAAAATAAAAGAAAAAAGAATTTCCACTTGCTTTGTATGAACATATGTAGTTTTTACACTTTTTATATTTATTTACTCATGTGCGTGTCTGTGTGTGCGTTTGCCTGTGCCATGGTGCACATGTGGATGTCAGAGGACAACAGTTGAGAATCAGTTTTCTTCTTCCACCTTGTCCCAGAGATCAAACTCAGAACATCAAGGCGAGCATCAAGCACCTTTATTGGGAGTCATCTCAGGGGCAAAAATAAAAACCTGCAAACATACGTATGAGAAGGTCCCATGTGCCTTCATCTAATTTTCCCCCCATGCTAACATCTTCAGCACATTTATAAAACCAAGAAATGCCATTGCTGCAGTCCAGGGTTTATCCAGAGTTAAGATAGGGACAGGGTCTCTCATTAGGCACGGAGAGTGCTGGGTGAGCTTGGCTAGCCAGCAAGTCCCAGAGATCCACCTGTTTCTACCTTTTCAGTCCTGGGATTCCAAGTACAGGGCTGGGTATTGGGTGGTGATATTGTGTTCCCCAAAATATTGTGCACCCTAATAAACTTATCTGGGGTCAGAGAACAGAACAGCCACTAGACACAGAGGCTAGAAAATGGTGGCACACACGCCTTTAATCCTAGCATGAGTTCAAAGCCACACTGGAAACAGCCAGGCGTGGTGACTCACGCCTTTAATCCCAGGAAGTGATGGCAGAAAGCAGAAAGATATATAAGGCGTGAGGACCAGGAACTTTTGCCTGGCTAAGCTTTTAGGCTTTTGAGCAGCAGTTGAGCTGAGATCCATTCAGATGAGGACTCAGAGGTTTTCAGTCTGAGGAAACAGGATCAGCTGAGGAACTGGCGAGGTGGCTGTGGCTTGTTCTGCTTCTCTGATCTTCCAGCGTTCACCTCAATACCTGGTTTGATTTTTATTAATAAGACCTTTAAGATTCATGTTACAGTATTGTGAGGCAGCCTTTTACTGCTCAAACTGTCTCTCCTCCCCAGAAGCCAAATTTTGATCAAAGAATGTGAACTTCATTCTAAATACAGCGAGAATCCACTGGAATGCTTGTGTAAAGTTAGTTAATCTATTGCTCCTGGGGAGCTTACAACAGGAGTTGACTGACGATGCTTCCAGGTCTAAAGTGATGAGACACTGGGGTGGTTGTGTTAGTAGTCATGTGAATAAGGGTCACAGTCGTGAGGAACAACTCAGAGGCTTCCCAGGAGATCTAATTGAGCAAATAATGGGAAAGACAGTGAATTCTACACTGATGTTGTGGCTTTGGCTGGAGTGATAGGGAGCATATTCTTTATAGAAGTAAGAGAAAGAGATAGGTAACATTAATTTTGGAGGTTTGGGGTGGGTGTAAGTATGGTTCTTCTTTATACATTATAAGTAAAATGATCAAATTCTACAGGAGTGCTGACAATATGTTGTTGTCATGTATATGGGTATATATACATGTTTGTATACGTCTTAAAGTGTTTTAAAACTCCTAATATTATCCATAAGAAAACATTCGCTGGAAACAGTGTGAGGACAGAAAGATGACTCAGTGGTTATGAACCATATTTATTTTGTAGAGAATCTGATTTTGGTTTCCAGAACGCATGTCTTGCCACTCACAAGTGCCTATAACTCCTGTGTCAGGGTGTCTGACATCTTTGGCCTCTTGGGCACCCACACTCATATGCACATACTCCTTACACACATACATAATTAAAAACAATATATATATATATATATTTTGGTTTTTCAAGACGGTTTCTCTGTGTAGCTTTGCGCCTTTCCTGGAACTCACTTGGTAGCCCAGACTGGCCTCGAACTCACAGAGATTCACCTGGCTCTGCCTCCTGAGTGCTGGGATTAAAGGTGTGTGCCACCACCGCCCAGCAAAATAAATATTTTTTAAAAGAAGTTTTTTGGAGGTTGGATATAAGCAAATTACAGCTTTTAGGTATTAAAGAATATGCTAAGAAGTTTAGGATTCTTAAGTCAGACGAACCCAGTTCTTGTTCTGACTTCATTTCTTTATAGGGTAATATTTATCCACTAAACCTCAGTGTTTTCATGGACACCACAGGAATGGTAATAGCACTTACCTAAAAAAAAAAAAAAAAAAGAAAAGAAACAAACAAAAACCAACCCACAAAACCCATTGTACCTAAAGGAATAGATTCTGTGAGGACATTTAATATAGTATATATTCAGCATTTCTATTATAACTGTGACTGAAAATGCTGCATGGTAGTTCTTAGCCTTCCTTGCAGTTTCCCTGAAAAGAACTCTGACTCTGCTCAATTAGCCTCATGCCATCCATCACTACCCGCAGGGTTCTGGCATTTCTAGGAAGGAGTTTAGACTGGTTTGAAGACAGATCAGGAAGAAAGATGGAGATATGGGAAGGACAGATTTGGTGGACCGATTTCCATTCCCGAGGCCACAATTCATGGGTCCTTTCAGGAGCAAAGATCAGGTACCAAAGGAAATGAAGATAGAGGAGGAAACAGAAGGGAGGAAGAGGGGCCAGAATTTGGGGACTCAGAAATGAGGAGATTGTGCATTAAATGTCTCTGAAAGTTTGGGGGTAGAAAGATATGGAGATAATGGTGACACAGCTGTTGTGTACCTCGTCCTTGGATTTCTTCTTCATAGTCTTTGACTAGCTAAAGCAACGGATTTGTGTCCAAGGATTGGATTCTGCTATATGTAATACGTCACTGTTCTAGCTGCTAGTGCTGCCTGGCAAGACAAGACACAATGGGGTCCTTGGCAAAACTCTTCCCTTTCATGTGTGTACCATTAACACACAACACAGTGCTTGGAAACCCATGTATACCACACACACACACACACCTGTAACCCTGAAGGAGTTCTGATAACTATGTCCAATTCCGTGTGTTCTATTTTTCTCATGTTTCACAGTGACAGTACTCTCTTTTTTTTTTTTTCAGGTTGTTCTTCTGCCCTGCATAATAACATTCTAATCTCTTACCAAATCCTATCCACATTTACCCAGAAACACACACACACACACACACACACACACACACACACACACACACACACACTCTTATTACAATTGCTGTGGTCCAAGGGCTACTTTTCCTTGGCCTCTTGGTTTAGACAGGTAACAAAGCCATTGCTGTGAGGCAATAGAGTGAGGTTGGGCTTCAAGATGGAAGAGACTGAGGATTTGAGGAGGAACAGTATATCACGTTCCTCTAAATCCTTTCTCTTCGTTATGGTTAAGTTGCCATGAACAAGGCAATCTAGCGGGTGGATGATCTGAGTGTTAGTTTTGTTCCTGCAGGAGCTGTTGGAACACTTGTCTGGGTGTATGGCAAAGATACTGAACTCCGTAAATACAGAGGCCATAAACAAACAGAAGCCAATCTGGACCACAGAAGACCTTGTTCCAGAAGACAGAGTTGACACATATTAATAGTGTTAGTGTTGGTTTCATGCGGCGCTTTTACCTTGTGAGGAAAAAGTCATGAGGCATAACAAAAACCCACTCTAAGAGTTTTATTAGGAGGAGGGAGGGAGAGGACAGGACAGAATGTGGTCAGGCCTGCTGAAAAGACATGTGCGGAGAGAGGGGAGGGTACATGGACTGGCCTTTAATGAACTAACCTATGCATACTCACATGGGCCCACATGGCTACTCCATGCATGTGCATAGATTACATGACCACATAGTGCACAGATTACATGGGACATACGGCCTGGAAATGACTTGACTAGGTGGAACTGAGACGTGTGCAATCGTGGGGGCGTGGCTAGAATTCCTATCAGTTAGGATAAAGAACAATGTGCACCCTTAGGTGGCTTGTTCCTGAAAAGGAGGCAGCAGGAGGCATTTCAGCTTTGCTTGGGTCAACTCCTGTTCCCCAAATGTTTCTATCTCCCCCAAATTTAATACAAAGTGCCCAAGTCCTAGAGACCTGCAAGAAGGGATATTTCCCTTTGCACCAATCCAAGAATCATTCTTCCTAGTTTTAGAACCAGGATTCCTTTTGATTGTTCTGAAACCTGTTTGCCTTGAGGGCTTGTGTTTGAGATCTTGTTTTCTCCTACGCTGATTCTGTAGAAATGGCCTCTCCCCTCTTTGTGGGGAGGGGGGAATTGAAACCAGGAACACTTTGGTTAGGCACGCTCTCTACCACTGAACTCCATCCCCAGGCCTTGTTCCCCGCTTTTTGAACTCCTCCTGCAGGGCTGCTCAGTTGCCTGCCGCCTTCCTTCCCTGGTGCTTTGGTGCAATTGCTGTTTTTCCCCTGAGACTCTCCTTTACATTCTACCAATAATGCTGATAGCGTGGTCTTCTGGAACCGCCAACGCATGAGCTAGCCTGAGGGGTCTCTGTTCAGATGGTGTCACTAAAAGACCGGAAGCCTGAGAAGCGCCAATACCTCCTGCGGCTGTTTGAGCAGACCTGCGTCTCTGGAACACTAGATGACTCATAATGGAGTCCCAGCTAACTGGAGACTGTCTAATTTGGCGCCAAAGCCCAGGGGCGTTGCCTGCTTCCTGTTCTTTGTCTGCAGACACACTACCTGGACACACTGCCCCCCTGTACACTCTCACGTAATGCAGGTTGTATGCCATTCAGACTCACTGGATAGGAACTCGATATGACCTTAGCTTATTGGATAATTCATGCACATATGCCAATGAACACACACACTAAACCAGATCTGCACCTCAGTGCTGGTATCAGGAGTCAGCTTCCTGGAAAACTCTTCTTCACATCTCCCCTCCCCCTCCCCCTTGGAGCGGTGGGTGAGAGGGAAGAAAACCCCCACAGCTGTCAATCAATACATATTGTCCAAGTCAAACACTTTGATGATCCCGCATACCGTATTCCCTGAACAGACCAACACTTAACTCAAGTTTCCTTCTTCTATTGCCTGGCTCCATTTCTATATGTCTCATCTTTACGTTGACATCTCTTCAGCCCTAATTCCACCTAGTCTCTGGCATGTACTTCCAGGACTTCAGTCACTCTGAAACTCACCTTGAAATTCTTAGATTGTGTATGTTTGGAAGGAGTCTGGTGGAAGATCCAGCTCGGCTCCCTTCCACATCTCTTTCCCTAAATCCGCTCCTTCAAAGCCTGCCAAACACAGCTCCTCCCCCGGAGAGGCTCAGGACGACTCCCACAGAGGATATAGGAGCATCCCAGAAAACAGACACATGGTTCTTCTGGTCTCCTCTCTGCAGGCCCAGGAATCACCCAGGAACTCTCTACCCATTAAACCTGGGCTTTTCCTGATTCGGTCTGATTCGGTTTGTTGTGACAGCGGAGAGGCCTTCAAGAAGCCTAAAACTTATGAGTATAGACCACCCACCCCTGCATCCTCCACACCAATGCGGCTTTAAACTTTATTTAGCGTTTACTATTCCTGCTGCATGTGCAAGCAGCTGTTCTCCCACGACTTTGACAATGAATTCTATTTGTAGCTGGAGAAGGCGCTCTCCACAGTCTGCAGGAGCCTGGCCTGCTTGAAGAAATTTCTCTTCCATGTTCTCAAGCAGCACTTCATTCTTTCTATGTTAATACTATGCTCTTCTAGCCATTCGCTAGTTCTGCTTTCTCCAACCTCGTCCTTCACAACCTACAGCTTCAGATGCGTCTTATCTTATTTTCCTTTTGTAGCTTTCTAGCCTGTTCTTCAAAATTTCATTTTTCACTTTCTTTAAAAAATTTTAACCCCCCCCCCAACTGTTTTATGTATCTAGCCTGTCTTCTACATTTGAATTGCTTTCTTGGGGGAGGGAAATGTTTCTCCTCTTTCTTAGCTGATTTCTTTCCTTGTTTTTTTTATTTTTCTTTCAGGAAAACAAGTTTGAAAAACAAATTTGAGTCAGAATTTGAGGGCTTCAAATTCAAACCCTCTCTGCGGGCTACTGTAATATGACTGCCCTTTAGAAATATATGGGGACTTTTTAAAACAGCCAGTGCCAGCGTCTTATGCCAGAGATTTGGAGTTCATGGATACAAACAGAAACTCAATGATGGTGTTTGCAAACATCTCAAATCATTTGAATTCCCCCAAACTGGGAAGGATCTGGGAATGTACTCTATTTACTAGCTAAAAATGTAGTCTGCAGTTTCAAGGGGGCCGGCGTCAAATTGGAAACTGCAGTCAGAGCTTAGCTCTTTATGATAAGAATGCCAGGGCACAGTGTTAACATTTGTTTATTTAAGGTCTAGTTTTCTGAGTCCTAATCCTGCACTGTTATACATAGAGGGCCGGATGATGGGTGCATATTCGGTGACTCTTGATACAGGGTTTTAAGAGCAATTGGATTTTTCTCCTCTGGGATGCTTGCAACCCAGTGACTTATGGTGTCAGACACCCAATAGCCATCAAAATTCAACCCAAGACAGTGGCTCTCAAGTTTGCTGTCATACTCTGATGAAGAGTAAAAACAGAGAGCTCAGAGAGAACATAAAGTGAATGCAAGCACTAGGAGATGTCTGTGCCCCGTCTGCCAGCTGACCAGCCAGCCAGGGAGGCCGAAGTCTCTCCCTGTCTAGCTCTGATATGTGCTCTGTGATCTCCTGACCTGGACTACCCGCAATCTGTTAGCCCTGGCTCGCGTTGCTAAGGGTCTTTCTGGCTGTTAATTAGACTCCTCATTCTTTCCCCTCCCATTTACGTCATCAGCTTCTAGTTTTATCAGGATGTGTGTGTGGTGGGCTAACTCTTTCATAGCTACAAACATTTAATTGGTAATTCCTTTTGGTCACCTATCTAGTTCCTTGTCTGTGGGGTGGTCTTCTTCTTAGAATAGGTGGAAATTTATCAGAAGCCATCCTTACCCACAGTTTAATCTGATCCATTTAGTTACAGTAGAATTCGGGCCAAGGATCCATAAAAGTGGAACAGTGCCTTTGTATATGTTCCCTAGGGCTTCATGAGTGCCAGCCAGCTACTAACATGCCCTTACTTCCCAGAGCTCCTGTTCTTTTTATCTCTCAGTCAGGCTGTCTCATACCCAGCTGCCAGCCCTCTCTCTTGTCTTCTGCAGCCTCCTCACCCTCACCATTTCTGCTTTAACTGTTCTTGTGACTCTAGCATCTATTTGACCTTTGTGAGTAACACACAGTTTCCACCCCCTATTCCTTTCCGCCTGTGGTGAACTAGCTTCTGCTTCAAGATTTACTATATGAAAGGTATAGAGCAGAGACTAACACCCATTCTTTGCTTCAGGGGAAGACACCCTCTACGTCTTCTACAGCCTGAAGCACACGTCAGGCCTTTTGCTCGGGAAGGAGACACTGTCTTTATCTTCTTTATCGACACCCTTCTAGAAGGAAGGGCCAGTGCTTTGTTTCACTAGACAAGTGAATGTGAGAGCCCTATGGAAAATGAGCTCCTAATAGAGTTGAGGCTGCTGCAGCAGAAAAAGGGGACTTTTAATATTGTTTAACTAAGGTGAAATTTTAAAGAAAAGTGGATGGGCCATGGGCTGTTAATTAGATAAGAATGAAGGGAGTCAGTGGGGTTGAGGCCCAATAGCTTTTCTCCTGAGTCACAATTAAGCTCCTTGAGTGAATTTTGAGACCTTCATACCTTGCTTGTAAAATTTATTATGTGTAACCAGAAAAACGTAGGAGTCATTTTACTCCATTGCCAAGGCAAAAGTCTTCTGGATACTCTACTCAGTGCCCATGAACTATGAGACCTCCCATTTGGGCTGGGTAATGTAGCAACTGTTCAGGGCTCTTTACAAGGTCCAACATTGCTCCCTCTTTCTTTCTCACGTTTCTTTCCCCCTCTAAGAGCAGTTTTCTTTCTCCTAGATGGTAACCAGTACTCAGTTTAGTGCTCCATGCAGCCCTCAGTAGCTCCATTTTCTCCGGTACCCTGCTTTTACAAACTCTACTTACCCCGTTTCCCGGAACATTCAACTGTGTTGTCTTTCTAGTTCCCTGTGCTATACAGCCCTGAAGCTCTCTATTTCAAGCTTGGCAAATAGTAGAGACAGTTTGTGGTTTTCATTTTGTGTGTGTGTGTGTGTTTTCTGCATTGCCCTGGTGTCTTGAAAACCACTGTAACTTATCTGGTGTTTTAGTTAAGGCAGAACATCCAGGCAATTCCTTATTACTTCATCATGCTCCCCACTTTTCCTCCTGCTCCTCTTCCTCTCCATCTTTCCTCCTATCTCTCCTTTCCCCCCTACTCAATAGCAGTTTTTTTTCATCTTATGGTCTTATCCACATTATATTTTCTGGAATCATCTATCCTGTGTCTAGTTGTGATTTGCTTTTTTTCATTGCTCTATAAAATTCCAATGTACATATTAACACAATTTATTTATTTCACTATAGATAAGCACTTGGGCTATTATATAGCTTGGGAATATTATAAATATGCTTTATGAATATACTTTATGTAATTGTGTGTGTGTGTGTGATGTGAGTGTAGCATATGGATATAGTCACATATGTGTGCAGGTTCCTGTGCCCATGTATTCTAAGAGGAAAGCCACAGCAGGACATCATGATGCTGACAAATAAGGTGGATTGAAGTTTCATGCACTAGCTAACTTTATTCAGAGCATTGGACAATTTATACTCTGAGGGTTAAAAGGAGTCACACGAGTCAAGTGTACAATCACAGGCATAAACTGCACATGTGGCAAAAACATGTTTTTCCCCAGAGGCATGCAAACAAACAACAATAGCCAGTCGTAATGAATAGTCTGAAGTCAACTCACTCCTTTGTGCTACACATAGCATCATCCAAGAATAATTCCATGTTTTTGAAGAAACTGAGGTCACAAGACACCCTCTTTTACTGCTCTCACAGAACAGAAAGTTCATCATTTTTTTTTTCTAGGCTGGCAGGCCAGCAAGCTCTCAGGATCCACCGTTTCTATCCCCAGTGGTGGGATCACAAGTGTGCTGCTACGCCCAGCTTTTGGTTTTAAGTGCTGGCGATTTTAACTCAGTCCCCATGAGTGTGCAGCAAATGCCCTGATCCACTGAGCTCTTTCTCCAACTTCTCTTTTGATAAACAATTATTTGCAATTTTCTTGGGTGTCCAACCAGTAACTGAATCTCCAGTCACCAAGTTCGTGTAGATTCAATTGTGATATTCTTTAGTTGCCTAAGGCTTTACACTAAAGTTGAGTCTTCCTAGCTGCTGGAACATGGTTCAAGAATGGAGCCATGTGAGGAGAATTCTGAATGCTTGTGAGGAAACTCCAACAAATAAAGACAAGAGTCCTGTGACCTCAGTCTCTTCAAAAACATGGAATTGCTCTTGGATGATGCTTTTGTGCCCCTCCCAGATGTAGCGCACAGGGGTGAGTTGACTTCAGACTGTTCGTTACGACTGGCTATTGTTATTTATTTGCATGCCTCTATGGAAAAACATGTTTTTGCCACATGTGGCTTGTCTGACATGTACAGCTTGCCCTTGTGATTGGACACTTACTTTACTCATGTGACTCCTTTTAACCCTCAGAGTATAACTTGTCTGATGCTCTGAATAAAGTTGGCTATTGCCCGAGACTTTAGTCTGCCTCATTTATTGGCTCCATTCTCGCGGGTCCCACCGCCTCTAGAGACATAAAGAACAAGCAGGAGATGAATGCTTTATATGTGACACATTGTTTCCAAACCTTGACATTTTCTACATATTTATTAAATTGTTACTTTTATCAAAATATGACTATGCTAGTAAATATGTGTCATTTCATTAGAGTTGTTTTTATTTGAGTGTTTGTGGGTGTTTTATTTTTGAGACAATTTTAGTTTCTTTTTCTGTTACTGTGGAGAAGTATTCACTGTGGTTGACAGTTCTAGGTTATAATTCATCATGGCAGGGAAACCATAGTGGCAAGAGTTTAGGGGACCTGGTCACACTGCATCTGTAGTCAAGAAGAAGGGAGTGATGTGTTTTCTCCTTTTTATATACCGCAGGACTCAAACTCAGAGAATGGCACTGCCTACTTTTAGTGTGGGGTTTCCCATCTGAATTAATCAAATCAGCATAACCCCCTATAGATGTGCCTGGAAGCTGTTGTCTTTAAGTGATTCCAGATCCAATCGAGTGAGCAGCTAATATTAATACTACACAGTATCTCCTTAGGTCGCCCAGGCTGGCTGGAAATCACTATGCAGATCAGGCTGGCCTAGACCTTGTAGCTGTCCTCTTAACCTCTGTCTCTGGAATGCTGGGACTACAGGCATGTATTACTAGGCTCTGGCTCGCTGTAGTTTCAAGTTTCATTTCTAATAACAAATGAAAGTAAGCATCTTTTCATATGCTTACTGGTTATTTGGTTAGCTTCATTTGTGAGGTGACTTTTCAAATCTTTACTCGTTTCTCTATTGAGATAGTTGTCTTTTTCTTATTGATTTCTGTGTGTTCTTTATATATTCTGAATGCTACCACTTAGTATGCTTTGTAACTACTTCCAATGGCTCTGGGTATTTCCTTTTTGTTCTCTGAATTAGGGTACTGTTTAGAACAGAACCACAGATGTATCAACCCCCAGAGGAGTCTCATCGCTTTCTGTCTGTAAGCTGGAGAACCAATGGTAGTAAAAGACATTCAAAATTCCAGAGTCTGAGCATGGCATCCTAAGAACTAGGAAACTGGTGGTTGTTAATTCCAGGCCAAGCTTGAAGTTCTGACATCAGGAGCAAGAATGCCAGGGGCAAGAGAAGATGAACAAATGTCCTAGCTCAAAAGGAGAATACACTCAGTCCCTTCCCTCTTTTGTTCCATTCAGGCATTCAAAGAATTGGATGATACCCACCCGCCTTGGGTGGATCTTTTTACGCAATCATCTGATTCAAACTCTAATCTCTTCTGGAAACACACTCAGACACACCCACAATTTAATGTTTTAATAACTTGCGGTGAAATTGACACATGAAAGTAAACATCATATGCTCTTTATTATCCCTTGAGAAACAGAAATGTTTTATAGTCCAGTTTATGATAATTTAACCACCATTATTAGCGTTTGCCTCCTTTTCCTCATAAAATCAGAGAGGTTTTTAGTAAAACTTTCTTGGGGTATTTAAAACAATGGAAATTTCTTTAGCCAATGCTTCCAAAGATTCAACACAAAAGGACTGGAGAGGTGGCTCAGTGGTTAAGAGCACTTGCCGCTCTTGCAGAGGACCTGAGTTTGGCTCCCAGTAACCATGTCAGGTGACTCATAATTCCTTGTAACTCCAGCTCGAGGGGACTCTGACACTCTGACATGTCTGACTTACCTTGGCATACACATATATGCACACACTCGTACACACACACACACACACACACACACACACACACACACACCCCTATATACACATGATTAAGAAAAACAAATTAAAAAAGAATCAGGAGGCCGGGCGGTGGTGGCGCACGCCTTTAATCCCAGCACTCGGGAGGCAGAGCCAGGCGGATCTCTGTGAGTTCGAGGCCAGCCTGGTCTCCAAAGCGAGTTCCAGGAAAGGCGCAAAGCTACACAGAGAAACCCTGTCTCGAAAAACCAAAAAAAAAAAAAAAAAAAAAAAAAGAATCAGGATCAAATGAACCCTTGATGCAGGTTTTCAAGTGAACATATGAACTTCTTTCAGTCTTTGGCCTTGTGTAGAGTTCAGGATGAAAGCTTGGCGTTCTTCCCCTCTCCACTCATTATTATTATTTACCTTAAAATTTCATGGTATTGTGTTAATATGGCCATATATAATATACTCGGAGCATATTTCCTCACATACTACCATCCTCTCTACCCTCTCTTTTCTGTTCCTCCCCTCTTTCCCCCTTTTGATAGTTCCCTCTGTTCTCTCCCCCACACATTTTGCTTATATGTTAACATCATCTATACTTACATAATTTTATATATCTCTATAAAAGCTAGGATTCACAAATGAGAAACACATGTCATGTTTTTGTCTGATACTGATTTAATTCACTTAATAAGACTATCTCCAATTGTATACATTTTCCTGGAAACAATATAAATTTATTCTTTATGGCAGAAAAATTATTTTGTGTTTTGATTAGGAAGGTTATTTCATTGCATTCCAGCCTTCTGGCTAAGATCATATGTACAAGGTTCTGTTTTTTTTCCTATTTCAAGGTTATGAAGATATTCTATGTTTTAGATTCTTCTATGTTATAACACATATTATATTTATTTCTTAGCTTTATTATATTACAAACTCATAAACTTGAAGTAGACATTTTATTGTATTTATAGTTACATTCTCAGTACTTACAGTGTTATGTAGCATGTAGCAGCCATGTACCGATGAGCGATCAAGTGATGTCAGTTTAGCTGCTCGTATGGTGATCATCCAACTTGGCCTTGATGTCTGCATCATTAAGCATTTGAAGTAGTTCTGTTTCAGTTCTAAACATCTGTTAACAAGATCCGGACGAGATACTTTTGGTGCTCTGTAACTGAAATTTAATTTCAGCTATGTTAACAAGACAGGGGCAGGGCAGAAAAACAATTGCCCACATGTTTTAAGCAGTTACAATAATTTTTGTTCTTTTGCCTGTTAAGGAGATAATACTATTTTCTTTCTCTCCTTCTCTTCTTTCTCCTCCTTTCCTCCCTCTCTTATTCTCCCCTCTTATCATCTCACAGCTCTGGAGTAATACCCTGGTATAGGGAAAAGTGTATCAGCTTTGGAATTGGTCCACCAACAATTGTTTATTAAACATCTACTGCATGCCTGGCATTGCCTTAGGAGCCAAATGAATTAAATGAACATCTGTGTTCTTATTGATACTATATAGGTAAGTGAAGATATCATTTTGCCTCTCAACTCCTGTTTCCTCATGTAAAATAATGTTACTGAGACCTAAGGAGATAGTGAATATTAAATTCCTGAAATATAGTGTCTTCACAAGGTGATATCTAGCTGGCTTTGAACTCACTATGTCGCTGAGAATGACCTAGAACCTGATCCCCCTGCTTCTACTTCCCAAGTGCTGAAATTACAGGCTTGTACCACCACACTCGGTTTAATATGGTACTGGGTATAGAATTATGGCTTTGTGCATAGTAGGCAAGTACTTGACCAACTAAGGTACAACCCCCTGCTTAACTTGTTTCTCTCTCTATTTTCTTTGAAATACATTAAACTCCAGGTAAATTAGACAAATGTCTCTTTGATAATAAGTATACTCATTGGATAGTCATTTGAACTGCACAAGCAAGTAACAAATTATTTGTTGAAACTTGGTGATTAGCCTTCTATAGAAATTCTTTGAGACTGAATCTTTTCTTTTGAATGTATACCCATTTTTCTTTATCTCTCTGTACACATTCTCTTTTTTCCATGTTTGTGGCTTAACAATGCTTATGTGCCAATAGATAATTTACTTCATAGAGTAATGGGAACCTAGGTTCAAGGTATAGAATTGCCTTTCTCAGCTGGAGAATTTTATAAATGGTCTCTATCACATGCTACATCCCTTCCTAACCAACGCCCGCTGTGAACATGTGGAAAAAGCACCGGAAGAAGTCAATCTTGGCAGATTTTTTTTAAATTAGTTTCTATTAATTCCATTTCACAACAGTGATGTAAAAGCTGAGCAAAATGATTTCTAGTTGATGTATACAGTACTTATGAATCATTTTCCTTTTGGCTTGGGGCTTCACAATAGCCACTCAAGGCATGGTCTGTGATAACCACTGAGAAACATGCTGCCTAGAAGTTGGCCGTGCTAAATAACTGTCTTTTTCTACTTAGCAGTGATGTAGCTTTGTGGGAGAGGGGCCTAATGCCAAACCCTCCTTTCTGAAGTAAAGCAACCTTCAGCATTCTGAGATGGATGGCTCTTTTCAAGAGCTTCTGACCATGAGTATCCTGGAGATCACTGCTACCTTAGCAGGATAAGAGAGCCAACGATGTTTTTATTCTCTTACTATGGGTCAGAATGTAACTCTGAAGAAGGTGGATTTGAGAGATTTTGTGAACATATTTGTGTTTTGTTTACTGAGGTTTTGGCAACTGAATATATTGCGACACTTGGGATTTTGGAGAGGTTGTCAGGGGTTCACAGACTACTCCATGACAGATGGCTTTCAATGAGGCCAATATGACCTGGCCTGCTAGGTGCTGGTTACTGTCACGCAGAAGCACACAGTGTTCCTGGCCCTGAGCTGCACTCAAGCCTCTGGTTAGCGGTCCCGTACATACTTGTTCAAAATTGAAGGTTGGGGCAAACATCTATTAATAGAAATCAACTCAAAGTTCCATCTTGTGACAATAGTGTGGAATTTCATCTGTGAAATTATCTTACCACTAATTATCCCTTCTAGTAGGGAAATGTGGAGAAAAAGGAGAAAGCAATTAAACATGTATTTCAGGAGTATGGCACTGTGAATAATTTCAGCATTTCCCCCCTATTGCTTAGAAGAGCTTATTAGTTGTAAGTGTACTGGTGATGTTGTAATAACAATAAACATGGCCCTTTCATGGGATAGCCTTTTACTATACATGTGTTTTCTCTATAGATGTCAGTAAACTCAATAAAATGAGGTTTTAAAAGTACATGTAATAAATAATTCTCTTTTTTCATTTTTTAAAAATCTTTGTGTATGGGTATATTGCCTGAATATATGTAATGCCTGCAGAGAACGGAAGTAGTTACTGGATTCCCTGGAACTAGGGTTACAGACAGTTGTTATAGCCACTGTTTGGGTGCTTAGAATTGAACCCCATTCTTCTTTAAGAGCCGTCAGTGATCCTAACTGCTGAGCCATCTCTGCAGCCCATAAAGTAATTTTCTGACCGATATTCTCAGCTCATCACTTGCAGTTACTAAAGGCAGTACAGTATAGTATAGATACACGGCTTTGGTGAGGAGACACAGAGTTGAATGCTCATTTCTTTATTTGCACGTTGCTTGAGTCATGCCCATCTCTTTAGTAATAGAAGGTTGATAATTTTAGCTTTCTAACGTTGCTGTAAATGTCATACTTTTACATCCTCAGCATCACAACAGGGACTTAGGACTTGTTTAATCCATGGGGTTGCTTTTTCTCTTGAGGTTTATCAGAAGTGCAGTAAAGAGGATTGATTTGTGTCCCGCCTGTTTGTTGTCATTGTCTTGACTATTGGGGAATTTGTAGTGTGACGATAGAAAAGCAGCCACTCCAGTGTCACAGATGGAGAACACACACGGCAAAGCGCCAAAGATGTTAGTCAGAAATGGAAACTGCCTTCTCCATAATGGAGAAGGCTCTGTTGACTCTCCTCCAAGCAAACAAACAAATACCCTGTCCCTTAAACCCCTGGAAAACTGAAGTCTACTGACCACATTTATTTAGTTAATTTTCTAAAGGTATTTTATAGAAAACTTTGTTATTTATGTCTTTATCTACTTCATTTTAAGATGCATACACACAAGCTTCCAAGCAAAAGTTGTCCACCCAGAAGGTCCAAGCAAGCCTCAGTTTTTGTTTTCCTTTTCCATTGATATATTTCCATTGAGAGTTTGGGAGGCCATAAGTTCCATTTTTCATTCTCCCTGATTTATTATTTATGCCTAGTCTCCCCTTTTGGGACTTGTTGTGCGAAATGGAAAAGGCAGAGGGATGGAATGCGTTGACCTGAACTCTGAATCTTTATTCCTCTTAGTGTTCTCTTTTCACCATTTTTGATTTATTTCTGTGCCAAGCCTCCGGTGAATACTTTGTGCAAAGCAGCCATGCTAGCTTTAAAGCAAGCACTTAAATTAATGTTTTGGTTTTTGGGTGGAGAAGGATGAAATTCATGTGGGTTGGTCTGGGACAAGAGGTGCCTGTGAGACCTTGGAATTCTGCTGTGATTTTCTTTTCTTCCCTCCTGCCTTTCTACAGCAACTATCAGAGATGGGACACGGTGCATGTGTCGTAACTGGTTTAACTTACCTTAAAAAGAAGTGGCATCTGTGCATAAAATGAGTCTTCAGTCCATTAAACCATCAAGGTCGGTAATTTAGGAAATGAAATTATTTCTTTGAATCGTACTGGGTTGGTGCTATATAAACTATTTCTGGGCTCCTAGGAAATCTCTAAGCTGTAACTTCTTATAAAAGCCTATGAAACTTCTTTTGTTCTAACTGTTGTTGTTGTTGTTTTTTTCATTATTTGTTCTGCCTCTTCTGGAACTCAATATGTAGACCGGGCTGGCCTTGGATGAGAAATCTGCCTGCCTCTGCTTCCCAATGTTGGGATTAAAGGTATGTGCCATGCCCCTCAACTTCTTGATAGTTATCATTTCTCAGGAGCTTTGCTGAGGTGACAGTGTATGGAAGCAGTATCTTGTTTTGAATCTGGATAGCTGCTCAGCATAATTTAGATTCACCATAATGACCTTTCAAGTTGATGGTGTGTTACTTCTCTGTTACTTGAATTTAGTTTGTTTTTAGTATTTTGCTTCATTAGTTATGGTGTTTCACCCTAGGAGTATCTCAATTCTATAGGTGAAAATGAAGTCTTTTAAGAGAATAGGGATGGTAGGGCAATGTGTATATTTATAATTAAAGAATAATTATTGCTAAATTTAGTCTTGAGCCCACAGCTAAAGAAAAATGAATATTTCATGGTAAAGAAAACCATAACCTAAAAGACATAATATTTGGTCTTAAATATGCTTATAAATTTGCTTTATGACTCTGTGGTAGTTTGAATGTAGTTGACCCATAATCTCATAGGGAATGGCACTATTAGGAGGTGTGGCTTTCTTGGAATGGGTATGGCCTTTATTAGAGGAAGTGTGTCACTGTGGAGGTGGGCTTTGAGGTTTCCTATGCTCAGAATAGTGCCCAGTATCTCAGTAGACTTCCTGTTGCCTGCAAGATGTAAGGCTGTCAACTACTTGTCCAGCACCATGCCTGTTTGCACACTGCCATATTCCCTCCCATGATGATAATGGAGTGAACCTCTGAACTATAAGTGAACCATCCCAATTAAATGTTTTTATTTATCAGAGTTGTCGTGGTCATGGTGTCTCTTCACAGCAATTAAAAACCTTCACTAAGACAGCCTCCAATTAGTTAATATCTGGACTTCTATTTGTTAACAGTAAAATTATTGTTTTTTTTTTTTTTTTTTTTTGTGCCTTGGGACAGTGCAAATCTGAAGGTCTGAAGTCTGAGCTGTCTTGGCTTAGGGCACTGGCAAGAGCCTGAAGGATAAAGCATGTAAACAAGCAGATGAATCGGAAGCACCAGCTCCACCCATACTTCAACAGGTGAGGTAAACAGTCTAGACAATCCTTCATATACATCTTGTTGAAGAAATAACAAGTCCTTGTCATATTTGGACAGGAACTGATGGGGGAAATAGTAAATACATGGACTTTAGGGAAAGAAAACACATTTATATTGCAGAATATTTGTTTAACTATGTAAAGATGTGTTGCATTTGTTAAATTATGTAAAGATGTGTTGCTGTTTTATCTTGTCTACCTAAGGCACCTGATTGGTATAATACAAAACAGAATGGCCAAAAAACAAACAAACAAACAAACAAAAAACAGAATGGCCAATATTGAAGGAAGAGGTACAGGCAAGACTTCTGGGCAGGGGAGTAAGTAGGAGGAGGAGTTCAGGCTGGAGAGTTAGGGGGAGAAAAAGAGATGCCAAGGGTCAGACAGCCAGACATGGAGGGAGCAGGAAAGTAGAACATACAGAAAGGTAAAGAGTCCCAAGGCAAAACGTAGATGAATAGAAACAGGTTAAATTAAGTTAAAAGAGCTAGTGGGACAAGCATAAGCTAAGGTTGAGCATTCATAATTAGTAATAAGTCTCTATGTCTTTATTTGGGAGCTGGTTGGAGGTCCCCCCAAATTCCAAATACATGTTTATCTTTCTATTATAAAAATCAAAGCAGCATTGTCTTTCATTTATGGTTTTTAATGGTGATTATGTTTTGTATGTCATCAAATCTGAGCAGAGACAGATATGCAAGGTCACATGGAGTGAAACTTTACTTAAATAGGTAGTTGTTTTGGTCAAATATTATGTCTTTTAGGTCACTTAACTCTTAAAGGCAATATTAGGTAACATCAATGTTTTAAGCCTCCATGAATCTGAAATTAAGAATATAAGTCATAAATCTGACACATCTATAACGATGGAAGAAAGAATTTGACCTATCTGTGTCTAGGGATAGGTCAAAGAGAGCAGAGAATACAGATATAATTTTTTGTGAATGAAACATGAAAGTGAAGGAGGACCGTCACTGGGCAAAATGATTAATGAGGTATCTGTTGGGTATGCCCATATGAAGCAAGGCCATCGATCTACTGCTGAACCCTTCCTTTTAGTCTGGAATCCTTCTTGCATTTCTTATTTCTTTCAAGCATCCAAGCTTAAAATTCAAAATTCATCCTTCAGTTCTTTCTTTCACTGGGCTTTTGCAACCAGTCAGTTTCTAAGCCTGCTTGATTCTACATCCAAAGTAGATCTAACATCTACCTTCTTTACATGCCTGTTACTAATCTAATCAACTTCCTCCCCATACTCCCTGAACTGCCTTGATTCACTGTTAACACACCCTAGTTTGATGAAAATTCCCACCAATTTGGAGCAACTCCCTTTATCAATTTCCAGCATTTCCATAAATCCCTCTTTTAGTTTCTTAACATTAAATTTAATGTTTTGAAGAGATATAGTGATGAACTAAATTTATAAGCTTGTATAGAACTTAATTTATCTATTTGCATAATCCCAAGGTACACAATGTATAAATATGATAAAACTTGGTTGTGCTGTGATCCAGATATTTTGAGACTATAGGCTGCAAACCACTATTCTCATTTATTCGAATAAAATACAGATTCCATTATGTTTATAGAGACCATACAATTTATTGTTCCAACTAGCTCACTTAGGATAGTGAAAACATATTAATGATTTATTATAATTATAGATGGACAGTAGTATAAATTGGAACTTGTCCAGGCAAAGCTAGAAATAGAATCACCTTTGCTGTCTTGCTCCCTGCTATCATCAGAGAGCTTTTTACCACCTAAAAATAGAAGTAGGGTTTTGTTTGTTTTCTGAATTTGGCACTCAGGAGATTCATACTAATTTTTTTGACTCTTGCTGATGAGTATCCCTTTGCATTCTTTGATATAATTTTTTATTCTTGTATGTTATGTTATTTCCTCTCCCTAGAGTGCTGTTGCATACTTTTCTGATTCAAATCCCTTACTACATTTTGTCTTTTCTTCTTTTGCTGTGTAGTCCTGGATGTCCTGGAACTCATGATGTAGACCAGGCTGACCTTGAATTCACAGAGATCTGCCTGCTTATACTTGCCAAATGCTGGGATCAAAGGGATACGCCACCATGGGCCAGTTCTCTTACAACCTCTAAAGTAGAATTTATCCTTTATATCTTTGATCAAGCTTCATTAACTTATGTTTATATACTTAAATTATATATGTATATATTACACATATCAGACATGTTATTTTGCTTTCTTAACACCATTTTAGTTAATTATCTGATCTTCCTAAAGATCCTTGAAGGCATCACTGTTATCTTGTACTATTTTTCCTCTTGATACTTTGGAGTTCTCTTTCACCACACTCTCATTATTATCTAGACATGAAGAACTTACACAGTGACAGAGCAAATACAGGAGGGAGTGGTTATGCTAGAGGAGAAACTCGGAGATTGAAGATTGCTGTGGGATGTTCTGTATGGCAAATGTGTTGCTGATTAGTCAATAAATAAAACACTGATTGGCCATTGGCTAGGCAGGAAGTGTAGGCGGGACAAGGAGGAGAATAAAGCTGGGAAGTGGAAGGCTGAGTCAGAGACACTGCCAGCCGCCACGATGAGAAACAGCATGTGAAGATGCCGGTAAGCCACGAGCCATGTGGCAAGGTATAGATTAATGGAAATGGATTAATTTAAGCTACAAGAACAGTTAGCAAGAAGCCTGCCACAGCCATACAGTTTGTAACCGATATAAGTCTCTGTGTTTACTTGGTCGGGTCTGAGCGGCTGTGGGACTGGTGGGTGACAGAGATTTGTCCTGACTGTGGGCCAGGCAGGAAAACTCTAGCAACAGAAGATCCCAAATGCAAACTCCATGGCTGTTTCAGTAGAAAGTGGAAGAAACATTGGCTAAACCAAGGTGTCATGGACATGGAGGAGGGTTTAGTAGGTTTGGAACAGCTCATGAGAGTAGCTGGGAGAAATGGCAGGGACAAAACTCTTAATTTCCTTTGGCCCTGGGACATCGTTATTCAAAACAACACCTAGAGCAGCAGCTCCAGCATCACCTGGGAACTCATAAGAAATGTGTGTCCCAATTTGCAGTGTCAGGATCCTCAGGTGATTTGCCTACGAAGCCTGGGCCTAGAAGATTTGCTTTTTTTTGGCTGAGTTAAATATTCAGGAGTGATATTCAAACATCTGCTAATTAAAGTGAGCTGATTAAATATAAATCTGATAATCCACTTATTCCCCTTGGTTTCTTAGTCTTTGAGTGACAACGCAGATCTTGAGTAGATTTTCACGAAGGTGGAGACATGGAGGAAATTTAAGCTCAATGTGAATTGGAATAATATTTTTCAGATAAGAAACTGTGTCTTAATAAGATTTGGGTGGAGAATAAATGAAACAATCTAATTATGGGTGAACCAGAGTGTTCATGAGTTTGCTCTTGTTATTAGATCTGAACTTTTTTTTTTGACATTGAATCTATTCTTCCCAGTTTTTAGAGCCTCAGGATAGGAAAACAGTTGGCCATCTGGTTTTACTAAACACTTTCTCACGTATGAGGACAAGATGTATTATTTGGATCTACTAGGAGGTGCACTGTTGGAAGAATTTAGGACAGTTTCTCTATACAAACTATCTCTCAGGGATTGAAAAAAAAAACTTGGCCTGTATCAAAGATTAAAGGAATTTATGCATAGAATACTTCTGATTCTCAATATGCTCCATCTATCTTTAGATAGTATATAGAAAAAAAAAATTCAACTAACTACAAAATGCATCTCACAGTTTGAAATCTACCCGGCCCTTCACTGACCCTTTTCTTAATAGAATAAAAAATTTCACTCACTCCAGTTTTCTATAAATGACTTCTGTTATATTTTCCTTGTTTTGTTCATTATTAAATTAAGTTGGTATTTGTTTGATAAGATTATTAGTAAATAAGAAAAATATTAAATATTAAATCATGTTTTGGAAAAGACCAACAATAAATTTTAGATAATCAGAACAATACTGTTTCATTGAAAAAAAAGCAACATGAAATGATTGTGTTAAATGTATTGTTTCTATAGTGATAACAAACAGAAGTCTTTTGGCATTGCTAATTCTGCACTTGAAATACACATCTCCTCTTCTCTTCCCATGACTTAATCTCACAAGTATTTAGTAGATATTATTTTCCTTCAGTGATTCTTGTATAATTTGCCAGAGGGTACTTTGATTACAATTAATATCCACACAAGAATATAAGGTCAAACTACTTAATTCTATCTAGTACGATAGATTGAAACAGATGTCTTTTGGCATGTGTATCTATCCAGCTACAGGCAATATTACTCAGCAAATGACAGATTATATTTTTTGATTTTTGTATTTGGTTCAATTATTTGTTTAAGTGCCAATTTGTTCTTGAGATAACATCATACAGGAATCTGTCAAAACATTAGCCAGTTAATGAATTTTTAGTGTAATATGTCAAAAGCAAGATATTTAAACTGAAGATCAAGAGAAGTAGGGAAAATAGAAAAATTTTGTCCTCACATTCACCAACGTCAAAGTAGATGTATCAGCAGAGAATCTGTCACTACCATGACTCCTTACATGCATAGTTTTCTTTAAACGATTTATTGTTAGGGATAATAAAATTGACAACAAGGTAAACAAAACATTCTCAGTGTTTTGAAATTCATGCAAAATGTGCATGCAGATTTTCTTCATCTGTGCATCTCCATCCCCACCATGGTACCAGAGTGTCCACACCTAGCTTCTTCACACTTCTCATCTGCTGAATATTCAAGGATTTTTGAGACCTTTGTTTACAATGTCTATGGGATTTTCATATTCCCTCTCAGGTTAGTCTTAAGCTGTGTGGGATAAAGGATGGTCATTTTTTACTGACTTGTAGGTCTCTTGCTTTTCCTTGATGGGGTTGTATGAGATCAGCAAGATTGTAGTCAAGATTATCTACATCCATATTACAAAATTCTGAATAGTAATTTAGTATCGTTAATTTTTGTTTGTATACCCAGCATACTTAGATAAGCAGCATTTGTGGTTATTACTATTCCTTGAAAAGGAAGTTGGAAATTCGAGAGATTAAAAGCTGTTCTGATGGTTTGCTGTGATAAACATCATAGTCTAATTCAGAAAAGGCTTATTCCAGCTTATAGTTTATAGTCCACCATCAAGGGAGCCAAGGCAGGAACCTAGAAACAGAAACTGAGGCAGAGACCACAGAGGAACACTACTTGCTGACTTCCTCAGCTACCTTTGTTACACAGTCCAGGCCCAGCTGCCAAAGGGTAGTACTGCCCACAGTGGATTGAACCCTCCTATATAAATTAACAATCAAGAAAATTCCCACCAATATGCTCATAGACCAATCTGATGGAAAAAAAATTCCATAACTGAGGTTCCTTCTTCCCAAGTGACCACAGATTGTGTCAAGGCAACAAAGACTAATCAACATAGAGGCTCTTAAGCTAATACCCATGAGCAGCATGAGGAATAAACCAACACCATCAGTAAATATAGCAACACTAAGTGAGTTATATTAGAGAATAGCAGGAGGAAAAGGTACATGTTGCCTCCATACAAATGGTTGCTAATGAGCCAGGGCAAAGTGAGAATGATGTATCCTTAGAGTGAAAGCTGTTCCATTAGTACATCTGGCAGTAGAAAACAAAAAGGGGAGGATCCTCAACTTGATCGCACAGAGATGGCAATCAATAAATAAATAAGGACCCTTCCCCCTCATTATGCTAAATCTTCATTAAAAAGCTCTCAGGGGCCCATAAAATTTAAAATTTATTTTAAGTCAAATCATTCACTTGGAAAATGGTTCTGTAAAGATTGTTGCTCAAGGTTGGACTACCCTGGGGAATTCCCAGGCAAATAAGTATTTTCAGTTTGCAGTATCAGATTTTGCCAGCATATGTATAATTATATCTGATTGATTAGCTGATTAACTAATCAATTATGTTTTATGGTTCTTGGGCTTTTGCTCAGGTAATGCGCTGTAAGCAAGCACTGGACCACGGGGTTGTAACCCTTCCTTTCCTCTTTTCTATTGTGAGACAAGGTCTCTGTAAGTAGCTCAGACTGGCTTTGACCTTATTGTAGATCATGCAGGCCTCAAACTCATAATCCTCCTGCCTCAGTTTCTCAAGTGACACTAGGACCAGTAGACATAACTAACTTTTAAGATTTAGGGAAAACAACAAACCAAACAAAACTGGGAAAACTGCCAGTGTTCTTCAGCACTCTTCAATCAGACTTGGACTTGGGAATTGGACTAAGAATTACAAAGTAAAATGTAAATAGGGTGGGAACTTAGCATTTTTTTGGTGCAATTCTCAGCAAGTCTGTTACTATAATGCTGTCAATTTCCCTTGTATTTGTTGTTCAAACAGAACTAAAGATAGAATAAAATATATTTGGGAGTGACTATCAGTGTTTGAGATATAGAAAAAGTTCAGTTCTGGCTGGGTATTTTTTTATATATTACTGAGTAGAGGAGGCCATTGCACCAGAATTCAGTGTTTAAGATACTGTTATGAAGTGGGGGCGCATGCCTTTAATCCCAGCAGAGTCTCGGGAGGCAGAGTCAGACGGATCTCTGTGAGTTCGAGGCCAGCCTGATCTACACAGAGAGAGATCCAGGACAGGCACCAAAACTACACAGAAAAACCTGTCTTGAAAAAAAAAAGATACTGTTATGATTATTAATAATCTTTTTATTATTTATTACCAGAAAGGTATTTAACATAATTTCAACGTGCTTCCTGAAAATAAACCTTCATTGTACTCGTTGTCAGTATGTCCACAATGGCCATGATGCATCCTTGACCTTTTGTTCAGCATTGACTCTGTGGTTGGCACATTGCTGTCACTTCCAGAGGAAACAGCTCCTGTCATTGAACTCAACATGACTTAAGAGACAGTCACTGGCAGGGTAGAGCCTTCCTCTTTTCTGACTTCAAGAGATTTGAGTTTAGTTAAGATGAGCTTTGACTTCCTTACAATGAAGGCAGGTGGCTTGCAATGGATTTTTGCCTTTTTCGAGTGTCTCAAGTGCTGACTAACATCTGAAATCCCTTAGAATATTCTTAAAATTATACACATATTTACAGTTGGGCCTCCATATTTCTCTGTCTCACATCTGTGCATTCAAAAGAATGTAGATAGGAAATATCTGGAAAAAAACAGCGTCTGTATCAAGTATGTACAGTGCATTTTCCTGTCATTTTTCCATAAAAAGTACAGAGTAACAAGGACTGACGCAGTGTTTACTCTCAGTAGTTACTCTGTGGATGAGTGAAAGTATACAAGAGGATGTGGCAGGATGTGGCTTTTTTGGAACTGCCCACTCAATGGCAGAGCAACTAAACATTGAGCATTTAATGGAAGAAGCATTGATGGCTTGTCTGACCTGGTTTGGAGTCTGGTTTTGTTTCTTACTTTCATTTCCCTGTGTTTTCAGGCTCAAAGAACTGTGAACGGCTCTGGAACATCTCCCCAAATAAACCCAGATGTGGTTTCTGTTGTTTGCAGCTTCAAGCCCCGATTGATAAGGGTCCCACTCTCCGCTAACTTCTATATTTCACTGTCATATTGAATCTTTGCCTTTTTCTTACTCTTTAAGGGCTCATCTGGTATCTTTCTCATGTTCAGTCCTCTTCCCCAAGTCTCCACTTCCAGGCGGAGACTGGAGAACAATCTGTGATGGTCCCTGTTATCACACATGGAACATTAAGAACTAGGCCTGTTGATACTTAGAAGTGACTTCTTCTCAAGCAGGTTGTTGAATGACACATAAAACAAACAAAACTCCACTTATATCTGAATAGATGAAAGCTCTTCCACAGGGTTTGAATACATTTTTTCGCGATTTTACTGCTTGTTGTAACATTTTATCCTCAAATCTTTTGTATTTTTAGCTGATTTCCTTTCTTGAACTCTTACATGGTGAAACTTCAATTGTTTAGAGGAACAAAACACCAGGATGTTTCAATTTTATTGACATCCCTTCTTTCCATTACTAATAGGTTAAAAATTGTGCATGTAAGAGACCTAATTCTAAATGTTTTCCATTCTGGCACGTGTATAGGTTCCTTCAAACTCAAATTCCATCTAATTTAGAATTTATGAAAAAGTTATTATGCTGACATTTAAACTTATTTGGTGATAAATTTGGCAAGAGTCTCTAAAAATAAAAAAGGAGAAGAATTCTAATCCCCAAATCATTTTATGAGTTTTCAACTATTTTTAAATCAGTAATGGTAACATACTATTGTACTCTAAAAACAAAAACACTACAATTAAAATCAGACTGTAGGCAATTAGTAGTAAATCTTATTTGAAACCCAACAAAACAATTTTAAGAGTTAAAAAATCCATGATAATTTAGTACAATAAAATGCACTATGTAGTCCTATACATGGTTCAGTGACTTCTATTATATCTACATCATCTACAGATTTTCATAGTTTCAAAATAAAGGGCAACCCAACGAAGGGAAAAACTCCACCAAATATTATTCTAAAAATAAATCCATGACATCATAGAAAACACTGGAGTTGGCTCTTATTCTGTGAAAATACAGTAATGAGGATGATTAGTTTTCTTTTGCTGCTCTGACAATTACCATGAATTAATTAAAAACACACAGACATTATTCTACAGTTCTCTAGGTTGGAAGTTTGATATGAGCCTCACTGTGCTAAAAACAAAATGTCAGCCAGGTGGTGTGTCTTTTGGAAGCTCCTGACTAAGCATATGGACCTTTTCCATACTTGGTTTCCACATCTTCAGGGAAGTGGAAGTGTATCTCTATGATCATTCTTCAAGAACTGTAGCTCTCTACGATGATTCCCTCTTCCAGTTTTAAGGATCCCTGTGATTATATTGAATCTGCACGAGTACTTAGGGATAATATCCCTGGCTTTATTCTTTACATGTGCATGTGTGTGTGGTGTGCATGTGTGTTTGCATATGTTTGGGGAGTACAAACACACATGTGTGTTGAGGCCAGGGGTTGATGAAAGGTATTTTCTCTATTGCTCTCTACTTTATATGTTGAGGTAGGATCCCTCACTTGAACTCAGAGCTTGCCAGTTGGACTAATCAAGCTAGCCAGGCCATTCCTACAATTTTCTCCTAAGACTGGGATTATAGGCAGGCTACTACACTGGGGCCAGGATTTACGTGGAAGTTGGAGATATGAACTCCAGTCCATGTTCTTGGGTGATAAACTCTTTATCTACTAACCCATATTTCAGCTCTTTCTTAACTCCCATTTCTCTCTCTCTCTCTCTCTCTCTCTCTCTCTCTCTCTCTCTCTCTCTCTCTCTCTGTAATTTATACAGCAGAGGCAAGAGGTAGGGTTTGTTATTGCATGTCCTCTATAACTCTCTGCCTTATTCCTTTGAGACAGGGTCTCTCCCTGAACAAGGCATTCAGAAAGCTATCTTATGTCCTCATAATTGCCAAGTGTCTTAGTCAGTGGTCTATTGCTGTGAAGAGACATCATGACCATGGCAACTCTTATAAAGAAATGTATTTAATTGGGGCTTGTTTACCTTTTTTAGAGATTTAGTCCATCGTCATCATAGTGTAAAGCATGGTGCCAGGCATGCAAACATGGGGCTAGAGAAGAGCTCAGAGTTCTACATCTGGATCTACAAGCAGCAGGCAGAAAGAAAGACATTGGGTCTGGGTTGAGCATTTGAAACCCCAAAGCCTACCCCCAGTGACACACTTCCTACCACAAGGCCACACCTCCTAATCCCTGTCAAGTAGCACCACTCCCTAATGGCCAAGCATTCAACCATATGAGCCTATGGGGGCCTTTCCTGTTCAAACTTCCACACACACCAAGTGTCCTTAATCACTCAACCATATCTCCAGCCTCTTACTTTCCCTATTTTAACAAATAACTCTCATTTCCTTTTTCTTCTGCTGTACAAAATAACAGGTTTAGTTAAGACATTTTCATGTATGTATACCATTGCTCTTTGCTCATACTTACTCCCATGTTACCCTTCCTTATCCCCAATACAGTTCCTATTCCTCCCTTCGACTTCTTCAATTTCAGGTACAAACAGAACACGCAGTGTTCACCCTCCATTTCTTTTCTTTTTTTCTTCCTACCCCCTTCAATTTGATTCTTCCCTCTACCTACATAGCTCTACTTTCTACTTTCATGTCTGATGTGTGTAATTTTAAAAATCTAAATTTTGTGGATGTGAGAAAACAGGTGATACTTGTTGTCTTGAGTCAGGCTATTTGTGCTCAATGTGACAATCTCAAGTTCATGCTACAGGTTACACAATTTCCCTCTTTCAGTGAGGTAAAACTCCGCTGTTTACATGTACAGCATTTTCTTTTATCTACTGATGGCATTCATATTGGTTTCATATCTTGGTTATTGTGAATAGTGTAAAAGAAACATGGACCCACATTTATCTTGGTGATGTGCTTAGATTTCTTTGGGTGTATATCTGGGAGTATTATAGCTGGCTCATATGGTAGTTCTATTTTTAGGAATCTTACCTTCATCTTTGAGTTTAATCCCTTTTGCTATGTATTAGAACATATTCCTAGGTTCTAGGGGTAGATATCTTTGGTAGAGGTGCAAGTTTGTGCCAATGTAAGAATAATGACATAGAATTGTAAAAAATAATGGAAATCCTAGAGCCCCATGGAGTGTAACTGATTCTCTGGGCATTCCTATGAATATTGTGAGGACCTTCCAAAGTCTTACCACACAAAATGTGGTCCATTAGTCAGAGTGTGAATATCACCTAGCAGCTTGCCAGAAATGTACTTGTGGGTCCTATCCCATTGCCACTGATGTGGGACCTGCAGTTTGACAAGCTACTGAGATGAGATTCATATGTATCCACAGGGCATAGAGAAATACTCTTTTCTTAATTAAATCAGAGAAAGGTTCATCATGTCTGCAGTAGTTCTAGAACTTTTTTGACATGTTAATTTGAGGAAACCATCTGAGAACTTAAACTCCTGAAAGATGGAAATGAAGCATGATTTTAATTAGTCTTAATAATAAAAATCTGGAGTGAGATATTAGAGTGAAAGCTGAAAGATCAGAGAAGCAGAGCAACAGCCAGTAGAGAGATGTCTTAACTCCATGAATCCTCAGATTGAATGGGGGGGGGGGTCAAGACCCTTTCTCCACCTGCCTTATACTCCTGTCTCTACCTCCCTAGTGCTGGCATTAAAGGTGTGAGCCTTCAATGTGCTGGAATCAAAGGTGTGAGCCACCACCACCCAGCTCTGTTTCTCTTTTAGACTGGTTCAATCTCATGTAGCCCAGGGTAGCCTTAAACTCCTGATTTTTCTGCTTTCTACTCCCAAGTGCTGGGATTAAAGGTTTGTGTCACCACTGCCTGGCCTCTATGGTCAACTAGAGGCTAGTTCTGTCCTCTGATCTCCAGGTGAACTTTGTCATAACACAAACAAAATGTCATCTGACCTGGAAAGAGGGAACATGGACAAAACAGACCTGAAAACATTATCTTAATCTTTAGCAAAATTATAGATGGGGTAATAAGTTGTGACACTTAGAGGAACTTTAGAGAACTGTGATATCGCAAGGTTTGAAGGTAAGTTCACTGAGAATAAGGTATATTTTATATCTTTTATATCTTATACATTTTATATCTTCTTTGTAGTGTTTTTTAAAAAATATGGTAAAATCACCAAAACTTACGCAGTATAGTTCTTAAGGAAATCACTTGATATATTTGGTGAAGCACTATGTATGACTTGTGAATGAATTCACGAAATGTAAGTTGGATGACAGTCGTTAGCAATCCCACTTTGCTATGACCATGGTACTCAAGGTGTTGGCCTGGAAATTTATGGGAGCAGAAAGGTGGGAGTCTCCCCTTAGGCATTTGTTCTTAACTCTGTTATTCATTTTTACAGGGCCATTTGAAATATTGAAATTGCAGTAATTTTTTTTCACTTAAATTTAATGAGATAAAAAATAGGATATATCACATTGAAAAAGAAGGGTCAAAAATTTTCATTCTTAAGAGGAATATTGGGAATAAAGTCATAGTGAACTTTACTGCCGTGGGATGTTCTGTATGCTCTGAATGTGTTGCTCTGATTGGTTAATAAAAAAAGTGCTGATTGGCCAGTAGCCAGGCAGGAAGTATAGGTGGGACAAATAGAGAGGAGAAGTCTGGGAAGTGGAAAGCTGAGTGAGGAAACGCTGCCAGCCGCCGTCCGTGAGGAGCAGGATGTAAAGCACTGGTAAGCCACGAGCCATGTGGCAAGGTATAGATTTATAGAAATGGGTTAATTTAAGATATAAGAAATAGATAGCAAGAAGCCGCCATGGCCATAGAGTTTATAAGTAATATAAGCTTCTGAGTGATTATTTTATAAGTGGGCTGTGAGACTGTGGGGACTTGGCGGGACCCGGAGAGAAATTCTCCAGCTATACTTTACTGTTGGAAGTAAATTTGGAAGTATATTTCTCTGCCTATAGGTAGGCATATTAGTGATCTACTTGAAAAATACAAATGAACAGAAGCCAGAGTTTTAACTTATAGTCTTCTCTTAGGCTAATGGTAAAATGCAGTCTTTGGAGGACAGGGTGAGAGCATTATTTGATTTTTGCATCCCCAAGCCCTAGCCTAAAACTTAGAATTTACTAGGTACTTGGTAAATATTTGCTGAATGAATAATTCTTGAATTATATAAAAATCAGAATTATGGCTGGTTTTAGTAACTGAAATCTAAAGTCTAGGGTATAAGATAGTGTATATTAAAAGTATATATCTAATTCTAGGTACCATATTAAAATATTTTAATTTATTCTTTGGTAGTACTGGGGATCAGACTCAAAGTCTTATACATGGTAGTTAAGGAGTCTATCCATGGGCTAGACACTCAGTCCATTTCTATCATATTTTATAGTATCATATTGGCAAGAAGTTATTAAAAGAAGAAACTCCTTGGGGGAAAACTGGAAAATTGTCCCATATGAGGTAATTTAGAAGAAGAAAGAAGTAAATGGGAGGTATTTAAAATTTTTATTTATTTTTGCAATGATGGAAATTGAATGTAAAGCTTTGCACTTTGGTAGGCTCTTCTACTGAAAGCATCTGCATACTGCATACCCAACTTCTAAGAAGACGTAACTATGTAAATGGGCTTTGTTTTAACATTCTTAGGTGAACCAAGGACAGGCTTGCTGACCTGATGTGCTGACTGAGCAAATGAAGGAGACAGGACCTGTTCAACTGAAGTTTAATGTTCAAGCTTTCTCGATAGGGTCACCTGTGATGGACTGGAAGTTCCCAGGCAGAATTTTTCATTTCTCAAGCATGTCTGTTCACAGGCTATAGGCTTTTGTTGCCAATATCACTGTAGTATTGTGCAAATACTTATTGACTTTTAATTTGTTTACTTTTTTTTTTTTTTTTTTTTTTGGTTTTTCGAGACAGGGTTTCTCTGTGTAGCTTTGCGCCTTTCCTGGGACTCACTTGGTAGCCCAGGCTGGCCTCGAACTCACAGAGATCCGCCTGGCTCTGCCTCCCGAGTGCTGGGATTAAAGGCGTGCGCCACCACCGCCCGGCAATTTGTTTACTTTTAAGGAATTGATATGTTTGTTATGTCTATCTATTTCAATTAGACAAAGAATGTGAGGATGAGGGAAACAGGACACCTCAAGATATTCAGAGCTCTTAAATAATTTCTATGCCATCTTATTTTAATTTTATTTATACAGTGAATCAGTGGTGAACCTAAAGATGTTAGCAAGATAGAAGTTTCTCTAGATTTCCTTCTATTGCTAGTAACTACAATAGAGTCACATGGCCTGCCCAATCATTCCCTCAGATCCCTTACTTTTAGAAACAAAAAATTTGAGATGCATTTTATAAAACTGAAGATAAGAAACCTACAAGAGAAATGTCATTTCAAATTTATAGACACGAGAGTTGTTGCCATTCTTTTATTCATATGCTATCCTTTTATTCAAAGTCACAGCTTTACATTTCATGCGACACGATAATGCAATGATTATGGCAATGATATGGTTATGATAATGATTTCTGAGAGAGTACAGACACAGAATTAGAGCTTGGTAGGTGTGATGGCCCATGTGGTAAGACAGGCCAGAAGAGGAGGAACTACATGTTTCAACGTAGTAACAAGGTCTCTTTAGAAACCAGAATTAACAAGATCCATGTTCTTTCTAGCTCAATAGTTTTATGATGATCTTTGTACTGAACCAAATAACAAAGGTTTTATAGCATAATCAGACCACATAAAGTTCTGGAAAACTGCAATGAAATTGTTGCAAAATCCTTTGAAAAGCTGAGCAGAAACATGAATTGATATTTATCACAAATCATCTCCCCACAAATTTTCTGTGGCAAATTTGAGGTCAAAGACAGTGTTCTAGTTAAACAAAGAGTTTTTTCTGGCCATGACAACGCAAAAGAAAAGATTTTCTGTCTAATTCTTCCCATGTGTTCAACAAGCTAAGTTTATTGTTTGGAGAACTTTGATGAGGAGAAGTTCATGAAGTAAAACCAAGTAAAGAACCCACCATACTCACCATAGTTTTGACTTTTTACAGTCGTATCATTCTGTTAGCTGTTATTCACCTGCTCATTAATCTAAGGTAGGGTCATGTCTATGTAACTATTCCCAATGAGTTTCTTTGTTAAGTTTTACTGAAACATTATTTTCAATTGTTTACTTTTTGAAAACTTTGCTTTGTAATCATTTAGAAGCATGTTACTTGGTATATAAGAATGTATACAGCATCCATGAAAGTTCAAAATGTAATCATTTGGTATACCCCAAGTACCCATCATTCCAGGATGCTAAATTGTTTTCAAAGCGGCTCCCCTTTGATTTACACTTTTCCTCATATGTGCTGTAGTTGATCCTCTCTATATTTAATATGAATTATCTACTTAATATTTGCCAGAAGAGTTACACTTAATTATAAATGTGAATATTAAGATGTATTATAAAATAAAAGGAAATATTACTATGATAATCAATGAAAACTACAAATGCTTACTCTGTTAGTAAATACTGTATGTCCACTAGCTGTCTACTTGTAAGTGGGACATGTGTATCTATAAAGGATAAAATATTAAAAAGTTCTTATTTCATGAGATTACAGTATTCATAAATGAGAAGCATTTTAGTAGCACAATACCATATATTGCATTTTTTCATTTATCTTCCTTCCTTCATAATTTTATTTATATGCTGCGGACTAACTTCTCAAGAAATAAGCATTAAATTGCCCTGAGAGTCTGCTGTGGTATTTTATTCTGACCATTTATCCTATCAGCTCAGGCTTGGATTACCACCTGTGTTACTCAGCTTTCAGTAACTATAACAGACCCCAACCAATGGTCTTTTGAACAGAAAAGGGTACTTTTGCTTACAGTTTCCATCCATGGTTAGTTGGTCTTATGGCTTTTGGATTTGTAGTAAACCAGGGCAAGGTAGGAAGAATTCAGCAGAACAAAGCTGTTGATTTTATGATGAGAGTGAGAAAGCAATAGTCCAGGGTCCCACCGTCCCCTTCAAAGGCATACCAAATAACCAGAAGACTGTTCACTAGGTTCCAGGTCTTAAAAGTTTCACCAGTTCCTAATAGTGCCAAATAGGGATCAAGTCTTTAACACATAGGCTCTTGGGGCTCATTATTGATACCACATTCTCCTTTAAAGAATGGCCCAAATGTGAATGTAGGTAGAAGGAAGCAATCAACGAAGGAAGATTTTCATGTAACTGAAGAGATGTAGGAAAGCTGATGGAAGTGGAGTTTTGTTGTAGAGTCTCCTATAGGGCCTTGAATGTCAGAAGGAAAGTTGATGAACTTTACAGACAACAAGAAACAGCTGAAAGATTAGAACAAAACAAAGAAAAGTTTCTTAGTTATTCATTCAGAAGTCATTTCAGTTAGATTAAAGGAAAATGGTTATAGGAAATCCTAAGTATGTCCTGGGAATAATTGTTTTAATAGAGAAAATAAGAGTAAAACAGTACTTGGTTCCAGAAGTCAGTATCTATGGTTATCTCTAAAGTGGCATTTTCAGTAAGTACCACAAAGTGACTAGATCACACTGTTCTGAAACAAAGGAATAAAATGAAAATTCTTAATTCTTACCTGGCATAAATTATTCTAGATAAAGACAGCACCTACACTCAAGCAGAATTCTGCTTCCACATAGTTTATTGCTTTATTTTAATGCTTTTGTTCCACATAGTTTATTGCTTTATTTTAATGCTTTTGTTTTGCGTTATTTTAATGTCAAACATGATTACTTGCTTTCCCAATTTGTATGTAACACAAATTCCTACCAAATCCTGTAGTTCAATATCCACTATGGAGTTTTAGCTTACATAGTACAGTATGATTTTGGAATGACTGTGAGGATCAGCACAAAGACCTGGAGACGAAGGAAGTGTGGAGGGAAGGAGGAACACACAATGGGTTCACTGGCTTTCAAAATTTGGAGTTCCTCCTAGTTTTTTTTTTTTTTTTTTCACAGCATCATTTTTTATGTGACCGTTCCCTCATGAGAGGACCTGTGAGTGGGATGTAGGAAAGAAGTGTCCTTAATAAAAAACAAGGACTGAAAATGCTTAGACACATACGTAATTATACTTTTTCTTTACGTCTGATGAAATGCAGAATATCCACCCAATGTGTAGCTAAAGTTATGATTTGCCAAATAAAACTTTCAGACGGAAACTATGACTGGTCAGATGAACACCAATGAATTTTTTTTTTTTTTTGTAGGTAGGGCCAATTTGTGTGGTATTTATACCTGGGGGGGGGGGGGAGAATAACACTTAAAGCAAGAATAACAGGAAGAACCAGAAGTTTCTCTAAAACGGAAGGAGACTTGCGTTTTGTTGGCTTCACTGGAGACATATTTGCTAGTGATTTAAGGAAGTTTACTGCTTTCCAGCATTTAAAAGGGGTTTTTTAAAATAAAGTTGAGGGTCTGCAGACATGGCTCAACCATTAAGAAGGAGTACCACTCTTGCATAGGACCTGAATTCAGTTCCCAGCACCCACATTGGGCAGCTCACACTGGTACCTGGACTCACACGCACATACTCCCCCCCCCCCCCCCCGCCAATGTTATTAAAAATACAATGTTTAGAATAAAGTTTAGAGTTTATAAACAGTTTATAATCTATTTCTACGAGTATTATCATAGAAACATTTAAGATATTTGAAACATACATTTTTGTTTTGCCAGTTTAAGCATGTAAAAGGATACAGATTAAACTCACCAAAGCGGGGTGGGGAGGGTGATGGGGTGGGGGGGGGAGGCGGGGGGAGGTGCAGACATTAAGACTCTAAGTGGGGTTAAGTGTGAGCTTCTAGGCAATTCCTTTTCTGTGGAGTTGTGTGGACAACACTTAATTTTCCCAGCTACTGTGTAGGACATGAATGACTGATAACTAGTATTTGAGTTTTGATGTGTAGAGTTTCTGTTGGGATTCTGTCTCATGAACGCAGAGTCTTACTGAATTATGTTAGCTGGTCTAATGCCATCATGAAAGAGAGTCATGATAGCACATACCCCAAAGACTCTCTCTCACCTGAATTCTACTATTAGCATGGAGGATCTGGTGGCTGAGGCCCAAGTACACAGATACTTTTGTCAGGCAGTCCCCATGATAATCTCCCAGATGGCCAATCAGTAGCTTTTTCCTTACAATATTTATGAACTAAATATATTAAGTTAACTCTGTAATTGGTTATACAATATTCTATTATATGGATGGATCAGAATATTCCTTATAACAAATTCACAGATGTGGAAATCCTCGCTTATAAAATATGCCACTACATTGTTTTCATAAAGGCTCTAACAATTGCCATTCTTACTAGCAATTAAATGAGAGTGCCCTTGACACTGAGCTTTGCAAGGAATATTATCATTATCGCTTTTTTTGGTAAGTTAAAATATCACCTTTTAATTACTTGTAATTTTTCCTTTTTAATACAGTTATGTTCTCCAAATTTTTACTATCCCTTTTCTGTTCTTTAAAAACCATCATCTTTGTTCATTTGTTAATGAGGCCTTAGTGTTTTTCTTTTTTATAAATATAATCTTGAATTAACAAAGCATTTTCAAACTTTTACCCAGACTTTATTCAATTTTTGCATGTCTATATTTTAATGTTGCAAAGTGTGGTGGTTTGAATAGGTATGGCCCCCATAGATTCAGGTGTTTGAATGCTTGGTCCATAGGGAGTGGCACTATTAGGATATGTCACCCTCGTTGGGAGTATGTGTGGCCTTGTTGGAGGAAATGTGTCACTGTAGGAGCAGGCTTTGAGGTCATATATGCTTCAGCTATGCCCAGTGTGGCACACAGTCTCCTTCTGCTGCCTGTAGATCAAGATGTAGAGCTCTCAGCTCCTTCTTCAGCACCATGTCTGCCTGCATGTGCCATGTCCCACCATGGTGATAAAGGACTAAACCTCTGAAACTGTAAGCCAGCCCCAATTAAGTGTTTTCCTTTGTAAGAGTTATTGTGGTCATGGTGTCTCTTCACAGTAATAAAACCCTAACTAAATTTCAAAGTTATTAAAATTTTCAAGTTATCTAATAAAAGTTTTAATATTTTAAGAATTTTATAGACATATACCATGTATTATAGTTATATCTACTCTGTTGGAATATATTGCTGACTTGTTAGAGGTCACAGTCTGCAATGGCCTGGCAGCTTATCTCAATAGCTCAGGAACATGGAGCTCCCTCAGAATGTTCAGGGGTCTGGAGGACTGACTTTATCTAAAAGCTGTCTCTAAACCAGATGCCTGATTCATCTTTAGCTTGACCCTTGGCACAGATTTCTGCCGAGAAGACTTGTGCTAAGAGCTCTGCCATAGGACCCTACTGCCACATACTAAGCCTTGTGATAAGAGCATGTCACTTAATGCAAATTAGGGTTTGCCCCCAGGCTCCCCAATCCTATATATTCCTTATACTCTGGAATAAAATTGAGCTGATTCACCAAAGTCTGTTTCCCAGAGGACTCCCTCTGTCCATGCTCATGGGCTGCATACAAAGCTTTCTGTTGCCCATTCTGCCTCTTTCTCCTCTTGACCTGATAGCCAACAGTCCAAGAGGGGAAGAGGACCCCCACAGCCCTCCACCATTTTTTCCATACCGCTCCCTCTTAACCACACCCCAACACTTCCCTTTGCAAAATCCCCGATCTTGTTTCTTTTTAAAAATATCCTACTGTGTCTTAATTAGTTCTTGCTGTATATGTGTAGGTGTGGAACCATCCACTAGAGCTTGGGCAACTCTCCCTAAGAAAAATGACTATTCTTCTTCCAGCCACCATTAACTGCTAATGACTTTTTAGCTATGGGTAGAAAATTGTGAGCTCCACCTCCACCCATACATGGTCTTGGGCAGGTAACCACAGCTGCTGTGAGTTCCTGAGTCCAACAGCTATGTCATGTCCCTTTTGATTATTTTTATTTCAGGAAATCCTTTACCCTTTTAGTTTAAATACATTTATACTCATTTTCTAAATTTAATTCTTTAATCTATTTGTAATTTGAAACTACTAAGTATTTAAAGTAGATATTTCCAAGAACACAAGTGTCCCCTCTTAGACTATGAGTCATGATGCCTTCTATATTGGAAGTAAAAACTAGTTTGGAATCTTTCTGTTTCATGGATGTCTCAGCATGCCACTGATTGCTGTGAAGAGACACCATGACCATAATAACTATTAGAAAGGAAAATGTTTAATTGGGGCTGGCTTACAGTTTCAGAGGTTTAGTTCAATATTGTCATGATGAGAAACATGGCAGTGTGCAGGCAGACATGCCGCTAGAGAGGGAGCTGAGAGCTCTACATCTTGATCTACAGGCTTCAGAAGAAGACTGTGTGCCACATTGGGCACAGCTTGAACATATATGACCTCAAAGCCCATCCCCACAGTGACACATTTCCTCCAACAAGGCCACACATACTTCAACAAGGTCAGTCTTCCTAACAGTGCCAACCCCTATGGGCCAAACATTCAAATACAAGAGCCTGTGTGGACCATTCCTATTCAAACCACCTCAGAAGGGCTTTGGATAAATATGGGCATTCAAAGCCTTTAATATGATGTAAACTCTCAGAATCCTTTACTGAGTTGTATTATTCTTGTAGCCTATGTGGTACAAGATGAAAAATAAAATTATTTCACTTCAAGTGTAATCATGCTTTGGGGTATAGTTTGGAAAGAGACTTACATATATGATTATCAGAGGCTCTTTCTAGAATTATGCTCTCAAAAAGATGGCAAGGAGCTCAATGCCTGATGTTTCTGTACACAGGCAAGAAGTGGAAACTTACAGGTCAGAAACATCTCCAGGTAGGAACTCACCAGAAGGTTTACTAATTATTTGGCTGCCCAATGACCAGGTTGTTATTTTTCCTAAAGAAGGGGCCCCGGGAAACTTGGGTTGTTACCAAGGTAACTTGCATACAGGCTGCTTCCTTCTGAAGGCCATCATCCTGTGAATGAATCTCGATTTATCTCTTCTTGCTGTTTTACAGTTTTGTTCTGAACCAGACAGAAACACAGTGGTAGAAGCAAGCATGTGTATTTCCCAGTCTCTCGGCCCTCACAAAAACTTAGCCACAAATACCCTGAGCAAATAAAGAGAACTGGAAACTTTAGAGTTGACTTTGTTTGATTTCTTTAAAACCATTTATCTAGAAAAATTTACCGTTACCTTGAAGAGTGTCTTCACACTTCCTATTGTTAACCAAGCAGAAGGTTCACGAAGAGAGCAGCATGGTCCCTTCTACCTGTAGCATAACACGCTCATCTTCCCTTTCCTCCATACAAACTAAGAAACAAACAGCCAGTGTTAACTTTCATGGTCACTACTTCCACCAGTTTTTTGTTTGTTTGAAGACAGGGTTTCTCTGCATAGCCTTGGCTATTCTGGAACTAGCTCTTTAAAGAAGGCTGGCCTGGAACTCAGAGATCCACCTGCCTCCTCCTCCCAAGTGCTAGGATTATTAAAGATGTGTGCCACCAACCCTCTGCTACTTCTACTGTTTAAGCCACGTGCTGACGTTGGTTTGCTGTGACTTTATTTGCACACATAATTTATGTACCTATAGGGCATGATCGTTTTGGACAATGATTCATGGCAAGACTTTGAAAAACTCATAAGATTACAGAATCAGAGGCCAGTACTGTGACAAGGGGCAAACACTTCATTCTGAAGTTAATGTCATTTTTTTTTTATAGGCAGTTTTGAGACATTCTTGTATTATCCTTCCAACAAATATCCAAGTAAGAAAGGCCATTGTACCACAACCTTACTATAGTGTAGAATAATGAGTGTGTCTCTCACCAAGTTGGATGATGTCAGTGTTTGGGCTACCCAGCTTCAATATGAAAATACTAATCACATTATGATTTGTATAGTCCCTTTCTCCCAAGAGTCAAGGCACTTGTACCAATAGCAACACATTTTCCTTATGGTAGACTTATTCAATTTCAATTTATCAAATACTTGTTATCAATGAGCCAGATCCTGTGGTTGCTGATAGAAAAACAGAACAATCATGAAATATGAGTCTAACAGTTCAGTGATTCTGAAACTTTATGTACTAAAAAGAATGTTGGGAGCTTGTTTGAAAAATGTGTATTTCCTTTCTTCTTAGGTGCCAATTTAGACAGCCTTTGAAAGGACCATTAGTCTTTTTTTTTTTTTTCACCAAATATTGTGGGCAACTTTGGTGCAGAATTTCTCTGGCACAATTTAGTAAAAGTTTAGGGAAGACCAACTTTGGGATCAGATTGACAAGGTACTGGTGTCTGAGTGACCAACTATATGATTAAGTGCAAGTTTGTGACTCCTTATCACTGAATCTCCATTTTCTTACCAGTGAATTTCCTTCCTTGTAGAATTCTGAAAAAATATTGGATAAGAAAGTTAAAAAAATTCCTTGGTAAAGGGCATTATTAAGACACTGATTACTTGAACAACACTGAAAACAAAACAAAATAAAAAGTACACACACACGCAAGTGCAGACACAAAACAAACAAACTAAAACCCCCAAACTCCATGTAGTCTATTTTGTGTTGGCCAATTACTCTGGACATGGTACCTGCCCTGGAATATAGTTGATACACCCAGTGACACTCCATTGGAGAAAGGCAACATTCCCTTTCACAGCATGTACCAGCTGCAGAGAGCTTCTTGGTTAGTGGTGGGACAGTTTGCACGTCCACTTCTCAGTGGTGGGCTTTTGTGTGGTTTGAACTCATGCTGGATGTGTGCACACTGTTGTCACAGTCTCTGTAGTTCATATGTGTATCAGTCCTGTTGTGTTTGGAAGACACTATCTCCTTATTTGTATGTCTTTTATTTTGAGAGAGAGAGAGAGAGAGGAGAGAGAGAGAGAGAGAGAGAGAGAGAGAGAGAGAGAGAGAGAGAGAGAGAGAGAATGAAGTTGGGTGGGTAAGGAGGTGAGGAGGATCTATGAGAAGTTGAGAAAAAGAGTATTATCAAAATGTATTTGTATGGGAAAATGATTTCCATAAAAATTTAAAAAATTCACCAAGTGAATGTCTGCATTAGCATGAACAAACAAGTATGGCCCACTTCCAATGGGGAAGTGCTCCAAGTAGGAAGTCTGTGGATAACTGAACACTCCCGAAGGAATTAGCTGACTAGGAAAGGAAGAACAATGCAGCATCTAAAATTGTGTAATGTTCAAAGGTTCATAGTTGATGGAAGAAACATAGCTAAAAGGAACAATGGACCTGCTGCCCAAGAACAGTGAACTAACTACAGTAGTTGCTACAACTCACAAACAAAGAGGAAATTGCAACAGTTTCCCTGGATGAATAGCAGGGAGGATCGCTGGTCATCCTAATGGGTTGGAAAGAACATTAGTTTAAAAACTACTAAAATGTCATTTCAACAAAAGCAAAAGAAAAAAAAAATCTCTCTTGCTCTTTGTTGATATATGAAAAACATCAAAGACAAAAATCTTCTAGGGAACTTTGTCTCCAAAGAACAAAAAAACAAAAATGAAAGACTTAGTAAAGCTGAGAGATGGTCAGATTAAAGATCTAACTCTTGGGATTATTGCTGTCTTTCAAATGATTTGCATTTAGAGATAACCTGTGTTTCCATCACATTTTTGTGGACATTTGAAGTAATTATATAGTTAAACCAACAATTGCTGTTTTATTGCACTATTTTTAATGGTACCTTATAAATTCCTATAAAGTATAAGTTTCTAAACAATAGAAAAAACTATAATTTTCATTAGAAAGCTTTTTGCAATATTGGGTATATGAGTCAATAAAGGTAAATGGAAAATAATAAAAAATGAGTTTACTGGAAAGATGATTTTTTTTTAATGAATTGCTTGTTCAAAGCTTGGGCTTATAGGCTAAGGACAAGATGATGTTTTAGTTAAAGCTGGGAAGCATAGTGACCCTAATTAACTGTATTCTACATTCATATATATCTTCTGTGGTGTGTGTGTGTGTGCATGTGTGTATGCATGAATGTGTGTGTGCATGTGTGCATATGTATATGTGTGAATATGTGTGTACGTATGTGCGTGCATGCGTGTGTGTGTGTGTGTGTGTGTGTGTGTGTGTGTGTGTGTGTGCATGTGCGGGTGCGTGCTTTGGAAGTAGAAAAAGACTGGAAAAGACAACAAGAACAAGTTCTAGCTTTAACAGTGGTAAGACAGATTGGGGACTACATTGCACAATTCATAGAGAAGCAGAAATCAAGCAATGATTTGTAACTAAGTGGGTAAATGCCATATTGTCCTGCTTTTTAAATATTTATAAAATACACGTATTTATGTAATAAGTATATCTTATTAATAAAATTTTATGGTCTTTCTGTTCAACTAATCAAAATAAATTCCTCTGTGAGTAATAACGTAAAGGCAGCGAAGGTGGGTTGGAGAGTATTTGTAGAGCCTCCTTTTCCTGTACTGGCAAATGGTCCACTTACTCAATAAGACTTGGCAGAGCCCTCACAGTTTCCTCTCTGGATTTTTCCACATTGAATGCCCAGGGTGACAAATGTACAACAGAGAGCACAGACTCATTGAAAATATTGGTGATTAAGTGGTGCCTATTTCCTAAGGCCATTTAAAAATGGCAGTACGTTTTCAGGTAAGTATGCAACATTACTATCCTAGGGCATATTAAGCCTCACCGTTAATTTGTTTACAGGATTAAGAGTTTGAGGCTATGTGTGTAGCTCAGAGAAAAGAGTTTATAAAGTAATTATAGATGAGGGTAAAAGACGTTTGCTGACATCTACATGTTGGGTGGGTGTGGGGTGCATGCCTTGAATCCCAGAATTTCATCGGCACAGGCAAGCAGATCTCTGTAGGTATAAGGTTAGCTTGGTCAATATAGTGAATTCTAGGCCAGTCAATGCTACACAGTAAGGTTCTTTTTTGTTTGTTTTTTTTTTTTTTTTGGTTTTTCGAGACAGGGTTTCTCTGTGTAGCTTTGCGCCTTTCCTGGATCTCGCTCTGTAGAACAGGCTGGCCTCGAACTCACAGAGATCCGCCTGGCTCTGCCTCCCGAGTGCTGGGATTAAAGGCGTGCGACACCACCACCCGGCTGTTTGTTTGTTTTAATTGTACTGCTAAATTCTGGGTGAGAAGCCAGAAGGGTTTCTGTTTGATAATTATTTTCAGCTTTTCCTCATAAGAAATATTTAGTCTATTTTTTCACTTTCTAGTTCCTTTTACTCTTCCCTGCCCTCTTCCCTTCCTCTCTTTATTTCCCTTCTCTTTTATATTTATTTATGGTAGACCTTTACAATTAGAAGTCCTGTTAAGGGGCACAATTAAAATGCCACCCGACCTGATTTAACAACAGTTGATTTGGTGTATCAAAATAATTTAAGAACTTTGGCAGACCTCACTGAGAAAAATGTAGGCTGGGATAATTGCCCAGCTCACCCTTGGACAAGAGGTTTAACATAAACATGACCCCAGAGGATGTACAAGTCCCACCCAGATCCCAGCCTGGCTGTCTTTGTATTATATGGCAAACTGACTTGTTCTCAATCAAGAGAAATAGTCATTAAATGAGGTCAGCAGTTGTGGAGAAAAGAATGTTTCTGTAAGAAAACATGTGAAACCTTGCACATAGTACAGTAGTTACTGAGAATCAACATAATGGAGGCTTAAAGACTGGTTTATTAAAACTGCTAACACTGACTACACACTGTATCTTAGATACTGATCTATAAATGTGTGTTGTAATTAATTTATTTCTTACAAGTCACCCCTGTTTTATAAATGATGAAATTGTCACTCTTAAAATGGCACAATAAAGCTTCTCTTTGTGCATGTTTCATGGTTATGTGGAATGCATGTCTCTCTGTCCTGTGTATTTTAGATTGTGATTGCTATGTCAAAGGGAAGACTTGTCTCCATCTTAGCAGATAAGAGTGGATTACTCTGGTGGGCAACTGCACAATTCTACCCTTGCAGGAATACGCACAATCTCCATTGCACCATGTTGTCAGATGTGCCAGCTTTGGCCAGCAATTTGAGGGGTGTGAAATTGTATCTTATTCACCTTCAAGTATCACTAATTACTAATGTGTTAGCTAGCTAACATATTGTCATAGGCTTATTTGATACTTTGTTTTTCTTTTCTAGAACTTACTTTTATTCTTTGCCAACTTTATTTCAGTTGGATTTATTTTGCTTGACTATATTTATTTACATATTTTGGTTATTAATTTTCTTCTGGTTATATAGAGGTTAAATATCCTTTTCCATTTCCCCCTTCTTTCTTCTCTCACCTCCTTTCTGTTTTCTTTAATCATGGTTTTTGATATTAAATTTTAATATGGTCTATTTATAGTCTTCTGTTTTATAGTTTATGTTTCTGATCCTGAAGATAGAAATGTGACATCTCATCTCCCACATGTACCAAGTCCTCATGCCTGTATCACTCTGCTTTTGGGCTTCTTTTGTCCTTTCCTCTTCCATCTTCATGCTAGTGTGGCGTGGTCTCAATTGTTTTTACTTTATAGTTAGCCAAGGTCAGTGGGATGACTATCCATATCTTATTACTTTTCTTCAGTATTGCATTTGTTTGTCTTCAATCTTTCTTATTTTTCCTTGATATTATATTTAATATTGTTGGGTCTTTTTTCAGTCTTATACATTAGAAAATTGGATTTGTTAGCTTCAATAAACTGACCTTCTGTGAGCCTGAGAGTAATTGAATAATTTAATAGATTAATTTTTAGGTTTAGATTTTCATTTAGTCTTCCCTTGTGTTTCCCAATAGTATTTTAGCATTTCTTCTTGGCTTCTTTTGTTAGATTTATTTACAGTATTTTGTTGTTGCTATTATAAATGGAAGCTTTAATAAATTTCATTTCCTAGGTGTTTGTTGTTGTTTGAGTATGTAAGTCATGTTCTACATTGATTTTTTTTATGTTATTCATTCAGCAACATTGTTGACATCTTTGATTGATTGTGCATTTGAATGTCAGATCTCTTGAGAAAATGATCATTTTGTTTTCTTTTAAATGGGTTGATACCAAACATATGAAAGACCTTTTGTTATTCATCATTTCTTTATCATATGCTTTTGTATTCTTGGCTTACAGGGCAACTAGGAGATCAAATACACTGTTCTGTAGACAATGTTATTAATATAGCATTAGTAGGAAATATTTTTTCCTGTAGTCCTAAAACTAATGTTCTGTTATTTAGTGTCATGTTTCCTACAGCTGAGTAAGAAATTTTCTTCTGTTATGTCCAGGTTTGATGCACCAACAAATGACCTTAATTATTTGAGTGGATTACAAAGAAAGATGTGTGATCTCCTTATACTGTTTCTCCTTTAGGGGTCACCTTGGCTTTGAACCCCATTGCCTTATGACAGTAGACAAGGACAATGGAGCTCCTTTTATTGGGCACATAGAAACAGCTCATAGTGGACAGCATAGGTTTTGGAAGTTTTTTGCTTGAGGGGAGGACATAGCTCCATTTACATTTCAGTCAGGTCAATGATCACGCCTGATTTAAAAAACGGAGAACACACAATCTTCCCCTAGTGATGGAACATCATGAAGAAGGGCTACAAATATCTTTAACAGGGATGTGATTAATCACAGTGGGTAGATTCAAATTTTATAATCGTCATGTCTAGGAACGTTTTATACAGCATTTCCCCACAATTTCAAATTTATTGACATGAGGTTATTTTTCTTTTCTTTTTTTCTTTTTCTAAACATGAGGTAGGATTACCTGAGTAAAGAAGTAAACTATCAATTCTAAAAGGTCTTATTAATCAATATCAGTTGATTTGGTTAGATTTTATGATTGAAAATTGTTATTTCACGAAGATAACTTGTTCTCCTTTGTCATGGGTGTAACCAAAACACCTCTAATAATGATATGCCCTAGGGTATATGCTTTCTCTTTCCTCATATAACACCAAACTTTTGATACTTTTGATATGACAGCATTGGAATAGTGTCTTCCAAGATTGATGTTATTATGGGAATGATGCTGGGTAATAACTGATTACTAGTGTTTATAGAATGAAACAGAAACAGAAATCTTCAGAAGACTCATTTTTATAAAAATCATTTAGATTATCACAAAGAGAAGTAGTACAGTGCTGGGGAGCGATATGTGGATTTAAGCATGCATAGCTGCGTGTGTGAGAAGAAAGAGATTTGGGACCATAATAGTTGCCAAAGCTCACGTATAACAAGAGGGTGCATGTTCTCTGCTGTGTTAGGTCTACAGGGTCCAGTCTATGTCTGTGGTATTTCTGAGCATGCTGTTTTTGTTCTGAGGTGAATAAATTCCCGACAATTTTGTGAGAAGATGAATGTCTATGTTCTTTGCACTATCAGAAGTATAAAGTCCTCTGAATGAGGTCCTGTTATGGGCAGCATGTGCTCAAACCAAATGCTTTCCTCTGAGAGAATGAATCTGTGTATTCTTAGTTTCCTTCCTCACATTTTCTTTCTTTCTTTCTTTCTTTCTTTCTTTCTTTCTTTCTTTCTTTCTTTCTTTCTTTCTTTCTTTCTTTCTTTCTTTCTCTCTCTCTCTCTCTCTCTCTCTCTCTCTCTCTCTCTCTCTCTCTCTCTTTCTTTCTTTCTTTCTTTCTTTCTTCCTTTCTGTCTTTTTTTGAAAAGAAAATAAAGGAGTTCCCCTTTACTTGTTATACCAAGTTTCTAAAGTTGTCCAACTCAGTTTAGTCACTTTTCTTAAAAGATTTACATATTTTTTGTTTTTTTTTTGAGACAGGGTTTCTCTGTGTAGCTTTGGAGCCTTTCCTGGAACTCACTCTGTAGACCAGGCTGGCCTCAAACTCACAGAGATCCACCTGCCTCTGCCTCCCGAGTCCTGGGATTAAAGGCGTATACCACCATTGCCTGGCAAGGTTTACCAAATTTTTAAACAATGCTTTACATATTTAAAAAATAATCTTAAATTTGGTCATCTATTTTAAATCCTATTTTCTATTTAAAAATTTTATTACTTCTTTGAAAGTTTCATACATGTTTTAACCATATTCTCCCTTTCCCCCAAACCTTGTCTGATCCATCCTCATTTCTTATCCACCCAATTCTGTGTTTCTTAAAAAAAAAAAAAGCCCTTCAAGACTAATTTGTGCTCCCCAAATATTACTTCCACTGGAGCATGGTTGACCTACAAGGGACTGTCTTTATTAATTCATTAAGAATTTCATGTACTGTGCCTTAATCATATTTATTCCTAACTCTCCTTGATACTTCCACCAAGATCAACCTGTCAATGCCTCACAATTTTATGTCCTCCTTCTCTTAAAAAAATTACCTCGCCAAGTCATATTTCCTCTTCCTATATACTCCTGGGTGTGGGGTCATGCATCATAAGAGTGTTTGGGCTATCAGGAACCTCACACTTAGAGAAAGGCTGACTAGGTTCCCACCCTTGGAAACCATCAGTTGTCAATAGCTCCTTGGTGAAGGTGAAGGCTCATGAGCCCCTCCTCACTTCATGTTAGAATGATGCTTGGCTTAAAACTTCAAATGTTTAAAAGAAAAATAATCTATAGTTTTTAATCTTCTATAGTTTAAAGCATCATTTTCTAAAAATCTACCAAAATGACCTTGAAGCATGGCTGGAAAAATCCTTGGAGCTTACTCTGCATATGTTGCTAGTTCTAAAATTTAGACAGTGTGATTGTCTGATCCTATTCTCTCAAGGAGTTAACCTACCTGGGCATTACTCAGAGAAATTCCCACAACAGTTTTTTATTTGGGGTCCTTGTAATGCATATTTTTATATTCATGGTAGATATCCTTCTGGGGGTACAAGAATTGGAAAATAAATGGAAAAGAGATGATGTATTCTTAAAATTTAAGTTAACAGAGGTTTGGAAGAGTTAATGTAGCTCTTCATTTTATCAAATCACATTCTTTCATTTACTGACTTTTTTTCTGTTTTCCCAGTGTTAGCTTCTTTTTTTCATGCTGACCTAGGAGATCATCAAATTTCTCAAATAACCTCCCATCCCACACCTTCAAAACACTTACAGCAATGGAGAGGTCATCCAGACCCTCAAGTCAAACAAGAAATAACGTAGTTAATTGTATTCTAGACAAAAGCTGTCTATAGATTGTTCCACTCAATAGCTGTAGCATAGACATTCTTCTCAATAACACTTAGATCATTTTTCAGGAGTGATTAAAAGTTAGGCCATAAAATAAGTTTCAATAATTTTTAAAAATTGTAACTACATAGTGTTTCTTTTTAAAATTACAGTACAATAAATTTAGAAACAAACAACAAGAAAAACTTCAGAAACTTTCCAAATATATCAAACACAGCCTCCACATTCTCCTCAGAACCAGAGAGGGCAACAGAAACCAAGAAGCAAAATACCCACACAACAAAGACAAAACCAGATATCAGCACCTAGCATTATAATCTTCCTAAACTCAGATGCCCATGTGAAAACACAATCAGTAACAGGCAGGAGAATATGTCTTCATTAGAGCCCTCCAATCCAAACAGAGCAGACCCTGAATACTGTAACATAGCTGAAGCACAAGAAAGACCTTAAAATAGCCCTTATGAATATTTTTTTTTTATTTTTCAAGACAGGGTTTATCTATGTAGTTTTGGTGCCTGTCCTGCATCTCGCTCTGTAGACCAGGCTGGTCTCAAACTCACAGAGATCCACCTGACTCTGCCTCCCGAGTGCTGGAAACCTGGGGCCCTTATGAATATTATTGAGACCCTTAAAGAAGAAATGACTAAGTCCCTTAAGGATATTTAGGAAAACACAAACAAATGGTGAAAGGAAGTGAATGAAACAGTTAAAGATCTGAATGTGGAAATATAATCAGTGAAGAAACCCAAACTGAGGGAAATCTGGAAATGAAAAATTTAGGAATTCAAACAGAAACCTCAGAAGTAAGCTTCGTCAACAGAACACAAGAGGTGGAAGAGAGAATCTCAGCCATTGAAGATAAGATAGAAGAAATGGATATATCAGTCAAGGAAAATGTTAAATATAGAATACCATGGCACAAATGTCTAGGATATCTGGGTACTGTGAAAAGACTATATCTATGAATAATAGAAATAGAGGAAGAAGAAACCCTTGTCAAAGGTACAGAAAATATTTTTAACTAATTCATAGAAGAGAATTTCCCCATTCTAACAAAGGAGGTGCATATAAAGGTACAAGAAGCATACAGAACACAAAATAGACTGGACCAGAAAAGAAATCCCCCCCAGCAACGTAATCATCAAAACACTAAATGCATAGAACAAATAAAGAATATTAAAAGCTCCAAGGGGAAAATACCAAGTAACATGCAAAGACAGACCTATTAGAAAAACATCTGACTTCTCAATGGAGAGTCTAAAAACTAGAAGGGCCTGAACATATTTGTTGCAGATGTGCCATAGATGCCCACCCAGGATAATATACGTAGAAAACCCAGAAGGAGACAATAAAATATTCCATTATAAAACCAAATTTAAGCAATATCTGTCTAGAAATCCAGCTCTACAGAAGGTAGAAGGAAAACTCCAATCTAAAGAGGTTAACAAAATGGAAGAAAATACAAGGAATACATAATCTCAGACTAGAAAATCAAAAAGAGGAAACACCCACCCAACACACACACACATACCACCACCACCACCACCACCACCACCACCACCATCACCACCACCCAACAACAACAACAAAATAACAGGAATTCACAAACATTGCTCATTGAGATCTCTCAACATCAATGTCCTCAATCCCCCAATAAGAAGACAGAGGCTAACAGATTGGATGTGACACAGGATCCATCCTTCTGCTGCATCCAAGAAACATCCCTTACCATCAAGGACAGAAATCACTTCAGGGTAAAAGGATGGAAAAAGTTATTCCAAGCAAATAGACCCAAGAAGTAAGCTAGTGTAGTCATTTTATTATCTGGCAAAATAGACTTCAAACCAAAACTAATCATAAGAGATAGGGAAGGACACTACATACTCATCAAAGAAAAAAAAAATCCAGCAACAGGATATTGCAATTCTTAACATCTGAGCACTAAATACCAGGGTACTCATGTTTGTAAAAGAAATACTACTATTCCTTAAATCACATATTGCCTCTCAAAGATTGATAGTGGAGGACATCAATACTCTATTCTCAACAACATACAGGCAATCCAGATAAGAACTAAATAGAGAAATTCTGTAGCTAACTGATGCTATAAAACAAATGGATCTAACATCTCATCCAAGCACAAAAGATTATACTTTCTTTTGGGCAGCTCTTGGGACTTTCTCCAAAATTGATACAAAGCAAGCCTTAACAGATAAAAGAAAATTGAAATTAATACCCTGCATCCTGTCAGATCACCACAGATTGAAGCTGGATATACTCAACAACAACAACAACAAAACAATAGAAAACTTACAAACTTACTGAAACTGAACCACTTTCTACGGAATGACTAATGAGTCAAGACAGAAATGAAAGACTTTCTAGAACTGAGAAAATGAGTACACAACTTCCCTAAACTTATGGGGCCCCATGAAGGTGGTTCTAAGAGGCAAGTTCATAGCACTTATTGCCTACATAAAAAAAAAATTCAAGAGATCTCACACAAGTGACTTAACAGCATACCCAAGAGCTAGAGGACAAAAAGAAGAAAATACATCCGAAGGTGGTAGACAGCAAGAAATAATCAAACTCCGTGTTGAAGACAATAAATTAAAAACAAAATATTACAAAGCATCAATAAAACAAAGTTGGTTCTTTGAGAAAATCAATAATATTGACAATCCTTTAGCCAAAGTAACTTAAAGGATGGGGGGGTTCTCAATTAAGAAAATGAGGGACTGTAAGGCTGACACGAGGGAAATCCAGAGAATCATAACGACAAACTTTAAAAACCTGTACTCCACCAAACTGGAAAATCAAAAAGAAATGGGTGATTTTCTTGTTAATCCTGTCAAAGTTAAATCAAGATCAGAAAAACAATTTAAACAGACCTAGTGAAATAGTAGCAACAGTTAAAAACATCCAGAAGCCCAGGGCCAGTGGTTTCAGCAGAGAATTCCACTAGACTTTCCAAGAATAGTTAATGCCAATACTCTTCAAATTATTTCACAATATAGAAGGGGAAGAAACCATTGCTCAATTCATTTTATGAGGCCACAGTTACACATGTATCTAAACCACATGAAGACCCAAGAGAATGAATTACAGACCAATTTCCCTTATGAACGTAGACGCGAAACTTCTTAATAAAATACTTGCAAATTAAATCCAAGAATACTCACCAAATACTCATCCAAATACTCATCAAATACACATCCAAAATAGCATAATCCACTATGAGATGCCATCTTATACACATCTAATAGTAAGATCAATAAAACAAATGACAGTTCATGTTATCAAGGATGTGGAGTAAGGGGAACACTCATCCATTGCTGGGGGGGGGGGGTTCAAACTTGTACAGCCACCATGGAAACCAGTGTGGCAGTTCCTCAGGAAGATGGGAATCTATCTATTTCAAGATCCAGCTATACCACTCTTGGGCATAAACCCAAAAGACTCTACATCTTACTACAGAGACAATTATTCATTCATGTTCACTGCTGCTCTAGTCATAATAGCTAGAAATTGGAAACAAACTAGATGTCACATAGCAGAAACATGGATAAAGAAAATAGGTACATTCACATAGTGAAGTATTACTCAGCCATTAAAACAATAAAATCATGAAATTTTTAGTTAGATTGATGGAACTAGAAAAAATTACCCTGAGTGAGGTGACCTATACCCAGAATCACAAATATGGTATATGTTAGCTTTATGTGGATAATATCTGTTAAGTCAATGATATCAAGCTATAATCAACCATAGAAGTTAGACACAAAGTAAGGGGCTATTGTGGACAGATAGATCTCTCTAAGAGAAACAGAAGAGATAGTTATGGTTGGATGGGTGGGGGGAACTGGAACAGGAGGATGAAGTTGGGAGGGGAAGAAGAGAGGGGACTGAAGGAAGGAATGTTGGGAGACATATCTAAAATCAAGGGCCATTTGGGTAGTATGGAAACCAAATACTGTAGAAGCATTCTAAAGCATGTATATATATGAAGACAATCGAAATTAAATTGCCAAAAAGTGGGTGACAGAGCCCCAACTGGCCATTTCTTGCCACAGAATAAAGTTTCCAGTACCAGGATGGGTTATATCTAATTCAACTGTTGGGCAAAGGGATCCCATGGGACTCCTCAAACTATCCAGGTGGTTGCTAAGCCTATTGGTTGCTCTCCACAAACTGATAGTAAGGCCCTATTGTTTAAGACAGCATGCATATAACTCATTGAATGTAGAGAAGTTGTGCTGGTGCCTAACTAGAGGCTTCACCTCTACTGACTAGTGTTCATGGAACTAGAAAGTACTCTGCAATGCTTCCAAAGGAGAAAGGTAAGCGCCCACCCAGCTGTAGATCCTTCGATTTACAGTGGTGACCTGCCTGCATGGCACAAGAGTGGCACCAAAAGTTGTGAGTGTTATGCCCAGATTGGGACCCCAAAGACATCACCACAGACCTTAGGTACAGAATGAAAAAGCAAGGTTTATTTCTGTTTACAAGCCGCGGGCAGGGAAGCTCAATCCAAAGCACTCACTCGTAGTAACCATGAGTCCAGGAGGAACTTGCTTTTTCTTTGTGTGGCTAGCTTTTTAAAGGCAAAATCCACAAGCCCTTCAGGGGGGTTGGGGGAGTTTTGCACGGGTGCAACTCAGATTGGTTTATTTTTTATCTCTGTTCTCTTTTAATTGGGTGAAGGTATGTAACCTTTGAATTTACTGGTTGGTGGTTACAATTTATTACTTTGGGGGCAGTCCAGCACAAGTCCCAGGCTTTGTCCTTGAGCCACCATGGGGGCTGGCTGGCCAAGCACATACTGCACATAACTCTAAGTTGGTGAGGGGCCCCAGAGAGTAAACATCTGGCTGAACTTTGAGCAGTCAGAGTATGTGCAGAAAGGGAGCTACTGCAAGGACTATGTCTTTTGTTCATGGCCCTCCCAGAAACTGCTTGCTAAAGTCTCAGGAAACTGAAATTGAGACCTGATCTCTGAGAGAAGACTGAGCAGCCTGTTATGGCATCTGCTTGGTCCTTTCAGTGAGAGTGACCAACAAATATCCAATTGGAATTAATGCCCCCTCCGTGAGATGGAATCCATGTCTGACACTGCTTGGGTGGCCAAGAACTTGAGATTAGATAGCCCAGAGACCTAGGGGAAAACCAAATACTATTGTTCTGCTAGAGAAACACAGCAATAAATATGACTCTTAATGGCATCCCCTATACCCATAGCCATGATGAGAAAAGTTTCCCCCTGCAGGAGATGGGAAGTCCTCAGAGACCCACACCGGAAAATGTACAGAGAGTGAGGAAACTTGCAACACTCAGTCCTCCATGGGATGCCTGTATCAGTCTTCTCCCCTCAGGGCTCAGAAACTCCATGGAAGAGGAAGCAGAAGTATTGGAAGAGGCAGAGAAGACAATGCTGTGTCTTCTAGACACAACAGGGCTGATGCACGTAGGAACTCACAGAGACTGTGGCAGCATGCACAGGCCCAGCCAGCTAGGATTCTAGAGGAGGAAGGGGACAGAGCACACTTGAAGAAGGTCCAGCATTAGACAACCTGCACGAAAAGAACTCTGAGGTATTTTTGAGGATTTTTTCTATAATCTCATAATTCTTTAGGCATTTTTTTTTATTTTTACCTTACAGGGCTTTTGCTTATATATTAAGTTTTCCCAATTTGTGTCTTGTAGGGTTGCGTATGTATGTCTGCATGTGTTTCTCATGCTTTTCATTTTGTTTTTTTTTTCTGTTTGTTTATTTTGTTTTATTCTGGTTTATTTGTTGTTTTTTTATTTGTCTAATTGTTTTCTAAAGAGAGAGAAGGCATGGAGATGAACAGGTGAGAGGTGAGAGGACCTGGGAGTAAGAGATGGAGTAGAAACTGTGATCTGAATACCTTGTACTGTGGTGGTATTTTAAATAAAGTTGCCTGGGGGTCAAAGCTATTAGAGCCATAGCAAGTGCGTGGCAGTGGTGGTGTACGCCTTTAAGGACCTGGAAGGCGGTACATACAGGCAGTGACGAGGCAGTCACATGATTGGGTTTACAACCAATCAGAAGCCAGAACAAGGAGATATAGAGACAGACACACAGGAAGGAGGGCTCCTCTTTTGGAGAGCTCTCTTGGCTGAGGAGGATCCCTGAATCAGGAAGGGTGAGGCTCTTGGCTCTGACCTCTTGGCTTTCTTCTCTGAATCGGCTCTGTGTTCCTTGTCTGATAAAACTGTTGGCTACATCTACACTGAATTACATCTACATTGTACAAAAATTATTTTTAATAAAAAAGAAAAAGCCATGTTTGTCTATAATTTCTGTCTGTTCTATAGATAGGGACAGACTAAGTCACTGAGAAATACTAAGGAATGAAGTGTTGAATAATTGCTAACAATAGTTAATGTACCTGGTTTGATAAACCCAGTTAAAAATTCAATAATGCATCAATATGTGTACATAAAATTATATTGTTATATTTACTTACAAAATTATTAGAATCTAATTATCCATACTAAGAAATAAGCATTATGCTTTAGTCTACCCTTTTAATAGAATAGTTTATAGCTTGCAATTAGAAAGACATATCTAGATGTGTGTATTTATAAATTACTGGTATTTTAAGATATAAATGTTTTTAAAGAAGAAAACAACTACTTTTTTTTTTTTTTTCGGTTTTTCGAGACAGGGTTTCTCTGTGTAGCTTTGCGCCTTTCCTGGGACTCACTTGGTAGCCCAGGCTGGCCTCGAACTCACAGAGATCCGCCTGGTTCTGCCTCCCGAGTGCTGGGATTAAAGGCGTGTGCCACCACCGCCCGGCAAAACAACTACTTTTGTTTGTATGTCTTTCTGAATACAAATAAAAATATAAAAATCTATACCCTGTGCTTAGCACTGATTTCCTCAAGGTTACAGTACTTGATGAGGGTTGTGTGGTAGGAAATAATGGTAAGAATGACCTTTGTATATACTTTGGTTTTTTTTTTTTTATAAAAAACCCACATATATTTTTGTAATGAATAAAATGATTTTTTAAATTAAGAAGTATTCTAAGAGCAAGGATAAAGGATTGTTCTCTTTTTGAAAAAAAATATTCTGACAAAAACAGTTTGAGAAATGAAGACATATATCTTATTATTGACAAAGGGATTATATCATCAAAAGCAATGTGGCTAGAAGACAATATTGGACTGACACTACGTGAACATGTTCCAGATACATGGTTAAGAGTATACAAGGCAGCTAAAAGTTAGGTAAAGGAGAGAGGTTGTGGAGTTCCCCTGACCCCACCGAAGAGTTAGGCCCACTGCCCGCAGCAGACCTTGACCACAGGCCTGTCACTCAGCCTCCTGGTACTCAGAGACAATCAGACACAGTGAGGAGCCGTGTCAAGCAGGAACTCGTTTATTAAGCATCAGCACACCCTTTATAAAGCACCAAACCACAAGCCAGCTTTCCTTCCACCAATCACAACAAAGGTCACGTATCCATGAGCCTCTCTGGGCATAGCTCAGCATGATGATCACGAGGAGGCCATGCACCTACTATGCCATCTCTCCTGATCCCAAGAGCCAATCGTAATTTTTGATAAACAAGTTAAGTCCCCGCCCAGCTCACTTCCTCCCAGTGCCATCTTTGGCTTTTGCAGCCCAACATGTGCTCGGCATACCCACAGAGGTGATTGCAGTTGTTTGGTTTTTTTTTTTAACTCTTTGGAGGCCCATCATCTAGCTCCCAAATTAGTATACAAAGACATATTCTTACATATGAATGTCTGGCCTTAGCTTGCCTTATTTCTAGCCAGCTTTTCTAATGTAACTTAAACTATTCCACTCCCACTTCCCGTTAACTATGTTTTGCCTCTGGGCTTTTTACCTCTCTTTATTCTGTATATCTTGCTTTCTTCTTACTCCATGGCTGGCTATGTGACTGTGTGGCTGCCCCTAGTATCCTTCTCTTCTCCTTTTTCTCTCTCCTCCTTTTCTTCTCTTCCTGAGCCTAGATTTCTCCTCCTATTTATTCTTTCTGCCTGGAAGCCCTGCCTATTTCTCTCTCCTACCTAGCTATTAGTCATTAAGCTCTTCATTAGACAAATCAGGTGGTTTAGCCAGGCAAGGTAACACAGCTTCATGGAGTTAAATGCAACGTAAAAGAATGCAACACATCTTTGTATCATTAAACAAATATTCCACAATATAAATGAATGTAACACTCTTAGACTATATGCCACAACAGGTGATGGCTTTCTAAGATGTAATACGGACTCTAGGCAAACCTGACCTACAGGATAAGCTTCAAAATGTCATAATAGGAAGAAATGCCTTCACCATCAAATCTGGGTCAGAATACATGTCAAAAGTAACTAAGAAAAAAGGTATTCTAAAAAAAAAAAAAAGCTCCTTCCAATTTGAGTCAGCATTATTTAAATACTGGAATCATTAGAGTAACACTCTCACGTATACACATTGTGAAGAAGCAGAGATAAGGTACAAAATAGACTCCTAAATTCATGATAGACTTTTAGTTCTAGATTGTTCATTGGTCATGAGTATTCTATTTTTAAAAAGTCATGCATCCTTTAAATTTTCCTTTTTGCTTAAGTTATCTCCAATGAGTTTTATTCCTAGAAGGTTATATTATTTTCCATGTTGTTCTCCTGAGTCCATGTATATATCTATTCAAATATATAATTTCCTTCCACCTCTTCTAGCTACTCTTACTGAGATAAAATACTCTGACCAAAAGCAACTTAAAGAAGACAGACTTTATTTTAGCTTATGGCTCAAAAAGCACAGAGTCCATCATGGCACAGAAGGCAACAGGCAGGGAAAGCACGGGGACAGGAACAGGAACTGGCTGATGATATTTTATCAGCACACAGGAAGAAGTAAGAGAGAACAGGAAGTGGGTTCATAATACAAACCCTTCAAACCTACCCCCTTCCTCCAGCAAAGCTGCAACTCCTGAAGGTTCCATAACTTCCCCAAACAGCACTACCAACTGAGGACCAGGCATACAAGTACATACTCATATGGGGCATTACTCATTTAAACAACAGCACTACCATGGTATACATCTTAGGTAGACACTAGAAACTTATAAGATATTCCCATTCTGTAACCAAAAATAGGTACATGCTTGAACTAGACAGTGAATGAATATTCTTTAAATATGGAGCAACAATAGTAATAATAGACAACTGTTAATGTTTTTAAATTTCTTTTAACATCTTGTCGCAGCTATATCTTGAATTAGAAAAGCTTAGTCTCCTGATAGATTTAACAAAAATGCTTCACCAATTACTAAGGATGACTGATTTTAATAACCAAGTACATTATTTTCCAGCATTAGTTTCATAGTTTGTTGGGTACCTTAGGGATACTCTGACTACACATTTCCTAAAGCAATGCAATTAGCAAAAAAATACTTAGAATCTTACTATTAGCGTGTACATTTATGTACTGAATACAATGAACAATACAAAAATTTAAAGGATAGGAATTTGTCCTTGAAGGGTTCATTGAACATTTGGCAAGATACAATAAAGCACTAAAATAATACAATGCAGCCGGGTGGTCATGGCGCACAACTTTAATCTCAGCACTCAAAAGCAAAGGCAGGAGGATCTCTGTGAGTTCAAGGCCAGTCTGGTCTACAGAGCGAGTTCCAGGACAGCTAGGACTGTTACACGAAGAAATTCTGTCTCAAAAAAAAAAAAAAAATTCAGTGCCCATAGCAGTAATTTCACTGAACCTGATTGGACTTATGGCAAATGATCTTTAAAATGGTATATTTTCTCTCACTTTGTACACTACACAGCTTGTAATAGTAAAGTCTTCTCTTCTATATATGCATCAATACATTATCTTTTGCAAACATTATTAAAATAATTCATGTGTAGCATTTCCTAAGTTGTAAGCCCATCTATTCCAGGCTATTTGTGTGTCACTTGCTTATAATATTTAGTAGAAACTGATCAAATCCTTATTGCAGCGAAATAAAATTGATGCTGTTTTTGCTAACTTGAATTACAAATGGGCGACAATGTAGGGTAGCAGATCAGTAGTACGTTTTTCTCCCGCCCCCAGCCGTGTTTGAATGTACTTCAGGTGCTTGAGGGATCGCCTGCCATTTAAGAACTGCCTTGAGAAGGTAGAAAATATCCCCACAGTTAGGAGCAATCTTGAAACTCAGCCACACATTCCAGAGGAAGCCTTTAGTGAGCAATAAAGAAAACAATCCATTTTCTACTCAGAGTGGAGGTAGGAGCATGCCCAGCTTCCAAACACCAAGTGGCTACAATATTGTGTTCCTGGTGAAAAGTGGCAGCCTGGGGAAATGCCAACACCCATTGGCAGCTGTAGATTCCCCTCAGATGAGTTTGACAGCGTGGTGTGGGCACGGTTCCTAGGCTTTTAAACTTAAGTCTGGTTCTTTGTAATCATACCTTGAGGCTTACCCCTCCTTGTGCACTGCCTTTTAAATAAACTACTTCTGTTGGATTCAGGCAGACTGATTTTGAGTTGTTTCCTGTTTAAAAAATAATAATAATAATGACCAATGCAGTTGGCTCGAACAAAGGAAAGCAATTCTGAATTGCTGATACATTAAAATTACAATTGGTACTTTCTGTACATGTGGAGAATGCAAGTTTTATTACCTATCCAAGGAACTGTGATATGGAGAAACTCATTTTGTATGGAATGAACCAGGGTAAATTAGGACCATCATCCAAACTCTGTTTTCTGAAATCTCACTATCCCCAGATGATCAGACAAGCCACTGTGAACATGACAGCAGGCTTCCCATCAATCCAGGATCATGCAGGGAGGCTCTTAAGAGCTTATTTTTCTTGCTTCAACCACTATTCCCAAGATGTGCTTCTACGGGAACTCAATAACAAAATTATGCAAGGACAGAAACAAAAACATTTCTGAGGATCTAGGAAGCCAAACATATCTTATGTGTGCTGGGGTTTCTTGTTTTGTTTTGTTCTTTAATAGTGTGGTGCACGTCTTGTTTTCTCAGCTGCACTCCATTGTAATGTAGTAATTTGAGTTTTAGTTTCTGGGTGATTCTGAAGTACCATTGGAGGCAGTTCACCATCTCCTGCCAATGGGGAGGGAGGAAAACTATAATCTTCTGCCAGTGGCTTCCCAGGTGCAGCAGGACATTAATATATCTTCAAGGAGGGAAGGAGGTAAAACACAGAGACTGTAATGGGTGGTTTTGTGTGTCAACTTGACACAAGCTAGAGTCATCAGTGGAAGGAGCCTCAGTTGAGGAAATGCCTCCGTGAGATCCAGCTGTAAGACATTTTCTCATTTAGTGATCAATGGGGGAGGGCCCAGCCTATGGTGGGTGGTGCCATCCCTGGGCTGCTGGTCCTGTGTTCAGTAAGAAGGTGGGCTGAGCAAGCCATTGGGAAACAAGCCAATAAGCAGTCCCGCCTCCATGGCCTCTGTGTGCTGTCCTGCCTCTGAGATACTGCCTTGTTTGAGTTTCTGTCCAGACTTCCTCCTTTTTTGAGGAACAGCAGTGCTGAATTGTAAGCCAAATGAACCCTTTCCTCCCCAACTTACCTTTTGGTGATGGTGTTTTGTTGAAGCAATAGAAACCCTAACTAAGACAGAGACACTTGATTCTGAACAGCAAGACCTTATCTTAAATGTTCAGAGCATTGATGCAATACACAGCTCTCACTCAAAAGGAAATAAGATATAGTTTATTCTCGGGGAAATATGGGTGACTGTGGCACCAGAATATGCATTCAGATTGTCCCAAATGACTATGGTCCATGGTGGGAGTGGTAGTAGTTACATTTTATAGTCACAAATAAAAAGAAAATTATAAATCAATGCATTTACTGAATGTATTAGTGGGCATATCAGATAGTCAGATTACCACAGAGCAAGGAAATGGCTGCTGGAGGTTCCAGATGCAGTCTGCAGCTGGTAGACATTAATGGTCCACTGAGACATATTGCAAGATCTTTACCTGATAGTTGAAAGACAGTTAGGTTAGATACAAGGGAAGTCAACAAACAGCTACTAAGGGCACTAAAGATAACCCAAGATAATTTTGACTCTGGATATGCAACATCCCAATTCTCTGCAATCACTCAATGCTAATCAATCAGCCAGCAGAATCTTCAACATAGAGATGGGGGTTTTGTTGGTTTGATTGGTTGGGTTTTTGTTGTTGTTGTTGTTGTTTCAGTAGATTTTAGATACAAATGTGGAAACTCAGGCGGGTCTTTCAAAGTTCTCCGGGTGTCCCTCATGTGAACCAGTGTTCAGAACCAAATCTTCTACCCTGGCTCCCTAAGACGGAAGCCTGGGGACATTTGTTATTGAGACTCCTCCATCTCAAGCGGCCTACCTTGTAGGATTGAACCAGAATCAGCATCTTTAAAGGGTCCCAGAGGAACATCTCAAACATTAAGTCTTCAGAAACACTGTGCTAGTCCACTTTCGCACAGTGTGTGCACACCTTCAAAAAAAAAAAAAAAACCCTGGATGACTGGTTGCCTGGTAGCGAGTCTACATTGTTCGTGCACCTTGCTTCTTCCGGCTCCATCCTGCCCCTGCCTTCCTAGAGGGATTTCAGCATCCAGAACATTTTTCTTCATACTTTCGAGTTAATATATTATATCCCTGAGATTATATATATATATATAAAACTATCTTCTTCAGGAAATTAAGTCTCTCACAATTCACAGCCATGGCCTAAAATACTGATGGCCTAAGGTAAGATATTCTATGGAGCATTAGCAGAACTAATCAGCATAAGAGGAAATATTGCTAATGAAGATTTTGACTAAAAAGGGATATTTTACTTTAGAATAGAGAACAACTTTATGAAGCTCATCGAATTTTGTTTGTTTTTCTTCGCTTTTATAATAGGAATAACTAAAGAAAGAAAGATAAATTAAGGAAGCATGGAAATACACTATCTAGTAACTACAATTTTTTTCATGTTGTAACATATATTTTATCCTAATTTAATTATATGACCATAAATATTAGGTATAAGCATCTCAAATTTTGAATGTTAGTGGAGTTTATAACGTAGAATGTAACTGTCTTGTAAACAGAGAAGTTGCAGAATCATGGTAATTTTATAAATACAAAATAAAGAGACTTCCTCTAAAAACAGCCAATTCTTCCACCAAACTTCAATCACTCTATTATCCTTTACCATTCACCCGATTTTCCTATCACACACAGGAACAGCAAATAGACTTTGCATAAAAAGAAATGAGGAGACTAGAACCCAGTTCTATAATAGGTACAAGCAACTAATTCTACCAACAATCAGAATTGGCTTAAAAATAACTTTTTCTGCTCCTCCAAATTGAGCCCAGCCAGGAAACCTCCTAATTTCAGCTTTGGAAATTGCTAAGTATAAACCCCAGCTTCCCAGACATCTGATCTTCAAACAGTAAACATGCTGCCTTAAGCTATTTCATGTGCAGTATTTGTTACAAGGCCATAGAAAAACTAATGCAGAGATTGGAACCCGGAGCGAGGTACCTGCCACACATAGCAGAGACACAAAATGTAAGCATATACCATAGAACAGAAAGTAAGGCTCAAAGAAGTTTCAGACATCTAAGGAACCTGATAGATACAACACAGACTGCCTAAAAACATTGTGAGTCGAACTATAGATCTTAAGCACACAGCTCAGGAAACTCAAAGTAAGATCAGGAACGTGTTGCTGAAAACTGAGGAGAAGGGGTTAATTGTGCTCTAGTGAAAGAAAGATGATGAGATTCTTAGGTTGAATTTATACAGAAAGCATTTGTAAATAAGAAACTACTTATCTGACATTCCCAAGCAAACTGTTGAAAATGCTGTCTGGTTTTAACTTAAAATTTACAGAAAATGTGATAGAATTGTTAAACACAACAAGGAACCATAATTTGATGGTTTAGAAAACGGTTAGTTTATCTCATTGGTGGTAAAAAGCTGTTCAAGTTACTCTTGCTTCTGAAATCCTGGCAGAAAGGGTGGAGTGTGGCAATAGATGACTTTTTGTTCAAACCTTAGGGGGAAATTAAGATGAATATTGAGTCACAAGACATTAAAGATTTGCTTCAAAGAACTTTGCAAAAAAAAGGACAAACTTCAGAAAGCTTAAAGTGTTGGCCCTCAGCTATTTCAGGAGTGAAATATATAGATTGTCTCAATGTAGAATGTGAGCTTGGATCTACCTAAAGATTAAATCCTGTGCCCTGGAAAAGCCATAGGTTTCTGAGATAGCCATATCTGCAGAAATACTAGCAGCACAGATTTAAGTCTAAAAAGAAGTTAACAATGAAAAGCAACTGGACTCACAAAACTCTATTGGCAGGAAGCAGGGAGAAGGGGTTCCAAGAATGTGGAACCAGAAGCCCAGAGGAGAGCTGAGAGTCACAGGGAAACATTCTTAGGCTTAGATACCCTGGGGGATCTTCCCAGTTGTATTTCAAAACTTTGAACCAATGATTCTTGTTACTTTTATGAATTTCTATTTTTAAAAATGAGGCCCGTCACCACTATCCTGTTCATTTATATCATCCTAGGATATGAGCAGATGAGTGTTTATTCAGTAACAGAGGTCAACAGGTGAAGTAAAAAAATACCCATAAACAATATCTTTACTGACTTACATTATTTTTGAGATTTTGAATTTTGATTTGATGCTATGATGGAATGGAATTTGTGGGACACTGGAACAAATTGAATTTATTTTATATAGTGAACATGTATTAATTTCTAGACGGTCAGAGGGTTGGATTTGATTGTATTTTTGCCAAGCCTGTGCCATTTTGATGATTATAGCTTATAGTGTGTTTTGACATCATTTGAAACCACCTTCTCTGTCATTTTTAATCGGGATGAATTTAGATACGGAGGGGCTGGGTTGTAATTCCACACAAATTTTAGGATTTTTTTTCTTAATTCTGTGAAGAACATCATTGTTATCTCATGGAGATTAGATTGTAGATCACTTTGAGTGTTCATGGGCGTTTTGACAAGACTTATTTTCAGTCCCAAAAACATGAAATGTCTTTACCAGTTAATCATGTTTACCTCCATTTCTTTCATCAATGTTTTATAATTTTCAGTGAAGAGATGTTTCACTTCTTTCATGAAATTTATTCCAAAATAATGTCTTAGATTTTATAAGTGGGATTGCTACTCTGTTTGTATTTCAGGTCCTTTGTTATTGACTGACAGATCGCAATACTAATGATTCTAATATGTTGACTTTGTATCCTGCAGCTTTGCCTCATTCATTTATCAGTTCTGTGATCTTTCTTGCTGGATCTTTTAGGGTTTTAATATGTGAAATCATGTCATCTGCAGTGACAATTTGAATTCTTTATTCTAATTTAAATGTCTCTTATCTTTTTCTCTTGCAAGATTTCCAATATGCTGTTAGATTTGATTTGTGTTTGGGAGAATGGTAGCATTTATGTTATTCAAAATTATCAGCCTATAATTTCCATTTATTGTGTTTGTCTCTGAGTTGTTATCAACATAATATGGACCTCTTCAAATATATTTGGAAGATTTTTTTCCTTTCATTGATAATAAATATTAGTTCTTCTTTAATTGTTTGCTAGATTCTATAGTGTAACTCTCTGACTAGAGGATTTTCTTTGATAGGAAACTTTTTATTACTGATTCAGTATTGATACTTTTGGTCTGTTCATGCTTTCTATTCTGAATGATTTAGTATTGTTAAAATACATGTGTCTTAGATTTTACTGATTTCTTCTAGGATATCAGAATTTTGTAATATAAGTACTTTGCAACAATACCAAATGATGCTTTATATTTCAGTAGGTCTGTTCTAATTTCCTTTTATCTCTGATTTCTCTTATTTGAGTCTTCTTTTTGTCTTAGTCGAGTGAAGGATTTGTCTATTTTATGTGTACCTCATTGGGATTTTTGTATTATTTTGTAGTCTTTGTTTCATTTATTTCTCCTCTTCACTATTTGTTGCCATCTCTTAATCTGTAGTTTCCTGTGTCTTTGTTTCCTGAGAGTCTATGTCAGGCTCTTTGATAGACCTTCCTGACTTTTTTGTGTAAGCATTGATTTGTTAGAAAGTTTCATAGTACTATTTTGCTCTATCCTGTACATTAGTCTTCATTTCCATTTATTTAAAAATGGTTGAATTCAGCCGGGCGGTGGTGGCACATGCCTTTAATCCCAGCACTCGGGAGGCAGAGCCAGGCGGATCTCTGTGAGTTCGAGGCCAGCATGGGCACAAAGCTACCCAGAAAAACCCTGTCTCGAAAAGCCAAAAAAAAAAAAAAAAGAAAAAGAAAAAAAAAAGAAAAAAAAAATGATTGATTCTATTATTGAGTTCTTCCTTTATCCCTTCATTTTTTGTCTTCTGCTTCTTTTTATTGAAAATAGATTTTTTTTTCTCATATAATATATCTTGATTATAGTTTTCTTTCCCTCTACATCTTCCAGTTGCTGCCTGATTTCCTTCTCATCTGGACCCAACCCCTTTCTGTCTCTCACTAGAAAACAAAACAGGCCCACGCGGAGTCCACATGAGGATCGAGAAATGTTACTTCTGTTCCGGGCCGATCTACCCGGGCCACGGCATGATGTTCGTCCGCAACGACTGCAAGGTGTTCCGATTCTGCAAATCCAAGTGTCATAAAAACTTCAAGAAGAAGCGGAACCCACGCAAGGTCAGGTGGACTAAAGCCTTCCGGAAAGCAATGGCAAGGAGCTCACCGTGGACAACTCATTTGAGTTTGAAAAACGTAGAAATGAACCTGTGAAATACCAGCGAGAGCTCTGGAGTAAAACTATCCATGCAATGAAGAGGGTTGAAGAGATCAAACAGAAACGCCAGGCTAAGTTTATAATGAACAGGTTGAAGAAAAACAAAGAGCTACAGAAGGTTCAGGACACCAAAGAAGTCAAGCAGAGCATCCATCTTATGCGGGCTCCTCTTGCAGGCAAAGGAAAGCAGCTGGAAGAAAAAATGGTCCAGCAGTTGCAGGAGGATGTGGACATGGAGGATGCTTCCTAATGGTGCCTCCTGCAACCAGCCCTAGACACACTGGAAACCAGTGGAGACTGTCGATCCCCAAGTTACTGATTGGTTATGTAAGGTCCCTCAGACAAATGTGATTCACGAGCTTCCCTCTTATATTGCAGCCTGTAAAAGCATCCATTGTGGGTGTTAGATCTCAGCTCAATGTTCTGCGTCACCGTGCTGTGCTCACATAAACACAAAGGTTTGTGTGTAGATTAAGGCACGAACTCTGGGCATACCATGGTTTGAGTTGTTGCTTAATGGCACCAGGCAACATTTCTGTGCTGACTGTCTTGCTAGTGTGAAATCTGTCACGATGTAATATTTTCCTTGCACTAGGATAGTCTGTTTATTAGGGTCATTGAAGCAGAGGTCGCAAGGAACTAACCGTTCTCAGGACAACCTCAGTCTCTTGCTTTGCTTTAGTCTCCTTAGTAGCTTCTTAGAGTTGCATGCTGGCCGCATACAAAGCTACAAGGCAGCTGAATTAGGCTGGGCTGTCCGCCCTGCTTCAGCCATTCCAATAGGCGGCCTGTGAGGGTGGGGGTGGGGCGTGGTTGAATAAACTTTGCCAGAATGGTACCTTCTTACTGCTTTGGAGAATGCTCAATTCCAAGTTGTGACTTCTGGCCCAACACCCCTCCCCTCCAATTCTCTCCAGCCCAGCAATGGTCTAGAAGCAGAAGAATCTTGGTACCTTTTAAGATTTATTATGTGGTTTTCTTTTTCGGTTTTTTGAGACAGGGTCTCTCATATTATGTAGCTCTGGCTGTCCTGGAACTCACTATGTAGACCAGGCTGCCTTGAACTCACAGAGATCCACCTGTTTCTGCCTCCTGAGTGCTGGGATTAAAGGTGTACACCATCACACCCAGCATTTTTGATTTTCTTAAACAAACAATTGTTTTTGGAAAATAGAATTTATGGATAGAATGTTGCTTATTATTTGTACATAAATAAAACCATTTCTAAAGTAAATGCAAAAAAAGAAAACAAAACAGGTATCTGATGGATGATAATAATAAAATATAATATAGTATGATAAAACAAAAATTAACTTATCAGAATTGGACAAAACAAACAGAAAAAAGTTCGAGAAAAGCACAAGAATAAAAGACACAATTACACACTTAGGAATCCCATAAAAACACAAAACTGGAAGCCATAATATATATGCAGAGGACCTGTAGGGTAAAAAGAGAGAAGAAAAACATACACAAATAAAATTAAATTAAAAATAATAAGATAAAATTGTAAAAAAAAAAAAAGTGTGTGTGGTGGGGGGATCCTTGACATGACATTGTGAAACAAGAACTCTCCAAAGATGCCACTGACTTCTTTTTCAGTCGATCATCTACTGTTGGGCATACAACCTATCCTTTAGAGTAGTTTGTTTACCAGTGAGAGCTTGTTCTCCCTTGGAGAAAACTAAATTTTATTTTACAAATGGTTATCAATTAAAGATTGCTTATGAGCTAGGGGTGGGAGCGTGTGTCCACTTCTCCTTTCCCGTCTGATACAGACCTGTTCAGGCCCTGTTCATACTGCCTCAGTCTCTGTGAGTTCATATGTGCATTGATCATGTTGATTTAGAGGGCCTAGTTTTCTTGGTGTCCTCAGTCCCCTCTGGCTCTTACACTCATTCTGTCCCTCTTCTGCCGTGTTCCCTGAGCCTGAAGGAAGTTATTTGATGGAGACATCCTGTTTAGGACTGAGTGTTCCAAAGTTTCTCTCACTCCCTGCATAATGACTGGCTGTGGATCTCTTTTTTCATCTGCTGCAGAAGGAAGCTTCTCTGATGATGGCTGAGCAAGGTTCTGATCTATGAGTATAGCAGAATGTTATTAGGGGTCATTTTATGCTGTTTTGTTTGTTTTCCTTTTTTTTAGAAAATTAGCATTTGGTTATAAAAACCCTAGGTCTCTAAACTATCTAGTCTCAGGTTCTGGGTCACAGAAGCTGTTTTAGGTATGGGTTCCATCTCCTTGAGTAAGCCTTAAGTCAAATCAGACAGTGGTTGGTTACTCAACAAGTTTTGTGCTACCATTGCCCTAGCATATTTTGCAGGCAGGACACCATTATAGAACAAAGTGTTTAATGGCTGGATTGGTGTTAACATTTCTCCTCCTTTAATAGCATGCAGAGTACTTCCTTACCAAAGATGCTGAGATGTAGGTATGAAGGCTCTATGGAGGCACAGCTCAGTTTCTCCATTTTCAATGGGTTGTACAGGTGTTGTTTCGAGCAAGGGGGGGGGTTGCCAACATTTTATGAAGAGCAACCGATAGGCTTAGCAACCACCTGGATTGTTTGAGGAGTCCCATGGGATCCCTTTGCCCAACAGTTCAATTAGATGTAACCCATTTCTGGCAGTGGAGGTTTCATTTGATGGTGAGAGATGTCTGGTTCGGGCTTTCTCTCCTTCTTATTTGTTGATTCCATTTAGTTTTTTTCATCTATGTATATATTTAAAAGGCTTCTAGTGCAGTAGGATTCCATGTGACCCCTCACGTGGCCCTTAGTGTTAGCTGTCCCTCTCTATATTCCCTCCCTCATCCCCTTCTCCCATCCCCCTCTTTGTTTTCATTATATTTTTTACATCTAAAGTTCCTTAGACTCCATGTCATTTCTTTCACTTACAATATTGGTCATTTGTATTCCCCCCCTGGTTTTGTTGATTGTCTTTTGACAGTGTTCATGTAACTTCTTTAATTTGAATGAGAAATGCTCATAGGCTTGTGTTTTAACATTTGTTGTCTTGGAAGGTTGTGGAGTCATTAGGATGATTGAGGCCAGGTCCTGAGGTCATAGGCTGGGTCATACTTCCTGTCTACCCTCTGTTTCCTGACTGCAGATGTGCAGTGACCCCCTTGCCTCACACTCCTACTGCCAGGCCTTTCCGCTCTTGACTGACGGCTTCCCTGGAGTGGTAGAGCAGACTGAACTCTCCTCCTATCAGTCGCTTCTTGTCAGGTAATTGGTCACAGCAGCAAAACAAGTCAGGTAGTGAAAATGCTTGTGTGGTGTCGTCTTTTAACATTTTTCTTGTTGATATAAAAATGCAAAAATTACTTTTGATCATCATTGAGATTTATATGCCAAATTTCACATGATTTTATGTCTCATTTGAACAACAATGTATCTGCTGCTTATCCCCATTTTAAAGCCATTTAAAGGTGTCCGATATCTTATCTACTGTTATAGAATTCTTTAGAATTTCTAAATTTGATACCAGCCCATGCACTTCCTAATTCGAGACTCCTTCCTCAGAATTTACCTGTGAGTGGAGCTTCCTTGTTTCCCAAGATCAAACACACTCAAGTCCTCTCACAAACATCAAGGAGCCGCAGATCACCTTGAGAAAATATTATAAAATGGGGATTTTTTTTTATCAAAAGTACAAGAGAGAGAACATAGTTCAATAAAGCATGAACTCAAATTATTTTGGTATTTTTTTGTGTTTTATTTATTTTTTATTGAAAATAGATTTTTCACACAATATATTCTGATTATGGGTTCTTCTCCCCCAATTCCTCCTAGGTCCACCCAACCTCTCTACCCACCCAAATCCACATCTTTTTATTTACCTTATTAGATAAAAATAGGCATTTAAAAATATATATAAAAGAATATAAAATAAACACGAAACCAGAATAGGACAAAACAAAAAAAGAGGAAAAAAAGAGCCAAAGAAAAAGCACAAGAAACATTCAGACACAGAGACGTACCCATAAAAACACAATATTGGAAACTATAACATATAAGCAGAAGACCTCTAAGGTTAAAAAATTTCTCAGACAAAGCATTGTGAGACAAAGAACTCTTATGTTAGGGATGAGGACTTGTGTCCACTTCCCTTCTCAGCCCTGGGACTTGATCTGGATTAGATATGCACATGTATATTAGAGCTGTGCATGTTGCCATAGTCTTTGTGAGTTCGTATGTGTGATAGTACTGTTGTGTCTAGAAGGCATTGTATCCTTTGTGTCTTCCATCCCCACTGACCTTTACAATATTTCTTCTTCCTCATTTCCTTAAAGTCCCCTAACACTCAGAGGAGAAGTTTGGTGAAAACATCCCATTTTGGACTGAGTGTTCAAAACATTTAATTGAGGTGGGTCACTTACAGTTCAGAGATTCAGTCCATTGTCATAATGGTGGTCACAGGGGCATGGTGCTGGAGAAGTAGCTGAGAGTCCTACATCTTGCAGGCAACAAGAAGTTGTCTGTGACACTGGGTGGTATCTTTATCATATATGAGTTCTCAAAGCCCACATGCACAGTGGCACACGTCCTCTAACAAGGCTGCCACACCTCCTCCAACAGAGCCATACCTCCAAATAGTGCCACTCCCTGTGAGATTATGGGGGCCAATTACATTTAAACTACCACACCCTGCAATAGTCACACAGCATGAAGGCTGTTAATTCAGTTTTCTTGTATCCAAGCATGTTGTCAATTTTGGAGAATGTCCCATGGGGTGCTAAGAAGCAAGTATATTCTTTTATTTTGGGGTGAAATGTTTTGTAATTATCGCTTGATTCATTGGATTTATGATGTCATTTAGCTTCAGCATTTCTTTGTTTAATTTTAGGATGACCTATCTATTGGTGAGAGTTGGGTATTGAGGTCACACAGGATCATCGTGTGAGGATCAATATGTGAATTTAGCAACAGTAGTATTTTTTTCTATGAACTTGAGTGTCCTTGTGCTTGGTTCACAAATGTTTAGAATTGCAATGTCCTCTTGGTATATTTTTCCTTTTATGACTATGTAGTGCCTGTCCCTATCTCTTCTGATTGTTTTGGTTTGAAGTCTATTTTGTCAGATATTAAAATGGCTATACTGCTTTGCTTCTTGAGTCCATTTTTTTTGGAATATCTTCTTCCTTTTTTTTTTTATCTTGAGATGATGTCTATCCTTGATGTTAAGATGTATTTCTTAGATGCAGCAGAAGGATAGATCCTTTTTTTTTTTTTTTTTAAATCCATTCTGTTAGTCTCTGTTTTCTTTTGGGGGAATTGAGACCACTGATGCTGAGAGTTGTCATTGATGTTGTCAATGAGCAGGGTTTGTTAATTCTTCTTATATTATAGCTCCTTCCTCCCTTTGATTTACTTAGCTGAGGCTATTTATTCCTTGTGTGTGTGTGTTTTGTTATTGTGTTGTTTTGTTTTTTGGTTTGGTTAACCTCTTCAGGTTGAAATTTTCCTTCTAGTACCTTCTTTAGAGCTGGATTTCTAGATACTGCTTAAATTTGGTTTTGTTTTGGAACGTCCTTCTCCATCTTGTGATTGGAAGTTTTGTTCAATAGAGTAGTCTACACTGACATCTCTGATCTCTTAGTGTTTGTAGAACATCTGTCCAGGCCGTTATGACTTTTAGAGTCTCCACTGAGAAGTCAAATGGTATTCAATGGGTCTGCTATTATGTGTCACATGGTCTTATTCCCTTGCAGCTTTTAATATTCTTTCTATGTTCTGTAGGTTTACTGTTTTGATTATTATATGCTGAGGCAACTTTGTTTTCTGGCCCAGACTATTTGGTGTTTATACCAGGCTTCTTTTGTGGGCCACCAACAAACTCCCAAATCATGGCACAGAGACTTATTATTAGTTTTGAATGCTTGACCTAGCTTAGGCTCATTTCTGGCTAGCTCTTTTAACTTAAATTAACCTGTTTTTCTTTATCTGCCTTTTGCCTCAGGTTTTCTAACCTTTCTTTCCTTTTGTATATCTTACTTTCACTGCTTCTTGTATCTTCTGGCTGCCTGGCTTCTTGCCCTGTGCGTCTCCTTCATTCTCTCCTCCTTCTCTCATCTTTCTTCTCTCTTTCTAGATTTCTCTTATTTACTCTCTCTCCAGCCCCGCCTATCCCTCTTCTGCCTAGCTATTGGCCATTCAGCTCTTTATTCGATCAATCAGTTTCCTTGGGCAGGCAGTGTGAAACAGATGCAACACATCTTTACATAATTAAACACAAATCCTTACATCATTAAACAAACACAGCATAAACGAATGTAATACACCTTTACACCATTAAAGTAATATTCCACAGCATAAACAAATGTAACACATGTCTGCCCATTTAAAATAATATTCCACAACAGGTGTTCTGTATGCTTCTTGGACCTTAATAGGAACCTCCCTTCTTTATTTTAGGGAAATTTTCCTGATGATTTTGTTGAAAATATTTTCTCTGCCTTTGACTTGGGGTTTTCTCCTTCCTCTTTTCCTGTTATTCATAGGTCTGTTTTTTTCATAATTTTCCATATTTCCTGGATACTTTGTTCCTGGATTTTTTTAATTTAACATTTTCTTTGACTGAGGTACCCATTTCTTGTATCCCGTTTTCAGTCCCTGAGATTCTTTCTTCCGTGTGTTGTACTCTTTGGGTGAGGCTTGCCTCTGAGACTTTTGTTTGGCTTTTTAAGTTTTTCGTTTCCAGTTTTAGCTCAGTTTGGGTTTTCTTCAGTGAGTCTATTTCTACTCACATGTCTTGATCTGTTTTTATTCCACTTTTTTTTATTGTGATTTCACGGACTTCTTCACGGGACTTACTAATATTCCTCTTTTTGGAATATTTTCATAATAGCTACTTTGAATCCTTATCATGTGCTTCAGCTTGATTGCATTTTGCAGTGACCACTGTAATAGGGCTTCTGAGTTCTGGTAGAGACATATTGTCTTGGGTGTTTATGATTGTGTTTTTGCACTAGTGTCTAGGCATCTGGGTTTAGGATGATTGTGATTTTAGGTGTTGATATCCGGCCTCTTCTTTGTTGCTTGGGTGTTTTGTTGCTTGGTTTCAGTTGCCCTATTTGGATTTTAGTAATGTGTGGTAACTCTGGGTTGCCTGTTAGGGAGTGCTTCTGAGTTCTCACCAGGCATGGCCATTGAAGATCCCAGGTAGAACATGTGTCTAGGTATTGTGGCCTGACACAAAGAAACGAGGATAGACTAGAACGGGATAGTAGTAATGAAAGGCCCTATACAAAAGAGGAAAGCTGGGACTGCCCCAAGGTTTGGTGGAGTTCCCAGGTAATGGAGTCCAAGCAGGAGGACTGTCCCCTGCAAGTGTTCTGCTACAGGACTTGGGATGAGACTGGGGGATTTGAGCTGGAGGACAGGAAGAAGGGTGAAGATCTCTTACCTGATTCTCAGGGTGGCTTGGCAGTGGGTTCTCAGGGAGACAGTGCCTCTGGGTATTGGCAGCTGGCATAAAGGAATGGGGTGTGGGAGGAATATTGGTTCAGCAATGAGGATCTAGTGGCACAAAAGTTGTTGGAGTAATCAACTAGTATCTGATTGGATTTTAGGTCTATGACATGAGATGACATTTATGTCGAACACTGTTTGGGTGGCTAAGAACTGGAGACTGGATAGGCCATGGACCTAGGGAAAAAACAAGTAGTACTGCTCTGTCAATGGAATGTGGCACTAAAATGACTTTTAATGGCACTCTGCTACACTCAGATCAGTTTCTTGCTTAGCCTTCACCACAGTAGTTTCCTCCTTCAGTAGATGGGCACACAAATACAGAAATTCACAACTGAACAATATGCGGAGAATGAGAGACCTTGGTCTACTCAGCCCTAATTTGATGTGTCCATCCAATCCTCCCCCTAGGGCTCAAGGAACTCCGTGGAAGAGGAGGCAGAAAGATGGTAAGAGCAAATGGAGATGGAGGATACCAAGCATACAAGGCCTTCTAGGCACAACAGGACTGACACCGTATGGACTCACAGAGACCGGAGCAGCATTCACAGCACCTGCGCAGATCTGATCCAGACCAGGTCCCAATTCCGAGAGTGGACACGCGTTCCCACCTCTAACTCAGAAACTTTCTCCTATTGGTAACTGCTCACAAAGGAGAAATTAGTTTTTTTTTTTTTCTAATGGATTCTTATGGGCATACAAACCACACAAAGACATTCCTCATGTCCAGCAGTATATGGCCAACACAAAATGAAACCAATGGTATATTTGGAAGATTTTTGCCTCATGATGTTTTGCCTAGGCTCTTTTTCTTCTTCTTTTTAATCTTGCAAGTCTTTTGCTTATATAACATGCTACTGACTTTGTGTTTTTATGATACTTCCATGTGCCCAAACTGTGTGTGTGTCGTGCTTTTTCTTTGACGTTTTTCTGCTTGTTTTTGTCTTAATCTTTTTAAACTTTACTTTATGTCATTTTATTTAATTTTTTAAAGATGCATGTTTGTTTTTGAATGAAAGAGAGAGAGAGAAATAGTGTGGATTTGGTTAGGTGCGGAGGTGGGGAGGATCTTGGAGCAGCTGGGGAGGGGAAACTGTGGTTAGAATATATTGTATGAAAGAAATCTATTTCCAATTAAAAAAAGAGTACCTTTTTCTTGTCTTTAGGGTAGAAATGATGTCCTTGTTTAGTCTTCTACACTTCAAACAGAAACAAAATCAAGGGCGATTTCTTTTTATTTAAACAGTTTACTGTTTTTAAGAAGATTAAGAAACCCTGTCTTGAAAAAACAAAAACAAACAAAAAGAAGAAGATTAAAGGAGAAAGGGAATTGGATTTTGTATTTTTCTATATTTTTACTATTTTCAGTGCTTATCATTTTTCTTGAAAATTTTTTATCTACTATCTTTCCTAGTCAGTGAAGAAACTTTTAAAGGATTTTTTTGATGCAGATCTACTGGCATCTACTTTTGTCTGTTTTTAAAATGACTTTATTTTGCATTTACTTATGCAAGATATTATTCCAGATACAGAATTCTATGGTAACACCGTGTTCTTTTTTTTTATGTCATTAAACTTAATTTCCATTGTCTTTCAGATTTACTGTTCTCAAACTAGAAGTCATTTGATATTAATCTTTCTGCAAGTCCTTGTCACTTTCTGACTTTCAGTACAGTCATACAGTACTGAACAAGAAGCAACCTTAAGAGAGGAAGAGTTTGTTTGGGCTTGTAGGCCAAGGTTATAGTCCACAGTGGTGGGGAAGTCACAGCCACAAGGGGTTTGAGGTAGCTGGATGCGTTACATCTGAAATCAAGAAGTGATGAGTTCTTTTGCTCAGCTCACTTTCTCTTTTTTGTGCAGTCCAGGGTCTCAACCAGGAAATGGTCCCTCCCACAGTGGGCAGTTTTACCTCTATGAACCCAAATCAAGATAATCCTCTACAGGCATATCCAGAGATCAGCCACCCAGGTGACTAGACTCATCAAATTGACAATTGAGATTAACCACCATATGCCATATCTTTTGTTTTGATTGCCTTTAAAATTATTCTCTTTCAGTTTTTTTTGTTTGGTTATAGCAGTTTGGTTGTTATGTGTTTGTTTCCTTTCTTATTTGATCCTTAAAGTGTTTTTCTTTTATTTTTTGATGAAATTCTCACCATTTTGCCTAGGCTGGCTTGTAACTCTTTGGCTTACGCAATCCTTCTCTCTCAGTCTCCCACATAGTTAGAACAGTAAGCATATACCTCCGTTTTCACAGTAAAGTGATTTTTCTCTTCATATACACTGTTGAATCCATGAGCACCCTTGTATAAGTTTGAAAATCCTTGGTTATTACTTTTTATTACTTTGTTCTACTTATTTCCCTCTGGGATTCTAACTGCATATTATCCAGTTTAATACTATCTTTTAGTTCATTAAAGTAGTGTCTATACTTCTCCTCTGTGCTGTTGACTTATATTCATGTACATTTTCCCTTTTTTTTCTTGACAATCAATTCTCTATTAATCCAAATACATTTTAAAACATACACTTCATATCTAGCATCTCAATTATTTTTCTTAGAACTAAAAATTGCTCTAGAAACTCATCATTGTTTTAGTCATTGTATTTATTTCTGTAACTTGCTTGACATGGTTACACTGTGATTTCTTTATATGTAAATGTGAGATGTGGACTATTCATCTCACATTTACATATTTACACAAAAACAGTGAAGACTGTTTTTCTCTCTTAGATTATATATGTCTTAGAATTTGAAGAACGACAAGAAATAAATACTGATGATAATAAAATATGTATTTTATTGTTTGGGGCAGATGTTCTCACCTTATTTGTGGTTCAATTACACATTTTTATGGCAAACTTCTGTTTTTTTGTTTCAGTGTTAAAGTTTGGCAGGGAAGTTAATGACACTAAAATCGTAACTCCTTGGGAGAGAAATGTCATTTGCATAGCATATGTCCAGGTGATGTCTGCACAGCTGGAAGCAATTCTCCTGACAAGGTGTGCTCATTTTTAGTGGGTGTAGGCACCTCATTCAGTGTTGGTAAGAGCCATGCTATCACTTGCTCTGTTAAATATGTCGCAACAAAAATGTTTCTGTCAGGCAGCAGTACCTCCCAGTTTAAGTGGAGGAAAGAACTTTGTGGTTCTAAGACGGATTACAGAAGCAGCGTTTAATAAAAAGTTCAAAGAACACTTCTCAGGAGATCAAGTTCCCTGTCCTACCTCTCATTGGTCTTCTGTATTTTATGTCACTAGCCTAAATCATCGCTCCCACCAGTTATGCATTTCTCTTGTTTTTTTCCCCACAAATAGAAAAGAACAAGCCATTCTCCTTCCAGATATGAAATTTACTGTAGGTATTTGCCAATGACCCCTTCTCAGTTCAGTGTTTAATTCTACTTCCCAAATAGTTAAGATGGTGATTGTTCACCAGAGTACCTATTGCTTCATCCATCACTGAAAACATTAGTTGATGGTCAAAGTGTTTTATAGCAAATCAAAATATAAGAATGCCGTAAGAATAAAGCTGATAATTTTAGGCAGTTAAAATATTACAAACATAAAATATTACAATATTAAAGATAAAGAAAAACCGACATGAATTTTAAAAGCACTAAGAATGTGCATATAAAGTTTAACTACCATCTCAACAATTTTTTTTTCTTTTTGATACAGTGTTTCTCTACATGGTCTTGGCTGTTCTGGAGCTCACAATGTCGACCAGGGTGGCCTGAAACTCACAGAGATCCACTTGCCTCTGCCTTCTGAGTACTGGCATAAAAGGCATGAACCACCATCACCATACCTGGCTCATTTCTACTTTCCAATGGGCATGGCTATATTTTTCATTTAAATATTTCCTAAGGACAATGGGCACTGATAAATTTTATTTACTATACAATATTTAATCTAAAATCTAATTTTTGTTAATAAAATTAACTAGCCTGTGCTCATAGGCTTTATTTAATTTGTTTGAATTGTCTCACTGTCTTGCCTGCTTTACCATGTCAACTTTAATTTGGGTAGATATGCACCAGAGGTACATTAGACCACGTTACTAGTCACAGATTATGTTCATATAGATACATGTACATTCTGTAACTTAATTTTCTGTGAAATGTCTTGTATTTTGAGTTTAAAGCCACATTTTTTATTTTAGTGGACTGAAGCTGGAAGCCACATTTTCGTTTTAGTGGACTGAAGCTGGAAGCTAGGTGATTTCCAGTCTTTTTGAGGTTTCCTTCAGCTCTCCAGAGTCTATGCCACTGTTCCAAGGTCTCACCTAAGAATGAGTGTCTGGGAGCCTGGCCAGATCTGTCTTTCATCATTGTTCTAGCAATGGCATCCAGTGTTCCCAGAAAGATGATTCCTTTAGCACTGGTGATTCTTTGCACTCTTGGAACAGAGGGATCATTTGAAAGGCAACCTCTTTGTCTAGACAATCATACAACTTTCTTTTTCTTGTTTATAAATAAGTTCTTTCTTCTCTAACAAATGTCAAACTATTTCCTTCTCTTCCCTCCCCTTCCCCTTTTCCTCCTTTCTTCATTTCTCCTTCCCTTCCCCTAACCTTCCCTCCCTTTCTTCTCCTTCCTTTCCTTTCCTTTTCCATTGTTGGAATGAGGTTGAATCTCTTGTCTATGTAATCAGCATTGGCTTGGGAGACAGTAGTAACAGTGGAAAACTGAGATGGAGTGTTGGTTAGTTATTTCCATCTTTCTCTTTTCGGTTCCTGTATTTTCACTAGTTCTACTAAGGTTTACAATCCTGAACCAGCCCCAAGGTTAAAGCAGAATAGACAAGTGGGAGTCAGATAAAGTTTCTAGGAAACAATAGACAGAAAAAAGGATGGATAGAAAAGGAGAGAAAGTTTTTAGCTAATAGAACAACAAGGAAAAATGAGGTCCCATGGAAGATGAATTCAGGGCTTAGTCTTGAGAACATAGATGGATTCAATGGTTTCCCATGTTGAAACATACATACGTGTACAGTTAGAATCCTAGTCAAATATGAATTCCAATGTGCTGTTGACTCTGTTTGAAGTATGCATGTGAATAATGAAATCTGGTAAGTGGTGAGAGAGTTAGACCTCACCAAATACCCAGCGATTCAGATTTCCTGCTTTCTTTAGGGTTGATGGATATGTCAGGTTCTGTCAGGAGGACTGTGAGTAGAAGTCATGCATTAGAATGTTAAGTCTTACCTGCCCTTCTACCTGTAGCTCCAGGAGACACTAGTAACAATGAATTGAGATGTTGAGTACTTGAATTCTCAAGTCATTGTATGACAAAGAAATGCTTTGAAGTGCTTCCAAATTAACATCAGGAGTTGATAACTTTATGTGTAAAGTCAGTGACCCCAGGAAAATGATTTGATATTGCAGTGTAGGCCACATCATTTAGACTAATATAATTTGGAAAGGAAGATGAGTATTATTTTTTTGAACTACCATTCTAGTACATGAATCATTGTTGTATCTGAAAACTGTTCCCTGCAAAACCCATTTTCTTTAAAAGTGATGTATCTTGGTTCTTTTGGTTTAAAGTTATAAATCATGTCCTGTATGACAGGTTCTTGACAGGGAAACTAAATGCTAAACTTTTAGGCATGTCTTCCAATGAAAAATGACCTGGGATGAAAGTAAAGTATAGTAGAATTATATAGTGGTAAAGAAACATGATACCATTAGAAAAAGTAAAAGGTTCATTAATAACCTTTCTGTGGCATGTCTGTGCCGTAAAAGGAGGATTCTCAAGGTCTGGAGGTCATTCAGATAGACGAGGCTTCTTGTAACTAAAACTTGATATAAATCTTCTCTGTTGTTTCCCTGCAGGTCCACACCCAGTGTAGAGAGGTCCTATGTGAAAACATATTTCGTTCTTATTTGCTGTGGCTGTTGCCCAAACCCCAGGGGTGAAAGTTTAGGAGATCTCACTGTTGTTTTATTTGTTTTTGTTTTTAATAGAGGCCTTAGATCCTTTAATTAGTTTATAAGAGACAAGAATTATGCTTGGAGTTAATGTTTTGTTTTTTTGAATAATAACTTAGAGGGCTGGAGAGATCACTAGACTATTAAGAATACATAGTGTTCTTGCAGAGGACCCAAATTACATTCTTAGTATCTATGTTGAGTGGTTGACAACTGCCTGTAACTCCCCGGTCCAATGCCTCTAGCTTCTACAGACGCTTGTACTCACATACAGGAATATACAGACTCTCTCTCTCTCTCTCTCTCTCTCTCTCTCTCTCTCTCTCTCTCTCTCACACACACACACACACACACACACACACACACACATACACACACACACACACACACACATACACACACTCATCTTCATCTTGAATTTTGACTCAGGTTTTCTCCTTCCTTCCTTTTCTCCTTCTTTTCTTCACCTTTCATTCTTTCTACTTTATTCTCCAGTTCTAGAACAGTCTATTTACTGTGTTAATAATTAGTTGAGTTGAAGATTCTACAAATCATCTTTAAAATATTTGGCATACATTTTTTTTTCTCTGTGCAAATCCATTTACATTTTTTTTATTTACACATGAAAACCTTGGAAGTAATTGCAGATTCTCTCCCAGCTTACCGCTAATATTATTTTTGTAATCTTTGGGGATTTATTGCTCTTTTCCCATATCTTATGTAGGAAAATCATACTATGCTTCACTATGATTTTTACAAATATAACAGAAAACACACCATTTAGATTTATTCTTTGACATGTCTTATAGGTATATTAAAAAATACCATAATTAGAATTTTAGGGATCCATGATAAATAGCAGGAATCTAAGAAATGTAAAAGTATTACATTACAGTATTTGTGGCAAAGAAATTAAGTGTTGATGGTTACATGCAGTATAATATTAGAATCTAAGACTTCTAAGTTCAATAGAGAGGTCTCCCTGCCACTGTACTGCCTGCTCCCCATCTTTGTCCTTATCCCTCTTTCTCTTTTGCTTTGTCTTCCCCTCCCTCCTCCTTCCCTCCTGCCTTCCACTCTTTTTGAACAAATACATATAGCTTTGCCAATAGTGTCATCCTGAATAATAATATTTTAAGGTCATCAAAACGATCCTTGTTCTGGATGTCGGTATGCAAGCAGATTACAGAGATAGTAGACTTTAACAGAATTTAGCGGCCACAGTTTTCCTTGGTTCACTCCTTTTCACAAGCTGAACTACATCTGTGAGCATAAAAAAATGGGGAGAGTAGTTCATTCTCAACCTCTTCCTTTGTTTACTTGGCAGTTTGTCCTGAGCTCTTTGCTTATGATTGCTTCAGAGTGTGTTGGGGTTGACTTATGATAGTGTGTGATGGACCATTGCTTGTTCAACATGCGACAGACATCTTGGTAGTTGATTCTCAATTTCAGTTCGTTGGGATTGGTTTATGTGCAAACTACAGGTTGGGACTCTGTGAATGCATTTTATATTATATGGATCAGAAGCTAAATCAGCCATATTACAATTGGTTATACTTAATACTATGAAAGAACTCATTAGATAATGGGTTATGTAATTTTCTATATAAATTAGTGTCAAGGTATTTTAGAACCAAGTGCTGTGTTCTAAAATATTGAGGTAATTGTTTTTTAGGAGAAAACACATGCTCACCAGCAAGGAGTATCTATTGCAAGAAAGCTGATTTTTAAGACAGTAAACACATCTATATTTGCAAATTAAAATCTAGAAAGAGCTATTATTTATAATCATTATCTTACATGTAACATAACTTAGTCAAAAGCATATACAACATGACTCTACATTGTTGATGGTCACGGTATCTGGCTCTATAAAACTTTAAAATAGCATGTGTTGAAACCAATTTTAAGATGCTGTCTTCTTCAAAGTAAAATTAACATCAAGCTCTGGAAATTTTCTCAATGTTCTATATTTTTTTCTATGTAATTCCCATTATCTCATTATCTTCTGCTTCAGTGAAACTTTTATCTAACATAAGCTACTATCATGCCACTTTTTTATATCATTATAGTAATCTGTATCTTTTATCTTACCATCATAAACGTACCATAGCTATAATTAACATTTATTTCTGATGTTTTGATGAAAAATTAATTCCGCAGTAGTCCAAGAGCTCTATGAAGATGTACTGCTGTTAAGCACTGTCTCCCTCACCACAGACACAATAGGTAACCTGTAGCAGCTACATGGAGGTCTTATTAAATGAATGGGTAAAACTATTTAGAAGAGTAATCTTTAACTTAAAATCCACTTATTATGAAATTTTATTATTATTTTAAGCCTTTGATCTCTTTTATTTATTTATTTAATTTTTAAAAATTTTATAATTAATTTAATTTTACATATAAGCCATGGGTTCCCCTCTCTCCCCCCCCCCTGCCCTCCCACCAATCCACCCCCCATTCCCACCTCCTCCAGGGCAAGGACTCCCCTGGGGATTCAGCTCAGCCTGGTAGATTTAGTCAAGGCAGGTCCAGTCCCCTCCTCCCTACACTCAGGCTGAGCAAAGTGTCCCAGCATAGGCCCCAGGCTCCAAAAAGTCAGCCCATGCACTAAGGACAGGTCCCGGTCCCACTGCCAGGGGGCCTCCCAAACAGTTCCAGCTAATCGACTGTCTCACTTATCCAGAGGCCCTGATCCAGTTCCATGGGGGCTTCTCATCCAATGACTGATGGAAGAGGATGCAGAGATCCACGGCCAGGCCCCAGGTGGAGCTCCGGGAGTCCAATCGGCGAGAGAGAGGAGGGATTGTATGAGCGAGAGATGTTGAGACCATGATGGGAAAAAGCACAGAGACAAATAGCCAAACGAATGGAAACACATGAACTATGAACCAAAAGCCTTTGATCTCTTACAGTCAACTTGTTGCTCAAGCAGGAACAAGATGAGTGTGAGTAAAAACCTGCAGCAAACTCAATTTAGAAGACTTTCTCCCTTCCTTTCGTGTATTTGAAAGGATAGCACCAAGAGTGGGGTTGTCAAGGTGCAAAAACACACAGGAAAAAGTAGAAGAGCCCCTGTTCTATTCAATTATCTGTATTCAATAGTCACTGCTCTATTTTATACTGTTCTCCATAAAAGCTCCCTGGGAATCAAGTTCATCTGGTAGTTTTTGCTTTGAGGGCGATCTTGGATGAGAGTTAAACTAACTTAGGGATGAGATAGCAAGGTACCTTTTTTTTTTTTTTTTTTTGCTGTTGATTAGGCTGGGGAAGGTACAATATTATCTAGTGATTCAAAGCAAGGACTCTGGACTAAAGTGCTTAGGCTAGAATTTTGGTCCCATCACGAACTCATTGTTGTAGCCTGAGAGAGATTACTAATCCTAGAGCAGACTTGCTCTCTGTGACGCAGGGATAAAACTCCTGTTTCAGATGTTTAATGGTGATTAAATGAGAAACTGTATGCCAAAATTTTAACATGGTACCTGGCATATAGCACGTGTTAAAAACCACTAGCTCATTCCAATACTGCTCTGTTTCTTAGTATTTACTTATTCCCCACACTTGAAGTTCTGGAATAGAATTCCATTCTTGCATAGAAATACTTGGACATTTTGTTTGCTGATTTTTTCCCCCAATGGTTTCATAAAAATGATGAGATGCAGGAGGCTCTGCAATATGGGGGCATGCTGGGGAGATCATGTAGCATCTTTTGTGGTTGGACTGACCTCAGCCACCCACCAGTCATCTGCCTTCATGCACAGCCCTTAGCCTTTGATGACTCAACTTCTTCACATGTGAAACAGAGGTAACACAAGTTCCCACTTTACAAGGTTTTGGTAAGCTTTAATAAATGAATGACAATATTCACAGGCCACAGACTGATGGCAGGTATATGATGTCTACCATTAGCAACTCACGAGTTCTCCGTAAGTGGAAAGCACTTTGAATGAAGGACCAGGATAAATATACCCACCTTTGTGCTGAGCATATAGCAAATCTACAATATGTACATGCTTAGTGACTGATGAACTATTCAATATACCTAAGGAAGTCTTCATTATAAATCTGCAATTATCTATATCTCAATAGCTTTTACTCTGAGCAAAGGTTTGAGTCCATAAAATCTGGTACTCAGTTTGTAGCTCATTCAGAAGTGTTACATAGTTTTGGGGATATAGTTTTAATGGAGAAATTTTGTGTTTCTAAGCAGTCACCTAAACGTCAAGAGCATATTCTCCCCAGACTTGCTGTCCTTTCTTGAACTGACTGCTGGACTAGAAATCAAATCTCAGATTAGTGGTAATGACTCATGCCCAACTCTGTATTTTATGTTCAAAGTAAATAATATGCTTTGGGAAAGGGATTCAAATTTCTGGGTAATCTTTAAACAAAACTGCAATCTGTGTTTTTGGGAAGTCTCATTCAAAGATGAAAAACATATAATTAGGAGATAGGCTTCAATTTCCAGAAATAATCTTTAGTGACTGTTTGATTGAAGAATTTAATTGAAGAATGCATAATAATTTAAAATTATAATTTGCTTAATATTGGCTACTTAGAACAAGTGGTGATTACCAGCTTAGGTTCTCAATTCCACACAGCTGTTCCTTCACATTCTGCTTAGGATTCAAGCCAAAAGTGTCTGCTGCTAATTTCTTGAAAATGTTTATGCATTTGTATATATGACTCTGTGTATCACATTTGCAGTTCAAGGTTACATTTACCATTTTTTAAATGAGCCAACACTCATAAAGTTTAATTTGAAGAGGTCAGTATCTAAAATATGTTTCTATGTAGAAACTTAAAAATATGGCTACTTAGATATAATATAAATCATATACACTAGAAAATCTTATTACTGTAGCAATACAAATATTGCTAAACTGTAGTTGCATGGGAGACAGCATATATTACAGCAGTTGAAAATTGAGGTTGAAGAATGAGAGAAGCCTGGACTGCAGTCTGAATTGTGATTCTTTCTTCTTGTGAGTTCTTAGGCAATTTAGTTACTCTCATATGTGCCAGCTTTAGTATCTGAAAATGGAGATACACTGGGTCCTTTTCCCCTAAACATAGTGTTGCTTGCACCAAACAATGCTCTGCAAAAAGCTCATCTCAGTTCTAGAACCCAGTACATTTGCAATTACCACTATTAGTAATTCCATTATTATAACTCAGAAAGATGATATCTGGTCTTAGAGTATTAGTTACTTATTTCAATGTGAGTTCACTAGGCCTCTATGTTTTTGTTTGATATTCCATTTTCTTTCCAATTTGAAATACATTATTTATAGGAATAGTGTATCTAGAGATGGAGCACTTTATGACAAAACAGATGCAGTTTGTCTCTCATGGGAGGGTGGAGAGAAGGGTGGAGGGTGGGAGGCAGTGGCTATGTCTGTTCAGTGAGGTCACCAGGAGTCTGGTTTTCTTTTGTTTTGTTGTTCCTTATTCCCTGTGATGATGTCTTCTCTCACATGGTCTTTGCTCATGTTCTAGCCTTTGAGATGGTGAAGGCAGAGTCGAATCAGTTTCTTTTCTGAAGAAAAGTAGAATATTTCAATTTTAGCCACATCTCTTGAATCAGGGTGTAGACACATATACAAACCTATCTGCAAGTGATGATGTAAAGGGTGCTGTCTAATTATGTGGCTATTTTTGAGAAGAATATTTAGGGGCAAACAGTATTACTAAAGTGAAGGGCAACAGTTAGCAGTCTTTGCCAAAAAGAATGTGATAGTGAATAAAACACTTTTTTTTTTTTTTTGGCCTGGGACTAAGAGAACTAGATTATGTACTGGATCAGTTCAAAGTAGTCATGTGACCTTGAGATGACTGAGTGGGTCTCAGTCTCTTATTTCTTACTTCTGTGGAAAAAGTTTCACCATACAACATAAGAATGAACACTTATTGAGCCCTTGCTATGTGGGTATACTAATCTTTTTCTACATAGATCAGCTCATTTAAATTTTTCTATCCCTCTGTGAGGTAGACAATATTATCTTCACTCGTTAGACAAGAAAATGAAGACATGGCATAGTTAAGGAACTTACACAGTTGAGATTCAATCCTAGATCTCCTGGTTATCCAGAGCTGAGCAAGTGTTCATGCAAAAAGTAGGAACTTGCTTCATTCTTTTCCTGAACCGCTGTGTTAGATTCCTGCCTTGGCATCTGCTGTAGCTCAGATTTGGTGGCTTAGAAACAACACGCATTCTTTCCTTATAGTCCTGGAGGTTACAAGTCTCAAATAGATCTCCCTGGGCTACAGTCATGGTATACTAGTACTGGTTTCTTTGGAGGTTCCAGCAGGAAGCCAGTTTCTTGCCTTTCTAGCTGTCTGATGCTGTTTGCATTCTTTGCCTGTGGTCCAGCCAGAAATCGCATCAGGTCAAACATCGCTTGCATCATCTGTTCACCTTCTGCCAGTCTCTTTCCTTCCTCTTTCACTTGTGAGGGTTTAATTCACATATTCAATCACATCTGGGAAGTCTCTTGTCATCAAAAGTAACATATTCACAAGTTGCAAGGAATCAGAGGTGGATGTCTTCTGAGAGACTGTCCTCTACCTGCCACAGTCCTTTTTCTGAAGGAAGTTAATAGTCTATTAATTCTATTAATTATCTTAGGGACTTCTTCAGGTTTTCTTGCTGTCTATTACATACTCTCACTTTAAACTATCATAACTTGTAATTTCCTAATTGTAGCATGCCTGTACTTGCACCATTCTAATACATTATTTTGTCTTTTTAATTCTTTTTCTTCTCCTTGCCCCTCTCAATGTTGACATTTCTCAGGGACTTTTCAGAATCTTTATTCTCACCTTTATACTATATGGGTCCCTGTTGCACCTGATTTTCTGATAAAACAGAATCTGTCATTAAGTGTCCAGGTTTAAATCTGGTTTTGCTCTTGAATTTCAGTGTAGCATTTTAAACGTGTCTGCTAAACTAAACTACCTCCTGATAATTCTTATGCCTCCTGCATTGGAGCATTGCATGCTGAGATGATGGCCTGTTTTTCTATGTCTGGGCTTAATTTTTTTCCCTTTGTCTTCCCAGCAGCTTGTCCTGTGGACTCACTGTCCTCTCCTACTCCTCATTCATTTGGATAATATGCTATCTTACTCCTTCTAGTTCCTTCATTCCCACTGCAATTTCTATGTCTATCTCACGAGCATACCAACCTATTTTATGCATCTGTCTTTTAGCTCAAATATCCTCATTTATAGTATTGCCTACTTTTCCAGATCCTTCATCATCTCCTTTCAAGATTGCTTTTTTTCCAACATGCACTTATCTACTTTTTGCTTCTGCCTGCTGGGCCTCAGTTTCTTGTTCATCAATGCCTTTCTCTTCTATGTCCTCATACTCATAATTGCGTTATGCCTGGAAGTCCTTTCTCATCCATTAAACATTTATCTGAACTCAACTCATTTTTTAAAATTCAATTTAGTCCTCTACTTCTACCTGGAAGCCTTCATGTAATCTCTCCCTTTTTGAATTATCAGAAAGTTTCCCTCTTTTATTCAATGAAATACCTTTTATTCTTTTATAAAGTTGTTTTGATATGTCACTGAAGACTATTTGGTTCATCATTCAATGTGTTCAAGAAATATGCTTTGAGGCATGGACCTGTGAAATTGGGAACTTGGATAAGAGCAAAGAATTTTAGTTTGGGGATGAAGGAGTATCATAATCTCATGCTTGTGTGATTATTTTATAAGATATGCTACAGATTATAAAACACGTAAAGAAATACAAGAACTATTTTTAATATTTAAGTATTAACAAATGGCATGTCTTTGGCTAGCTATTGTATCCATACATTGTAGTGAATACCAGTAAGGGGCTTTGAAGTCAACTTCTTTATTGAAACTTGGCCAAACCAAGTAAGGTTGACAAGTTATTCCACCTCCCCGTTCTTCATAGAAAAGATGAGCGCTAACAACAGCCCCTTCATAAGGTGCTTAGTAGACAAGTAATATACTAATAATAGACAGAATAGTATCTAGTATATAAATCTAGAATTTAATCAGTTATTTGCCATGAATATAATTAAAAATATTTTATAATTTGTGTGTGTGTGTGTGTGTGTGTGTGTGTGTGTGTGTGTGTGTGTTAGCACTGGTACCACAACATGCTCTCTTCTTAAGGAGTCACCTCTGGCTTATTAAAAAGCTTTCAGCAAAAGTAGGAAAAGAAAATGTTTGTGGTTACCTCTCCATTAAGCTAAAAATTAAGTATAAGAGAACTTTTCATTAGCTGATAATTCTGGGATAGCAACATAGTAAGACATATGTTACATATGTATATAATATGCATACATATATGTATACAAGTTTATATATAATAAATATGAAAAATGAGACTAGGGAAGTTTCCCCTGGAGTGATAGGGAATTCACTAAGGCAATGAGGACAACTTTGTGGAGTTGGCTTTTCTTCTACCTTTACATGGGTGAGAGGAATTGAATTTGGGTCTTCAACCTTGAGCAGCAAGTACCTTTATCAGGTGACCATCTCACTGATCTCCAATCACTATTCCTTAAAAGTTATTGAGATTTTAAAGAATTCATTAGCATATCCTATCCCCTAAGTGTACTTTTTTTCCTTCTTCCTTTTTTTTTTTTTTGAGGCAAGTCCCACACTGTAGTTTAGTAATTTGGGTTGGCCTGGAGCCTTCATTATAGTCTAGGCTGGCCTTGGTCTCTTGTTCCATTTTGCTTCCCTTTTACCCTCCAGAGCATTAGGATTATGGACCTTGAGCCACCCTGCCTGGCTTCATACATACATAATACATAGATTTATTTGTATATAATAAATGGTAACTTTTTAATTATAGATTTATTAAGAATCATATTTTTTAGATTTACTCATTTTCAGTCAGTTTTTTGTTATTTTTTTTTTTTACTCATTTTAAGCTTTTTCCATCTGTGGCATCAAGCTTATAAAGTCCGTAGCACTGTGCGAAGCAATTATCTGGGGAAATCGTATTATATGTTAATTGATTTCACAATTTTTCTTGTTCTAATGCTTATAGCATCTGCCTATGAATCATTAGCCTACTAAATTCATACAAAATTTGTAAAGTTACTACAACATATTGCTTTTTCTGTTGCTTGTGTTGAAAAGCCTGCTCCTTCCAGTATTTATAATTTGTTACTATGTTTAAAACCATTTCCGTGTTTTAATTTTTTAGTTTTGAATTTTGTGTCAACTAGACTACATGGACCACATAAAATTGGATTCTGTGGAAAAGTAGATTATTTATCATTTATTAGTAGTAGATAATTTATTATTTATTCTATATTTATAGATATTATTTATTCTAAACACTTGAGCAATTCTCTATAAATAGCCAACTATTTTGCCAAAATTCGTTTTGAAATTGAAGTTGTTTCTGAAAAATTCTTGTTTTCCACTGTCAGCATATTTATGGTTTTAATTGAAAATGTTACCTTATCAAAGCTGCTGAACTAACATGGATTGCAGTCACAATACATATAACCCTTACAGCATTGTGGTATAGACAGTGAGCAAAGCAACTTGGTTATCTCATCCTACCTACTAGTTTATGTTTAAAATTAATAAACATTTGCATGGGTTTTACCACTTAACATCATATGCAGTTTCTCTAAATACCCCTTGCTTTAAAAATGTAACATAGACCTCTGGAAATGCAGAAGGTTGACCCCTGTATGAGCTGCTTTTCTGGATGCTGTGGCAATGCGTTTCATAGAAACAACTTCAGGGAAGGGAATTTTCTTTTTGGCTCCCACTTACAGAGATGAAGTGTGCAATAAAAGCTCTACCATGTCAGTGAAAGCTGGCAGCATGGACTGGTCACCTCTTGGTGGGTCAGGGAGTCGGGAAGCAGTGACGGCACCAGAAACACAGTCTGCCTACCCTCAGCATCTGCTTCAGCCTTCCGAAACAGCACCACTAAGTGGGAACCACTTAGTCAAATGATGAACCTGTGATGGACAGTTCCCGTTTAAAAGGCAGTAAATCGTTGAACTGTAATGACTTGTTTCCTTCTACTATTCTTACATGGGATGTCCTTAGTACACAAATATGGATTTATCATTTAGTTTTTGCACAAGTGTTAATTAGAATGTGGCTAGGCTAGAGAATCAGGTGTACAGATGTTTTCTAGTCTTTCAAATCACAAATGGAGTGAAAATTCTCACTATGCTTTTAATTATAGAATCATCACTAGTATTGTTGTTGGTAGGTAAAAATAAATATTATTCATGTTTTTTTTACTTCATTGGGAAAATCAATTGATGTTTAGAAGATGTTTTATTTTCTACGTGCATGCTTTGGACACAAATGTATTAAAGGGAAACACAATGACACGGTGAAGGGTAGGTATCATCTAGTCAAACATCACAACAAATTTCAACACATGATTGTAGCTGCATGTGTTCTTCATCCAGGTCTTATGTGATGAAAACATGCAATTAAATATCTAACACTGGATATCAAGTTTGATCAAACCTTAGGCTCATCTAGGAATCTTGGCAGAAATAAAAATCCAGCCTGTTAACATCATAATCTCTTGGAGTAAACTTGCAGCACCACGATTTTTAAGAATCTTGAGGTGATTACAATGCCCAATCAGGTTTGAGAGTTACTAGGATGAATAGCTTGGCTTCTTCTATCATGTTCACATATGGCACATATATGACATTTGTGTATGTTTGCATACATGCAAACAGATGTAGACAGGCATATAAATGTATATATGTTCAGAGATAATGAGATGTCATTTAAAAGTTTGCATTGGATAATTGTACTCTGACGATAATGACATCTGTTGGTCATAGAGCTAATTTAGTGAAAAGTGGTGCTTATTCTTATTAGCTGCCTTCATGGACTCCCTTGCTTAAGCTTTATTGTACTTATGTGGTATGTTTGTTCTTTCCATTTCACTGAACAATGAAAGCGAGCAAAGTGATGGCTAATTCCTTGCTCAAAGTCATACTACCTGAAGTTACAGAGCCAAAATTCCTCAGTGGGCCTCATCATGCATGCTTTCCTATGTGGTCTTCTTCAGTGGTAATAAGTAGGAAGAAACCTTGCTATTTCTAAGTAGGTAAAACTGCTGTGGAAATATAGGTAAGGAAATCAGAGGTATCTATTACTGTTTGTGCATTACTTGATATAGGAAAGCTAATTAACCAAAAAAAAAAAATTGTTCTATGCTTTACTGTATTTTTGAATGGTAAATAAATGTAACTCAGCTTAGAAGATAAAATCTTACTGATAAGCAAAAATCTCAGAGATGGCTTGCAAGTGTCTGATAAACAAGGAGTTTTATAACTTTAGGGAGCATTGCTGCATACACCAAATGTGTTTACCATAAGGTTCTTTGGATTCAGAAAAATGTTTAGTGTGGATAATGTTCCACAATTCCTGTAGATGGCAGCAGGTTTCTGTCATTGGGCCTTTGGTCCTGGCAACAAGCACTTCTGCTTGGCAATCTTCTGGAAATTGCACCTGGGAAGGTAATCTGTAGTAGCCACGTACTAAGACACCAAGGGGAGGTGTGTTTTCCATTGGCTCTCCAAAAGCAATTTTCTCTTATTGGTTTTGAAAGGCCATAGCCGTGTCCTATATTTGAATAAAGATTGAACCATATTTGTCTGGATCTAAAGAAAAAAGCTCAACCAAATTCAGAGAGCATTCTCAACAAAAGTAATATTTGTAAGCATTCTGTGATCATTCTTCGACATTGCAACAGGCAGATGCACATTTTTTTCTGAGTAAAATGACCTGAATGGTTTATATGGAATTCCAGAAGCAATGATCCAATAAATTTACTAACAGTTCCAGTAAATTTGCTTCACGGATCCCGCATCCAATGATTGCCTTCTGCTCTTAGCTCTTTCTGCCTAATATACCATGTAATACGGTTCAAATCCAGAGTTTTATTTGTCAAATCGTTCACTGGAGCAGCCAGTGAAATCTTTTTCTGTGTAAAAGACAAACAAAGCCACTGGTGGTTCTGGGTACACAGCTTTTGAAAGCTTTATTAGTGTTAGCAAAGTCGGGGGGGAAGCCGTCCATGTTCTTAGTGCCCTTTAAATACACTTTCTTAAACCTCCTGGATGTTCCTTTTTTGTGTTAAATTACATAGGAGTATTCAGGCGGCTGTAAATGAGAGAACTCCTTGTGAAGAACATCATTTTGGGATTGAGTAACTGGTATCAAGAAGAAGAGATATTTCAATTAGTTAGTTTAAATGTAACTAGAACATTAGCACTCCAGGCTAAAACATTGGGAACTTCCCCAGCAAGGTTTGCATTCAAAGACACAGAGAGAAGCATTTTGTGTGTGTATCTGGTTCTTTATGGAAGTCATCCAAAAACCACTCAGAGAAGTTTTGGCTAGGTTATGCTATGCAAGCTGTTTTCTGATGTCTTTTTAAAATTTTTTGTTAGTGGGCAAGAATCCACATAAATTTCGTGAATTGGGACACCTTGTTTAAAAGTTGACAAAACAAAGAAACGATTCACTGTGTCAACAGACAGCAGATGCTCCTTCTGTCCTAACAGGTCAGAATTGGAGAAGCATCCCACTGTATCATCTCTGCATCATTATACTTTCTAGACACCTACAGGATGGTCAAACTAATTATGGAGCAAATCCCTGGAGTGCCTTGCTTCATCTTCCTTTTAGGATCGGTTCTGTGAAGGAAGTTAGCTCCCATGAACAAGAGCTCTGGACTCGTCTCCTCTCATTTAGTCTTATGAACATTATTGTCCTCTTTGTTTTGTCAACTTTTGAACAAGGTTCCAAACTCTAATCCTTCTCTGGCTTGTAGGGCGGGTGACTTAACCACTGAGTCCTATCCCCAGCCTAAGAGTTAAGGTCACTATAGGCCATTTCTTAGATCCACAAGGTATTATTTTTAATTAGCTATCAGAAACTTGTAATTGGTGACATGAAATTCTTTCAATCCATATTCCAGTACCCACTTTACTCAAGGTGCTAGTTAATGAGAGATGTGGTTTCTACAATCAAGGAATTTAGATTCTTTGAGTGAATTTATGTAGTTTTTAACAATTACTTTCAAAATAATTTAAAAAACATGAACACTAATTCCATAGGATGAATATATATATATATATATATATATATATATATATATATATATAGAGAGAGAGAGAGAGAGATGTGAAAGTCATGAAATATTGAATGAAGTCTCATATGATCTAGGATTTTGAAGAATAGTTCTCTAAAATGATTTTATTTAAATTGGAATAAAATTTGATATATAGATAATGATGAATGAAAGCTCTGCTTTTACATTGCATGACCATAGAGCAATTCAAACAGCAAAATAGGAAGGAGCCAGGAAAGTTGGCGTGTTCTGTGAGCACAAATATGGACATAGTGGTGCTGTGAGCTCTTAAATCATTCACAAATAAGAGGCAGACACATCCAATTAGATGGAAAAGATGTATTTGTGTTTTAGAAACTCATACACCTCCTGCTACTTAAATAAACTAAAATTTTACTTTAGTGATGAACTACAGTGTTGAGCCATGAGACCATATTGTTTTTCAAGAAAAGCATGGTGGGTATGAGTGTACAAAAATGGGTAGAAACAGATGTAAGAAGGATATATGATGTTCAGAGTTGTGTATATGTTTGTCTACACTTGTGAAAATGTTTCAACAGTGGCCGAAGATGTCTATAGGATATTCAACTAAACTGTTTTACATAAGAGGCCTGAGTGTCTGCAGATTTGGTGTTCACTGGGGTCTCTAGCTCCTACATATACTGAAGAATAACTGTTATCTAATTAAAGTATTTTACTTCCTATTTCAAAAAGCTAGAAGAAAGGATTTGGAATACAATGTGAATGTTTGAAAGGGTAGATATGTTTCACTCAATTTGAACATTGTAGCCCATTTGTGCATCTGAGTTTTATGTTTCTGTTTCAGTTAAAGGTGTTTAACAAAAAAATTACACCTATAAAACTTCTAGGAAATACCCATTAACAAAGAAAAGTTGTTTTAACCTTATTGTGTGTTTAGTTCCTAGAGGTATTTCCAAAACAATATTAAAAAAAAGTCCTTTGCTATTGTTCACACACATGGTATATACAGATGTTGGTTTACCATAGGCAAATTTGAGGTGTTTTGTGCATATTAATAATGAGAACTATGCTTCTACTCCTATTTAAGCTATCTTGTCTGCTATATTGAAACATGATGTTACTGATGGTGTTGAATGAAGCTGATATTTTTGTCGCAATGAGAAAAATAATCATGAAAAGATTTTCTGGACCTTTGAACCCGTAAAACATTATTATTAGTATTATGCAAAGGACAGTGGCCATCTGTTCTTTGTCTTCACTGAAGCCAGAGCATGAGGAAACAAACTACAGCATGAGGTATTTAGGTTAGAATAATTGAGGAATTTTCTGACAGGATTGTTAAGTACTGAAATGAATCAGAAAGCCAGGTTGTGAAATCTTTTTAGATTCTTTTTATTCCCTTACTTAATGGTGTGATTTATGTTCAGTGTCTGCTAACTTCTCCAGAAAGCTAATAGACTTCCTAAGGATTTCTACCTGTGGCTTCATGAAGATGTGCTTTCAAATACTAATGTCAAAGAGAGGGTCATGAAAAACTAATGATCAGATAATCATCAAGATTTGTTAAGCTTTATTGTGTAGTAATCTGTATGCAAACAGATTTACAAGCATTTTCTCATTTGAGTAAAGCAATGTGCTAGGCAATACAACCTATACAAATGTGATGTACAGATTCTGTGGACAGATAACGATGTCACACAGCAAGTTACTCATTGCTAGCAGCAGATGTGCACATGTTTCTTAAACTCACTGAGAGAGTTTTTAGAAGAATCACCCCTTCAGTTATCATTCCCTTATTTTGAGAAAATTAGAAGTATTTGGGATGAGATTTGATCAAATCTCTTTGCATGCATTAACAGAGCACAGACAACTTGACCCTTAAGGCGCACTTGTTTCTGATACTTGATGCACATGCTCATCATTATGATTGATCCTAGGTTTGCAGTAGGACTTGGGGCCTTCAGTAGGGTAAAGACTCCAGTGCTTTCCTCCAAAAGACTGGATATACTTCTACAAAATAAAGAAATGGAGTAGGTGGCATAGTCTTATTCTGCAATGGGGCGTAGCCCATATTTTTACTACTGCCAAATTTCTGAACCCCAAATACAAATACCTGTATCCTTCTCATTATGTCCATTCCCTCTTTGTTTCTTTGTCTCTGTCTGTCTCTGTCTCATCAAACTCGTCACTTATGGCTTCCATAGTGGATAAGTCCTAAGTTTTCCCAGAGTTTCTAAGTCTTGTGTAATGAAGCTTTTTTTTCCCACATGATCTTTGTGAGGGTTTTTTTTTTTTTTATGGTAAATTTCAGCAACCGGCATGGGCCTTGATTTTGATTTCACAACTTTGTAAGCTTGCCCAGAATGTCACCAGTGGGACATGCAATGGATGCAGCAAATCCAACAGAAAGAAACAATGGTGAAAACATGTGAGCTGGCAAAGAGTTTGCTGAATCCCTTGAGTGATGAAAAAGAATGACTGTCTCTCTTTTTGATAAGGTTCCTCAATGCGCCTCTCTCTTCTTTAAGGTTTCTTGCACCCTTGTGACTATTTCTATGAGTTCTAAGTCCATAAAGGAAAGATCGCTGAACAAGAAGTCCAGAACTCAGAGTGCTAATCAAAGCTTTCCATTTGAGTCACCAACACAGACCTCAAAACGGAAACATACTTTATTCACGCTTTGAAGTTGTTTCAAACAATTCTTATTTCAAGTGAAGCAGTCAAAAACAACACAGAAATATCTGTAAAGCCAGATAGTTCCATGGTTCAGGTAACTTACAGAATGCAAATTAAGCACCTTGTAAAAGAAAAGGAATAAATAATTTTCTAACTTTTATCATTTTCTTCTTGGCTTAAGTTAACATTTAAAAAATCTAAAAAAAATATTGTTGCTAGAATTCTATCATTCCCACCAATGTGGGCAAAAGATTTTTTATCTTTTCAGGCAGTATTGTGCAGTAGAACATACTGGAAGTGGTTGGCAGCTCTTCAGATAGTCTTACCTATAAGCAGTGTGAATTAGTTTTGTTTTGTAATCAAGATGTTTAACAGATTCTATAAGATGTTCCCTTTAGAATAACAGGATATAGGGCAGTAGACTATTGATCTGATGAATTTTAAATGCTCTTAAGGTCTTATCATGTTGATGGGATCTCCAAAGTTCAGCTTTGTTCACATATAGAGAATAGTCATGCATTCAGCTTTTTAGTTCCTAACTTAATATAAATTGATAACTTTTGCAAAGCTGCAAGGTGCTATGGATAAAACAAATGTAGAGGCTTCTTTAAAAATAATCAACTACCAACTCATAATGATGATGATATGTTAGAAAACCTTCAGCTTCATGCATTTAGTTTTTTTAAAATCTTGATTAAAATAAAGAGAGATGAAATCTTAATCAGTTGCATTTAAGTTTGCTTATTTACTGTAATTATGTTTTATGCTTTTATTTTCAAGTTAAATTATGAAACTTTGTGTTTTGAAACAATATTAATTAACAGAAAAGTTGTAAATATCATGCAGATAACCCCAAACATTCATTATTTATTCTCTTCTCACTATTTTATTTAACCATGCTAAGCAGATCTCAAATAAGAAACTAAGGTAGGTGTGTAACTTAACTTCATTAACTAAATTTTGGATTTCAGATTTACTCCCTGACGCTAGAATTCAACCTTGGAACCAAGGCTACTTAGGTATAACTCCTTCATCTCCTGTGACATGTGGAACCATTTCTGATTATCAGCTTCAGGATTTGTAGAAAGCTCCTCAGTTTTTGTGGACTGACTATTTACTCCTGATAAGACTGTGACTAGGGGTTGGTGAAAGTATCACAGAGATGGTTCCATTCTCATCATATCTTATCGAGGACTACACACTATCAAGGATTTGCCACTATTGTTGAAGAGTTAAATTTCAACAAATTAAATTTTAGAGATCTGATTAGATTTTACTAGCCATTCATAAACTAAGCAGCATGTAGTCTAAAAAAATAGCAAAGTCCCAACAATCTATATAGTAGACCAATTTTGCAGGCAGGAGAAGGCGGATGAAAGCATCAGTGACCAAACACATTCCACTACTGGGGTGTGTATGTGAAATCTTGTTGATTTTAATGACTTACTATTTATCTCTTCTGATTCTCAGAGAGTAAAATCTTGCTTCATGTCTTAGAAGGACAAGACTTACAAGAAAACAACTAAGGTTTCTTCTGGAGACGTAGAATCTTTGAGTGACTTCTTTTTTAGTCCTTCGTTCTTCCTTTTTCCTTCAACACACTTTATATTGTCATCTACATGTGATGGCTGAATTCTATAGTGTTTCCAGATTCTTCTACTATGAAGTTACTTTCCTACGACTTTCTGTTCTTTAGATGTCAATATATAAAACCCACCTTCAAGATGCAGCAATGTTTGACAACTGTTGGTTCAGTGTAGCAGAACCAGACATAAGATGTAGTGCCTTTGAATTCATTAGAAAAAAAAGTTATAAATGAAGTTAAGTGAAACTGTGGATCTCTTGACCTTTGAGTCATATTTTTATGTTTCAATATGACATTCAGAGAAGGGATAAAGAACTTTCATTTTCCTGTCCATCATTTAAAATGAATGTGATCCAAAGTGGTGTAGATCAATGATAAAGGGACCTCTCAGAGGCATTGAGCTAGATGTTAAGGAAGTGAATGAGTGTGCCCCACCATCGTGCTGGCTAGGTCCAGACCTGTGGCACATTTTATGGTCTGTTTATAATAATCTTGGAAGACAGAAAATGATTTGCCTAATGCATGCAATTTCTGGCCTGGATCCAAGAGCTATATTTCCCCACAATTATTTATTGTGTATTTAATATGTGCTAGAACTCTTCAAATAGTTTTAATGCTTTATGGTATTAATATAATAGCTTTGTAAAATAGTTGTTAGGATCCAAATTTCATAGGGAAACAGAAGCTTATGAGGTCTGGTAGTATAACCATACTAATAAGAATCTCATTGTGGATTAAAATAAAATTTCTCTGTCCCAAAGTATGTGATTTATGCATATATGTGAAATACGTAATTTAAAATTTTTTATTAATAACAAAATTTCTGGCAATGCACATTCCCCTCTAACAATTAAGATGCATAGCTACATCATTTGGATACAGAAGTCTGGTGGTCATGATATTCCCAAGTCCAAGTACATCTTGATATTATTATAGCACCAAACTTCTGTAAGTAGATAATGGGTCATTATAAGGAGAAGTAGGCAGTTGAAGTTGCTGCTGGAAGCAATCTTATTTCAATTTCCTCAGAGTATACACTTGCAACTAATTTTTTAAAAATTGAGAATCAACATTTTTAAAGAGTTTAATCATGAAGGCAATGGGGGGAAAATCAAATTAAAAAGTTTGTCTTGAATATTATTTGAAAGAAGTTATTGTTTTAGGCATCCAGTTCTTATTTCTCAAAGATACTAAAAATGCTATTAAAAGTCATTTGAGTATGGAAAATTCATAAATTCTGCATATAAGTATAAAATTATTTTCCTGAGAGTTGAGCAAAAGATATTTGAACATATGCCCAAATATACAGGTGAAAAGTCCATTCCCCATGTGCGTTTGGATAGCCCTCTCCAGCTTGAATATAGGCCAGAAAAAATTGGATTCTTTTCTATTCCCTGGACTTTTTGGAAATGGTTTTATACAGTTTGACATTATTGAATCATGGACCACAGTGAAGTTTGCCATTCAAAAGCCTCCTGTCTATACTTTTGATGTCTTTTCCAATAGTAGTTACCCCAAGTCTCTCTCTTTTCTCGCTTGATTTGCCGCTTTTGTTACAGGTTTTCTTCATCAAAAACTTTCAATCATTACTCAAGTCCTTTTGTCAAATGGAAAAGACCTAGTTTTTAGGACATTACTGTAAGTCAGTTTACTCACCAAATTCCTCTAGACATTGCACTTTGACATGGAACCCCTAGTAGAAACCTGAATTAATACTGCATTTTCATGCACAGTATTATTTCAGGTAAGAATGTTAAAATATTCAAAAATTAACCTTTTGAAAGTTCATATTTTGAAATCATTAACTTTACAATGAAAATGTAAATTGAGCTCTGAGTATGAGTCAGCAGTAGACACTAGGTCTATAAGCAAGCAAAATCAAGATTTCTGCTCTCATGGAGTGTACATTCTAGAGGGAGGATCTGACAATAGTGTACACATAAACACACATATACACACATCAAATAACGGTGAATGGAAATAATTAAAATAGGAAATTATATGCTATATGTACAAAGTGATACATTCTGCTCAGGTATAATGGCAATGAGGTAAACATGAATGTTTTGCATGCAGTAATGTGAGAAAAAAGTGAAAAGAACCCACTTTATTTTACAGACATTTTAAAATACTGAGAGAGAAAGCAGAAAATTAATTTATGATATGCTCTATTTTGGTGATATATTGTGTACCCTAATAAAATTTGCCTGAAGATCAGAGAACAGAACAAGCCATTAGATTAAACATAGAGGCCAGGCACTGGTGGCACATACCTTTAATCCTAGCACTCAGAAGGCAGAGATCCGTCTAGATCTCTGTGAGTTCAAAGCTACCCTGGACTACTTGAGATTGACTCAGTCTAGGAGAGAAAACAGAGCCAGGCAGTGGTAGCACACACCTTTAATCCCAGTACTGGGAAGCATACATGCCTTTAATCCCAGGAAGTGATGACTGTGTGGAGAAAGATATATAAGGTGTGAGGAGACAGGAACTAAATAAAGGCTTTTTGGCCAAAGCATCCTTTTCAGCTAGAGGCTTTTTCAGCTGAAGCCTTTCAGGTGAGGAAGCTCATTTGGCTAGAGGCCTATCGACTGAGGCTTTTCAGGCTGAGGAGTCCTAGAGGTAAGACTTGGCTTGTTCCTTTGTCTCTCTGATCTTTCAGCATTTACCCCAATTTCTGGCCCAGATTTTTAGTTAAAAGACCATTTAGCAATCCAAGTTACACTCCATTGATGTATGTTACATTTCTTAAAGAATCCACATGACTGGCAGTATAAAAGTGCCCTACATATGTTATTTCATTTGATTTTCCCAATACCTGTGAAATATAGTAAGATCAGAATGCCAGCATTTGTAGGATGAGGTCTGGAAAAAACTCAGCTTGAATGATGAATAATACTGAACCAGGGCAGTTGTTATTGCAGGGTAGTCAGCTAAAAGATGCTGAGAAAGTGATTTACTTTCCAAATCTTGCTCTCCTGACTTATGCAACAATCATAATAATGATATCAACATCACTGCTTTGTTGATGAGCATTTGATGTTACCATCCTTAAATTGTTGGTGTCCTTATCTTTGGCACCTTGATACAACTCTCCTTAAGTGAGGGACTGGCAATATCCATAGGCATAATCCAGAAGGCATTTTAGAGTATGTAAAAATCTAGTACTGAGAAGGATTTTTAGGGGAAAAAAATCAGACAAAGTCCACTTGGTGATTCCATCACAGAGTTCAAAGCTCTTCCTAAGTGTTGAGGTAGAATGCAGACACTTAAACTGGTGTTTCTTTCATAAGCATCAATCATGTGTGATATGCCCAGGAAACGTTGCACAGAGCTGATTCGCTTATGGCACTTTCCATGCTTTCCAGCTACCTTCAGACACTAAGGTCCATCCTTCAATTTTATGTGCAGATGAAATCCAGCTCTGCTCAAGGAAGTAGAAATAAAAAAGGATTGGATTCACAAGACTTGCTTTTAAATCCTTCTTCTTAGATCTATAAATCTGATAGATTTATTATCTTGATAAAAATCACTCCAGCCTTCTTATCTATAAAGATGAAATGATAATAGCTATCTGATTGTGTTGTCATGAGGACAGAATGTTATAAGATGCATAAGTGTCCTTTACAAGCAAAGGAAAATATAGAGAATTCGCAACAGTTTTATAGGAAGTTGATTGCACTGAAGGAGACAGTGATGGACAAAATTTTGTAAAATTGCCCGCCCTTGAGCAAACTAGGATGTATCCTATCTCACGTCTCTTAATACTGCTCCTTATGAGACCTGTCCACTTTGCAGGCCTGATTTGTTCTTTGTTAATTCAGGTGAGTTCAGTTGTAATACAAAACCCAACAAACTGGTTAAAACAGTTTGTGAAACTGATTTGCTCATGAAACTAAAGGCCAAAAACCAGATAAAGGTTGAGCCAGTGGGTTATTAAATGCAACCTAGGACTCAGTTTCTCCCCATCTTGTCGCTCTGCATTCCTAAGTAGCTCCTGGGCCTCTGTATGTTGTTATTCATGTCCTGTATGAAAAGAATCTGTTCTAGTATTCCGGCTATAAAATCCCTGCCTTTCAGATGTTGTCACTTGTCAACCACTGGGTCAATCACATGGTCAAAGGAGAGGCGTGAATAAAATGAGTTGATCTTTGGTCATATAATCCATTTCTGGACCTGAAGTGGGAGGCATCTTCACCAGATCCACTGTAAATTTAAATTAAAAACGTCAAGTGTATCCAACCTTGTGGGAAGCAGATGAAGTCCTGAGTGAATATGTATTGTTGATATGAGCATGGCCATGTCAAGGATGTCAGTGCCTTTGAGCCGTGTGAATAGTAATGCTTCTCCTGGTCAGAGCACAGATGTGAACAGTGGGTGTGGAGTATCAAACACAGTTTCCTCCTTCCAGACGACGGCAGCCCGAGACAGCTGCCCCACAGAGCCTCCTACTGAGACCTGACCCTCCCCGTTCAGCTGTATATATAATAAATTTGCCTCCTTACTCAGCTGTATATAGTAAGTGTGGTGAGTGTCTGGACTGTGGGCACATTGCCCGCTCGACCCTAGCCTTTCTGTATCTGTGTCTGTTGCTTCTTCCTTTCTTTTTTTTTTTTGGTTTTTCGAGACAGGGTTTCTCTGTGTAGCTTTGCGCCTTTCCTGGATCTCGCGCTGTAGACCAGGATGGCTTCGAACTCACAGAGATCCGCCTACCTCTGCCTCCCGAGTGCTGGGATTAAAGGCGTGCGCCACCACCGCCCGGCTACTTCTTCCTTTGTTGTTGCTCCAGTCAGGTCAATTCCAAAACCATTCAGGTCATGAGACAACCTGCAGCCCACAGGCCACATGTGGTTAGAGGATAAACTTGAGTGCAGTCCAACACAAAATCATAAACTTATTTAAAACAATATAAGGGGTTTGTGTGTGTGTGTGTGTGTGTGTGTGTGTGTGTGTGTGTGTGTGCGCGCGCGCGCGCGCATGCGCGCACACGTGCGTATGTGTGACTCTTTTTGGTTTTAATTTAACTGTGTGGTTCTCCTATGAAAATTCTGTAGAAAACAAAGTTGTGTGACAATGTCACAAGGCTGGCTACTCTGGGATGATAAAGAGAATAGGGCATGTAGTGACAAGCACAAAATGTGTTCTGTGCATTAGCTAAACTTACGCAGAGGGAATGAGTCACTATGATAGAGTAACTGGGATTGGTGTGCGAGGCTAGTGTGGAACATTTGGGGACATGTGAGAGAGGTTCTGCTGCATATTACAGTTATACTGTATGTTCATGGTGCAACCAAATACATCATCACCAAGAGCTCAATTACAGGTGTCAGGCTTTGATTTGGAGCCTGCCTCTCTGACTTACCTGCTCCGTGAACTGCTATGGAAGATTTGATTTTTCCCATCTGAATGGGGAAATGCAAAAACAATTATACAGGCAATTATGTTTTAAAAAGCAAATGCAAGAATTCAAGTAACTCCTGAGGCACACAGAAGTAAAGTAAATTTTAATCATCACCAGAGTTATTGTCATATTTTTGTGGAAATCTCATGAATGTACTCAGCTTAGAAAATTTAAATGGCACACATGAAAATGTTAATATAGTATTCAGCATGTGACTATTCATCAATTTATCTTGCAGAGACAGGATCTGGCCCATTTTAGAGGAAAGACCTCATTCTCTCTATCATTCTTTAGAGGTATAGAGAGCCATTATTTCAGGGTGGCCTAAGTAACTCATATTAGGGTGCCCTTTGAAAAAAGTGGTGGCGCTTCGAACTCAACATAGTTGATCTAAAATAAGCATAAACTAGAACTTTCCCAGTTAAATTTGGTAGTGATATTGAAAAATTTCACACAAAATGAAAAGGGCTCAGAGTAAAATTACTCAAGGCACTACTAGTAGAGACAAACATTCTAAAAAGAACAAATGTTCACCCTTCTCATTCCTCTATGCTGCTGTTGAAAACCATCCCAGCCTGAAACAGTTTTGATTTATTATCTTATTCTACTTAAAATATTGTTACAATGATTCATATATCCATACAAATATTACAATACATGTATCTTGCTCTTAATTTGAGTTTATCTATAAGAAGAAATTGAACCAACCAAAACACACTGCTGAGCTTATACTTCGGTATGTCTACACTCTTAAAATAATAAAACTGATTAATCTAAACTTTCGTCCTATTGATGAACAAGTAACATGTTTGTCTGACTATGTATCAGCAATAGTGCATGGTGTTAGGTTTCTGATCTTTTAAACTTTGGAATGATTTGCTTTCTTATATCATTTCTCTTCGTGTTAAAAAGAATTTATGCAACAGATATCAAAGGCCTTTATAAAAACATTAAAAATAATAAAAAATATTATTGACCTCATAGAGTTAGGAGACTGAAATAACTGCCATCCACATTCCATATAATACTGGATGTATTGACTTTGGTGTCTAACATGGAAGATCATAACAAATCTTAGCATAACTTACTAATGATTAAAAATATTATAATAATGCTTATATATAAATATACAAGATTTGGAGTATTTTGAAAGAAGCAAAGGAAAAAGAAAATTAGGATTAGATGGTCTTTGGCATCATGCTAAAATAAAATGTAGGTCATGGATCTATATGTGTTTGCTGGGAAGGATATAGAAATATGTTCCCTAGCTCTGAACATCAAACAAATAAACAAGCAGAAGAACTCAATAAGGTCATCCTGTTTAAAACTCTGTAAACTACAAACAAAGTTATAAAAAGCACGTCGCTCTTCTTTCAGTTCAGTGGCTGCCCCTTAAGCAACTGCTGTACTAATCAGGCAATTGCAACTCTGCAGCTACCAGCGGCCATAGCCAGGCGGGGATTCTGTTCCCTCAGGCACTGGCTCTATCACAGCCCCTAAAGGAAACATTACCTAGATCTTTATTCCTTAACAGAACTCAGGATTCAAAGGTTGAGGTGAAATCCTGCTTGCTCAGAGAGGCTGAATAGCAAGGAGCTAACCTCTCCTAGCTTGCATCTCTCCCAAAACAGGGTGTCCTGCTCCGCCCCCACTTAGGAACTCTCCCTACACATGGGTCAGCCATACAACTTCCTGTCAGCTAGTTGCTGACTCAGCCTCCTGACCCCAGGTTAATTTTATTTAATCAAACAAAAGTAACGTGTCTTTGCATCGTTAAATAAATGTTCCACAGCACAAACGAATGTAACACGTCTCAAATTAATATTCCACAACAAAAGCACAATTCTTTTTACAGTAAAAAGGAAGAAAAAAAAATGTCCTGTGATGTTCTCATAGGTTGATTTTTGTTTTTTTTTAATCTAGGTAGGATCAACAATGTTATCCTTTAGTAGCAGGAAAAAAACATTATTTTTCATCATAACTTAGTGTTTCTAACACAATTTAAATATTTTTTCCACATTTAAGAATATTTGTTTATTTTTAATGTATATGTACTGGCATTTTCCCTGCAGGTATGCGTGTGTGCCACATGCATGCCTGGTGTTTGGGGTGGTTAGAAGAAGGCACAGGATTCCTGGGAACTGAAGTTATATTTGTTCGTGAGCTGCCATGTAGGTACTGAGACTCAAATGTGGGTCCCCTGCAAGAACAGCCAGGGCTCTTATCTACTGAACTATCTCTCCAGTCCCTTTTCTGTATTAAGGCATTTGTTCATGAAACTTGTTTGTTAGTTGATTCTGTGGGTTTCTTGTGATATCCTTGATCCTTCTGGCTCCCATAATACTTCCTCTGCCTCTTGTACAAGGTTCCCTGAGGTCCATAGAATATTTGGCTGTGGGTCTCTGCATCTGCTCCCATCAGTTGCTAGATGAACCCTTGCTGATGACAATTGGGCTATGACCAGTCTATGAGTACAGCAGAATATTATTAGGAATATATATATTTGCCAGTCATGTATGGTTCTATCCTAGGTCTCTAGGCTATCCTGCCTCTGGGCTCTGGGTCCTGACCCTCCAGGTAATGTGGGCTCCTTCTTGTGGCATTGGTCTCAAGCTGGACTAGTTATTGGTTGGCCACTCCCACAATTTCTGCATCACCTATACCCCGGCAAATCTTGTAGGCAGGACAAATTGTAGGTCAAAGTTTATGTGGCTAGGTTGGTGTCCCAATCGCTCCACTGAAAGTCTTGCACAGTTACAGGAGATGGTCAGTTCAGTCTCCATATCCCTCACTTCTAGGAGTCTTAGCAAGGGTCACCTTCATAGATTCCTGGGAATTTCCATTGCATTAGGTTTCTAGCTTGTCCTGAGATACTCCTGTATTAGTCAGGATTCTCTAGAGTCACAGAACTTATGGAATGAATCTATCTGTCTATCTATCTATCTGTCTGTCTGTGTGTGTGTGTATTGGAATTTATTGAAAGGCTGCAGTCCATCCAAAAATGGCTAGTTGTGAATGGAAAGTCCAAGAATCTAGTAGCACCTCAGTCCAACGAGGGAATGAGGTGAGGGACAAGGTGAGGGTGAGCAGGTGAAGAAGGAACCTTCCTTCCTCCATTATCCTTATATAGGCTTCCAGCAGAAAGTGTGGCCCGGATTAAAAGTGTGCCTTTCAACCTCAATATCTGGATTAAGGGCATGTGTCATCTAGCCTCAAGTTCTGGATCAAAGGCATTGTTGACTTCTTGATTCAAGATCTGGATTACAAGTGTGTCCTCCATTTCTGGATTGTAGTTCATTCCAGACATAGTCAAGTTGATAAACAAGAATAGCCATCACACTCCCAGTTCCAATTGTCTGTCCCCTACTCTCTCCATCCATCCTCCACTCACCTGATCCCCTATTTCCCCCAGACCCCCCCTCCCCTCTTCCACTAGTGATGTCTGTTTTATTTCCCAGATACTTGGAACCCCAGAGAAGACACTGGTATTTTTAATTAACATCTATTCTAAGCTCTTTTCAGGTATGCTGACACTGTTATATGGTGCCAAGCATCAACTTTTCTTCATGTTCTCTTCAATCCTGGGACTTCTACTGCAAATGATGTTGTGTCTTGACAAATGGCCTGATTTGGTTTCTCTTTAGAGACTCCAGCCTTGCCATATAGTGCCTATCCTCAGCTGCTCTCTGGGACTTCTTTATGCCTTCAGAACCAATACCACCAGGATGACTCTTGCACTATCAAGATTGGCTGCCAATGTGAGAGGCAGCCTTGGTCCCCTCTGGAACACAGCTTGAAGTACTCCCAGCTTACAACCACTATGATTCTAGCTCCAGGGGATACGATACCTCTAGTTTCCACAGACACCTATACTCATGAGCACATATACACACCTACTCATAATTTAAAAAAATAACAAAATAAATAAATAAATCATTTATTAAAAAGAAATGAATACAGAGATGAAATTAAGAGATAAAGTCTGTCTTTGTGTCTACTGAATTTCATAATACAAAGTATCCTATGATAGCTTAATAGATTAAAGTAGAGACTTCAGGCTGAGGGAAAAAGAGATGTTTGTGGGAAGAAGTTAAAGTACCTTGCCCTGTAGCATGATAGTTATAAATGGAGAGTGGCAAAGTCCTGTTGCTGATGTCCTCTTGGTTTAGAGACATTTTGAGTCACATTCAGGATGTGGGATACCTTTCTCATGAATTATCTTGGTTCTTATAGTTTTGGGAACAGCTGGTTAACTACTTAAAGAAATTGAAAAGGTAAAATAAATACATTTGTGTTTATTCTCATTAGACTTCTATGATAGGATGTTACTTTCTGCTCTGATTGAATCCCGGATATTAACCTCCAATGTTCTGGAGATGACAGGGAAAAAATTCAATCCATCTGGAGAAATCTGGAGTCAGTTCTTGCCTATAGTGATATTCAGTACTACTTACTTTGGCTGGGAAGTCTAGAAATTATATACCAAGTTTGGCAGGAACATGGAGTGCTCCCTGACTGACTTGCTCCAAGCTTCTGACATTAGTCTAGAGGAATTATTACTGCATTAGACAAACAATATATTGAAAGGCCCTTCTGATCGTTAATTTACATGTGCATTTTAACCACTGTTTTGATTAGAAGCAGTGATTAAAAACTACACACTTTTTCCTGTCACTCAATGCTTTTCTCAAATTCCTGAGTAGACTCCTACTGAGTTTCCCTTTTGGTGCTTGAAGGCTCACATCCTGACTTTGCCTATGGAGGCTCTGCTTAGAGTTCAGAACATTTTTGCAGCTGGGGTGAACCTATAGCTTGCTGAGGAAAACCAGCACGAAGCAACTGATCACACATCCAAAAATAGGAAATCTCACAGAAAGGGGCGGCAACTGCTGGAAAAAGCCCACAGGCTTCAAATACAGTGTGTGAAGACAATCCCTCAGCTGAGATGGGATGGCTTTTAAAGTAAATTTGCGTTTGGGCCTAATTTTTTCCTTTGCTTTCTATTAAACAGATGAACTTTGTTTTACTGAGAAAATGGAATGTTATTTCCAGAGGGCTGCTATCCTGCTGCGTGTCTCCTAGGTGAAATTATTTGGTGGAATAACATAGCATCTTGCTTCAGAAACTGCATCTGGGAGTTCTTAGTTTAAAAATCAAAACTCTGTGTCTGAAAAAAGGAGAATAATTCAGTTCTTAATTCATAATTTAATTTTTTTACTTCTTACTAGTGAATAAATGATACATCTATGTGTCCATTCTGGTGTTTTGAAATGTGCATACATTGTTGAAAGGCTGAGTTGAGTTAATTTACATAGTTTGGGATAATGTGCCTTTTACATGGAGAGAATACCTGAATATATTATTATACTAAGTTATATTATTATAGCAAGTTTCAAGAGCCTAATACCATCATCATGTTCTATAGTAGGACACTTGACTATCATTATAATGCTCTATGATAGACCACTTGACTATCGTTATCGTGTTCAATGATAAGACAGTTGAATTTATTTCTCAGGTCTAATTGAAACTTTATACCACTTGATCATTATATCCTCCATCTTTCTATTCTATCACAGATCCTAACGTTCACCATCGACTCTGTGAGCATGAATATGATATATGTATGTGAGAGAGAATATGGATATGCACTTGCTATGGTATGGAGACCAGAGAAAATCTTATGCTACCAGTTCTCTCCTTCCACCTTGGGCCAGAGGGGTTTGAATTTAGGTGTTGGCAAGCTTATGAGTCAAGCTTTTTAAATCATCTTCATAGTTTAAAATTTTATGCATGGCATAAAATATTGCCAATGCAACCTCAAGTGTATATGGTTCTCTCTCTCTCTCTCTCTCTCTCTCTCTCTCTCTCTCTCTCTCTCTCTCTAGGTTGGTTGTCTTAATTTGTTGCTGTTGTTTTGTTGGAATGGGAAATTAAACATAGGATCTCAGGCATGTTAGTTAAGCATTTTACCACTGAGCTGCATCCCCTAGCCATATCTTTTGATAGCAGACAGCCTCACTGAGGTGGGATGGTACCTCATTTTAAATTTAATTTTGATTTTCCCAGTAATTAATGATGTCTGGCAGTTTTTCATACCTGCTGGTTGTTTGGATGCCTTCTTTAAAAAAATGTCTGTTCAATTCCTTAACAGGTTGTTGAGTCCAGCTATTTGTTTTACTGAGTTGAGTTCCTCATGAATGTTGTATCTTAACCCTTTCATGTATCAGATATATGGTTTGTGAATATTTTCTCCAGCCTTACAGTTGACCTTTCAGTTCGTTGATTGTTTTCTTAGCTGTGCAGAAGCTTTTCAAAATTGATCATCTTTATCTGTTTTCCCTTCTGTGGCTATGTTTTGGAGATTATAAATATTTTTCAGACATCACTTCCCAGGATAATGTCATGGAGCTTCACCCATGCTTTCTCTAGTAATGTCAAAGTTTTAGGCCTTTTAAGTCCATAACCCACTTTGAATTGACTTTAGTATATTGTGTGAAATACAAGTTGAGTATCCTTCCTCTCCAGGTCGGTATTCAGTTCTAGCTCCACCAACAAAACCTCTCTTAGAGCTAATTAATAAACCCAGTAAAGTTATATTAAATAAAGACAATGTCAGTAGTGTTTATAGTTACTATCAAATAACTTCTGAGAAGAATTCAAGGAAACAATCCCATTTATAAGAGCTCTCAAATAATAAAATAAGAAAATATTTAACAGATAGGATAAATATCTGTATAATGAAAAATTGCAACTTTGATGAAAGATTATTTTTAAAAGATATAAGCAGTGAGTGACATGGTGTCCCATGTCCCTGGTCTGGAAGCATATTGTCAGAGTGTACTTCTTATCAAAAATTGACTTCAGACAGTCTCTATTAAAATTTCCATTACATCTCTCATAATAGAAAAAATAGTCAAAGCAATCCTAAACAAAAACAAGGCTAGAAGCATCATCCTATGTGATTTCAAAATAAACCGTAAAGCTATAGAAATCAAAACAGCATGGTGTTGGTACTTTTCAAAGACTTATAAATCAGGGGGCCGAAAAGAAAGCACAGAAATAAATCCACACACCTATGTTCAGTTTATTTTTAACTAAGATCCCAGAAACATATTCTTTTCAATAAATACTAATTAATTATTATTAAACATTATGCATTATTAGAAAATTTTTTATTGATTAAATAAAAGAATCTTAGTAAATTTCTTTCAAATATCCTCCAATTTTGATGTTTAAATTTAGTATTTATAAAATAATATTTATTGTTAGTACTACTTGAGAAATAGCTCTGAATTCCTACCTGGAGTTCTACATTCTTTATCTGTGGAAAACTGGGAACCATTATTGGGAAATTGAATTCCTCTTCCCAGGAATTGAGTAGTAAATTTGGTGACTTGGAGAGCTCAGACCTTCAGCTTCTGGAAGATTGATTAATTTGCTGTATTGAAAGACATTTCAGTCTTTCAAAGGATTCATTTTATTATATTTACTTTCCTTTTGAACTGAAATTTGACCTTTCTATACAGTGATTTCTTTCATGTCCTCAAGAGTACAATGTCCTTTCCTAGTCAGAGTATGCAAAGGAGCTTACAGTTTCTTCTGGTATTTTATCGACATTTTATTTCATGTTAGTGTGTGTGTGTGTGTGTGTGTGTGTGTGTGTGGTGCATGTGAGCTGTAGTCCTCACATGGAGACAACTTCCAGCCATCAGCTCTCTTCCACTATAGTGTTCTCAGTATTCAAGCTCAGGCTTCCAGGCTTGGCAGCAAACACCCTCAACCCCTAACCATCTTTCTAGTCTTGGTGTTTTATGTTTATGTA